>NC_135616.1:66845000-67445000 GCF_053574225.1 Canis aureus | reverse complement strand
TGTGAACAAACAACAAGCCATCTCCAGACTTTTGAGGAGAGCCACCAGTATGAACTAGACCAAACCAAAAAGAAAAAAAAAATGAAGAAACAAAGAGGAATTCTGGTGAAACAATGCATGGCTCAGAAGGAAACATCACAAGACACAAAAAGACACAATTACCATGAAAACCCTCAGCTGCCACAATACTGTGTCCATGAAATAGGAACAGGATGCTCTAAAAGAGTGATGAATCAGAGAACAAGATGAAACTCTTGAAAAGTGAATGTATAGGAGCCATAATTTAAAATTCAGTAGAACGTTAGAAGGCAAAGTTGAGAAATTCTCCTAGAAAGACAAAAAGGTACATAAAAATAGGAGAGAAACAGATTGAGTCAGAGAACCAACCCAGGAAATCCAACATCTAATTAATTGGAATCTAGCAAAAACTGAGAAAACAGGAGGAAATTAGATAAGAAAAGAACTCAGAGGGCAGCCCCGGTGGCTCAGCAGTTTAGCGCCGCCTTCAGCCCAGGGCGTGATCCTGGTGACCCAGGATCGAGTCCCACATTGGGCTCCCTGTGTGGAGCCTGCTTCTCCCTCTGCCTCTCTCTCTCTCTCTCTCTCTCTCTCTCTCTCCCTGTGTCTCTCATGAGTAAATAAAATCTTTTTTAAAAATTACTAAAAAAAAAAGAACTCAGAATTCACCTATTTGAGTTTGCCATTGGAAATGGTCCAATGAGTGCCCCACATGAGAAATAGCCCCCCCAGCAAGGCATATCATGGTGAGATACCAGGACTCTGTGGGAAAAGAAAAGCATAGGAATAAAAATGTCATCACTCTCCTGAACAGAAACATTGGAGTTCGGAAGAAAGCACAGCAGAATTTTCAAAAACTAGCTGGAAATCATTCTCATGCAGAAGTCTACACTTGGCCAAATCATGCATCAAGCATTAGAGTAGAATATGGATGTGCTTGGGAAAGTCCTCACTTCTCAAGCATCCTTTCGCAGGGGGCATAAACCCTGAAAGATGAAGCCTTGAGATCCAGAAATAGAGGATCCACCCAGCAGACTGTGAAGGGAATCCCCAGGATGACTTGGAAGGCACTCCCAGGATGAGGGCTCTCTGACGCACCCAGAAGGCCATCGGTCTCAGACTGGAGCAAGGGGGACAGAGAACTCCAGAAGGAACGTCTCTAGGAGGCACGGAGGGGGAAGAGACAGGAATACATAACGTATGTTTTTAACAACATGAAATTTTTATTGAGAAGCTGCTGGAGAGCGAGGAAAGACTGAGTAAGAGGTTCAAAGGGTGAGTAATGAAAAAAAAAACAAAGAAAAGCAAAGCATTGTGTAAGAAACAATTATAATAGCACTTCCTGGCTCACCTATGAACAACATTTATAGTTACAATAATGTAAATGCTGTGATATCACTAAATGAGAGGATGAGGAAAGGGAAGGGAGGTATCAAGAGAGCTAAATCTACGTCTACCATGTAAGGAAGTGTAACGATTCGTTTTATATGTCAACCTAGCCGGGCCCTCCATGATGTGGTGGGCCTCATCCAATCAGGTGAAGGTCTTAATAAGACCAAGGTCCCACAAGGAAGAGAAAATTCTACCTCTAGACTGCTTTTGGACTTGAGCTGCAACCTCAGCTCTTCCCTTGGCCCCCAGCCTACCAGTCTGCTCTGCACATTTTGTGCTTGCCAGCCTCTACAATCCCAAGAGCCAATTCCTTCTCTCTCTCTCTCAATCTCTCACCACCCCCCTGGGCACACCCTCTCTCCCTTGTTCCCTCCATACACAATTCATTGGTTCTGTTTCTCTGGAGAGTCTGAGGAATACAGGAAGTCAACAGCTATTAAAGTATAAATCTAGTGATTCAAGATATAGCCTATTTTCTTGGATACAGAGGTAAAGGCCAGAGCAAAAATGCTGAAATGAAGTGATTAACAATGGGTGCCTCTGGATGAAGAGGACGAGAGGTGGGGCTAAAGATGACTTGTGTGTTCCAAGTGTGTGTACGTGTGTGTTTAACTAATGACCTTTTTTTTTTTTTTTTTGCTATGTACAAGTATCACCTTGACAATAAAAATGAATCATCCTTCCACCAAGAAGTAAAGCCTCCCCAAAAAGGACAAATTTAGTATCTCTTCATTTACTTCCTGCTAAATGTGAAGAGGGCTTATTTATTTATTTATTTATTTATTATATTTTATTCATTTATTCATGAAACACACACACACACAGAGGCAGAGACACAGGCAGAGGGAGAAGCAGACTCCATGCCGGGAGTCCGACATGGGACTTGATCCTGAGGCTCCAGGATCAGGCCCTGGGCTGAAGGCAGGTGCTAAACCACTGAGCCACCCGGGCTGCCCAAGAGGGCATATTTAGATGAGATTATATGCACCTTCCTCTTATAACTTCAAAACTATTCCAATACTTTTGTCTGTAGAAGCTAAATTTGGGTTACAGCTTTTCAACCTAAATATTTTTCTATTTCAAGTAAGAACTTGACTCGCAATAATTAAAATGTGTTGCTGCCAGGCATAATTTAAGTGGTGCATTTAACATAATTAAAAATATTTTAGTACTTCTGCATATTAGAAAGGGTTAAAGAGGTGCCTTTGATGGTAGGTAGATAGTGTAGGAAAGGAATCACCGTGTTGTATCACTAACTAGTGGCCTTGGGGGATAAACTTGCCTGGAACTACACTCTGGACACCAAAGTTTCTCTTAGGGTTGTAATTCTATGACCCATTCAAATTTATTTTTGTTATGACCCTGGCACCCTTTCCAAGCAGATATCAAATTTTCTTGCACTTTTGTTTTGAACTGGAGTACCATTTAAAAACACGTTTTATGCAACTTTGTCTTCTCCACCGAAGAATGCAGGTCAGGAAACTCAAAACCACTCTTTTAGCTCCAAACACATTCCAGGATTCTGAGTTTCCACAGCACAAAGAGGCATGTGTGATGACCCATTTTAAGTACAGTCAAAATATTTTTTTAAATAATAATCATCTAAATAACTTCCCTGACTGGTCTGTCCATATGATTGCTACTATTTTGAGAAAATTAATTCAGACAATTAGATGAGCAAAAGGGAATTAAACTTCCAAATTCCTACTGTGAATCTCCAGGTTGAGTTTCCTCACAAAAAAAGGGGCAGAAAAGGCATTTACTCACCAATTCCTTGGGAATTGCAATATTGATAATCCCTGCATCTGGCCTTTGACATGATTATCTTGTTAATTCTACTTCCTGGAAGTGGTGTTGCCCAAAATATACATAACGAGAGAGTTTGTCTTAAGAAGTTTCTGTACTATTTTTATCATTTTGGAGACCCAGAATAGGAGAGAGGAGAATCTACTGGTTTCTGGGGAAGAAGTAGAACCACTTAAGAGTTTTGCTTCCACTATCCCCCCCGCCCCAAAAAAAAGAGTTTTGCTTTCCCAAGAGGGGTCAGTGAATGGACACAAGGTCATTTTGATGAACAAAGAAGATGTGATGTGTGCATATACAATGGAATATTACTCAGCCGTAAAAACCAATGGAATCTTACCATTTGCAACAAATGGATGGAGTTAGAGAGTATTACGCTGAGTGAAATAAGTCAGGAGAGACAAACACCATATGATTTCACTCGTATGTGGAATTTAAGAAACAAAACAAATGAACATAGTGGAAAAAAGAGGGAGGCAAACCAAGAAACAGACTTTTTAGAGAACAGACTAATGGTAATGGGGGGAGGCAGGAGGGGGATGGGGGAATCAGGTGATGGGGATGAAGGAGGGTGCTTGCTGTCATGAGCACCGGGTGCTGTAGGGAAGTGTTGAATCACTAAATTGGACACTTGAAACTAATATTACACAGTAGCTTACCTAACTTTTTTTTTTTTAAAAAGATCATTTTGGTTTCTACGTCTTTATGTATAAAAAGAGCTAAGAATCTCAGTGTGTGAAATAACCAACATGAAAAGTAAATCTTACTGAAAAGAACTACAGCAGCTAGTGTGCATTCGGCTGCAAGGAACACAATACTGACTAAAGGTAGTGCAACAGTAGGGGCTTATCCTTCTCACTCAACAAGGAATCTGGAGGCAGACAAGGTCAGGGTTGGCCGACGACTGCAATGTCAGCGCTCTGTGTCTGGTCCTCTCTGACTCTGTTGGTCATGATGGCCAGGTGGCTGCAGCAGCTCCAAGGACCCTGTTCTAAAGCTCAAAATGTAACATTTTAATATGTTAATTTAAAAAATACTTGTGGGATGCCTGGGTGGCTCAGTGGATAAGCATCTGCCTTTGACTCAGGTCGTGATCCCGGGGCCCCAGGATCGAGTCCCTCATTGGGCTCCCTGCAGGGAGCCTGCTTCTCCCTCTGCCTATATCTCTGCCTCTGTCTCTGTATCTCTCATAAATAAATAAATAAATAAATAACTCTTTAAAAATAAAAAATACTTTCAATTATTTCCATAAGTCCTCAGCAAACACCCCTTCATGTTTTGCTGACAACGATGCCCTCCTCCAATTGTAAAAGAGACTCAGAAAGCAAGTATCTAGAATTTTCCATTTCTGAAGGCAGGTCCCACAGGTAAAGAGAAAGAGTGGTAATGTGGCTGCTTATTTCACAACCAGCAGTGCCTGCAAATGTACATATCCTGAGCTGCTGACTTTCTTGGAAAAATTATGTGTCTGTGACTAAATAAAGGTGTAACTGGGTAGCCCTTGCTGGCCTGTTGCAGTCATCATGCCAACACCCTTCCGTGTGCTCTATTACGACCAGACCTGCCTTGAGTGCTCATCTCCATCCCTCCACCCTTGGGCACAGCCATATGCCCAACAGCCCCCAAATGAAGCAATTTCTCTAGCTTTCAAAGCACTAGAGAAGAAGCCATCATTCTTGATCTCATTCATTAGCCAGAGGGTCTTCAAAGTTCTCTTGCATGACATACAATCAGGGTGTGGAGACAAAACACACGTTAATAAGTAAAGGGCACCAGGGGATGCCTGGGTGATGCGATCAGATAAGAGTCTGACTGGATTTCGACTCAGGTTGCAATCTCAGGGTCAGGAGATCGAGCCCCGAGTTGGGCTCCATGCTCAGCATAGAGTCTTCCTGGGATGCTCCCTCTCCCTCTGCCCCTCCCCCACGCATACACTCGTTCTCTCTCAAATAAATAAACTTTATAAAAAATTAAGTGCACCAATAGGCAGTAGTCAAGGCTAGGTTCATCCTCCATTCATTCATTCCACAAATATCTACTATCTTCTGGCACTGTCCTCTACCCTGCAGGTCCCAACATAAGACAAGAAATCAAGGTCCCTGTTCTTATAGCTGATATTCTAGGGCAACTGGGTCGCTCAGCTGGTTAAGTATCTGCCTTCAGCTCAGGTCATGATCTCAGGGTCCTGGGATAGAGGCCTGTATGGTGCTCCCTGCCCCACAGGGATTTTGCTTCTCCCTCTGCCCCCCCATCCCCACCATTCTCCCTCTCTCTCTCTCTCTCTCTCTCAAATAAATAAAATCTTAAAAAAAAATAATTGCTTACATTCTAGTGTGAGGAGACAGACAAATAAATAAACCAGTGCATAAAGAGGGTAGTTCTTGGGAAGTCTGCAGGAAGACTCTAGAACAGGTGAAGTGAGACAGGGGATGTGGGCAGGATCTTCTGTATCCAAGGTCAGGGAAGGCCTTTTTCTGAGAATCTAACATTTGAGCTGAGACCTAATGATGAGAGATGGAGCCACACGTGAGGAGATCCGAGGGGAGCATGTTCCAGGCAGAGGGAACAGCCAGCTCAAAGGCTCTACGATAGGAGGACTAGAAAGAAGACAGGTGTGTGCGGCCCCAGCGAGCACAGGACAGGGACAGAGGCTGAGATCAGGCTATGTGACAACGGGCCTCGCAGGCCCAGGTGATGGGTTGGGATTTCTTCAAGACACAGTGTGTCGCCTTGGCGAGTGGTCCCCAGGGGAGCGACAGGGCAGGTCTACCCAGAGCCCGTTCCGGCTGCTGAGTGCAGAATGGATTTGAAGCGAAGTGGAAGAGCGCATTCAGGGGCCTCTGCAGGGGATGATGGCACCTGGACCAGCCTGTGGGCTGGAAATGAGAGGAGTGGGTGGCGAGGGACCCCGGGACTGCGCCCCCTAGGGGGGCACAGAGGGGCTTGGGCGCTGCCCCAGGGGGCCGGCGGGGCTGGGACATGTGGCACTTGCAGGTTCAGGTTGTTCAGCAGGGGTGGAGCCGGGCGGGGGGTGACAGCTGTGGTCTGTGGCACCAGGAGACCTTTCAGCAGGGCGGGTCCTGAGCATGTGGTTTGAGGCAGAGCCATCTGGGAGGGTGTTTCCATGGAGGCAGAAAGGAGGCCGGGCCTCTCGTGGGAGGGGAGGCCCGGGGAGCCCACAGGGCAGCTGGTTTTAACCTCATCTAGCAAACATTTAGCAAATGAGTCCTCTTGTCAGTTCCTTAGCCTCCGTGCGGGGCGGGGGGGCAGCTGGGGGGGGCCGGTGTGAACGTGAGTCGGGGGAGGCATGAACACCAGGGGTAACCCCAGCCTGAGAGCTCTGGCCACTGGAAAGTCAGTTCCCCCGGGGCGGAGCAGGTGCGCTGGACCTGCCGGGTCAGTCTCCTAAACTGGAAGAAAAAGCCAGAAAGCCTCCTTACGAATTGACAGCGGAGGCATCATTTTCCCACGACCCAGGGGCCTCCATTCTGTCCCCGGCCCCCCCTTCTCTCCTCAGAAGTTCCATCGCTAACGCAAAGGTGGGTGAACGTGTGAAGGAGCCCAAGTCTTCTCTTCCCCCCACCCAGAGACTTTACGTACACGATCGCATCTAATTGTCCCAAAAACCAACAAAGTAAGCATTTCATTTTGAAACTGAGAAAACAGAGAGACACGATATAAATTAGATGAGTGGAGGACAAAACTCTTGGATCCTATTTCCGACCCAGCCCTTTCTCTTCTGCATCCCCCGTTTCTCTTACTGGGACGTAACTGACATACATTACATTAGCTTCAGGTGTGCGAATAATGACACGACCGCTGTGTGTGTCGGGGAATGACCGTGGCAAGGAGTCTAGTTACCATCTGTCACCGTACAAAGCTACCAGAAATGGGTGTGTTGTTGTTGGTTTTTTTGCAATAGGAACTTTTTTTAATATGTATTTTTTTTATTGGTGTTCAATTTGCCAACATATAGAATAACACTCAGTGCATCCCGTCAAGTGCCCCCCTCAGTGCCCGTCACCCAGTCACCCCCACCCCCCGCCCACCTCCCCTTCTACTACCCCTTGTTCATTTCCCAGAGTTAGGAGTCTCTCAGAATCTGTGACCTTCTCTGATATTTCTCATTTTTTCTCCTTTCCCCTTTAATCCCTTTCACTATTTTTTATATTCCCTGAATGAATGAGACCATATGATGTTTGTCCTTCTCCGATTGACTTACTTCACTCAGCATAATACCCTCCAGTTCCATCCACGTTGAAGCAAATGGTGGGTATTCGTCCTTTCTAATAGCTGAGTAATATTCCATCGTATACATAAACCACATCTTCTTTATCCACTCATCTTTCGATGGACACTGAGGCTCCTTCCACAGTTTGGCTACTGTGGACATTGCTGCTATAAACATCGGGGTGCAGGTGTCCCGGCGTTTCACTGCATCTGTATCTTTGGGGTAAATCCCCAGCAGTGCAACTGCTGGGTCGTAGGGCAGTTCTATTTTTAACTCTTTGAGGGACCTCCAAACAGTTTTCCAGAGTGGCTGCACCAGTTCACATTCTGCAACGCGAACTTTTAAGATTTTCTTAGCATCTTTCAGATTTGCAATACAAGGTTATCGACTGGAGTCGCCATGCTGTCCACTCCATCCCATGACTTAGCTGGACGTTGGAACCTCTCAGTCCTTTTGGCCCATCTGCCCCGCCCCCCACTCGGCCTCCCCTCTGGTGACCACAGATCTGTTCTCAGCTTCCATGAGTTTTGTTTTGTTCGTTTGTTTTTTGGATTCCATATATAAGTGAAACCATAGTGGTTTTTTTTCTTTATTTGACTTATTTCCCATCTCATAATACCTTCAAAGTCCATCCATGTTGCTGCACATGGCAAGATTTCATCCTTTTTTCTGGCTGAGTAATATTCCATGGTGTATTACACCACTTCTCGCATGCCACCCAGGCAGAGTGGGCCCAGAACATGCTCTCTCTTCCGCTCATGCCTGAGCTGCTCCCGTCTCTGTTCAGAATGCCTCTCCCCCACCTGGACAATCCTGACCCTCACAACCACCGTTTGCTTCTCAGATTCTCCAACAAAAGCCCTGACAATAGACAGGATGGGATCACTGAACACAAGCTTACCCACTATGTGCTGAGCACTTGGCACACATCCTTGGCTTTGGTCCTCACAACCGCCCTCTGAGGCAGGCCCTGATTCACAGGTCAGGAAACCGAGGTTTCAAAGGGTAAGGGCCCTGCCTAAAATCACCGAGCTTGTGAGTGACACACCCTGGACTTGCCTGGGTCTGTCTGGTTCCCAAAGCCATGCCTTTTATCCTCTATTTCTGATCACTGTCCCTTCACCTGGATGTTGTCCCTTCCTCAGGACTCAGGATGAATTCCATCTCCTCCCATGTTAACTCTGGGAGGGTGAACTCAGGCCCCAGTTCACCACATCCTAGATAAGACTGCAAGACCTGCCTACAGCAAAATTTAAAAAACAAAAAACTTTTTTAAGGATTTATTTATTTATTTGAGAGAGAGAGATTGCGGAGGTGGGCAGAGGGCTCAATCCCATGACTCTGAGATCATGAAGCCAAGAGCCAGATGCTTAACCAACTGAGCTGAGGTACCCCAAAATTAAAAATTTTAAATACCTCCCCATTGGTTCAAAATAGAAGCAAATCGCCTAGCAAGGCTGCAAAGCCCCACAGCCTGGGCTCATGTCCTCATCGCACACCTACGCTCAGGTCAGCATCTGTATCACTGGGGGGGGTTGTTAAAAATGTCATGTGTGGCCCCATTTCCCAAGGCTCCAGCCTGATCCCTTTGGATGATTAATAATAATGATAAGCAACATGACTCAGTATTTACTCTTGCAGCCGCCGTTCTAAGCGCTCTGCTTTTAAGTGTTTACATGTATTAATGTGTATTAATTCACTTAATCTGAAAATTACCCTATAAAGCAGATACTATTAGAGGATCCATCTAATAGATGATATGACTGAGGCATAGGGAGGGTAATTAACTTGCCCAACTTCAGCCAGCCAGCCAGTGGTGGAGCTGGCTTGGAATCCAAATAATCAAACCAAGAGCTCTATGCTGCATCTGTCTGCAGACGCCCACTGGCATTAGCTCTCAGAGCCTGAATGCAGGCGTTTATTTTCTTCTGAAAACAGGCTGCGGAAGGCTGACTTCTATATATTGGCCCAGAGAAAAGAGAAAAACCACCTGGGTCTGCAGCCAGAACCTTGACCAGGCCCTTCAGAGAGTCTCTGGGTCCCGATTAGGACCACAAAGGTTCAAATCCTATGAAGTCGGACCCCACATCTGCCTGAATAGGGCAAAGGAAGGAATGCTAGCTTCATCACCCTATTCTGTAGAAATCCCTGGTGCTTTCCTCCTCAACCCCACCCTTAGTAACATCTCACTTGAGAAGGGTTTCAAAATGAGTTAAAAGGCAACCTTCATTTCCCAATAAGAATATTAAACTCTTGTCAAACAATGATCTATGTTTAGCCACGAAAAATTACTTCATCTGAAACAATTTGCATGTCTATGGATTGGTGCATGTGTGTGTGTGTCTGCGTGTGTGTGGTGCAATCATCATTAGTAAAAGGGAAGGCCACAGACCGGCACAGCTCACAGGGGAAAGAATTTTAAAGGGAAGAAGAATTCTGAAGGTAGAATTGGACCATGGTGTTCCAGGACCGCAGAGGCTCCTGACAGCCCACAGAATCCTGCTTTGGGGCACAGCATGGGAAACCTGCCCCATGCCCCTGCCAGCTCAGCTGTGCCCAGGCCCCAGGACTTAACCATTAGGGGTCCCTGCCGCTCTTCACGTTGGTTCCTGCTAGCTCTGTGCTTGGGGTCAGTTTGGGGCAGTTTCCCAGACAGGCAGCTGAGCCATGCCCCCAGACCTCAGAGCAAAGGGAAAGAGGGTATGATGATGGTGATAAAGATTACCGAGTATGTACTTTCCAGTTAATCTTTGAGAGTAGAACACAGACTAGGCTAAGGGGGGATGTAATTTGCCCAAGGTCACACAGCTTATAAACCGTGAAGCTGGGATTTGAACCCAAGGCTGAGGCAGCACCAGGAAACCAGCCAGAGCAGGTGTCCTCAGCCTCGGAGGCACCCGTGATAGTATCCCCGGGTTGGCTGGATACGGCGATGACTGGTATTTGAGCTCCCACGGGAGGAGCAACTGGAGGGTAGGACTGGGCGGCCACTGGGCTGAGGGTCCAGACCTCTGGGAAGGTGTACAGCTCAGAGCACAGAGGCTCCCCAAGTTGTACACTTGGGCCGGAAGTCCTGAGCCAGGCTGCCTGGTCCACTCAGACCCACTCCCAACATTTGTGGGGCCAGGGCTGGAAGGCAAATGGAGGCCAGAGACCATATGTCAAAATATTTAAAATATTTTAAAGTTTTCAATCCAGCTAACAAGTAAAATGTGCAACTGTCAAGTAAAATGTGCTCTCTTCTCCTACCTTAACATGGGAAGTTTCACAAAACACCTGAGAGGCCTCATCTCCCTGAGGGTGGATGGTGCCCCTGCATGAGCTCAGACGGTGGCCAAGCGGCAGTTTTTGCAAAAGATGTGGGCAGAGCTCGAATGTGCAGGCCTAGGGTCCACGTGCTTTGGGCAAGGCCCCTCAAGAGGTACGGGCCTGGAAGAGAAGGTGTGGGCCTGGGAGAGAAGGGGCGCCGTCCACCCTCAGGAAGATGAACCCAGGGAAGAGGCCCTGGAAGCAGACTCCTGGCCATCTGGGCCGGGAATTCACAGGCCCGGGTGCCCAAGCGTGGTGTGCAAGGGGGTGTGGGGCTTTCCCCTGGGCCCCACGGATCCTGTGCCCTGGGGGCTGGGACAGCTCCAGAGCAGGGCCGTCCAAAGCATGGGGCCCAGGGAAGAGGTCTGTCCAGTCTGGGTTGTGAAACTTTGAACCTGCTTGTTAATCTCTCTGCACCTTGTTTTCCACATCTGGACAACGGAGATAAGGACAGTAAGGAGTAACAGGAACACGTGAGCTGCTTCTGAATGGGTGAAGGGCTGAGAGCAGCGCTGGGCAAAGAGTGAGTGCGTGCTTTCCATTAAGTGTAATTATTATTTGGACTCAGGCATCCTCAAAAGTCGGTAATAGATTGAGTGCTGTGGAAAAAAAAAAATCCTCATTTCTCGACTGGTGAGAAGGAAGAGAGATTTCTGGAGACCTAGAGAATTCCAAGAACCAAGTATTCGGGCTACTTGAACTGTCCTCAGGTCAGAGCTTGTGACCGGGACAGAAACTGTGGCAAGAAGGGACAGAAGGGAAGGGGCTAGAAGAGCAGGTGTGGTATTTGCTGCCAATTCACTCAGACAGTGTTTCTGGGGCCGGTACTGTTCTAGGCACCAGGTAACAGGAGTGAGCAAGATAGACAGGGTCCCCAGCTTCACTGGTCCTCCCTCCTTGGGGTAGTGGAGACACATAGACGGAATAGTTAACAGGAAAGCCATGAAATAAATGTGAGCCCTGCAGACAGAAATAAGGGGAGTGAAAGAAATAAAAAAGGTAAATTGAGGGTGAACTAGCTAATGATGGGAGATGGGGGAGGGCGAGCTGCATGCAGTAGGCTGATCCCTCATGGCCTCGGAGGAAGAGACAATTAAAACTGAGACCTGAGGGATCCCTGGGTGGCGCAGCGGTTTGGCGCCTGCCTTTGGCCCAGGGCGCGATCCTGGAGACCCGGGATCGAATCCCACGTCAGGCTCCCGGTGCATGGAGCCTGCTTCTCCCTCTGCCTGTGTCTCTGCCTCTCTCTCTCTCTCTCCTCTGTGACTATCATGAATAAATAAATAAAATCTTTAAAAAAAAAAAAACTGAGACCTGAGGGGGCACCTGGGCAGCTCAGTTGGTGGAGCCTCGGACTCTTGATTTGGGCTCAGGTCAGGTCAGGATCTCAGGGTCATGAGATGGAGCCTGATGTCAGGCTCTAAGCTCAGCAGCGGTCAGGGGGTTGGGGTAGGTCTGCTTCAGATTCTCGATCCCTCTGCTCCTGCTCTCATTCTCTCTCTCTCAAATAAATAAATAAAAATCTTAAAACAAAACAAAACTGAGACCTGAATAATTAGGAGGAACCAGCTATATAAAGAATCAGGGAAAGGAGATTCCAAGAAACAAAATTGGCTAGCGCCAGGGCCCTGAGGTGGTCGTGTGCTGGACATAAATACGGGAAAGAGAGAGAAGACCTATGTCACTTACAGGTAGTAAGCAAGGGGGAAAACAGGAGACAGAAGTTAGAATGGTAGAGAGGGAACTGATCGCACACTTCTCAAAGCTGAATATACCCACACACCATTTGGGGATCCTGTTAAAGCACAAAGTCAGATTCCGAAGGTCTGGAGTGGGGGCTGGAAATTCTGCATTCCTAACATGCTCCCAGGTTGGGCCAGTGCCACTGGCCTGAGACCACACTCGGAGTGGGGGGGCTTCCGGCAACAGATTCTATCATAACTATATTAGAAAACTTTGAGTGACCTTAATTAAGCAGGGATGTGACTCAGTCTGGCCATATTTTTAAAGCTTGCCCTGGCTGCCGTCTGGAGACTAGGTGAGGGGTGAGAGAAAAAGCTGGACACTAGTAGGAGGCGATTGCAGCGGCCCAGGTGGAAGGTGGGTATGGAATGCATCAGGCTGGGGGTTGTGAGCTAGAGAGAACGAAGTGCAGAGAAGTCAGTGAGCCTGGCTAATTCATGACAGGGGGGAGTTAAACAGAAATCCAGCCTGTTAGGTTTGGGGGCATGAGCTAGAAGCTGGTGTGATGCCTTCACTGGGTGTGGCCAGGGCTAGGGTTTTGTGAAAAAAACAAAACACACTAAAAAACCCCTAGAGCTTCCATTGGAGGTGGTAATCACAAATTCAAGCGGAAATGTTGAGTCAGACATGTGAATCTTGAACTCAAAAGTGAATCTGGGGCTTTTGCAGCATTTAGGAGCAGTGGCTTATGGATGGTATTTTATTTTAAAGATTTTATTTGTTTATTTATTTGAGAGACACAGAATAAGAGCACAAGCAAGGGGGGGCAGAGAGAGAGGGAGAAGCAGACTTCCTGCTGAGCAGGGACCCCCCCCCACCACCACCAATGTAAGACTTGATCCCCAGACCCTGACATCACGACCTGAGCTGAAGGCAGACACTTAACCGATGAGCCACTCAGGCACCCCGTGGATGGTATTTTAAAGCCACAAGATTGGATGAGATTGTTTATGGAGAACGTGTAGCAAATAAGGAGATCTGAGAGCTGACCCTGCAGGTTTTTAACATTTAGGGGTCACGGGGTGAGGAGGAGCCAGGAAAGGAGAGTGAGGAAAGGCTGATGAGGCAGGAGCAGAGAAGAGTGGTGTGGTGGGCCTAATGTTGGACCCCAAAGATAGCTCTACCCTAATCCATGGAACCTGTGAATATATTACCTTACGCGGCAAAAGGGACTTTTTTACCCCATCCCCTTCCCCCCTCCCCTCCAGTGACCCCCAGTTTGTTTCCTAGAGTTAAAAGTCTCTTATGATTTGTCTCCCTCTCTGATTTCATCTTACTTTTCCCTTCCTTCACCTAGATTCCTGTTTTGTTTCTTAAATTCCACATGAGTGAGAGCATATGATAATTATCTTTCTCTAATTGACTTATTTTGCTTAGCATAATACCTGTAGTTTCATCCACATCATTGCAAATGGTAGGATTTCACTTTTGACAGCTGAGTGATCTTCCATAGTGTGTGTGTGTATGCATATATTCTTTATCCATTTGCATTAAGACACTAAATTTGTGATAATCTCTTACTGCAGCACTAGAAAATGAATTCATGCGGTTTAAAGGCCAAAGAAGAAGTCATTTTGGGGACGAGGGTGGCATCAGCCATGTCAAAAGCTGTGTGAGGTTGAGTAAGAGGAAGACAGGTGTGAGCTTTGGATGGGGCAACACAGAGCTTGTTGTCAACCTTGATAATCAGTTTCAGCAGAGTGTTGAGGTCAGAGACCAGGCTGGAGTGGGTTGAGGAATAAAGGGCAGGGTGAGAAGTGGAGTAGTGAACACAGACAGCTCTGTTGTGAAGTTTAGTTGTGAAGGGAAGTAAGGAGATAGGACAGTATCTGGGGGAGGGTGTGTTTCATCCAGGAGTCTTGCTTTCTTGGTCTTAACGGGAGCTAAAGAGAATGTTTGTTTGCTAAAGGAACCAATCTCATAGAGAGTATTAGGTTAGCAAGGAGGTGGGGGTGGGGATCGAGAGCAAAGTCCTTGAGTGATAAGAGGAGCCTGGCCCAGAATACACATGAAGGGAGGAAAGAGCTGGAAGGAAAAGAAGACCAGCACAGGTGCAAGATGCTTTGTAGTTTGATGGTGGGTGAAAGGAGTTCCTGTCTGATGGCTTCTACTTGGTCACACACATGAAGGAAGTGAGGTCTCATGTGAGGGTGTGTAGGGAGAGGGAGGTGTGTGGGAGGTTTGAGGAGAGAGAAACAGACATGATATGCTTTCTCCTGGGTTGTGGGAAGCCCCCTGATGACAGAGGTGGAGCAGTACTGCTCCAGGAAGGGACTAGTCTTTGCTATGTCTCTCTTCTGCCCCTGACATGGAGACTGTGAGGGGTCTGCTGGATCCAAGTTGGAGCCTTGGGTATGTGACATATTAGACACATAACCCTAAGCAACTTTCTTAGTCTGCTGGGGCCTCAGTTTCTTTAGCTTCTGCACTTTAATCATGCTTGCCCCACCCACTTTCTTCAAGGAAACGCCGTGTGCCAAAGTGCTTCGTGGCCTGTCAAGCCCTGTATTTCTTTATGGGTGGGGCCAACTTCTAACACGGGGCCACTGAACGTGGAGATCCCCCGAAGGCTGGCAATGATTGTAGGGAAGGGTGTCTATCCAGCAGCACCTCTGCATTCTGAGATCACTCCCATCCAAAGCATGAGCAATCCCTTCCACCTCCACCCAGTCCCAAGAAAAACTCAGGCTTGGGTTTGCTCTCCTGGTACCTGGAAACAAAGGGAGTACTAATCTGTGTCAGGGCTTGGTCTCCTTGGGGAGCTTCTCCAGCTATACTGTCTGCAGCCGTCATCTGGCTGACCTGCCCTGCCACTTGCTGAATGTCTGCTCTCTGGGATTGCCCCTGAGTGCCAGGAAGTATTCTAACTTAGGTTCCCTGTGAAAGCTCCCTGGTGGATTAGGAGTTGTTGTGCAGGTGGTTAGGAGAAGGGTTCTTCCTGAAAAATGAGATAAGCCTCAGTGTGATGAAAGAGCGAGCTTTCTCCCAGTGGAAAGCAGGCATCAGAGAGCAAGAGGACATTGTCCAAGGTCAGACACAGATCAGCTGAGGAACTGTAAGTTCAAATAATGTCTATTTGATGTCAAGCTCATGTTTTTCTCCACCATGTAACACTGCCTTCCTGGATCCAACAGGCCTGCCTGCTTCCAGGAAAGCACCAGCATTTACAGTGTTTGCATACCAGGGGTCATGCTTCCCTTCTGGCCCTCTCTGCAGGAGGGAAAGAGAGAAGGCACACCTCCAGGTGGCTGAGAGCCTCTCAGTGAACCACAGACAGAAGTTGTTTTGTGATTAAGCCCTGGCAATCAGAGTTCTATGGGAAACAGGTATGCTCTGGTATGGACGCTACGCTGAGTTCAACATTTGGTCCTGGTCACCTAAAACAGAAGAACCAGGGGGAAAAAAATAGGGCACCATGTTCTTTTCTGCAACCACCTCCTCTACTCCTCCTGCCAGCCCCCTAATGCCATAAAAATGACCCATTTTTTTCTCCAAAGTAGGATGCAGCAGACAAAAGAAAATTTTCAGGGGAGTGAAGATTAAAAGGAACTCCTTTAAAACTCACAGAAACATTCAAATGGTAGAGAAGGAAGTACACGGATGTTGAGCTGATTCCCAAGGAAAGTGTTTATAGTTTATGTCCAGCCAAGTCAATTACTTGCTAAAACCAAAACAAACTAAAAAAAAAAAAATCAACTCTTTATATTCCTCCAAAAAATCCAGAGTCTCCAAAGCGTAACTCACAATGTCTAGGGAATAATCAAAAATTGACATATGAAAGACAAGGAAATGTAGCCAATTCTCAATAGAAAACTACCACAAATGACTCAGAAGCTGGAATCAGGAAACGAGACTTTGAAGCAGCAATATATCTATGTTCCGTGATATAAGGAAAACCAGGTTTGCAATGAATAGAAATGTAGGGAATCTCAGGAAAAAAAGAGAAATCCTAAAACATAACTAAATGGCAATTCCAGAACAAAAAATTGCAACCTATGAAATAAACTAAAGATTACAATATCTGAAATTTAAAAATTATGGAATGGGTTTAACAGCAGAGTGGAAATGACTGAAGAAAAATTCAGTGATCAACAGAAATTAATTTAAGAACAGAGAGGAAAAAGAAAAATTTGTTTAAAAATCAAAAAAGACTCTCAGAGACCAGCGAAACTCGGGGAACATGTGTCTAACACAACTATAATTGGAGTCATAGAAGAGCATGGAGCAGAAAAAAATATTTGAAGAAATAATGGCTGAACCCTGCTCAAATATGGTGAAAGACAAATTTATAGATTCAAGAAGCTCAGTGAACCAGAGGCAGGATAAATATGAAGAAAACTATGCCTAGGCACATCAAACTATTGAAAACTAAAGAGAAAGGCACCTGGGTGGCTCAGTCAGGTGTCTGCCTTCAGCTTAGGTCATGATCCCAAGGGTCCTGGGATCGAGCCCTGCATCAGGCTCCCTGCTCAGCAGAGAGTCTACTTCTCCCTCTCTCTCTGCCATTCCCTCCATTTGTGTGCTCTGGCTCTTTCTATCTCTCCTTCAAATAAATAAGATCTTTTAAAAAAAGAAAAGAAAAGGTAAAGAAAAGCAAAGAGAAAGAGAAAGCAGTCAGAGAAAAACAACATGTTAATACAGGGGAACAGTGACATGATTGACTGCTAACTTCTCATCAGAAGCCATGGAAACATCTTTAAAGTGATGAAACGAAAAAGAAAAGTGTCAATTCTCATGCTAGTAAAATATCCTTTAATAATGAAGGCAAAGACAATTTCAGATAAGATAAAATTAAGAAAACTCATTGACAGCAGAGCTCCACTCCAAGAAATGATAAAATTCTTCATGCTAAAGAAAACAATATCAGATTGACATTCAGATCTTCAAGAAGAAATGAAGAGTTTTGGAAATATAATAATAAATATCTTGAGATAATAAATACCTTGACAAATAGAAAAGTCTATTTTTTTCTCTTAATTTCTTTAAGATATGTATGACTTTGAGGCAAAGAAATATTTTCTTGTGGGTTTTATAATTAATACACATGACAATATAATATAAAGCACAAGATGGCACACTTTTCCTGTAAAGGGCAAGAGAGTAAATGTTGTGGATTTGGGGGCCATAGAACTTTTGTCACAAATACTCAGCTCTGCAATGGAGTGTGAAGCAGCCACAGACAAATGCAAGTGAAGGAGCCTGGCTATGCTCCAAAGTCTATGTACAGAGATGCCTGGGTGGCTCAGCGGTTGAGCCTTCAGCTCAGGGTGTGATCCTGGGGTCCAGGATCAAGTCCTACATCGGGCTCCTTGTGGGAGGGCCTGCTTCTCCCTCCGCCTATGTCTCTGCCTCTCTCATGAATAAATAAATGAAATCTTTAAAATAAAATAAAACTCCATGTACATAAGTATCTCATAAGGCTGTATTTGGCTCACTAATCACAGGTTTGTTAACCCTTAGTATAAAAGAAAATGGCAGTAGGATGGCAAAAAGTCTTATACAGGGGCAAAGTTTCTCCCATTAAATTAAGTGTTGCAATATTCTAAGTGAACTGTAAAAAGTCAGTGTCTCTCAAAGGTGGCAATTTTGACCTTTTTTGGTCAGATCATTCTTCGCTCTGTGTATGTTGTGGCAGGGGATGTCTCAAGCATTGTAGGATATTGGGTAGCATCCCTGGCTTCAACCCACTAACTGCCAGTAGCACCACTCTTCCCAGTTGTGACAACCAAAAATATCTCCTAACACTGCCAACTGTCCCCCAGGGAGCAAGTACCTCCCCATTAAGACCAATGTCCTAAAGCAACCACTAAAACTTAACATTTTTAAAGATTTTATATATTATTCATGAGAGACGCAGAGAGAGGCAGAGACATAGGCAGAGGGAGAGGCAGGCTCCCTGATGCGGGACTCGATCCCAGCACCCCAGGATCACAACCTGAGCCAAAGGCAGATGCTTAACCACTAAGCCACCCAGGTGCCCCACAATGACTAAAAATTACAAAAAGATAGAGATAAAAATCCAACAGGTAAATTAAAATAGAAGTCTGGGGGCACCTGGGTGGCTTAGTCAGTTAAGCATCCAACTCTTGATCTTGGCTCAGGTCATGATCTCAGGGTTGTGAGTTCGAGTCCTGGAGAGGGCCCCATGCTCAGTGCAAGCCTGCTTGAGATTCTTTCTCTCCCTCTCCTTTTGCCCTTCCCCGTAGTGCTACATAAATAAATAAATAAATAAATAAATAAATAAATAAATAAATCCTTAAAAAAAATTAAATAGAAGTCTAGAAAACATTTAAATAGAAGGCAGGAAAAAAAAGAAGGCAGGAAAGTTTCCTCCTTTGTGTCTCTCTCTCTTTCAAAGGAAAAAAACAAGGGAGGAAAAACAGAAAATAAATAATAAGATGATAAATATAAATCCAACCATCTCAATACTGCATTGTATGTTAATGGAGGCTACACACTCCAATTAAAAGGCATATATTGTGAAAACGAATAAAAAGCAAGACCCAACTCTATGTTGTATCAAGAAACACACCTCAAATATGAGGGCATAAATAACTTGAACATAAATTAACAGGAAAAGATATACTATGCAAACAGTAAGCAAGAGAAAACTATAGAGTATATTAAAGATTTACAAATAAAATCAAATTCAAAGTTGAAGGGCATTAATAAGATAAAAAGTGATATTTTGTAATGTAAAAATTAAAAGGAAGATGAAAGACCTGTCCCCCTAGAACTATAAAATATTGATGAAAGAAACTAAAGATGACACAAATGGAAAGATATTCCATACTCATGATTGAAAGAACCAACACTGTTAAAATGTCCATACCACCCAAAGCAATCTACAGATTTAATGCAATTTCTATCAAAATATCAACATCTTTCACAGAATGAGAACAAATAATCCTAAAATTTGTACAGAGCCACAAAAGACCCCAAATAGCCAAAGCAATCTTGAGAAAGAACAAAGCTGGAGATATCCTAATCCCAGATTTCCAGATGTACTGCAAAGCTCTAGTAATCAAGACAGTATGGTACTGGCACAAAAAGGACACATAAGTCGATAGAATAGGATAGACAGCCAGAATATATGTGATTAATCTACAACAAGATAAGCAAGAATATACAATGGGGAAAAGACGGTCTCTTCAATAAATAGCGTTGGGAAAACTGGACAAAAGAAAAGAATAAAATTGGACCACTTTCTTACACCATATGCAAAAATAAAATGTATTAAAGACCTAAATTTGAGACCTGAAACCATAAAACTTCTAGAAGAAAACACAGGCAGCAATTTCCTTGACGTTAGCCATAGAAACATTTTTCTAGACATGTCTCCTCAGACAAGGGAAACAAAAGCAAAACTAAACTACTGGGACTACGCCAAAATAAAAAGTATTTGCACAGTGAAGGGAACCATCAACAAATGACAAGGCAATCTACTGAATGGGAGGAGACACTTGCAAATGATGTATCCTATAAGGGGCTAATATCCAAAATATATAAAGAACTTATACAACTCAGGGTGCCTGGCAGGCTCAGTGGTTGAGTGTCTGCCTTTGGCTCAGGACATGATCCTGGGGTCGATAGGATCGAGTCTCCAATTGGGCTCCCCGCATGGAGCCTCCTTCTCCCTCTGCCCATGTCTCTACCTCTCTCTATGTGTCTCATGAATAAATTTTTAAAAAATAACTTATACAACTCAATACCAAAAAAAACAAACAACTCAGTTAAACAATAGGAAAAAATGGACAGAGGACCTGAATAGACATTTTTTCCAAAGAAGACATATAAATGACCAAAAGACACATGAAAAGACGCTCAGCATCACTCAGCATCAGGGAAATGCAAATCAAAACCACAAGATGTTAACTCACCCTGTCAGAATGGCTAAATTTAAAAAGACAAGAAATAACTAGTGTTGACAAGGATGTGGGAAAAAAGGAACCCTTGTGCACTGTTGATGGGAATGCAAATTGGAGCTGCCACTATGGAAAACAATATGGAGAGCCCTTAAAAAATAAAAAATAGAATTACTATATGATCCAGTGATTCCACTACTGGGTATTTACCCAAAGAAAACAACACTAATTTGAAAAGATATATGCGCTCCTATGTTTATTGCACATTGTTTACAATAGTCAAGACGTGGAAGCAACCCAACTGTCCATCAGTAGATGAATGGATAATGAAGGTGTGGTATATGTGCATAATGGAATATTACTCAGCCATGAAAAGAATGAGAGATCTTGCTATTAGCAACAGCATGGATGGGCCTACAGGATATGATGCTAAGTGAAAAAGCCAGTCAGAGAAAGACAAATACCATATGATTTCACTCATATGTGGAATTTAAGAAATGAAACACACGAACAAAGAAAAAAAGAGACAAACCAAAATACAGACTCTTCACAATAGAGAACAAAGTGGTGGTTACCAGAGGAGGGAAGGAGAGGGGATGAAGAGAGCACCTATCTTGATGAGCACTGAGTATTATATAGAATTGTTGAATCGCTAAAATGGTACACCTGAAACTAATATAACACTGTATATGAACTATACTGGATTTAAAATGAAAAAAGTAAACTGTGTCAGTGAGCACAGGCTTGTGGCATGGCCAGTGAGGGGGAGAGCAGCAGGGGCAGGAGACGGGGTCAGAGTGGCAGGCAGTGCCTTTAGGCCAAGGTACAGATGACAGATGTGGATTCTCTTAAGTGGATGAGAAGTCATTGGAAGGTGTCAAGCATGGAAGGAGGTGCTCTGGGAAAGGGTACAGAGGAGAGAGTCCGGGAAGAAGTCTGCAGCTGCCTCTCTGCCCTGTCCAGGATCACTGCTTCCCATCAGGGCTGTGGGGACAGAACTGTGACAGAGTGGCAGCAGCATTAACAATCCCTGGGGCACCTGGGTGGCTCAGGTGGTTAAGCATCTGCCTTCAGCTCAGGTCATGGTCCGGGGTCCTGGGATTGAGCCCCACGTCGGGCTCCCTGCTCAGCAGGTAATGTGCTTCTCCCTCTCCCTCTGCCTCTCCTCCCTGCTTGTGCGCTCTCTCTCTCTCTCTCTTTCTTAAAAAAAAAAAAAAAAGAATCCCTTCCCCTTGCCTCATTCAGTCTTCTCGCCCTTTAGCTCTCAGCTCAGGGAAGCTTCTTTGACACCTTCTGTATTGTTTTATCCATGATACTCCATAGCTCTCCTTCATAACCATTTTACACTTTAAAATTATATATATATATATATATATTTGTGCAATTCTTTGATCCATGTCTCTTCCTTTGAAGTATAAACTTGAGAGCAAGGACCATGCCTGGTGCTCACCACCAGGGGCAGATGAAGGTTTTGTGGGGGTGGAAGATTTGATCATTTGGTGGGGAGAGCCTCTTTAAGAAAATAAAGATATGGGGATCTCTGGATGGCTCAGCGGTTTGGTGCCTGCCTTCGGCCCAGGGCATGGTCCTAGAGTCCCGGGGTCAAGTCCCACATCGGACTCAAGTCCCACGTCGGACTCCCTGCAGGGAGCCTGCTTCTGCCTGTGTCTCTGCCTCTCTCTCTCTCTCTCTCTCTGTGTGTGTGTGTGTCTCATGCATAAATAAATAAAATCTTTAAAAAAAAGAAAATAAAGATATAATTATAAATAAAAGATTAACTACAAATAAATGTTCATTTAGAGTGAGCATGGGATTTGCCGCAAACTCCTAGAGCTTAGGAGCTGGAAGTCCCTTCTGAGAAGCTCACTTGGACATTTAGTAGACATATAGAGAAATGCTTCCTGGTGGTAACGAGGCTTCCTCCGCCTACTTACAACATTCCACAATTCCACAATTCCCAGCACTCACGCGGGCTGGACAGGTGAGGGGCCTGAAGCTTCATCGTCATTAGATGCTCAGTACTTCCATCTCTGTCCATCACCATAGTCCCAGCACCGCGCTGTTGTACAGGAGATGCTCAATGATTCACAGCTGCTGTAATGGTAACGATTATCTTCTTGCCCACATCTGAGTGTCGACCAGGATATGCAAAGACAAGAGAGGAGAAGAAGACGTCTCATCTCAACTCATACAACCAGTAAATGAGTGAGGTACACAATCACAAGTGTGATGACATTTTAGGACAAGATTAATATGTCACCAGGAAGGACAGGAAGTTGAGTAACTTTTCTTCCAGATGGCAAAGCAAAGTTGGGAAGAGAAGACCACGAAGGTCAGTTAGGAGAATTCAGGCACACAATGTGGCTGATGGGGCATTTTATGTTTTTATGAAAGTACAGTAGCAGCTAACACAAACTTCCATTTTGTTTTTTATTTCTTAAAAGATTTTATTTATTAGAGACAGCATACGCAGAGGGGAGGGAGAGGCAGAGGGAGAAGAAGATTGCCAATGAGCAGGGATCTCGATGCAGGGCTTGATCCCAGACCCTGAGATCATGACCTGAGCCAAAGGCAGATGCTTCACCAACTGAGCCACACAGGCACCCCTTATTTTTTATTTTTTTAGCAGTTTTTTAAAGTAGGCTCCATACCCAGCATGGAGCCCAACTCAAGGCTTGAACTCATGACCCTGAGATCAAGACCTGAGCTGAGATTAAGGGTCAGACACTTAACTGACTGAGCCACTCAGGCACTCCCAAATTTCCATTTTAGACCAGAAGTTATAGCGCCTAGCTGCGGATGAGACAGGGCGGACCACCACACTAAAAAGCTTGGCACTCAGAGAGATGTGATGGCTATGTGCCCAGACATAGCCCATCTAGAAAGCCAAACTGTCTAACAGAGCTTCCTCTCCAGAGGCTGGGCAGGAGGGTGGAAACCAGGGCTGAAGGGGTGTGGTTGAACCACAGGCAATAGCATGGAGCAAGTAGTTTTCATAAAGCACGAGGGTGGAGCCTCAAGAAATCTGTCAGGGTGTTTGCTGATAGCAAGGCCATCATAAAATAAGAATGCAACATCTGGATTCTGATATGGTCACCTGAGAACATAAAAAGACTTAATATGTCATTTGGGGAATTCATGCAACAAGCACTGAAAGCCTTCCGTGGGCTAGGCAAATACTTGCTTTCTTCTTTACATATGTTTCTTCTTTCTTCTTTCCATATGTTTCTCTCCATTTTTGTACCTAAATAGCTTAAGTCAAGTTTATCTGGACACTTGCAAATAATGATACATCTTAACATAGGTATTGTGCCCCCCAGACGTGCTCAGACCTCAGCCTACCCTACTATTTTTAAAAACAACTATTAGGTGAGCCTCGCTGTCCCAGGCACTGTGCTAGACTCTCACATTCTCCCATTTGATCCTTACACCTATGCTTCCTAGTGGTGGTCATCATCTGCTCTGGTCTGCACAGCCCCATCTGATCTGTTTAGCAGATAACAGTAATTCTTTTTTCTTGGGAAAACTGTTCCTTTCTTACTCCAGACATGTTCTGGTGGAGGCTGCCAATTCCTATGCTCACTCCGCTACCAAGAGGAATGGATACATTTCTTGGGATGAGCCAGTGGTGATACACCATCTCTTTGTTCATAGTGAGTGTTCTGGGAATGAACACAGAACCCAAGCCTGGCCAGAGTTTTTGCCCCAGTGTTTTTCAAATTAGGGTCAGGAGAGAAGTTCTGTCTTTAACCTCTGACCTCAAAGATGAAAGCATAGGACTACAGCTCTAGACTTTTGGAAACAGCAGGCTGAGAGAATAAAGCAAATGTGGAATCTAGAAGTACAGAGACAGATGGAGCCAAGCTGTCTCTGAGGCCACATATGACTTGGCCCTCCCCTTGATTTGGTTCCTCAAAGCATTTGATTCCCCCTTCCTGCTGTAGCTAGTTTAGTTTTAGGATTTCGCTGAATGTAACCAAGAGTCTTCTGAAGGTGTTCTCTATTTGGACAAATCCCAGAATCTCAGGCAGCCCCTGCAGCAGACCTAGAGTCTCAGATCCTGTTCCTCTGCGTTTTGACATGCTTTTGAAATTCTCTTCCTTCCTTTATAGTTGCTACCCCAGAACAGTAGAGCTAGAGCTCACAGCTCTGGCTTCAGCTCATAGCACTACTAAGATAGGCTGGATCTTCAAAGACTTCATTAAAATTCTGAGGTAACAGCAAGCAAATAAATAATATGAAGTAAGAAATGTACAAAATAGATATGATTACAGAGCAGAAGAATTCAGCTAGCCCATGCTTCAGGGCCTGTTGACCTATTCTACTGCATGCGCTACACTGAGATTGCTTCATTCTAACCCTAAAGATGTGGCAAAAGGTTTTAGCAATCCAGCTTGGGATCCCTGCTTCCTAGCTGAGTCTGACTACACATAGAGAGCATTGTTTAAAACATTAGCTAATGTAAAAAGCCGAATTGATTTATAGATGCAATGCAATCCCAATCAAAATCCCAGTAGGCTTTTTTTAAAATTTTAGACTTCATAAGCTGATTCTAAAATTCACATAGAAATGTAAAGAACTAGAATAGCCAAAACAAGTTTGAAAAAGAGAAACAAAATCGGAAGGTTTCTGCTCATTAAAGAACCACTACAGCAATTCCTCAAAAAGTGAAACATATGTAAACAAATGTAAAAGTTAAAACTATAAAACTTCTAGAAGAAAACATATAAGAAAATTTTTGTGACCCTGGGGTAAGCAAGGATTTCGTAAGCACAAAAGTACAACCTTAAAAGAAAAAAAAATAAATTAGACTTCATGAAAATGAAAAACTTCTATTCAGCAAGAGACACCGTTACAAAAATGAATAGGCGAGCTATTGGCTGATAGAAAATGTTTGCGAAGTGTATATCTGACAAGGATTGGCATCTAGCAGATACACACATATATATATAGATGCAGAACTCTTGCAACTCAGTAATAAATCAACCCAATCTTTAAAAAGGTACACAAAGGAATGCCTGGGTGGCTCAGTTGATTGAGCATCTGACTCTTGATTTTAGGTCAGGTCATGATCTCAACATTATGGGACTGAGCCCCGCATTGGGCTCCATGCTTACTGTGGAGTCTACTTGAATTTTCTCTCTCCCTCTCCCTTTACCTCCTGCCCCGCCCACCACTCGTACTCTAAATAAATAAATAAAATATTTTAAAAATAAAAATAGAAAGGTACACAAAATTTCAATACTTCATAGACACAAGAAGATTTAAGAAGAGCCATGAAAAGATATCCAACCATTAGTTACCAGGGAAATGCAAATTAACCCAAAATGAGATGCCACTAACCACCTACCAGAACAGCTAACACTAAAAAAAAAAATGGATACCACCAAATACTGGCAAGGGTGTGGCGCAAGCTGGACTCCCAGTATGTTGTAGGTAGAAATATAAAATGGCTCAACTGCTTTGAGAAAAAGTCTGGCAACCCCCAGTACTAAATACTGTAATCCTCCTGCGTCTATGAGGGGGTTGTTTCAAGACCCCCAGTGGATGCCTGAAACCACGGGTGGTATTGAACCCTACATATATTATGTTAGGTTTTTCCCATGCATGCACACCTATGATAAAATTTAATCAGAAATTAGGCACAGTGAGAGATTAACAATAACCAACATTAACACAAAATAATTATAATAACACACTGTAATAAAAGTTATATAAATGTAGTCCATTATAGTACTGTCCTCATCATCCTTCTCGTGATGCTGTGAGATGACATGAAGTGAGGGGAATGATGTAGGCATTGTGATGCAGCATTAGGCTACTGCTGACCTTTTTTTTTTTTTAAGATTTTATTTATTTATTTGAGAGAGAGAGAATGGGGAGGGAGAGAGGAAGAAGCAGACTCTCCACTGAGCAGGGAGCCCGATGTAGGGCTTGATCCCAGGACCCCAGGATCAAGACCTGAGCCAAAGGCAGACGCTTAACCAACTGAGTCACCCAGGCACCCCAATTATCATTTCATTTTTAAAAGAAAAAAAGATTTATTTATCTATTCATGTGAGACACAGACAGAAAGGCAGAGACACAGGCAGAGGGAGAAGGAGGCTCCCCCCACCCCTGATGTGGGAGCCTGATGTGGGACTAGATCCCAGAACCCCGCAGATCTTGACCAGAGCCAAAGGCAGATGCTCCACCACTGAGCCACCCAGGTGCCCCATAATTTCATTTTTTAAAAGGTACTTAGGAAATTGGAAAAGAACTTCAACATAGACATTCTTAACTCTTGGACTGGTGAAACTAATCTGAGGACAGGTGAGACTGCATAAGACAATCACCACAGCACTCAAAGACAAGAACTCCGCACCTCATGTAGCCCCTGTGCTCATTTCACAGACAAGGAAACTGAAGCAAAGTGGAGGCACCTGCCAAGGATTGAAATCCAAGCATCTTTAACTCCAAAGACCAAGAGTTCATCTGCCACACCTCAGCATCTTCCAAGAGTTCCCAAACTAGGAGCTTTGAGGTAGGAGGACGGGGTCCCCATGCTAGCCTCAGGTGACTTCTCTGACTCCCACCTGCTCCTCCCATCGCACTCCACATGCACATGCAATGTGCAGCTTCCAACATGTATGATATCACTGTATTCATCTTCTCTCCAGGCGAATTCTGAGAAGGCTTTTGTTTTTTTTGTTTTTTTAAAGATTTATTTATTTACTTATTTATGATAGACAGACAGAGAGAGAGAGGCAGAAACACAGGAGGAGGGAGAAGCAGGCTCCATGCCAGGAGCCCGACGTGGGACTCGATCCCGGGACTCCAGGATCGCGCCCTGGGCCAAAGGCAGGCGCTAAACCGCTGAGCCACCCAGGGATCCCCCTGAGAAGGCTTTTGTATATAAACAAAGAAGTTTATAAATTCTGTCCCTTCTCAGGACTAGTGCTACACTTTATAGTTATGTGTATTTCCAGGAACCACAGGACACACCCTTAAGCCATGGCACAAAATATTTTAAATTAAAACACCTACTCCAGAAACTTGAAGTTCCCCCAAATAAATCTCACAGGATCACAAAGTTGGCCAAGTCCCCAGAAGCCTTCTTTTTTTTTCCCCCCAGAAGCCTTCTAATGGGTAGCACTGGGCAGCCTCCACGCCAGCACTCAGACATGTGGTCTTCTTGCTTTTGACCTCAGGCCTCATTTGATGACTTGCGGGTTCCCAGAAGGATTTCACTCCTGATATTAGCCAGAGAGCCCAAACAAACAAGGCCTTGCATTTATAGCCTTTTATCTTCATTTCACTTTAAATAATTTGTCCTTCTGTGTGTCGCGGGTGGGAGGAGGGGGGGCTGTTCCCTCTGAATGGCCATCAAGTGACCTAGGGGCCAGGGAAGCTCTCCGCAAACACGGGGTTCTGTCCTAGGTACCGCACTCACACAGTCCTCTTCTCAATAGTTCGTCACGTTGGAAAGCCTGACTCCAATGGACCCTGCCATTGCCTTGCTGTTGGGGAAGACCATCAGAAAGACATGACTGCTAATTGACCTGTGAGCTGGACCCCAGCACTTGGAGGCTCATCACGCCTTCCCCTGTCCTGGGAATGTGGGTTCTGCTTGCCTTCCCCACTCCTACTAGAGACTGCTCCAAGGACAGAGTCTTGAGGGAGTGATGTGGTTTTAAGAACACCTACATGGTTTATGTGACTGAATCCAGTTAAAGGGCCTCTTTATACACTTTTAAGACTTGGCAGGCGAGTGTAGGAATCCATTAGTCTTGGTGCCGCCCAAGACAAGTCTCATATGTAAGTTCCCTTGGCTTATTAAAACTGCCACCTGCCAAGCTGCAGTGGCCTGACTCTTCTGTTTCTCCCTGCCCTCTGAGTACAGAGACCAGTTTCCGATCACACCTGGGAAGTTTCTGGTAGGATTATGAACCCGTACTTGCTGTGTGGCCCTGACCAAGTCTCTTGACTTCTCCGGGCCTCTATCTCCTCTACAGATGAGAACAAGCCAACTGGACCCAGTGTGAGCAGTGTGAAGCAGGCTGGGAAGAGACTGCCTCCACCCAAGAGATTTACAGAAACACAGTCAGGGGTTTTCTCATTTTTCATTCTCATCTCTAAGGCCTCGAGGGGCTCACGTGGCGGGACCCTGGACGAGGGTATTCTCTACTAGTAGTAGTCTCTGCTCTCCACCTTCTTCCGACCTGCCTTTGGTCTCAGAAGCCAACTTCCAGAGACTACAGTCATGGCACCCTCACCTCCAGCTTTGATTGGGTTTGGCCAATGGAGGACTACAAGAGGAAGAGGTAGGGGTGAGACTCCTGGCACCTCCTCTCCATTTCCCTGTGTTCCTGGCAGTGGCAGCCTTTTGCAGATACAGATCTGGTTGGGCGGCCCCTCCTCCTGGACTCCAGCTCCCAGGGGTTTCCATCACAAAGTTCCTTTTACCTTATCTCTCCAGGGGACGGGCGTTAAAAAGACTTCTTGCCATTGTCAGCCAGTGTCAGCCACTGGAGACCTCACACCTCTTATCAGTTCCCTTGACCCTGCAAACACCTCTGCAGACTGTCCTTCCATGACCAAACCCTCTGAATGGGCTCTTTCCTGTCATATCTATCTGACGCAGACTCTTACTGGTACCTTTCAGAATTGGTGTTCTAACCAACCCTGGCTCGGGACAGGTTCCCCTATAAGACCAAGAGGCAGGTTTCGAAGGGACAAAGCAAAGATCTCTTTGCTGCCAGGCACTTTGTCTTCCAGCTGCACACACCCTCTCTCATCCTGGGTGCAAATGAGTGAGTGGAAAGTCATCTAATGGTCGGCTACCGGGTGACATGTTTGACCAAACACAATCCTGTTGCTCACCATAATTATCTGCATTTGTGTGTAAGCTGCATTCCTCTGGCCATCTGTCTTATTTTTGGTTGACAGACTTCCAGATTCCCACTCCTTTATTCATGCATAATACACAAATGATTCACAAATGGGAAAGTCAGCAGGGCTTCTTCTACCTCAGTCTCCTCGTCTGTATAAACGGGATAATAATACTGTCAACCTCACAGAGCTGGTGTGAGAATTAAATGAGTAACATCTGTAAGTGTTTAGAACAGCAGGTGTAAAGTATTGTCTAGTACTATTATTATACTCTCTCATCTGGTTCCTCTTGGCTCACTTTCCTGAGCTTGTCTGTAGGAAGGGAAGCAGGGGACCTGGGTAGGAATTCCCAAGTCCCCCCACTTTCAATGTTTTCCTCAGCTTTCCCCTCCCTCTCCCCCTCCATACCCCATTGCAGAGTAGATCTCCTTCTTTACCATCTTTTCTATCTCAAGAAGCTTCTGGAAGGGCAACCAGAGCAAGCTGTGGTCCTTATGTGTTCTGCTTTCAGTTCTAGACTGGGGGTTTTCATATGGTGGCCTGGAGAGCCCTAGGGCTCCCAAAAAGCACCCCCCCACACACACACACCAGACCACAGAAAGTGGGTATCACTCTAGGTCACATGCTTTAGCTTGCTTTTATCTGTTTAAGCTTTCTTTCAAGATTTTGTTTGAACAGAGGCTTCCAGGACTTTAAAAAGTTGGAAATCCCTGTTCTGAGATATTGAAGCCCTAGATCTAGCAACTCCCAGTCTTAATTTCTTGGACTCCAGTGCCAAGGAACTTTCTTTACTTCATTCAAATAATTTGTATTCTTTTCTATTTCTGATGCTCTGTAACAGATATGTGAACAAGCACATCTTTGTGTATTTGTCTGAGATGTCTTTCCCAGGTGCTGAGCATGTTCAGCAAATATTGTCTCCTTAATTCGCAGGCCTCTAGGGAAGATAACTACAGCACTGTTTAACAATAGAAACCTTTGAAGGCACTTGATGTTTACTGGCACCCTACTCAGCCACTGGAATACTTCCAACCCAGGAATCAAAAGACTACTAGGACTCTATCCTGATAAAACTGGGCCAAGCCTGCTCCTAATGGCTGCTAGCAATAAGGGAAGTAGGGTAGCAGAAGCTGTACAGGACTGGCAGGGAATACGTGAAAGGAGCAAAAGCCCTAACCTCCAGATCTTTGCCTGGAATGCCTTTATCCCAGATTGCCACAAGGCTCCCTCTCATTTGGCTCAACTATTACCTCATTAGAACTGCCTTAAGACTAGGGGCATGAGAAGCTCCCACCTTGGGCTCTGAGCTCTCTGGTCGTCTTCTAACCATAATCTTTTCCACTGAGCAAGAGCCCATGGGCCAAGGGCCCACTCAATTTCCTGCTCCTCATCCCTTATTAGATCATACTGTGGGTATCCAAGACCCTAGAATTCTCTGTCCCTATAGCACTAGGCCAGCTTCTAGAGATTTCATTGGCCTTTCCATCTTCTAGAGGAGCCAAGAAACAGCTATTTGCAGGAGGTGTGAATGAAGCTCAAATGTGCAGACTCAGACATTGTAGGTGTGGGCAGATGGCCCCTTGAAGTATGGGAAAGAGCTGGAGTGCAAAGAATAGGAAGAAGGCCAGGAACCAGTTACCCCTTAAACCACCCCATTCCGGTGTACATCTTGGGGGAGCCCAGGAATTCTAAATTTAAATTTGGCCTTCCAGATTATGATGAAGGTATACTGTCACAATGAAAGGATAGGAATTTTACATACCAGTTTAACTTAGTTTGTAATTTTTAAGTGTGTAGACATACGTGGGCCTCCATTTGTACTGTTGACCAAAGCTCTGTAAATATTAGGGGTAGACTCATCCCTGACCACACTGTGTAAAATAAAATAGCACTTCTCCGTCACTCTATTAATAGTTACTCTATTGTATAGTTCTTCGTAGCATTTGTCACCATCAAATCTACATTTATTTGTATATCATCTCTCTATCCCTAACCCCACTAGAATGTAAGTCAGTGACTGTAGAGTCTTGGTTTGGTTTCCTGTCTGATCCCCGCCCCCCTTTTTAAAGACTTTATTTGACAGAATGAGAGAGAGAGAGAAAGAGAGAGAGAGAGAGAAAGCAGGTGGAGCTGAAGAGGAAGAAGGGAGAAGCAGGCTCCACCTGGAGCAGGGAGCCCAAAGTGGGGTCCCATCCCAGGACCTGAGATCATGACCTGAGCCAAGGCAGAAGTTTAGCCAACTGAGCCATCCAGGCTGCCCTACTATCTTATTCTTAGTACTACCTAGAGCAGTGCCTGGCACAAAGAAACCGCTCAGTAAATATTCAGTGAATAATGAGTCCAGTCTCAGATGGCTTACAGATGAGGTGGGCTAACAGAGAAAACACACAGGAAAAACATCACGTGTGACAATGCTCTAAGGAGCTCTGCCTGTAAAATGACTCCGCCTAGGAGCTACAAAAGGTGACCAGGGAAGATTAACTATTAAACACCTTAGTACGCATGAACACAAAGTTAGTCGTGGGCTTCCTTGTGAGGGGACACCTGAGTGCCCAGGGCTTCGAGTTAGGTGTGGGGGACCCGGGCTGCTGGGAGCCCCACTGGAGGGATCCCCTCACAACCTTAGGAGGGCGGCCAGACCCGGGCACCCAGGAAACCCTGATCCCAGCGCAATGGCCACGCCAATCTGGCCCAGCGTAAGGGGGGGGGGCTCCTCATGCACGACTAGGAAGCCCTCAAATATGCTTCCTCGGAGGTCACAGGCCTCAGGGGTGTGGGCACATCTCATCCCTGTGGGGTCAGGAGGATCACAGACTCGGAGACCTTCCCTCTTCTCTTTCACCTGTTTCTAAACTCCCACCTAACTGCGTGGAGCGGTCTCCAGAACTTTCTTGGTGCAGCATGAACCGGTCCAATCTATTCCAACTCACTTCTTTTCCGTTAGATACGGGGCTCGTGAGAAGCCAAATTCCCAGCAGCCACGGGAATACCGGTCCGGGTCTCGGCCGGGCGAACGCCCCTCGGATTTGGGGGTGGGGGCTCCTGGGCGGGGGCTGCGCTCCTCGCACCCCCTCCCCACCCCCCGCAGCGGGAGGCAGGGACCCGCGGGCGCGGGTCCGCGGGGCAGGGGCGGGCGGCGGAGGGGGCGGGGCCTGGGGGGCGAGGCGGAGGGGGCGGGGCCTGGGGGGCGAGGCGGAGGGGGCGGGGCCTGGGGGGCGAGGCGGAGGGGGCGGGGCCTGGGGGGCGAGGCGGAGGGGGCGGGGCCTGGCGGCGGAGGGGGCGGAGGCGGGGTCGGGGCCGGGGCCGGGGCCGGACGGCGGAGGGGGCGGGGACCGGCTGGCGCAGCTCCGCGGGGCGGGGGAGGGGTCGGGGTCGAGGGCGGGGCCGGGCGGCGGAGGGGGCGGGGTCCCGAGGCTCCTCCCCGCGACGGACGCCGGCGGAGCGGCGGAGCGGCCGGGCGCCCACTCGTCCGGCCGTGGGGCGCGGAGGTGGGCGCCGCGGCGCAGGATGGGCTGGTGCGGCTGCCGCTCGGGGCCGCCGCCGTCGCGGCTGCTGCCGCTGCTGCTGCTGCTGGCGGCGACCGGCGCGGCCCCGCGCTCCGCGCTCTACTCGTCCTCCGACCCGCTGGCGCTGCTGCAGGCGGACACGGTGCGCGGCGCCGTGCTGGGTTCCCGCAGCGCCTGGGCCGTGGAGTTCTTCGCCTCCTGGTGCGGCCACTGCATCGCCTTCGCCCCGACGTGGAAGGCGCTGGCCCAGGACGTCAAAGGTGAGAGGCGGGCGGGGGCGCCCGCGCCTCCCAGGCCGACCCCCTCCCCCTGCCCGCACCGGGCCTCTCCGCGCCGTCCGCCGCCCGCCCCGTCAGCCGCCTCCGCCCGGCTCTTCCCGCCCCCCGCATCCCCCCCTCACGCCGGCCTTCTCGCCCTCAGCTCCGTGCTTTGGCCCCGCGCCTCGCGGTCGCCTCCCTTGGCGGCTGCGGCGCGCTTCTGCGCACCCCCGGGCCGGGCCCTCACACCTGCCCTGCCCCCTGCCCGCCCTCCGCCGCCCCCTGCCCCGTCCCTGCGCCGGCCTCTGCTTTGTTCCTCCTCCTGCTCTGCTGTCGCCTGTGGCGGTCACCTTCCTGCCGGGGCCCGCAGCTGCTCTGGGGTCGGTGCTGGGGAGGAAGGGAGCGGCGCTTCCCTCCGCCGCCCTCCAGCGCCCCTCGGCCGGTTGACCCGGCTGCTACCACACAGACGTCGTTCTTCAGCTTCACTTTGGAGACGGTTCTCCTGTCTCGGTTCTAGGCCTCTCCTGACCTGCGGCCTCCAGCTCCTGGGCCACATGCTCCCCCTTCCCCTTGGCCAGGCACCCACCCTGTCAGACCCTCTGTTTTAACCCATGAACCCAGATGCGCGACCGAAGGCAGCCTCTTGGTGTGTGGCCCTCGCTCCATGCTCCAGCAGCATATTCCCTGATTCCAAGAGCCCCTCCGTTGTGAGACATGCCACTCGTTTACTAACAGTCTGAGGGGTAAAGGGAGGACGAGACCGCTAAATGTATTGAGATTTAAAGGTGTACTCTATTACAGAAATGGTAAACTTTCTTTTTTTAAACACTTAAGATCTGAACTGAAAAAATATGGTAATAGGAGTAGTGTTTACAAACGCTCACTCTGTGCCTGACACCTTCCTGGGTAAGTACATGACTCCATTATCCCAGAGTTTCCTTTCCAGAACTTAAGGATCTCTGTGGTGTCACAGGCTGCCTAGCCCAGATAGTGGGTGTTTGGTGGGTGTGGTGGTAGTGATTTGCTTCTGATTTGCTGCCTCCGAATGGAGCTACTTCCTGGTTGTGGTGCTAGGGCCCTAGCCCGGCTCCTGACAGGGAATGATCACTGAATGAGAACTGTGGGCATCTGAGGGAACAGGCCTCTCTCTAGAGAGAGAACTGGAACTGTTGTTTCCATGCTGTGCTGTTGGCATTTTTTAAAGCTTTCATTATTATTTTTATTATTATTAATTACTCATTTGAGAGAGAGAGAAAGCACAAACCAGGGGAGGGTTACAGGGGGAGGGGGAGAAGCACACTACCTGCCAAGCAGGAAACCTGACTTGGGGCTCAGATATTGACCTGAGGATCATGGGACCCCAGGATCGCGACCTGAGCAGAAGGCAGACATCTAAACTACTAAGGCACCCAGGCACCCCTGGTATTTCTTGATCAGCTCAACCATTCGTGATAGGGTAGTGCATTTGTAGCTGTTGGTTTTCAAACTCAGGCTTCCCCTGAGCAGCTTGCATAGTGCTTACTGAAGTGGCCAGATGGAAAGATGTGTACATCTGTTAGCCATATGGTCCTGGAACGTTATTTTTAACAAAACCGATAAACTGTTTTACCTCCAGTGTACATGTAGGCACTTGTCAGCATGCCTCTCTGGTCCCATCACCTGAATGTGCCATTTCTCAGCAGCTCTTCACACTGTTTCAGTGATGTCAACACATCTAGTCAGGGCAAGAGGAAGCGAGAGTGCTGAACATGGAACAGAAACACCTGAGGGGACATTAGTGTTCAGGGGACCTTGTGGGCCTGAAAAATCATAAAAATCCCCAGATCAGTTTCTACCTTGAGGCTATGAGAGGTCTTGAAGGGCTGCCGATGAGCTCAATCTAGAAGATTCTTCTATCTTAAGAATGCTGGAGGGAAGGTTTAGGTTCCAGCTGACTCATGTGTTTGGCCTTCTGCAACCCACAGTTTTCCAAAGAGTTGCATAGCCAGACACTGACCCAGCTCACTCCTGGCTGAGGGCTGCCCCTTCCAAAAGGGGTCTTTTCCTAGTGCATGGGGTGACAGGCTTCCCCTAAAAACTGCAAATGGAAGCTTCATCTCAGGAAGGACAGGGGAAGCATCAAAATCTGTGGAGATGAACCACAGCCAATGGGAAGTAGGAAATTTAGGTGGGGAGCAGAGGTCTCCCATGAGCCACTGGGATGGGTCAGTCTCCTTAACAAGATCGTGTTGGGGGAGAGTGCTGGCCAAATCTGGTGTCAGCCTGCAGTGATAAGAATGCCCCCACTCCATTCCAAGGATGAGGCCCCGCTGAGAAGCCAGGGTTGTTCTCACATCATCTCTGTTTTACTGAGGTTCGAGGCTCCTTGGCTCAAAAATGGCTGTGGGCCTGCAGAGGGCTTGAACATCATCTGGGGCCTGTGGGAGTGTGGCTCCTGCCTTCTGCCAATGCTGTATCTGGGGTAGGAGCAGCGAGAGTGTAGAAGGTCATGAGGGGAGAGAAAAATTTTTGCAACCCTGCCCAGCTGGCCTCAGGCATTTAATCGGACTGGCTAGGGCTCATTTATTCAGTGACTTGTGGGATGGGTTCTCCGGGGCAATTGTTGCCATGGGCCAGGGCACTGGCTTCTAAAGATCTGGTTCATCCCTTTCTATTCCAGGACGGCTCTCACTGTGTCGCCATATGTTTGGGAAATTGATTGTGTTCCTTTTAGATCTTCATTAGTCTTCACTGGCTAATCAATCTGTAAATATTTGTTAAGTGACCTCTGTGTGCAAAACCTTGTTTACATTGCAGTTTGGGAAATGAGCTACACATAGCAGGAAAATTGGCAACAGTAAGAGGCAGTGTTTGAAAAAGGCCAAAGGAGTGGCTCAACCATTTCTTGTAGGAACTCAGGGAAGGGGGACAGTCACAGAGGGCTAAGCTGGTCACCAGGCCTTAATTTAAGCAGTTATTGATCACACACTTGCTTAATGCACTTTGCTAAGGGCCTTTACAGGTTCCTGTTACTTGTGTGTATATGTATACACACACACACACACACACATTTATGTTATATATAACCTTTATGAGAAAATATCTGAGGAATCAATTGTTCTTTGTTTTTAACAGATAAGTAACTTGCCCAAGATTGTACAGATGCTGGGCGAGGTTCCTGAACCCATCTCTTTCTCTCTAGACCATAGGCAGGTGGAGAGATGGGTGACACTCTGGGTGACAAAGTGGTCTCTGCAAAGCCACAGAGATGACATAAGGCATGGATGTTTGAGTGACACTGACTGGTGTTGGTTTGCCTTCTTTTCTTTTGCACGGGTGTAGACCGCCTCTCGTGTACCCCTGTGATGCCTTAGCGCAGAGCCTGGCACAGAGTAGGATCCCACTGAATATTCACGCAGGCCAATGGCATGAGCCTCACAAGATTCCAAATGAGAATATAGTGACCAAACCTTTTGCTGGTGCTGTGGCTCTTCTGGACTCAGACCTGGGGTGTCAGCCAGGTGTGAAGGCTAGGGATGGCATTTTGTCTATCCCGTGACCTCACTGCCCAGAAGTCTGCAACAAGGAGGAAGGGATGTGGTGGTGACAGCATGGCACAGGTGGGCTAATTCCCCATCAGGAGGTCTCCTGGAGACTTGGATGGGGGTCTGGTTCTGACCACTCGACTTGAGTGGCTCTTGGTGCTTTGGGTGAGTCTGGCCTCTTTTTTTTTTTTTTTTTTTTTTATGATAGAATGAGAGAGAGAGGCAGAGACACAGGAGGAGGGAGAAGCAGGCTCCATGCTGGGAGCCTGATGTGGGACTCGATCCCGGGACTCCAGGATCGCGCCCTGGGCCAAAGGCAGGCGCTAATCCACTGAGCACCCCAGGTATCCCCCTGGCCTTTGTCTTAATAGGAGCCTGATTAACATTCAGAGGACTCATGGTCATTTTTCTTGTGGAGAGTTGTTTGCCATCCAGCACTTGAACAGTTGTTCGAACTGGAAAGGTCAGGAGATAGCATCTATCCTGGTCCCCGTTTGACCCACAAGGCCCAGAAAGAAGACATATGGTGCTTTGGGCACTTAGAGCTATACGCAAGTCACAACCTGCTCTGGGTCCATGTCCCTTCCTGGACTGGTGAGTGGGGGTGGGGATACTCCCTGTGTCTCCAGATGGAGCCCCTGACCCCCCCTCGCTACATGTGCCTCCACTCGCCACCCCAGAGACCATAGCTACCCCAGTTATGCTTGTGTCCACACCCTTCCCCTCTCTGTTTGCTCATTTACTCCGTTGTTAGTAGAGAAATCACTTTGCCAGGGCAGTAATTGCACCAGGAGACGTTCTCCCCAAGAGTCGGGCTGGACTGATACTGCTAATGTTAAGTGTTACACCTGCACATTGTGGTGTTTTAAGTCACCTGACACTTAAAAAGCCTCCCTCACCCAGTCCTCTTCTTTGACAGCAGTGCACTTTACCTAAATGCAGCTTTGCATTACCAGTGGGCACCCAGATAAGGGTCCTCTTTATTCCTCCTACGGTTACTAGAATGATGAATGGTCAGGCCCGTGGTGATTAGAATCAAACCAGATCTTTATATGTCATTATGGCTCGTTAAGGTATTGACAGTGATACTCCTGAGAAACATTGCTTAGCCAAGACTCTTAGCACCTGACTGGCCTCAGCCTCCTCCTCCTCCTCCCCCTGGGGCTGGAACAGGTAAGAAGAGGCAGTGGTTCCATTTCATGGAGGGACATGGAATCAAGGTATAAATATAAGGTATAAAGAAGTCAAAGACCTGCCCAGGAGCAAGGGGCTGGCCACCACCTTTCCTCCTGGTCTACGAAGGGCCCCCTCCACCCCACCGTCTCTGGCTTTCCTGGTTGGACAGCCAGCAGAGCAGCTCTGTCTTCTGTCTTGGGCCCCCTCAAGACTAGAGGAGAGAAAAAGAAAAAAAAAAAAAGGACTAGAGGAGAGACTCAAATTCTAGGTTCAGATCCCAGATTTACCATTAATTCATGTGTACCTTGGGCATGGTTCTCGGATCCTTCTTTTACAGTGGGGAAAAGTTCTGGAGATAATAATTCCTGTCTTTCTTCCGAGGGTAGTTGTAGGTTGAAGGAGATAAGTTAAGGGCAACAGACTCTTTGTAAACTCTCTGTACGCATGATTTCATCATCTAAGAGCCAAGCCTGTGGCAGTGACTAGGTGCTTGAGTTCGAGAATCGTATGGTGTTTGAGAACAGCATGGTTTTTACCATTCTCTCTTTCATGGGGAAGGTGGTGATCAGAGCAAAGAGCAAAAATAGAGGGGGTAATTCTGCCCCTGGTGAGGCAGAGGGGGAAGAGAAGTAGGTTTGAGTCTGGTAGCCCTCGAACAACTTGGCGGCTTCAGTTGCTTTTTGTAAAGTAGGGGGAATGGTGTCCCCCTCCAGGGCCAGCAGCGGAGAGAGGTCATCTAGGGTGTCCCCATTGAGCGCCAACTGTCTCTTCTGTCCCCTACCTGTCCCTTCAGCCTTTATGTGCCAAGGGCAGTAGGCACTGACTCCAGCCCAAGGGATGGCCTCCTGCACTCTTGGAGAGGAGAGTCCACGTGGCTTTGTGAGACTCCTTGCCAGCAGCCCTCACTGGTGGATGGAAAAGAAATTGCTCTGTTCCATGCTTGTGTCTCATTGATTTAATCTTTTGAGAGTAGCCAAGTCTCCTCTGTGGGTCTCACCACACAAAGTGACCAGAGCCCGAGATGTGTAATAGAAGGAGCAAAGCCTGGAGTGTGTCAAATGGCGGAAGGGGGTGACCTGTGCTTCCCTCTCTCCCCTGGGCCTCCCCTGGGCAGGGAGGAGGGCACAGAAGGGCGGCCTGAGGTGCTCTTGTCTGTGTTCCAGGGCAAACCCTGTACCTGGGCAGCTCTGGTCGTGGGCATTACCTTCACCCCCGGCTTGGGCCTGCCAGGCTAAGGCAGAGCTGAGAGTCGCTGTACCGGCACTGGGGCTGCTGAGAGCCAGGGCCTGGCCCATGTGACGCAGTCAGTGGTCACTGAGCACCTATTGTGTGCTGCACAGCAGGGAAGCCAGGCAGTGAGGATGCAGGAGGCACTTGGGGGTGGACAGGCTCATAACTGTGGAGGAGCTGCGAGCAGGGCCCTGGGCTTGTTGCTCACACGGGGCCCCGTCAGCTGACCAACAAGCTTCCACTCAGTTTCTCCCTTTCTGGCAAAGCTCGTGCTCAGTCCCCAGGGCTGGTCACCCCCGTGTCCTCACCCCGGTTGGGCTCTGTGCCACGTGGCAGGCACCTATCCATCACCACCTCATGGTGTGTGTGGCTTCACATGCAGGAGGCTGGCCTTCCAGCTGAAGCGGCCTTGCTGTAACGTGGAACTTCCGTAGCTACCAGAGGGGCACCTGAGCCAGAATCAGAGCCCCGGCGGCCTGTGCAGTAGGGAAGTCTGTTTTCTGTTTCACGGATCTTGGGCCATGGCCCAGAATGGTGCCATTAATTTCTTCTGCCAGAGTTTCAGCAGAGGGAGGCCTGGGGCCTATGGCAGGAGCGGAGTGCCCAGGCAGCTCAGGGAGCTTTTCATCTCCTTCCAGACTCTGGCCTCAGGGCTCCTTTCCCTGCAGTTACTAGATTCCAGGTGCCTATGCCTTCTTCGCTGGGCTTCCTGCTTCCATCTCCAGCAGGGGAGCCAGTCCTCAGCACTCTGTGCGCCACCCATGCAAGCTGGGCTGACTGCCAGGACCTCTGGCTGCAGAGGTCTTCACCAAGCATCCACTGGGGAGTTCTAAACATCCTGAGGCATGCTAATCACTCTTCTGGAGCCCAGCAGGGACAGAAGCCATGTCAGGGTTTCTCCCCAGGGGTTCAAGCCCATCTCACATCTCTCTCCAGCCCCTGTGGCCTCCCCCACTGTGGAATAATGGAGGAGCACAGATACCATTAGAGGACAGCACTGCTTGTGCTATTTGGCCATGTCCTGAGCATGGACTGAGTACAGAATGACCAGGCTATCTCAGAGAACCTTCCTGAGCAAGGGGATGGATGACCTTTCTCATGAGAACCTTGGGGGCACTGGTATGGGTGGAGTATTACCTGGGGGGAGGTGAGCAGACAGGTGCCAGCCCCTCTTACTTACCTAATTGTTTTTCTTTTCCTTTCAGACTGGAGGCCGGCACTGAACCTTGCTGCCCTGGACTGTGCTGATGAGACCAACAACGCAGTCTGCAGGGACTTCAACATCCCTGGCTTCCCAACCGTGAGGGTACGTGAAAGGGAGAGGAGAGCAGGTGTGGGGCTGGCAGGTGTGGTGCTGCCAGTTGCCCCATGCTTCCCTGGCATCGGAGCTCCATGGGGTCCTCTGATGTTTCTGGGCTTGATCTGCTTAAATCACAGCCCCTGGAGCACTGCCCCTGTGTTTGATGAGACACCTGTTGTAGAGGCAGAAGGAGGGTGTGCATTGGGAGGTTCATTTGGCCTGGCATGTTCTGCCTTTTATAAGGGAAGGGGCTGTGGCAGGGGAGGGTAGTTGTGATGGGCTGATTTGAGCTGTGAGGTGGCTGTCACCTGGGCTCATGAGAACCCCAGCTCCTAAGGGCCTCTTTCCAATTCCTCTCCCTCCTGACCTCCCAGCCGTAGAGGTCTCTAACCCTATAAAACCCACTTCAGGCTCTGAGCCACCCGTGGTCAGGATCAGATTCAGGGGGGCCTGATGATCTTCCAGAAAATACCAGCAGGCTTCATCCTCATCAGGCAAGTGCCTTGAGACCAAGTAGCTCAGAAGTGACCTGTCAGGGTAGCCTCACCCTGTGGTCAAATGCCGATGCCTCGGGCAGCAGGGATCCCCGTCGCAGGAGTCATCACACCCAGCACATGAAGGCTCCATCACCCCAGCTCTCCAGTGAGGCCTTGCCTGACACCCTGCCCACTGTGGGGCATCAACAGCTTAATTAACATCTGAACAACTTCCAAGACTCTCAAGTAGGAGGCCCTGGAAAGCCCAGAGTAACAGGACCGTGCAGTTATACTTAGTGCCCTCCCCAGGGCTCAAACCCAGCTGTAATCCAATTAGCTTGCTTCCAAATTAAAGAATCAGAATCTCTCTCTTTACCTCCAGGTACAATTAGCCTCCTTCTACCAGAATGACATCTAGAAAAGCATTTCCTCTGTAACCACGAAGAATGATCAGGAAAGGCCTCTGAAAGCTAAAATGCCAAGCACCGTCCCCTGAACAAGATATCTGAGTTCAGGGGCCTCAGGTTCCATGCAGAACCACAAGCCATATCTCAGCCTAATTACTCCAAGAGAATTTTTCTGGAAAGCACCATATCTCAGCCTAATTACTCCAAGAGAATTTTTCTGGAAAGCAAGGCTCTACACTCCAGCAAGAATGCCCCGCTCGAACTCCATGTGACCTTTCTGTTCCTCACACCCAGTGAAATCCTGCTGGGTTCAAGATTCCCACAGCCCCAGAGAGCTCCCTCCTACATTCTTGTTGCCACGTGGGTCAGGCCCAGACCCCAAGTTTAGCTGAGACCAGACTGGTCCAGGGAACAGCTCCTGCTATATCATTTAAAGGTGGCAGTAGTGGGATTGCTTATCAATCATTCCTTTCAAGTAAAAGACGTCCCCGGCAGGGCCATGGTTTTATCCACGTCCTGAAACATGTAACTGAAAATATTTAAAATTACTATCCAGAGGAGGACAGGGATCTCTGTTGCTTTTATGAGCCAGGGTGAGTAGCCCTGTGTGGGAAGTTGTGGGAAGACTGGCGTGCCTGGAAGAGCCAGTGATGACTGGCCATGGGGTTTCAGCCCCTGGGAACGGGATTGGCATTGGTGCTAGGTCAAGGTCAGGACATCCTGGGGATGGGGATGGTGGCGGTGGGTTCAGTGGGACCTGGCACCCAAGGCTTTGTATTTCTTCCTGGGAGTGGCCGGGGCTTGGTGGTTATGAGGGAGGTGGCTCAGGCAGTCCGGAGGTCCCGAAGCTCCCAGTGCCTACCCAAGTCACGCAGCACACGCAGCCTGAATGCCTCAAGTGATTAATCATCTCCTGCACCGCCCAGCTGGCTGTGGGAGGGGAGCTGGGAGGGCCCCGAGCTGGTCGTCTTGACCTTCCCCAGCCTCCATACGGGCTGGGCCCCGCAGTTTAGTTTCAGCAAGGAGAGGCCCTCAGTGAGCTGTCCTCAGGACTCTAGCCCAGGGGGCAAGTAGTCCTAGCTCCCACTGGGTCTCTGCTCTAATGCCCAACACAACTGGCTTTCAGACATTTTTACTATGACTCGTGGTACAATATATTCATTTTACAGTGAGATCCAGAAGTTGGTTTGTATGTGATCACTAAAACAAAAGTGTCCTCAAACAATATTTATTCTTCCTCATTGCAGTACATGCTGCTATTTTCTGTTTCATATATTTTTTAAAAACTATTTCTTTTCCCACTTATTTATTTTTTAAAATACTAGCTGTTACCTCTAAATCGTTACAGCTTACTACTACTACTATTCTTTTTTTTTTTTTTAAGATTTATTTATTTATTCATGAGAGACACAGACAGAGGGAGAAACAGGCTCCTCGCCGGGAGCCCGATGCGGGACTCGATCCCAGATCCTGGGATCACGACCTGAGCCGAAGGCAGGTGCTCAACCGCTGAGCCACCCAGGCGTCCCAATTATTACTGTTCTTTTAACTAATCTTGAATTTGCTGTAGTTGCTTCGAACGTTTGGGAAATGCTGCTCAAGGAGATTGCAGAGCTCCAGAGAGTCTGGTGTGCCTGTAGGCATCACACCTGGATTCCCTGAGAGCCATGCAGACCCTGGAGGTTGGCCTGGCTGCTGGTAGGCTGCCAGTGATAACCCTGTTGCCCTGTCTGCTGCCCACCCCCCCACCCCCCCCAGGGCTGGACCTGTCCTCACTCCTACCTGTAAAGCTATGGGAAGTCTAAGATCAGGACACATGGTGAGCAGGGGAAGAGAGAGTGTTGCTGATATGATGGAGACAGACCCACACATGAGTCTGGGCCACCCCCAGTTACATGTATCATTGTCCCTTTTCTCTGCCTCCTGCTCCTTGTCAACCATTAGCAAGCAGTCAGCTTCCACTAGCTCAGCCTGTTTAGCAAACACCCGGCCCTGCAGGGCCAGCTGGCTGTATCAGGTGCCCATCAGGGAGCCGGAGCCCAGCTGGAAGAAAACAAAGGTGTCGGGGAGGGAGAGACTACTCCGCAACAGTTCTGGCTGGAGCTTGGGAACCTAGACAGTGGACCAAGGAGAGAGAGGCTTTGCCATGGGCCACAGGAGTGCCCTCAGGGAGGTGATCCATCAGGACCCCTGTAGCCAACGGCCCAGCTGGGATCAGGATTACAGAGAGCATCAGCAGTGACAAGGACACAAGTCTCCCCTTGGCAAGATTCTGAGGTAATTGACGTGGGTTCAAATCCTGGTTCCAGTGCTTACTGTACATAATGTGTGTGACTCAGAAAGTTGTTTGACAGTTCCTCAGCAACAGGCCTTAGTTTTCTTTGTAAAATATGGCATGATAATATCTATACCTAATAGGACTGTTGCCAAACGTGAAGTGAGATCTAACACGAGTGCCAGGACACTGTGTGGTATTACTTGGAGTTCAGTTCATGTTACTTGGCTTCCTTCCCATTGTCCTACATCGTCCCTCAGTCACACTAGCTCCTCCATGGGCACTGCATTTAGGCAATCCGTCTGTGAGCAGCTGTTGAGCGAGTGTTTGCTAGGGCCTGCCCGTGCTCGCCATTGTTGGGGGGCACATGGGGCTTAGCAGCTGGCTGGCAGGCAGTGAATGATCTGTATGCCATGGGTGCCAGCGGAGCTCACCTGGGCTACAGAACCCTTTCCCTGACCTATCAGAGAAACTTGGCGGAAGAAGACTTCCACTTGGTGTTGAAGGACACCTGGGTTTGCCTAGGAGAGGAGGAATGCAGGCAGAGGAGGAGTTAAGAGCAGAGGCCCTGTGTGGGCAGAACTGTGTGACATGTTGAGAAGACTGGTCTGACTAGAACAGAGGCTCCAGTGCAGGGCTGAGGCAGGGCAGTGGGGTCTAGTAATGGCAGGTCCCTGAATTCAGGGCTGAGAGTGTGGAGGTTCAGAGGCTAGACTATTACTTTATGTGGCTCTTGCTAGAGGGTGAGATGTCAGGGAGGGTACTCCTGCCTCTCTCTGGAAGAAGGATATGCACCCCCCACCCCACCCTTGCCGCTGTCAGTAGCTGCCTCCTCTCCTCTTGCCTCCGCCAATCAGTTCCAGCACAGCAATGGTTCAGTTTGTGGATCCTCCTGGACTCACCATAAGCTGTTTGGAGACTGCCTCATTTTCCTTGAAACTTGTTTTAAAAGCTTGGATTCAGCGTCATCAATGGTCACTCCTGGAAAGCATGCTTTCCATTCAGCCTCATTTGACCCCTAGAAAGGCAGTTGCTTCTTGATGTTGGTGTTGCTTCTTACTGGATTGGTAGAGACCCATCTCCTGCCCCTGGGGAGACATGAAGGTCTTCCAGGAGCACCAAAGTTGGGGAGAGCAGAAGCTCCTGTGTGAAGTGATAGAAGGAAAGGGACCGGGTGCTGACCACTCCTGGAAAAAAGAAACTCACCGCTGACATCTTAATTACCTGTTGCCAAGGAGTTGTGGTGGTATTCCCGGGGAGGGCACACGCCTTCAACAGCTGACTTAAGAAGGATGCATTTTAATAGGAGGACAAAAATGTGCCCTGACTAGATTTTAATATGGTTTTCACATGAGAATCTAAGATGATCAAAGGGCAGAGATTCTCTGTGCAATTGAACAGATGTCTTCTGAGTACTTCTATATCTTAGACACTGTGGGGCTTACAGAGATGCCAAAGTGTGGTCCTGTCCTCAAGAAAGTTCAGGGTTCAGGCCCATCAAAGCTGAGGGGTAGGGAAGAGGAGCAGTGGAAGGTAAATTTCAGAATTTGGGTCAGATCCTGGAAGGCCTTGAACGTAGTAAGTTTAGATATTTTTCATTGGTAATAGGGAGTCATGAAAGAGATTTGAGGAGGAGTGACATGATCAGACCAGAACTGTGCTACTAAGCCAAGTGACAATGAGGAACATAGTTGGGGAATGAAAAGATTGAGCGGATTAAAATTTCTGAGCTCACAAAGGGACAAGTAGGGGTGGTTGCATGAGTCCAGGAAATCGGTGGTAAGCCCTGGTCTGGACAAGGCAGCTGGCCCAGAGCACTGTTGAAGAATCACAAAGGTCAAATTCACAGAACTTGTCCACTGACTGGCTGGTGGGGATCAAGGGAAGAGAAGATGCTGGCCTGGTTAACAAGGGGGAGGACATGGGGTGAGACACGGAGCACGGATGGAGAAACAGGTTGGGGGAGGGGTGACCAGGTCTTGGAGAGTAGAGGTGGGACAGGCACCAGGAGGAAACAGAAGTCTGGGAAAGGTGAGGACTTGAGACGAGGGTTCAGATTGCGGATCGCAAATCATTTAGACCAAGTACATGACATTGGCAAGGAAGACCAACAGTAGGCTTGTTTGTTCACTCATTCACTTGCCCCTTCATTCAAAAGCATGAATTGACCCCCCCACCCCCACCCACCCCCTGCCCCATTTGTAACAACGCCTCTCAGGGCTTTTTAAACAGAAGAATGTCAAGAGCTGATACATGGCAGGAGGAGAGACTGGGGGCAAGAGATCGTGGGGGCAGCAGACACAAGAGAGGAGCCAGAGGAGAGGCTAGGACAAGGGTGAGGGGAAGGCCGTAGAGGTGGCCAAGAAGGCCTGGTCAGTGTCAGGCAAACCGAGGGAGGTGGCAACATGAAGGCCAAGAAAGAGTGTCAGGAATATGTGGTGCAAAAATGACAGCCCCTGGCTGGCAGTGCTAATGTCAGACACTGCAGAGAAAGCAGGGAGGGGCTGGGGAGGCCATTGGATTGGCCAGAGGGAGTCAGCTGAGCTGGAGGGGTGCGAGGTGGGGGGATGCCATGAGACACGGCCAGCTGCTCATGGCTGTGAAGAGGGGTGGTCGGAGGGGGAGAGCAGACACTACTTTGGGAAATTTGGCAGCACAGGGAAACAGGACATGAACTGGAGGAGGAAGGAAGGCCTCTCTCTATTCCCATCTGCCGTCACTTCCTGTACTTTTTTTTTTTTTTTTTAAGAAATTAGATTAGGAGTATTGGAGTCTATTTGTAGGCATAGGGCAGTTGCTGACAGAAAAGGAGAAAGATTAAGTGATAGGAAAAAGTTCCTAAGAGCATGAAGTGTGGGAGCCAGAGCTCCAGTGGTGTCATTGCTCTGGAAGGTAGATGCAAGGCTTCTGAGGACAGAAGGGAAGGCTGTGTGGCAGCCCAGGGGTACATGGAGGGACATGGGAGGCATTCCCGTAGCTCTACACTCCACGGGCTTTGTCTTTGCATTCCCCTGGGTCTGTCTTGCTGGGGGCTGGGGAGGCTGCCTTCAGTAATGGGGGAGCTGGTGGTGGCTGAAGAAAAGTGCTGCTTTGCATACCTGAAAATAACAACTGTGGCAGTGTCGGTCCATAAAAGCCTTCACATGCTTTCTCTACCTGATCTCATCACAATTCAGGAAATTTGTGAGCATTTTACAAGTGTTAGGATAACGTATAATTTCACACAAAATCTGTTCAGTCACCACAAAGAAGCTTATTATAAATATATGTGGCAGAGATCAGTGGATGGTTTCCACCCAGAATAAAAGTTTATATTGATGGTCTAAAAAAGAGAGAGAATAAAGCAGTTAGCAGGAGTTAGGAGCCAGGTAAGGTCAGAGGGAATGGGAGAAGGTTGCAGGTGGGAAGAGATAGGTGGCTTCTGTCCATCTCTGTGGAAGGGGTGGGCAGGTGGCCCCTCAATTTTAATTTTCTGCCTACAAATGGCTGGAGTAAACACATGCTAGCTGATCAGTGTTTCCTAGTGTTTAAAAGGTGGAACAAGGGAAGGGGATGATGATAATCCTGCAGTTAACATTTATTGATCCCTTGCTGTATGCACCAGACACAAGCACTTTAAGTGTATTGTCTTTGAACCCACACAGCAATTCTTCAAGGTGGATAGTGTCATCCTCATCTTAAAGATGAGAAGGTACAGAGGGTTTAATGGATTGTCCAAGGTCACACAGCAGGAGTGTAGCAGAGCAAGGTCTTGAACCCAGGTCCGGTAGACCCAGGGGCCTGCACTCAACCACGAGCTTGGAATAAGGCCAGATGGCCATGCTGTTGCAGGCAGAGGTCCAAAGAAGCTACAGGTGGCCCCAGAGGATCTCAGGAGGAGGCCTCTTCCCGGCCAGCAGGCTCTCTGCCAGACAATTACATGGCTGTCGGTCTGTCAGGACACCTAAACTTTATTCCCTCCTGAGCTCAAGAGAGCCCAGGCCAGAACTCTGGCAGCAGGCTTGCTACTTAGGCAGAAGCCCAGATTCTGAAAAGTAGTCCTTTGTTTTCTCTGTCCTCCTACCCAAGGAGGTGACAGACTGAGCCTGGAGTGTCACGTACATGGGGAAAGAAGACAAAGTGGTGAGTTAAGTTGACCTGTCTGTAACAAGACTTGTTCCTTTGGGGGCTCAGGCCCACCCTTGGACAGGACTTGACCTGGAGACTCCTCCCTTTACGGGGGTTCTGCTGTGCCAGGCTGGGGGTTCTCAGTGGACAGACACCAGCCTCCAAGGACAGATTGCCTCAGAGGGCAGCTGACATTTTCTGGGGGAAATATGAGGCGAATTTGTTTTATCAGTTGGGTCAGCCTCATCCACTCATTCATGCAATTAATATCTTCTGGGCACTGTGTGGTAGGTGCTGGTGCTTGAAAGAGACTGCCCAGCACTAGTACAGTGTGTAAGCGCCATCTGCACTTATCTGGGTGTGTCAGAGCCACGGGGGTGGGGATTGGATGCAGAGACTATGGGGACAGAATCAGCATTCAGCTCCAGGAGCAGATACCTCCTTATTCTCCTTTTACACATGAGGAAACTGAGGCACATAAAAGTTAATTTGCCCAGTCAGCCCCTTGAGGAAGCAGCCGGGTCTTAGACATGGTCTTTGGCACCGGCATTGTGGTCTTAGCTCCGTGTGTTACTGACTCTTACCTGTGTGTTTGCTTCCAGTTCTTTAAGGCCTTTTCCAAGAATGGCTCAGGAACAACACTGCCAGGTGAGTGTCCTGGTTCCAGTTACCAGTATCTTCCTCTTTTTCTTTCCTTTTGATTTCCACTGAGGTGAGGAGAGCCCAGCAAGGTCTATAGGGTAAGGAGTTTCCCAAGTGAAAGCAGAGTCTGTTTTCCTGGGACCTTCCCAGCCAGCCTGGAAGATGCCTTCTGTTTTGGTCCATTCGGAGTCCTGGGAAGAGGGGAGGGTCACCAGGTACCCGGGCTAATGCTTCATGGGGTTGGCATCCAGAGGAACAGACCAGACAGCCTTCGAGGGCCTGAGGGCCATCCCCCCAGGTCTAAGGGACTCTTTCCTGCCCTCTGAGGGATGGGGCTCCTTGTGTAACTTAGGGGCACAGAAGACCCCAACCGCACTGCTCTGATCTCTCAGAACTAGCCTGTGCCCTGGGCCCTTTGTTTCAGTGAAGCTGACAAGGGCAGTGGGATTACTCTCCTTCCCTCCTCATGTTCACGCCCCCCCGTGTCCATCTTCATCCAGTAGCTGGTGCTGATGTGGAGACACTGCGGAAGAGGCTCATCGATGCCTTGGAGTCCCATAGTGACACGTGGCCCCCCGCCTGTCCCCCACTGGAGCCTGCCAGGTACTCTGGGCTGGAGCAGACTTGGTGCAGTGTGGCCCGGGATTACAGGCCTGGCAGCAAGAGGGTAGTAGGGACAACTGCGTAGGGAAGATGAAGGCCTTTGTCTTTGGAGCAGACACCTCTGTGGCCTCGAGTCCAGAGTCACTCTGGAGCAGCTGGTGGAAGACTCCCTGTTGCTGGAGGTCCTCCCTGAGGAGCCCTGGCTTCATGGGGCTGACAGGTGCAAGGGCCTGTCCTGCCAGGTAGGAAGGAAGAGATAGGCGGGGGTTTCTCCAGGTCATACCTGCCTCTGCTTTTCACATCCTGTCCTCAGGAACATTTTGGGGGCACAGCAGACTTCACATGATCTCACCCAGAGGGGGCCCTGAGAGAGTGGACACGGGGAGGAAGGAGGGAGGCTCAGAGAAGGGAGCCCTGTCTGTAAAAGGAAGTTGTTATCTTTCTGAGCAGTGGCTGTGATTAGGGGGAGGGGACATGTGACTGTTGTGCTGCAGAGCATCAGGCACGGTGGCTGGTGGCTGGTATCTGCCTGCCAGGCAAGCTTCCAGGATTGCCTCTTCTAGGGGAGAAAGGGACAGGCTGTCTCGCTTTGGCTCTCCCACGAAGAATACATTGAGAACACTGGGTCTCGCCCTTCCAGATGAGAAATCAGGATAGGCTAGAGTCCACCTCAGGTATTCCTGCCAAGAAGGAACAAATCCAAGTACCAGCAGGCAGAGCTCAGCCTCAGAGCACAGTGAAGATTCCAGGGCCTGAGGAAGCCTCATAAGGCAGGCCCTGGTGCTCCAGGTCCTCCCACACTGACTTACTGATGCTCTCGAAAGTCATAGCCCTGTGGAGAGACTGTGCTTCTAAGCATCAGTTGGGGTTGAATCCAACCCATGAGGACTTTTTAATCAGCTTCTCCAAATGTCCATCCTCCCGGAGGATCCCACAGAAACCCAGGGCCCAGCATTCACCTGGGTATGGTTTGGGGCTACACAACGAGATCCATTCTCGCCAGGAAACATTCATACCAGCCTGCTCCTTACTTAACATTTCTCGATGACCATGTCCATGTCTTTCTTACACACATCCCCCAGGGTGTCAACCTCCCTCAAGGTGACCCTACTAAAGAGCTTTACAGAGGAGGCAGTGATGTGTGATGAAGTGTGAGCTGCCTCTTCCAGAAGACTGAGTGGGCATGCATGGGGTGGGGGGCGTAGGCCACCATGTAGCCTTGCTCATCTGCCAGCTGAGAGGAGGTCTGGTGAAGTGGCCTGAGAGGCTGTTGGCATCCACAGCACCTCTTTCCATCCCCCCCTCGGGGTACACTCTGGCCCCCGCCTCTGGTATATCCTTTTGGACTGCCACTAGACTGGGCTGGGCTCCAGCATTGGCCCTGTGCTCTGTGTTCTCTCTGGACGTGATCACACCACATCATGGGATCCAGGGGAGGGAAATAGTCCATCAGGTTGGGGATAAAAAGAAGTTGCAGTCTCCCAGTGCCTTCTTACCGGCTGGTCTCTTAAGCATGTGTTGACGATGTTCTGGTTTTATTTATTTATTTTTTTTTTTATTGGTGTTCAATTTACCAACATACAGAATAACACCCAGTGCCCGTCACCCATTCACTCCCACCCCCCGCCCTCCTCCCCCTCCACCACCCCTAGCTCGTTTCCCAGAGTTAGCAGTCTTTATGTTCTGTCTCCCTTTCTGATATTTCCCACACATTTCTTCTCCCTTCCCTTATTTTCCCTTTCACTATTATTTATATTCCCCAAATGAATGAGAACATATAATGTTTGTCCTTCTCCGACTGACTTACTTCACTCAGCATAATAATGTTCTGGTTTTAATTGGAATAAGGAAACAAGCCATTCTTGTGCAATTACTTTCTGTCAAAATTTTGAGATCCCAGAACAGCTTATAGCTTCATTTTCTGATTTGAGGCAATAATAAGACTTGCCTTCTTATCAATTTCCACCTTTGTTCTGGGCCTCAGTTTCTACATCTCAAGATAAGGAGGTTGGGTTAGACAGCTTCTGAGGTCTCCACACAGGGCTTTGATTCTTTAATTCCCTTTTAATGCCAGTTCCGGGAGAGAAAAAAGCAAACTTCCCAGTTAGTAGTGACTTGCTACTACCTTACCCAGAACATAGAGACCTCTGATCTCAAAGCACCCCTCCCCGTCCTCAGTCGCCCTTGCCCCCACCCCACCTCCCCCAGATGGCTCATACTCACTCGAGATTCTTACCGTGAACAAGCAAATCAGCAAGGTGGGCCAAATGGAAAACCAGCTGAGGTGGTGGAGGCAGCATCCCTTGCGCCTCCCTGCCCCCCGGAGGGCTGGCAGTGGGAGACTTCCACGGAGCCTCGTGTGGACACAGGAGGGATTTGTGTGGCTGTCCCTGCATGGCTGCCAGCCACTCCTGGCGTCCCCTGCAGTTCTGCTTTATCCCCACCGGCTGTGGAGGGTCACTGCCGGCCTGGTCTCTTGCAGGCTGGAAGAGATTGATGGATTCTTTGCAAGAAACGACGACGAGTACCTGGCCCTGATCTTTGAAAAGGAAGGCTCCTATCTGGGTAGAGAGGTGAGCTGCCCACAGGGTCCTGGCATCTCAGGAGTGGCCATCGGGAGGGAGAGAGCCCAATGAGTACAGGGACAGCGCTGTCCAGGCAGACTGTAGGGCCTGGGCCATGTGTGCTTCTTGGCCCAGCACTGGCCTGACCCCTGCTGGGGGACATGGGAAGTGTGGGAGCTGGTCCTTTCTCCCTCTTTGAAAACACCCATGTAACACCTGCGTTCATGGAGCACCAGACTACAGTGCTGGCACACGTGGTCGTTAATCCCCACAATTAAGGCTGATAATCAGGTGACACGTTGAAGATCCCACGGCCAGTGAATTGGTGGAGCAGGGCTTTGAACCAGGTCTGTGAGCCCTGCAAGCCCAGGCTGTTTCCACACTGCCCTACCCCTGCAGAATTGGAGTGGAAAGCTGGGGCACAGGGAGGGCCAGCAGAGCTCGTGCAGAGCCTCAAAACCAAGTGAGGTCCCAACCTGTGAAGCAGTGAATATCCGCTCTGTGATGATGCCTGTGATCAAGTTACCCAGCTTCCCCAATCCCCACTGCTCTGTCTGTAAAGCAGTGATAATCACCTCCTTGGAGGATTGCTGGCACAAGTGGGGCTGTTTAGGTAAAAGGCCTGGATTGGTAGTAGCTGGCACAGAGTAGGTGCTTTTTAAAGATCCATTTCCCTGGCCTCATGCGGAGAGCTCTCCATTCTGCTGCTGGCTTGCAGACTTCTCTAGATCCTTTGTGGGCTTTTCCCAGGTGCTGAGCACAGATGGGCCAGGGTATGGGTGAGGTTGCAAGGCAATGTAGTGACACAGAAGAGGCATGAGAGTGGAGAGGAAATTAAACACCACTGTTGGCTCTGAGGGGCTTTCGTCCTGGGGCTCATCAAGCACAGCCCAGAGAATTCTGGGCGGTCTCCAAGCCTCTGAGCCCCAAGAGGGGAAACAGAAGAAGGAGATGGGGAGGGGCACAGAGCTTTGCTGAAGGATTGCCTGACCCCTCTGGGGTCCCAGTCCAGGCCTGGGGTCATTCCTGTCATGAGGAATGAGTAATACATGTTCACTGGAATCAGATCCTCTTCCCACTGTCCCCCTAGTCCTCTGAGAAGCCAGAGGCAAGGACCTTGTGTCCATGCAAAGGCGCTCAGGGGTGGTGAGTTTGAGAAGCAGGAGGGGATGTGGCCAAGAGCCCAGGCTCTGGAGTCAGGCTGAATTGGGATTTACTGCCCAATTCCAGTGCTTGCTGACTGTGTCACCTGAACAATTGCTTTCACTCCTCAGCCTCAGTGTTTTCATTTGCAATAGGCATTTTAGTTTTTTAATGAACATTTAGTCACTGTTACACGTTTTATAAAATTAACCCCTTCAGACCTCTTAACAGCCCTCTGAGGTTGGTATGTTTGTTATGATTCCAATTTTGTAAGTGAGGAAACTGAGTCTCAGGGAGGTTTAGGCCCATGGGGCCAAAATACAAACCCAGGCAGCCATAGTATATTGTGCCTGCTGGCTTGGTCTCCTAATAAGAGTTCCTGTTTCATAGCATTATTTTGGAGATTAAATGAAGCGGTATATGAACAGCACAGTGTGGTGTGCACAGTTTCAAGGCCCCTTGTCCTGGGCAGTGTGTGACTCTTGTCCCCTGGGGGGAAGATGTGGCTGGTGGCATGAGACTCAGCACACTGGTCCACTCTCTGAAAGGCTTAGAGTCTGTGGAGCACAGCTGCCACCCAGGTGCCTGCCCACAGCTCCCTCTGCCCAGGGGCTGCCCCTCCCTGCCCCACCTCCAACAAGTCTGTCTGTCTCTGCAGGTGGCTCTGGACTTGTCCCAGCACCAAGGCATAGCAGTGCGCAGGGTCCTGAACACGGAGGGTGATGTGGTGAGCAAGTTTGGGGTCACCGACTTCCCATCTTGCTACTTGCTGTTTCGGAATGGCTCTACCTCCCGGGTCCACGTGTGAGTGCAGCGCCTCTCTGACCCCTCCCTCCTCTCCGCATCCCCTGCTGCGGCCCATCCTGTCTGCCCACCTAGAGATGACTGCTGGCCTCTTGCAGGGGCTGACAGGTTCTTTCTCCTGCAGTTCTTCTGAGGAGCCCCTGTGCAGGAGAAGCAGCTGCCGGCCTTTGGGGGTGGGCAGTGCAGGGAACACAGCCCCTGGGCCCCAGCTCAGGACTCCTGCTGTAGGAGTCCTGCTGCCCCCACCACCACTGCTTCTGCACCATGGCCACCTCAGCGCTGGCCCTACTCCCCATTCTCCTCCGTTCACAGACTGCTTGGCAGGCTGCAGGCCTGGCAGGCGCTCAGTTTTGCCTGAACCTCCCTCCCTTTGGTTTTCTAATTGCAGAAAAGTTCATTAGGAGCTAGACAATAGCCAGTTCCAAAATGCCAAGGGAAAACAATCAGGCCCGCCGCAGTCCCTCTGTCAGGCTCCTGCTGCTGAATGGCCCGGTAAATGGCGCCAGATGGTGCCGTGGTGCCCTCTCTGGGCAGATGATTGATGTAGCCTGGCGCCTGCAGGCAGGAGCTCGAGGGCCAGGGAGATCAAGACTTGCCTGAGGTGTCCAATGAGCTGCTCTGCAGGGCCATTAGTGCCCTCCTGGCCTGAGGCCGGGCAGGGCGGCCACGTGCCCTTGCCAGCCCCAAGCACCAAGGAGCCCTGGGCCAGCTTCGTCGGAGGATTCTGCTGGGGGAAGGAAGCCTGACGGCTGCAGGGGGAACAAGGAGGGACAGAAAGTGCCAGGCCTGGTGGGGAGAGGAGGCATTGTTTCTTCACTTGGAGCTGGTGGAGGGGAAAATTGTTTGTGACGATGCTGCTTCTGAGCCATCTGCTCATCGATAAACGTCGGGCCAGGACAGTGGAGTGGAAAGCAGTGCTCCCCGATGCCAGCTCCCCCGGGGTGTCCCGTCACACTGCTGTTGGTCCTCATAGCCTCCCTCCAGGCGGCTGTGACCAGGAGGTGGCACCCGCCCCTGAGGACTATCCGGAGAGAGAAAGCAGAAAGATCCCACAGGGATTTCAGAATTTCCTGTTGCTGTTGTTACCACCTGTTTTTTAAAAATCAGGTGTTCGACTCCCTTGACTTCCCATGGGGAGTCATGTCGCCTGTGGTACCTCAGAGCAAGCTCAAGAGCCAGCAGCTTCCTTCTGTCCCTGGCGAAGGTTGTGAGACCCGGCCATCCTGTCCATGGGCAGAAGCAGCTCTATCCCACAGCCTCTCCAGGGCAGGCCGAAGAATTCTCAGTCCGGCTGCTTTTCCAGATGGGACTCTGACATCAGACTGTGTCAGAGAGGCTTTCCACAGCGAGAGTGGGGGGGTAGAAAGGCTAAAGTGAGGCAAGGGTGCCTTGATTTGACCCCACTGAGGATAAGACCGAATCAGAATCAAACATTTCTTAATAAACATTCCCATCAAGGGGCGCTGAATGGCGCAGTGGGTGAAGCCTCTGACTCTTGATTTTGGTTCAGGTCATGATCTCAGACACATGAGATCAAGCTCCGTGTCAGGCTCCACACTCAGCACAGAGTCTGCTTAAGATTCTCTCTCCCTCTGCCTCTCCTGCTTGTGCTTGCGCTCATGTGCTCTCTCTCTAAAATAGATAAATCTTAAAACAACAAAAACAAAAATAAAATAAAATAAAATAAACACTTCTGTCAAGTGAGCCACCTGCCTCCTCCTGACGTGAGTCCATCCTGGGATTTGTTTCTCCATACTCACTGCCTCTCCTCTGTGGTTTCTTCTCTCCCAGGCTTCAGGAATCCAGGCCCTTTTACACCGCTTACCTGAAGAAGTTCTCCAAGCTCATCCGGGAGGCTGTCCCAACCAAGGTTGTGCCAACCACTGTTCACACGATAGCTCCCACCGTGTGGAAAGTCGTGGATCGGTAAGGCCACGGCCACTTTCTTCCCTACCCCCAGCCTTGCCTGTGATCACAGACCCCCTGCCTTCACACCACACTCTGTTCCCTGTCTTGAGCTTAGCACATGCCTTTCCAACCCCAGACCCCCTGAGGGCTGGCCTTGGCTTTTGGGCTCCCCTGGCTGCTGACCATACACAGAAGAGTCATAGTTGTGTGGGAGCGGCATAGTCAACCAGCAGCCAAACAGCATTTACTGGTCTCCTTCATGATAGAATAAATACTTTCCAATGCCCACAGTCCTTAAACTTAATGCTATTCAAGAATAAGTAGAGAGTCAGCTTAGAGGGATAATCTGTGGCCTTCAAACCAGCTTCCCTCCACCTCCAAGCAACTCTCTTGAGCAAATATTTTGAGTACCTGCTACACACTAGGCACCGTAATACAGATATGTAGTCCCTTCCCACAAAGAGTTTACAATCCCTTCTAGGAAGGTACTGACCTCATTTGAATGCCTCTGATGCTGGGGAGCTCACTACCTTTTGAGGTAGACTGTATCTTTGTGCACAGATGTAACTATGAGGAAGCTGCTTTTCTCTCTAAGACTCCTTGGCTCTGCTTGGCAGTAGAATTCCTACTTGTGGGGCAGGAGATGGGTCTATAAACCTCTTGCACTGGCACCTGACAGTATACCAAGTAGAAATGGCTGCCCAGGGAGCTCAGAGCTGCATCAGGAGGGTGGCCTCCATGAGGAGACTCTACAAGTGAATTGGGGGAAAACCATCTGATTTCCAGAGGATTTTGCATGCCAGCAGGTAGGACTTTAAGGGCAGAAAGCACCAACGGAGAGATTTTTTTAGTCAATCAGGTGAGAAGGAAAGAGAGACAGAGAGGTGGTCATTGTGGTCATTCACATTAGGATAATTAAAATCATTCAAATTATAACAGCTGACACTTACTGGCCTTATGTGCCAAACTCTGTGCTAGGCACCTTCCATACATTATCTCCATTAGTCACGGGGCCACCTCTTGAGGCAGACCACATGAACGGAGAGGGACTGAGACCCAGGACGCCACGGTGGGGCACAGAGAGAGGCCTTTGCCATGAGGGGGAAGCCCAGGTGGTCACAGTGCTCCCTCCACTCCAGACCTTGTTGGCTTCCTACAACGTGAGGAGGTAAATGTGACAGGAGTCATCAGTTCATTTCACAGGGGAGTTGACTGAGGCCCAGAGAGGTAAATTGAGTTGCCTCCCAGAGCTGGCTCGCAGAACAGGCCAGAATCCAGGCCTCAAGAGGCAGGGATAGAGAAGCAGCCAACACATGACAAGCCCTTGGCTTCAGAACACCAAGCCCAGACCCCAAGTGAGCATGATGGGCACAGGGTGGAGCAGCAAGCGTGGAGCCTGCAGCCTTTCCTCTGGGGCTGGGATCAGCCAGAGAGGTTTGATGTGGAGCCTTACCTGCTACCCAGGGTCTGGCAGCTGCAAGGACATCAGCCCCCACATAAAAACACATCCCACTTCCCCTCATCTGCCACCATGCCCTTGGTGGGCAGCCAAAGCCCTGGTCTTTCAGAGCAGGCCCAGGTTTTCCAGAGGCGTGTTACTCGGGCGCACCTGTCTGTCTGTCCTTAGGGGTCTTGGTTCAGAACGGGGAACGAAACTCAACCTTCCACTAGCAGCCTGATTAAGCACTTTTAAGGATTCATGGGAGGGACTGGCCCTGAGCCTGTGGAGTTTGTGCTGGGGGTTGCTGACAGGTTTACATTTCGGTTTCTATTTATTCTTTTTATCAACCTGCCCATGAGCAATTTATTATTTACTTACTATCATACATGAGGAATTGAGGCTCAGAGAAGTTGAGTAACGTACTCAAGGTCACAGAGCTAGGTAGAGGCAGAGCCTAGTGCCAGCCTACAGGACTCTGCGACTATCAGCAGTGGCCCTCCTTTTCTCTCCCCTTTGCTCTGGGTGCTCCTCCTCAGCCCCTGCCCTGTGGTTAACACCCCTTTCTCTCTCTGCATCCTTCTGGGTCCTCCTCAGCTCCAAGATCTACATGGCTGACTTGGAATCTGCACTGCACTACATCCTGCGGGTGGAAGTAGGCAAGTTCTCTGTTCTGGAGGGGCAGCGCCTCGTGGCCCTGAAAAAGTTCATGGCCGTGCTGGCCCAGGTGAGCAAGGCCCCAGTCTTCTTCGTCCACACAGCTCCACATCGGATCAGTATGCCTCCCTGCAGCAGGCCCTGTGCCAGGCCAGAGGGGTCAGCCCGGCCTCTCCCTCAGGAGATCATGATCTGGCTGGACATCCGGACCCACGGCTCTCCAGGGCCCCTGTGGGCTGCTGCCCTGCAGTCTCAGTCATACCTTGCACCAGGCTCACACTGCCAGGGACACCCTTTCCCAGCCCCTCCCTGTGCAGGTGGCTGGGCTGGGCAGGGCCAGATGCCCTGGGGATGGCCTGGCTGGTTCAGTGACTGTGGCTCTGCCTGAGGCCTCTACCACAACGTGAACCTGTGGCTCTGCCTGAGGCCTCCACCACAACCTGAACCTGCAGTGTGGCCTCCCACTTCCTGCCATAGTCACTAGGAAGCAGGACCCATGGAGGCTAAAGTAAGGGAAAGAAGCCTTTCCGAACCTCCTCTCTTCCCTCCCAGTCCCTGATCATGGTCTGACTAGGTCCTTGGCCCTAGCCATGCCTTCCTTATTCCTTTGTAGTTTCCTGCCAACTTGGCTACTCTATGAAGTGTGTAGCTCTTGCCTGTTGAGGACCTGCCATGTGTCAGGCGTTTAATCCTCTTACCTTTGCTGCACAGTGGCAGGCGTTACCCCCTTTAAGAGGCCCAGGTTGTTGAGGTGACTTGCTTTACGCCTCCCAGGGAGGAGGTGCTGCGAGGATCTGAGCTGAGGTGCCCCTTTCTTTGCCACGCTACTTCCTCATCTTTGAAGGTGAGACGCAGGCCCCTTTCCTCTCTGCACCTGACTCCTCCCTCCCTGCATCCTTCTGTCTGGCTCCAGAGCCACTGCCAGTGCTGCCCTACTTAAAGCCCAAGGCTCTGGGCTGCTGAGGACTGCTGAGTCAGATGCGGGCTCTGGTCCCCTTCCGAGCCTGCCTGCTGACTCAGCCACCCTCAGCCCCTGGGTGCCAGGTCTGAGCCATCCTCTGTGGGGCAGGTCCACCGGCAGCTGGGGTACCTCTGGGGCTGATCTGGGCCTCCTACTCAGGAGCTGCCAGCCAGCCTGCTCCCTATTCCCCACCTCACCCCCAGCCCTGGCCTCCCTGCCCAGTGGGCTCAATCTTTGTGCCTGAGTGATGCTGTTATCATCTGAGGCTGGAGCCCCTGGTCCCTCCTGCGGGTCCCTGCTCTCTCTCAAAAGCAGCTGGCGGGCCTGGCCACTGGGTGGCGCGCGGTCACCAGCGTTTCCTGCTCCTGGCAGAGGGTGGCTCTCTCTAAGTCCAGAGCCCTTAATTCATCCTTCCTCCTGACACCAGGGCCTGAGAAGGAGGAAGGGTCCAAGTCAGGATGACGGCGAAGGTCAGTGAGAAACGCTGACTTGAAGCTGTAAATTCATGTTGAGGGCCTGGAGGCCTGAGTGCGCTGACCAAGAGGGAGCGTGTTAAAGACAAGATTCTTCCGGCTGCTTCTCCCTCGGGGCCTGTGTCCAGCCCTGGAGCTTTGAGGGGAATATGTAATGGCTTTCGCAGAGGCCTGGATCCATTGGCAGGCATTTCTATTCAGTGATCATTCTTTGCTCATTTTCCTCCAGCAAGTTTCTTGGTGTCTTGGTCCTCTTGACCTGTGCCTGGTGGTTTTATCTGCCCTGCTTCCCTGGCATCCCTCTCTTCTCCTGCCGGCCCCCCCCCGACCCCCCGCCCCTGCCGCCCTGAGCGTGTGTGTGCACACACACGCCTGCACACATATCTGTCCTCCTCCCTGGGGTCCTTGCGGTTTTAAAGTGCTGATACTAATCAGATTTCAGTTGACTTATTGTCAGAGTAGCTTTTCATGTTCCTCGGAGACTCTTGGGAGTTACCATCAAGGTCTGGACTTGGCTATAAGCCCCCGGGCCGTCTTGTTCCCACCAGCAGTCCATGGAATACAGATGGAAGGCTGTTCACCAGCCTCGCCCAGCAGTCAGTCAGTTGGCAAGTCAGCTGGTCTTCAGAAGATAACACGCAGAGAGGACTGTGTGGCCCAAGTTCCCAGCAGCCTTGTGAAGCCACGCGGGTGCTCAGCCTTCTTCCCAGGGGCAGTGTGGGATCAAGAGTCAGCCTTGAGAGAGGGAGGCCCAAAGGGTCCAGCCTCACCCAGAGCCTCGGGCCTCTCCCCACGCCATCCTTCATGTTGCCAGGTGCCCCAGAGCAAAGGTAGTAGGAACCTGCATTTGTGTCTGAGGCAGAATGTTTTCCTGGTGGTTTTGGAGAGTTTCAGGGAACTGCCTCCGCCCACTTCTGTTTAGTCCCCTACCCTCTCCGGGACTGCCGCCGAGCACATGGGGACTTGCTTTTCCCTCCCCAGCTTTCCCTTATGCCTCCCACAGCACTTCCCGGGCCAGCCCTTAGTCCAGAACTTCCTGCATTCCGTAAATGACTGGCTCAAGAGGCAACAGAGAAAGAAAATTCCCTACAGTTTCTTTAAAGCTGCCCTGGACAACAGGAAGGAGGTGAGTCTGGCGGAAACTGAACACCTTCTCCGAATCCTCAGTAACTGTGGGGGTGGGAGGGGTTCGTCCTGCAGCCTCTGTGCTCCTTCACCCCCTTGTATTCAGGAAAGAGTCCTCGATCTCTCTCGATCTCTCTCTCGGTCAGGTCCTTACATCAATAAACTACTCACGGAGCTGTCTGCATGCCCATCTTGTGTAGCCTTCCCAGCGGTGGTGGGAGTAGCTCTGATCCCCATTTAGCACATGGGGAAGCTGAGGTTAAGAGAGGTTAAGTAACTTGTCTAAGATCATAGAGCCAGTGGGTGGTTGGGCTGGGATTTAAGACCCGAGTGTGAAATTCCAGTTGTGAGCGAGTTTGTAGCAGCTTCTCCCCGTAGCCTGCAGGCACATCGAGCTCCTCATATAGCTCTTCTGGCCCTCTCCAGGGACCCCTTTCTGGGCTCCTGTGTGTGCCACTCTTTGCCAAAGTGGCCCACTGCAGCTGGCAGAGGCACACAACCTTACAGATGTGTAAGATGCCAAAGCTTGAAGGGACCTCAGAGGCCAAACCCCTCATTTTACAGATGGAGAGGTTGAGGCTAGAATCAGGATGCGACTTGGTTCGTGTCACAGCTTTTCAGATCTGCTGCTCCTTTGATGGGTGTAGCCAGTGAAAGGGAGATGCCATCTTCCAGGTGATAGAGAGAGGGACCTCATTTGTCTCAGGGCTATATGCTGACCTTCAAATCTCCTGAAAGCTTCTTTCCTCACCACCCATCCCATTCTTCTTCTTTTCCATATATGCACTCATGCAAGTACGTGTTCCTTAGGGCACTATGATTGCCAAGAAGGTGCACTGGGTTGGCTGCCAGGGGAGTGAGCCACATTTCCGGGGCTTTCCCTGTTCCTTGTGGATCCTCTTTCATTTCCTGACGGTGCAAGCAGCTCGGCACAATTTAGACCACTCACAAGAAACAGGTGAGTCCGAGGCCTGCCCGTGTCCCCCGCTACCCCCAGCCCTGTGCCCCAGCCCCCGTGCCCCAGCCCCACCCTGCCTTGCCCTCCATAGGCTCCCCACTGCCTGCCCAGATATAGCAAATTCTGCATTTGCAGTTGGCCTCATGCACTCAGCATAGAACCAGAATGGGGAGGACCTGAAGAAGCCCCCCAGTCCTGCCCCCTGTCTCAGGGTGGTACCCCTTGCAGGCTTAGGGACACCTGAGTGTCTTTCTGGCTCTCCTGGAGCCACGAGCTTGCTTTGTTTATAGAACTTTGTGAAAAATTTGTGGTTCAATTTTTTATACTCCTATAAAGGAAATTATGTCTATTTCAATCCATGTGGCTGATAGTGTGCACTTTGAACAATTCTATTGTTTCCCATGGAAAAGTCATTTTCTTTTTCTTTTCTTTTTTTTTAGAGAGTGGCAGTGCACAAGCTTGGGAGGGAGGGGCAGAGAGGGAGAGAGAGAATCTTAAGCAGACTCCATGCCCAACACAGAACCCGACACGAGGCTCAATCTCATCACCCTGAGATTGTGACCTGAGCTGAAATCAAGAGTCGGACACTTAACCAAGCCTGAAAAATCATTTTTTAAGGGAAGCTGGGGAAACGTCCCTCCTGCCTTGCTCCCTCCTTAAACTGCGTGGTGGCCTGCCATCATCCATTCTGCCTCACAACCAGAGGGCAGGCCTCCAATCCAGTCCACATTTACTGAGGGTTCTCTCAGGCACTGGTTCAGCCTGGAGGATGTAAAGGTGGAAAAGAAAGAGTTCGTGCTCTCAGTCGGGCAGGTGAGCAGAGAGCTGTTCTGCAGTGTGCCAAGGCCGAGAACTGGCAGAGAAGGCATGCGGTGAGAGGGAGGAAGTGCTCCATGCTGCTAGGAGGGACAAGAGGAGGAAAGCTGAGAATGGATGGGTGAACAGGAGCTGAGCTAGGAGGGAGGAGTGCCCCGACAGAGGGAAGGAATTAGAGGAGCTGCCAGGGTGCAGCCAGCCACCCAGCGTTTACTGGGTTAAGCATCGTCAAAGGGTCAGGCCCTGCTCCAGGAGGGGGTACAGTGGTGCGTGAGATGTGAAGTCCCTCCTCAGAGGGACAGTATTCCAGGGGCAGGAGACAGTAACCATACAGATCGATCATCTCGGGTGTGGTGCTGAATGCTCTGAAGAAGATAGACTACGTGGTGTGGAAGAGGGGTGGGGGAGGGCTGCTGTGTTCAGACAGGGTGGCCAGGGGAGGCTTCCCTAAAGACGTGGCCCAGTACTCACCCCTGACTGGAGAGAGGGAAGCACTGTGGGACATCTGGGAAGAGAGGCCTCCAGGCTGCACTGGTTATGCCAGGGCTGCCAGAAAGTGCTACACACTAGGGGACTTGCACAACAGAAACTCATTTTCTCCCAGTTCCTGAGGCTGGAAGTCCGAGACCATGGTGTGTCAGTAGGGTTGGTGTCTGCTGAGACCTCTCCTTGGCTTGCAGATGGCCGTCTTCTCCCTGTGTCTTCATGTGGTCTTCACTGGGTGTGTGCCATATCCACATTTCCTCCTCTTATAAGGACACCGGTCATATAGCTTAGAGCCTGCTCTCATGATCTCATTTTACCTTAATTATGTTTTTAGACACTTTGTCCAAATACAGTCACATTCTGAAATGCTGGGGGTTAGGACTTCGACATGTGAATATGAGTGGATGCAGTACAGCCCATAACGCAGGCCAAGGACTAGCAGGTGCCCAAAATAAGTCTGGCACGTTTGCAGCACCAGAAGAAGGCCAGTGGCAGAACCTGGGGTAGGGGAGGCGGCGGAGAGGGTGCAGGTCTGGTGGTCTCAGTTGGGGAGGGGTTTGGATTTCTGATTCAGCGTTATGAGACACTCCTGGAGAGTTTCATAGGGGAGTGTCACCAGCGATCGATCTTTAGGGAGACTGCTGGGTGGAGGGTGGGCTGCCCCAGGAAATGGTGGAACTAATCCAGGAGAGGTGGTGGTGGTCGCCCAGACCAGAGCGGTAGGCAGCACGTGGAAGAAGTGGTCAGGCTTGGGAATATTTTGAAGGTAGTGCTGATAGGAGCCCGTAGCAGGCTGGATGAAGAATACATGCAGGAGCCATGACCCAGGGTGGAGGGTGGACCCCAGCATCGTTGGGCCTGAGGATCAGGCGGACGATGGTTCTATGAGCTGAGAGATGGGAAGGCTCAGGGGTGGGAGGTTAGAGACGGTGAGGGACTTTGCAGTCTGGGCCCATCAGCTGTCTGAATGGAGATGTAGACAGGTGAGTCTAGGGTTCTGGGGGGAGGTCCAGGGTAGAGATACAAATCTTGTGGGCATTAGCATGTGGGCGATAGCTGAAGCCTCAGGACAGGGCAGGCAGAGACAACACTGAGGCCTCTGCTCTGGGGCGTGCAGCCTCTGGGCCTCTGCCGAGGAACCGGAGCCAGCAAAGGAGACTGAGAAGGAGCCGCCACTGCATCTCCAAGTACAGTGTTGGAAGGAGGAGGGTGCAGTGAGCCGAGTGGGGCGGCTGTGCTGCCAGAGGCGCTGCCAGACAAGGAGCTCTCTGGCAAGAGCTGTTGTGGAGCAGACGGCAGAAAGGCCGGGCTAGATTGGGCAGAAGAGAGAATAAGAGGCGAGAAATTGGAGATAACGGGGCAGTAACTGGGGTCAGAGAAGGGATGTCTTTATTGCAATTGTCTTTACCGATCAGAATGATCTCGTGTTAAGGCAGAAATTGATGATGTGATAACAAAGGAATATATTTCCAGGTGTGAAATCCTGAGACGGCCAGAAGGGGTGAGGTCCAGAGCACAGGGCAGGAGAGAAAGCGGAGCCCAGCTGCATGGCCAGCGGTGGCAGTGGGCAGGTGGCAGTGGGTGGCTGGGCCGGAGGCCAGAGAAGGCTGCCCAGAGGGGGCTCAGGAGGACAGAGGTGGGGCATGGCTTTCATGGGTGCTCAGGGTGCCAGGAGTGATGATGTGCGGAGTAGTCATGAGCAGGACACAGAGCAGGGGCTGAAGTCCCAGTGGGTGCAGGTGTGGGACCCAGAGTTTAGTTTGGAGGGGCTGAGGTCTTGGAACAGGACAGAGAGTTTGGGAAGCAGCCACCAGCAGGGAGGGTCCTTCCGCCACCCCCAGGCCTGACGTGTGAGGAGTGTGGAAGACCAGAGGGTTTCACAGGGGCGTGTATCGGGGAGCCCAGTGTCAGGGGAGGAAGGTAAGTGGAGTATTCAGAGGTGTGTGCTGATGCCAATCCAGGGGGCCCTGTGGAAGGGAGTGGGGGGCAGGGGGAGATGGAGACAAAGCAGGGGATGTGGAGAGGCAGATCGGAGGGACCCCTGAGGCAGTGCCTGAGGGAACAGGAAGCCTAGAGCAGATTGGGCACAGGAGGGGTGCAGGGCACAGCTGGTAGGTAGCTGGCCCCTGCCTGACTCTCCAGACAGGTCTCAAAGAGCCTACGTGTCCTGCTGATGAGTTTGGACTTTATCCCAACTGTCAGTAAGTGACAGGGACCTGGGTGAGTGACAGAGAAAGGGAACTGGGATTTGGAGTTTGGGAAGAGATGGGGTCAGCTCTAGAGTGACCCCTATAGGGCGGACAGGTATGCAAGGAGACCCCGGGCCCCTCATCAGAAGGTGGGCCGTGTCAGGAACAGAGTAGGGGCTGGTGGGCGCAGGCCGCCCCCGAGGACCCCGTGACCAGAACAGCATCTCCCCTCCCTGTAGCCGAGGCCCAGGAAGTCCTCCAGGCCATCCGGAGCTACGTGCGCTTCTTCTTCGGCTGCAGAGACTGCGCCAACCACTTCGAGCAGATGGCGGCGGCCTCCATGAACCGGGTGGATAGTCTGAACAGCGCTGTGCTCTGGCTCTGGTCTAGCCACAACAAGGTCAACGCTCGCCTGGCGGGTAAGGAAGGAGTCACCCCCAGAGGAAGAGGGAGGTGGGGGAGTTTGGGGGACCTGGACCAGAGGTAGGAGAGGGACACTCAGCGTCCCCGAGGGGACACCCCATGTTCCATGGTGCTTCACGGCGCGCAGGGCCCTTCCGCATGCTCTGCCTGCTGTGCTGAGGTAGGTCAGTGTCCTTAGACCTGTTTTCCGAGTGAGGAAGCTGAGGCTTAGACGCTCTAGGACCGTGGTCTTCTGATGCCTCTGCTCACTCTGTCCCCTGCACCAGGGCCCCTTCCTCAGAATGCCTGGGGTCCCTGTCCGGCCTCCCCTGTTCTGCTTTCTGACTGGCAGCTCCTTCCTGACTCAGACCGTTAGCGAGGAGAGCCGGGCTGTTCCACCCACTAGGAGGGCTCTGGCAGTGAAATGTGCTGGAAGAGAAAGACCGCGTGGACCGATTGTCTTCCCCACTTACAGTGTTTTCTGCTCCCAGCGCACAGGAGTGGGACGAGCCCAACAGGCAGAAGCATTAAACTCCAGGATGACCAGAAGCTGGCGGGTCGGGAGGGAGCCATCTGCGGTCTGCCGGGGGCCTGGGCTTATCTGTGAGGAGGGGGAAAGCTTGAGGCCCACGGTCACCGCCCCCCTCCCCAGGGCTGGGGGGTTAAAGGAGCGAGTGGAGCAGGTGGTGGTGCAGGCTGCTGTGCTAGCTCTGTCTCCTGGGGCCTCCTGGTGGACTCGGGAGAGAAGGCACGCGCCAGGCTCTCCTCTCACCCCTTCCCTCCCCGCTGCCACCCCGCCCCTGCCGCCACATGCTCCATTTGACCCTCCAGCCCCTTGACCCCGGCAGGCTCCCTGCTTCCCTCGGGACCCAGCAGGAGGGCCAGTCAAGGCTTCTCCTGGAGGGGCCCAAAGGAGGGCAGTACCCTGACCTCTGTGGCAGAGTCCTTGCGGCTCAAACTAGGAACAGTTCGAGGCAGGTATAAACTGAGTGCTCACTTTACAAGGCAGGTCTCTACTGCTTCTCAAGGCATCTTTGGAACTATCTGATGTCCTCTCCCCAAAATAACTATTCCAACTTTTACATCACTTGCCCCTGCTTCATTCCGACCCGCACCTTTCTCTTCCCCCTATTAAACCCTTTAGGAGAGGTGCCTCCTCCAAGCGATCTGGGCTGATGGGTGTCCCCAGGGCGACCCGGGCCAGGAGCAGCCAGTGGCGGCCCTTGGGGGCTCAGCCATTGGGGTAACTTCCTGAGTCTCCCGAGTGCCCTTTCCCCATCCAGGCCCCTGGGCACCCCTACACACAGCCACCAGAGCCCACCTGGGAAGGAAACCCCACTGACTCCTACCTATCCCCAGGGGCTGCTGGGACAGAAAGGAGGACACCTGTGGAATGACCACCCACCACGAACTCTTGTTTTAAAACACATTTTCCCTTTAAATTACAAAAGTAATGTATCTTCACTGTATAAAACTTGGGGAATTTCAGAAAACTGTGAAGAAGAAAATGACCAGCAGGCCAACCAAAGTCTGCAAGATGGGACGTCTTTCAACCCTTTCCCGTGCCTGGGAGGGGGTGGGGTGCAGCCCAGGAGCAGAGCTGATGAGGAAGTGGCAGCAGGGGGCTGTTCTCCGTCCCTGGGGGCTGTGGGGGGCTGTGGGTAGGAGTCGGCCCTGACCAGAGCCGCACCAGCACTACCCTGTGCTAGTTTCGTCCCTGGCTTCTGTCACGCCCATCACTTCCAAGGGCAGCGGTGAACCCTTTTTGCAGACGAGGAAGCTAGCATTCTGAGTGAGGAAGGAGTTCTGGGCTTTGAGGTGGGCGCAGTGGTGACAGCAGCCTGTGTGTGCTTCCCTGCCCAGGTGCCGCCAGCGAGGACCCTCACTTCCCTAAGGTGCAGTGGCCGCCCCGTGGACTCTGTTCTGCCTGCCACAACGATCTCCGGGGTTCGCCTGTGTGGGACCTGGACAACACCCTCAGATTCCTCAAGACCCACTTCTCCCCAAGCAATGTCGTCCTGGACATGCCTTCGGCTGTACCGGGCCCCCAGATGGGTGCCCTGAGGATGGCAGCCGGGAATGTTACTCTGGGCCCCAAGAAGGCTGGGATCGCGGTAGGCCCAGGGACCAAGTCCCCCGGAACCACTGTTCCTGAGGTTCCCACAGAGAGACTCAGTGCCACTTACCCCCAGGATATGCTTCTCGGTCTCAGTGTGACCCCGGCTGAGCCAGACCGGGGATCTCGTGAGCACAGAGCAGAGCTTCAGATGGATAAGCTGGAGCAGCCAAAAGGGCAGCAACACTTGACCAAGCGAGACACAGGAACAGTATTGCTGGCTGAGTTCCTGGCTGAGAAGAACCTCCCCAGAAACCCTTCAGAGCTGAGGCGAGTGGGTCGCAGCTCAAAGCAGCTGGCCAGCATTCCTGAGGGGGAGCCGGAGGCTGGGCCCATGGGGGGCCGGGACCAGTGGCTGCAGGTGCTGGAAGGGAACTTCTCCCACCTGGACATCAGCCTCTGTGTGGGACTCTACTCCCTGTCTTTCATGGGCCTTCTGGCCATCTACACCTACTTCCGGGCCAGGATGAGGGCACTGAAGGGCCATCCTGGCCACCCCGCAGCCTGAGCCATTCAGCCTGGGAGCGGGGCAGGAAAGGGAGCTGCCACTCATGGTGCTCTTCCAGCCCCCTGCCCCTCTCCCCCCTTTTTCCCTTGTTCCTTGTCCAGGGAAATCCAGGGAAACTAGTTGCTCCAGTGAACTCCTTGGGCCTTCTGGGAAGGAATGTCCCATAGACATAAAAGCATGCATAGGGTTTGCGTTCAGCTGACAGCACCCGGGAGGGCAGCCTTCGGTAGAGGGGTTGGGAGGCTCAGTCCCTGGCCCCTCAACACCAGATTCCTCTTTTTCATCTTATTCAAAGTCCTGCCTGTTCTCGCTGAAACTTCCATGTCTCCCCTTGGTCTTGGCCCTAAACTGGGGCAAGCAAGGCCACAGCTCCCCAGTTTCCCCATCCAAAGGAGGGGTCCCAGGGCTAGTGGGCTAGAGCAGAACTCTTTGCTATATTCCAAGGCTCTGTCCATCCCCCTCTCTTCTGAATATAAAGAGGCCTTCGTGCCAGAGAAAGAAGGATTGCCTCTGGCCCTCTGTGGCCACTCGCCTCATCCTCCAGCCCCTCATATCTCCAGGATGGGGTTTGTTTTGTGTGTGTGGATGGCAGTGGGGGGGGGAGGTGTCTGGAAGCTTCTGAAAGTCCTGCTGGTCTCCCAGGTGAGGCTTGAGTCAGGGTTGGAGGGAGGAGAGCCTCTGGATCCTTCCCCAGACCTCTGCCGCTGGAAGTGGTGTGGACTTGGATGAGTGATGGCCACAGGGCTGGGTGGTGAGCAGCTGGCTCAGTGGGACTGGAAAAGAGCTAGTATGGGATTTAGGGAAGGGTACTGGTGTCTTTAGTGCCTTGGCTCTGGGCTGAGCAGTGAGGGTACAGCGAAGCCACAGGAAAAAGATGGTTGCTTCAGATGTGCTTTGGCTCCTCCCCAGTGGACTCTACCCCTCTTGGAGTGGGGTCTTTTGTCTTTTGATCTTGGCCTCCAAAACAGATGCTAATCTTTGAATGTGGAGGGTGCTGGAGTGAGAGGGGAGTATCATTTCTCTTGAGGGTCCACCTCCCATCGTGTAGAGGTTAAAAGGGTCAGAGGGGAGGGTGACTATATGTACACATGCTTGATTCCCACTCTACCCCACTGCTTGAGGTGGGGGGTTGTGGAATAAATTATTTTTGTTAAGGCAAGCCCTGGCGTGTTCTTGAACTTACTGTTTGAGACCTAGTACCCAGGTCTGGGCAGCAGGCACAGAATCCAGCCTCAGTGGGGATCCAGCCAACCATGATTTCTGTCGGCTCACATAGCTCTTGCCCCGCAGGGGACAAGGTGGCCTGGCACAGCCCCTTTCTCCTGGTTGGGGCCCTCTGAGCCCCTACCGCCTCCACATGCACCAGGAGGCCGAGAGGCCTTGGTGGAGGTCTAAGGCCACCTCCTTCTGTCCCCCCAGGCTCTCTGGAGTGCCTGCGTCGGTGCTTCCAGTTCTGCTCCAGGAACCTTCCTCTGCACCTGCCCAGGGCTCTACAGCCACCCTCCTGCACCTCCGGCTCTCTCTCAAGGAAGGAGAGGGTTTGTTTGTGAGAGCAGGCCTGCACTGGCTATTCAGCAAGGAGGAGCCTACCAGATTAGAGAGCCTGCCCCTAATCCGGCCTGCTGGGTTTTACAAGGATCAGAGCGGCTGATAATGAACCTCATTAAGGGGGAGCAGGGGCCTCAATCGGATTTGGGGTTTTCTTTCTGACATCTTCACTCAGATGGCCTTGGCACTGGTGGGCAGGGGGGAGCAGGTGGGATGCCAAGCACCCTCACTCTGCTAGGGCAGCTGGGATGGGGGACACAGGCAGGGGCCAACCCCCCCCCCCCATCCCTGCTTGTGTCAGCCCTGTGTTACCTCTTTAGCTGGATGGATTCCAGCCTGGAGCCTCTCTGCAGGCCTCTTGTCTGCCTGCAGGTTCCCTGTCTGTGTCCCGCGGGGCTCCACTCATCCATCTGCCCCCTCTATTCTCCTAGGCTGGCTCTGCCCCTCTCCCCTCTGCCCCACTGGGGTCTGGCTGGGAGGCTGACAGGCCAGCAAGAAGGAGAAAGAGGTCCTAGGGCCAGTGTACACCAGGCCGAGACCACTCGCCTTGCTCCTCTGGTACCTGGTACCTGACACAGTGTCATGGGCAGAGGATTTCCATCAGTGAGCCCCTCTGGCTCTAGTGAGGTAGGCTCTGGGGGGGCCTCGACTGTGGGTGTGGGCCTCTCCCTCACAGCCCAGCCTTTCTTGGGCTGTCCCAGCCACTCTGATTGATCAACAGGGGTGGGCCCCTCCTCAGCGGGGCTGCTGCCTTTCACCTTGATTTCCCCAGGGCACGCTCTGCGGCATGCCATCGATAAACGGGCTTGCCCACCAGCCTGGCCCCTCCCCCAGCCCGTCTGCCAGGCTGGGAGGACAGGCTTCTGGGCTTCTGTGACTTGCTATTCTAGGACGGGCTTCTCTGCTTGCCATTCTAGGTGGTTCTCTGCATCCTGGGAGAGCTCCCACGCAGGAGAGGGTCCTCAGGGAAGCCCTGCAAGCCGAAGGCTCCTTGATCTGGGGCTGCACAGAGAAATTCCCCTCTGCCTGGAATGCGACCTACTGAGCATTCAGAAATGATTTCTTAGAAATGGAGGCAGCTGAGCTGGCTTTTGAAAAATGAGTGGGTGTTAGCAAGGAAAATGAGGAAAAAGGCATCACAGACCAAGGGGAAAGCACATGCCAAGTCCAACAAAGAAAAATAATACAGGAAATTCTCAATAAAAAATATAGAATTTTTTTTTATTAAAAAAAATTTAAGGGGCATCTGGGAGGCTCAGTCAGTGGTGCATCTGACTCTTGATTTCATCTTAATTTCGGCTCAGGTCATGGTCTCAGGGTCTTAAGATCCAGCCTCACCACGGGCTCTGTGCTCAGTGGGGAGTCAGCTTGAGATTCTCTCTCTCCCTCCCCCTGTGCTCCTCCTCCTTACTCGTACACGCTTGCTCGCTCGCTCACTCGCAAAATAAATTTTTAAAAAGAACTTTAAGGGTAGTTTTCAGTGTTGCCCTAAACTAAAGCTGGGGATACACAGAAGATAGGGTTCTCACTGTTGTGGTGCTTCACTCTAAAGGGAAGAGACAGGAGAGAAAAATGTGCTCAATGCTCTTAAGGAGGGACCAGCAGGAGGATTGGGGGAGGCTTCCCTGAGAGCTGAAGGATGAGAAGCCAGGGGGTGGCCCCATCTCCAAGCCTGGTTCCTCCTGGGCAGCCTTGGCATGGGGTAGGGGTGGGGGGCAGGCACTTCACATCATTCCCTGGGTGTGGGGGTAAGAACTGGGCTCTAGGGGACCCACACAACCTTGACCCTTGGTTACCAGCAGTTGAAGGAGGAGGAGATCTCTTTCATTCCTATGGCTTGGCCACTAACCAGCTGCATGTGACGGGTAAACCATTCATGTCTTGGGTGCCAGCCTCCTCACCTCTAAGATAAAGGCCTCAGATGAAGCTTCATGGTCTCTAAGGTGCCTTTACCTCTCTACAGTGCTTTCTTGTCAGCTCAGCGAGGGGGCATGTCCCTTCAGAGCCTTCCAGTAAGGACTTCTGGCCAAAGGAAATCACAGCCTCTGTGATTTGTGCCCTCTTGGAAGCCCAGGATGACCATGAGAAGGGAGCGCTCATACTAGCACCCCACAGGTGTCCTCTGCCCCAGCACTGCCTGAGTCTCCCCCAGATTGCCTTCCTGAGCCAGCTCCAGGGCCAGCCTAAGGACCCCACCCTAGCGTCCCTCTTCTTCCCCTTTGCCTCATTTTAGGCCCCACCTCCTAGGAAGGCAAAGGCTGTTTCTTAGGCAGGTTGATAGGATTTCCCCCCTTCACATAGTCACCAAAACCCTGATCCCCTGTGCCTGGCTTGCCTCCTCCTCAGGCCTGCCTCTGCAGCCCCCACAGCAGTGCGGGGCCCTGGCTTCTGGCTTTTCCAACCTAGTCCAGCCTGTGCCTCCCACTTGCCTCCTCTCTTCCTCTGCCACCTCTGTGTGGCAGTGTGTGGAGGGGGTCCTTCACACCCAGGAGGAAAAACAACTGCTCTTCTCATTCGTCTCTCTCCTGCCCTGGGTCTTAGCCCTCCTGACGGGCCCTGGCAGTGCCACCTCCTCAACAATGAGTGGCCTGCCTCATGCCCTCAGGATCCCAGTTCCTGGAGCGACTCTGTTCACCGCATGCAGATCCCCTCTCAAAGCCTCCGTCTCTGCTCTGGAAGACAGCACCCCCAGTGAGTGTCTGCAGGAGCGTGGCTGGAGTACACGAGATTGGTGGCCCAGTCTCTCTGCTCTCCCTCCCTGGCCCCTTCTCTCTAGGCTTTACCTCTGCCTGGGGAATGTGTGTGCCGGGCTTGGGTCCCAGGCAGGAGGGAAAGGATCTAGAAGTCACAAGGCAAAGGCTGGGGGTGGGGATGGGGGGAATCCCTCCGTTAACATGAGGGGATGAAGTTAAGGGGGAGCTCCACAGGGGTGCTGACCTTGGGGGAGTCAAGGAAGACCCAAGGAGCATCTGCTTAGATTTTAGGGTGAGATCCATTTGACTGAGTTGGCAAGTTTCCAGGTATCTCGTTGGCAAGACTTGCCCATCTCTATACTGAGAAGCAAAAGGCCTTTCCCTGGGGCTGCCAGGCTCTTCCAGAGGAAAATGGGCCTCCGGGCTGCCTGTGAAACCACTTTCTCCGCCACCAGGAGAGCATGACCTGCCTCTCACCAGCGTCAGCTGTAAGCCACTGCCACCGCAGAGAACCTTGTCTAGCTTGATCTGCTCTGCACCGTCCTCAGCAGGTCCTCAACCATCGGCTGTTCACGTAGTTCTGCCTGGAAAGAGGGAGGGGCCTTTGGGCAAATGATGTTGAGGATATTGATTATTTGAGGAAAACTCAGCTAGGATCCCACCTTCATGCCATACGCAGTGATGTAAAGAGAATAAGGCATAGGGAAATATAGTTGAATACTATTCCTGTAAGCATAAAAACAATTGAAAATGTAACTGAGGTGAGCATTTGATCTACTTGACAACACCAATTTTTTTTTTGACAACACCAATTTTTTAAAAATATGTTTAAGATGGGGAACCTGGGTGGCTCAGTGGTTGAGCGTCTGCCTTTGGCTCAGGGTGTGATCCCAGGGTCCTGGGATCGAGTCCCACATCAGCCTCCCCACAGGAAACCTGCTTCTCCCTCTGCCTATGTCTCTGCCTCTCTCCCTGTGTCTCTCATGAGTAAATGAAATCTTAAAAAAAAATCTAAAAATGAAATCAAGCTACATGTTAAAAAACTGGGAAAATATGTACCTTAAATATGATAAAGGCATATGACTATTATGAAATATGCAATCGTAAGAAGAGATCAGTTTGCATAAAAAGATGCCCGAGAAGGATGCATTTTTGTAAACATAAATACTATTATTTATTACTATATTATTTTAAAATGTATGTAGTGGGGCACCTGGCTGGCTCACTCAGAAGAGCATGCGACTCTTAATTTGGGGGTTATAAACCCCATGGTGGGTGTAGAGATTACTTAAATCTTGTGCACCTGAGTGGCTCAGTCGGTTAAGCGTCCAACTCTTGGTTTCGGCTCCGGTCATGATCTCAGGGTTGTGGGACTGGGCCCCACGTCAGGCTCCTGTCTGGGCTTGGAGCCTGCTTAAGATTCTCTCTCCACACACACCACCCATGCGCGCTCTCTCTCTCTCTCTAAAATAAATAGGTCTTTTAAAAAATAATAATTAAAAAATAAAATCTTTAAAAAATTAAAATGTATGTAGTTATATAGAGATATATAAACGTTAATGTTTGTCTACAAAGTCTGGAAGAATCCATACCAAACCCTGACCAGTGGTTATATTTAGAAAGCGAGATTAGAGTGGCCTGGAATCAGGGCTGGGTTGCTACAAAATTTAAGGAGACACTTATCCTCAGGTTTGGGCCCTGAGAACAAGCGCCCCTTCAACTTGGGGTCCTGGGTATCTCCATAGCCTCACCCTAGTCCTGGCTCTGACATAAATACCTTTTCGAATTTTTGCAATAAATAACATTTCTTTTGAAAAGAAAGAATAACAGGGAAGATAACAAGGATTAAAGATTTTTAAAGTTCTATTGTAAATAGGGAAATTTATTAAAGCCATGTTGAAAATAATGGGCTGAAGTAGGAAGACCAAAGGAGAGGTGCCACTTTTGTCTCTCCTATTGGCAGAAAATGAAGAAAAAAAAAAGATAATGTCTGGTGTTAGCTCGAGGGAGGGAAAAATGAGGTGTATCAGTTATCTATTGCTGTGTACCAAACCACACCAAAGCTTAGCATTTCCAAACAACAACAGTCCTTGGGACACCTGGGTGGCTCAGTGGTTAAGCGTTTGCCTTCGGCTCAGTGCGTGATCCTGGAGTCCCTGGATCGAGTCCCACATCAGGCTCCCTGCATGGAGCCTGCTTCTCCCTCTGCCCGTGTCTCTGCCTCTCTCTGTGTGTCTCTTATGAATAAATAAAATCTTTAAAAAAAAAAAAAACCAGTCCTTGATTTTGCTCACAAATCTGCATTTTGGGGGCACCTGGCTGACTCAGTTGGTGGAACATGTGACTCAATCTTGGAGTTGTTAAGTTCAAGCCCCACTTTGAGTATAGAAATTACTTAAGAAAAATAAAATATTAAAAAAAAGACCCACACCAAACTCTAAAAAAAAAAAAAAGCCAAAACCCAACAACAACAAATGTGCAATTTGAGCAGAGTTTAGCAGAAAATGGTTCATCTCTGCTCTGCGCAGTACACTTGGATGCAGTTCGTCTGGCGAGCTGATGCTGGCTGTCACCTGGAAGCTCAGCTAGGCTGTGGGCAGAGGGCTTCGGGTCTTCTCTTCATGGGCCTCTCCTGGGGCTGCCTGGACCTCCTCATAGCCTGCGGGCTCTGCTCCAGGAGCAAGTATCCAAAGAGAACAAGGCGGAAGTGTATGGCGTTTCCAAGTAAGAGCCTCAGAAGGCACATACTGTTATTGTTGCTAAACTCCATTGATTGAGACAGACAAACAGACATAAAGTCTCCCCCAGGATGCAGATACAAAGGGCTGCCCCGGTTCAAGGGGAGGAGTCCTGGACTCCACCTTTTGGCAGGTCAGTTTCTGGAAAACCATGTGAGATCAGAGAGATTGTTGAGGCCACCTTAAAAATGCATAGTCTGCCTCGGAGCATCCTCATGCACTGCTTGTAGGAGGAAAAACAGATACAACCTTTGGAAAATGTGTCATTTGTAGTATAACATAACTGGCAATATGTTTTAAAAGCCTTAAGAGAGGGGATCCCTGGGTGGCTCAGCGGTTTAGCGCCTGCCTTTGGCCCAGGGCTCAACCCTGGAGTCCCGGGATCAAGTCCCACGTCGGGCTCCCGGCATGGAGCCTGCTTCTCCCTCCTCCTGTGTCTCTGCCTCTCTCTCTCTCTCTCTATCATAAATAAATAAATAAATAAATAAATAAATAAATAAATAAATAATAAATAAATCTTAAAAAAAAATAAAAGCCTTAAGAGAATATAGAACTTCTGATCCAGCAATTCTATTTCTGGAATTTGTCCTAAGAAAGTAATTGAGGATATTCACTAAGATCTGCTACATGATGAATATTTATAATATCAAAATAAGTTTGATCTAAAGTCCAAAATAGGAGGTGATTAAGTTATGGTACATCATTACAATGGAATACAACTCAATCCCTAGAAAAAGTCTGGATGTGTACCTTTATTTATTTTTTAAAAAAATATTTTATTTATTTATTCATGAGAGACAGAGAGAAAGAGGCAGAGACACAGGCAGAGGGAGAAGCAGGCTCCCCGTGGGGAGCCCAATGAGGGGCTCGATCCCAGAACCCCAGGATCACACTCTGAGCCCAAGGCAGGTGCTCAACCACTGAGCCACCCAACAACCCCTGGATGTGTACTTTTAAAGCTGAAAATACCTCCACACTTGTTAAGTGAAAACATGAAGCTACAAGAGCAGTTCTATATAGTATGATCTCATTTTTGAAAAAGAAGATGCATATATACATATGGATACTGAAGGCATGTGTCAAAACTGGAACATTTTTGTAATGTTCCAATTACATTGTTCTGGAACCTGGGTAGCTCAGTGGTTGAGAGTCTGCCTTGGGCTCAGGTCATGATCCCAAGGTCCTGGGATCGAGTCCTGCGTTGGGCTCCCCATGGGGAGCCTGCTTCTCCCTCTGCCTGTCTCTGCCTCTCTCTCTCTGTGTCTCTCATGAATAAATAAATAAAATCTTTAAAAAGGAAGAAGGAGGAGGAGGAGGAAGAAGAAGAGGGGGAGGAGGGGAGCGGACCTAGAGTGCCAGGTCTCTGTCCCTGCCCTGTCCGCCAGCATGCAGGTCCCCTCCCAGGAAGCCCACAGTGCCACCGGCTTCTCGTGTGTCCTTTCAGACCCATTCTCTGCAGATAACAGGGAGAGACACACACTACACACGCCATGGGGCACCGCCCCCCCGCCCCCGCCCGGTGTGTCACTTAATGCTACATCCCGAGGACCCCCGGGCGTCACAGACACAGACTGCCCACACCCGCAGTGTCCTGCCTCGGACGCACCTGCCGCCTTGAGCTCCACTTGGAGCGTCTGGCACCCCTCACTTGCTTCCCTGGGCTCGCCGGCTCCCCCGGCTCCCCCCGGCTGACCCAGCCTTTCTCTCCAAGCCAGGTCCCTGCCTTGGCAGCCGCAGGAGTTTCAGGAGGAGGAGGCCTCTCCTCACTTGTCCTCCCCGGAACCCCGGCCGGCAGCAGCCGGGCCACTGAGCCGCCGCAGCAGGTTCACCTTTTCCTGACCTCTGGGGTTTTCCTCAGCAGCAAAGTGGGGTCAGAGCATCTAGGCACTCGGGACACAGGGAGGAGTAAAAGAGGGTCTCTGGTTCCATTTTGTGACGAGGTGGCAGGAAGAGACAGACTCCAATCTGCAGAGAAGCGCATGAACAGGCTCCCACCCGCGATAATGCAATGGAGAAACACGGGGCGCTCTTGCTGAGGACGGAAAGGTGTCACTGAAGTGACGTTCGGTGCCGAGGACGGGCAGACCAACAATGTAGAGAGAAAAGTTCTCTTCAAATTAACCTGAAGTTCGGTGTAACACCGATCAAAGTCCAGATGGATTTTGGGGTTGGGGGGAGACTCAGCAACCTGATTCCAAAGTGAATATAGGGAATTGGAGGCCCGGCGATCACTAAGTCAGCTTGGGGGGAGGAAAGAGAGTAAAGAAGGGGACTTGCCCTATGAGGACTTTTTGTAAGTGTGATTCTAACCATAGGAACCCCAATAAAAGGCTCAAAGGAAGACCCACGACCACATGGACATGTGCCACACGAGGAGGGGACCTTTGTAAGTCGGTCCGTCCAGGGTGCGGGGAGGCCGGCTCGGAGGCTGGCTCGCGGCCTGCAGGGCACGGCGGCCCCGCCTTGCGCCGAGGCTGAGCCCAGACGGATTTAGAACCTCCCCCGTGAACGATGAAAAGTTCCTAAGCTAGTAAGAGAAGGTTCGGGAGCGGACGGTTGCCACGTGGCCTGGAAGAGCGCCGCTTAAGGACCAAAAAGCACAAACCGCGAGGTGAAGCGCAGATTTCTTAGCTCCTAACTGAGAAGTTTCTGTTCCAGGGAGGCCGCACAGGCCCACCCGGGAGTGAGCAGAGGTTATGGCGGGAACCCGCTGGGCTGGGGGTGCGGGGACTGAGGTGGGGGTGAGGGACTGAGGTGGGGGTGCAGGGATTGAGGTGGGGGGTGCAGGGATTGAGGTGGGGGTGAGGGACTGAGGTGGGGGTGAGGGACCGAGGTGGGGGTGCGGGGACTGAGGTGGGGGGTGAGGGACTGAGGTGGGGGTGAGGGACTGAGGTGGGGGTGCGGGGACTGAGGTGGGGGTGAGGGACTGAGGTGGGGGTGAGGGACTGAGGTGGGGGTGAGGGACTGAGGTGGGGGTGCGGGGACTGAGGTGGGGGTGAGGGACTGAGGTGGGGGTGCAGGGATTGAGGTGGGGGGTGCAGGGACTGAGGTGGGGATGCAGGGACTGAGGTGGGGGTGTGGGGCCTGAGGTGGGGATGCAGGGACTGAGGTGGGGGTGAGGGACTGAGGTGGGGGTGAGGGACTGAGGTGGGGGGTGTGGGGACTGAGGTTGGGGGTGTGGGGCCTGAGGTGGGGGGTGAGGGGACTGAGGTGGGGGGTAAGGGACTGAGGTGGGGGTGCAGGGACTGAGGTTGGGGGTGTGGGGCCTGAGGTGGGGGGTGAGGGACTGAGGTGGGGGTGAGGGACTGAGGTGGGGGTGTGGGCACTGAGTTGGGGGCGCAGGTCTCCCCACCGGGGTGGGGGTGCGGGGCGGGAGGTGGATCAGTCCCGGCACCGCAGGAGGATGACGGGTGTGCTGGGCGGCTGCCCACGCCCTCTGCCAGCTGCGGGTGAGGGGCTCCCGGAGACCAGTTTGATTCATGGCCAGTCAGAGGTCCGATCATGAGCACCAGCCCTGAAATATGTGTGGTAAAAGGGACAAATTACCCTGACGAGTTCCAATTTTCACTCGGCAGGAGCAATTCCCCGCAGGCCTGCTCGGGAATGGCAAGTGTGAAATGCAGCCTTCATGGTGGATTACCCGCCTAAAGGAAGCTGTCACCTCTGGGCCTGGGGGAGACAGGCCCAGCTAATTCTGCTTCTCCGTGGGAGAACTCCTTTCTGGGTCCAGCCTGTGACCGGAGCCACACGCTTCCTGTCACCGCTGTCCTATGTCTGTGACTGGCAAGACAGAAGTAATGTTGTACATATGTTTGGGGGTCGGGGGACTTGCAACAGGGGGCCACAGTCACGGACGCTTCAGACAACAGAGCTAATGATCTCGTGTGGAAGTGCTGCTCCTGGGATGCCTGCGTGGCTCAGTCAGTGAAGCATGGCCTTGGGCTCAGGTCATCATCTCAGGGTCCTGGGATCGAGCCTCATGTCCGCTGACATGAGCAGGGGCTCAGCGGGGAGCATACTTGTCCCTCTGCCCCTCGCTCCACTTGTTCTCTCTCTCAAATAAATAAGTCTAGAAGGAGAAGGAGAAGGAGGAGAAGGAGGAGAAGGAGAAGAAGGAGAAGAAGAAAGAGAAGAAAAGGACATTGTGTCCTTTTCATAGAGGAAAGCGTTGAGTGGGCAGTAACTTTCATAACAAATATTTATTAAGGTGCCTTGCCCTTAAGGACCGTGGAGTCCAGAAAGGGACACCAACCTATAAAGGGATCCCTTACACGTCAGCCTGGTGGATGCCCCACAGAATGGCTGGGGTGCTGTGGGGCCCCTAGGACTCACCTCCTCTTCAGGAGGCTTTGGGGGAGGGAGGCAGGCAAGAAGAGCAGGGTTTCACCAGGAAAGTAGACTGGGGGGGCAGGGGAAGTAAAGAGGGGCGGAAAGCACTAAGGATGTGTGGGCGGGATGTGGCCTAAGCAGGGGACTGAAAGAACGGCCTGGAAGTCTGGATTGGACTCTGCAGGTAACAGGGGCTGGGAGGGTGTTTCAGAGGGCATAGCCTCAGGTATTTATTTTAATTTTTAAAAAAGATTTTCTTTCTTTCTTTCTTTTTTAAAGATTTTATTTATTTATTCATGAGAGACAGAGAGAGAGAGAGAGAGAGGCAGAGACACAGGCAGGGGGAGAAGCAGGCTCCATGCAGGGAGCCCAACGTGGGACTCGATCCTGGGTCTCCAGGATCACACCCTGGGTCAAAGGCAGGGATACCCAGGGATTTTCTTTATTTATTTGAGAGAGAACACAGCAAAGGGAGCATCAGGCAGAGGGAGAGGGAGAAGCAGGCTCCTCGCTGAGCAGGACCCTGGGATCATGACCTAAGCTGAAGGCAGACACTAAACCAACTGAGCTACCCAGATGCCCCCGTTTTTAAAAGATATTATTTATTTATTTATAAGAGAGAGAGAGCGAGAGAGCAAGGGGAGGAACAGAGAAAGACAAGTAGACTCTGCACTGAGCACCAAGCCAGATGCGGGGCTCAATCTCACGACCCTGAGATCACAACCTGAGCCAGAACCAAGAGACACTTAACCAACTGAGCCACCCAGGCTCCTCCTCAGGGATTTTTTTTTTAGCAAGATGTCCCCGGTGTGAGAAGTCCAGGCCTGAGGTTCAAGTTCTTCTCAGCCCATAACATGTAAAAGCCTGGTGCCATTGTCTAGCTGCCTCTCTGGCCACCCCCAGGGGAACCCACCCAGGCTGGACCCTAGGACTTGTACGTCCTCGAGTCTCAAGCTCTCTCAATCTGCAGGCCTTTGTGTGTGCTCTTCTCCCCACCCGAAAATCTTCCTCAGCAAGTGCCTGCCTGGGTTCAGAGGTCACCTCCACTGAGAAGCCTTTCCTGACTCTCCTTGAGCCACACCCTGCAGTCAAGCTCTTCCTCTCCTGTGCTGGCCATGGTAAGCGCCATCCTTTTCCTCTCTTGCTGCTCCCCTCCCATTGCTGAAGGTGTGTGCTGACCACCCGGCCTCCCCCATCAGACTGTGAATTCTGAGAACTCGGGGAGAAAGGGGCTACATCCTCTCCATCCCTGTGTCTCCGTCACCCTGGCTCCTCAATTAGTGGCTGGTGAGTGAAAACATACCCTCCTCTCCCACCAGGATGTAAAACACTTCCTGAATTTGCTAGGACCCCGCTCCTCCTCTGCCCGAGGCTGACTGGGCTTTCTGTGCCCCAGATGCATCCAGCCACCCAGGGAGAGGAAAGATACTAAAAAGTGGGTTTTGTGTATGTTTTCTTTTAATTTGGGTTCTCAGAAACACCGTAAGATTTGTACATTGGTAGACCATTTCTGGTGAGCTTGTTGGCATGGCATCTGTCCAGCCCTGTAGTTAAACATCTTACAAGGGACCAGCCCCTCTGCCCAATGCCATGCCCTCTCAAAGCTTCATGCCGGAAGTGACACAGTGTCCCCTCTGCTGCATTCTGTGGGTTAAAGTAAGCCACAGACCCAGCCCAGATTCAAGGGGAGGGGACTCCACAAGGTTACAAATACTGGAGATGTGGTTCATTAGGGGTCACCTGCGGGACCCACTACTGCATGGTCTTTTCTGACTCCTATGAACACCAAAGGTCGACTCTGTGTATGAGTGTATGGCGTGGTGTGGATGTTCTCGAAAAGTATGGTCACCTGAATTGTAACTAAATCTTTGAGCAGTTCACTTCTGTGTTTTCAGGAAAGGGTCACAGATCTGAAAGCCAGCAAGACATCAGTGGGCCCCTTTGAAAAAGCCAAGATCAGGGACGCCTGGGTGGCTCAGTGGTTGAGTGCCTGCCTTCCACCCAGGGCATGATCCTGGAGTCCCAGGATCAAGTCCCACATCAGGCTCCCTGCATGGAGCCTGTATCTCTCTTTGCCTATGTCTCTGCCTCTCTCTGTGTGTCTCTCATGAATAAATAAATAAAATCTAAATAAATAAATAAATGAATAAATAAATAAATAAATAAATAAATAAAATCAATCTTAAAAAAAAAAAAAAAAAGAAAAGAAAAAGCCAAGATCTAATTGTGGAGATCACCTATTACTCCTATCATTGCAGGTTAAGGAAATGGTGGAAAAGCAAGTAACTCCAGATGCTAAAGTCCTTTTGAAAGTCCTTGCAATAATGCAAGTGCTACTATATATAAAGCATACGTCACACACACAAACACACACAGCAAAATCACACTTTCAACCAAACTTATTCAAAGGCGGACTTTGTGGGAATAGTAACAGTCCCATGCAGAACCACCTGGAAATGGCCCTGGCTGCCTTGAAAAGAGAGAGCCTCAGACCCCTGCTGTGTTCACACAGAGGCCACATGCCTGTCCTGCACGGGTGCACAGTCATGGTTCTGCAGGGGCGGGGACTGGGCTAGGAAGTCCTCTCGGAAGTTTCCAGGCTCAAGACTGGTTCTGTGATGCTGGAGGTGTGTGGGACTCAATGCTGGAGGTGAGCTTGGGGAAGAACCAGCATTTAGAAAAGAAGAGAAGAGCAGCTTGCATCTGGACCTGGGGAAGCCATCTGAGGGTTCACACAGGGAACCCCAGCCTCACTGCAGCAGCTGTGGCTGAAACACCAGGCTGGTGTGGCTTTTCCTGTGCCTCCGTGTCCGGATCACCATCCCAGGCCTTTCTCCCTTCTTTAGCTCATCACAGAGCCCAGGCCCATGTAATAAAGTCTACAGAGTGCTGAGGGAGAGCAGGAAGTCCATAAAAAGCCAGGGCCCATTAGGGGTAAGAGGTACGCGGGGCCCTGACAGCCGCAACTGTGAGTATCCAGCCAGCGACTGCACCAATAACAGGTCTGACAGCCTAACCAGGCCTGACAGGGCCACCAACGGTGCTCAGTACTGGGGAGCAGCTGCTCTGAGCCTCACCATTGCCCGGGGGAGGATGTGCTCAGGCTTCTCCCGCTGTTGCGCTGTAGCCATGGATGACTTATAAACTCCCTCCCTCTCTCCCTCATCCATTCACAGAACAAATATTTAGGAAGAAACTGTAATATGCTAGGCCCTGTACTTGGAGCTGGAAGCATAATGGTAAATAAGACTGTTTCTTTACTGTCAGCAGAGAGGTGTAAAGAAAGGGGCAAAGAACTTCATAACAACATTTGTTCCCATCTAAAGAGCACATCTCAAGAGCCCGGCACTGAGCATCATTTTTTCATGTGTCATCCTGAGAGGTGGGTGTTATTCCATTTTCCTGTGGTTAAACAACGTGCCCAGGGCCGCAGCGCTGAAGCCTCTTGCAATAAGATCCCCTTTGGAGGGTGAAGCCAATGAGAACCTTGAATGCGTTCTCAGAGCTGCCCAAGAGGGTCCTGTGTGCCTGGACCCAGGTGAGGGTACCCAAGTCCAGTCAAGGGCAGGAATGTGTTATCAGGGATATTCTTGTCATGAAGACTGCTGGAATCCTAAGGGGCAAGTTGTCCCTTGTTAGGGTGTTCTTAGGGATCAGTGGCCTTGTCAATGCTATTGGGGTGTCTGAGTCCAGGAAGCCCGGACCCTGGGAGATAGACAAGCAGCCTCCAGGCTATCTGCAACACCAGCTAGTTCCCAGGACACACCAAGAACCTTGGCGGGGCAGACTTTGGATAGAGGCTCACTGGAGCCCATCTCTGGGCAGAAGCAGTCCCACTGGCAGGCTGGAGGGCATTGCAGAAGGTGCCTGGGCTTCCCTCTTCAGGCCACAACAGACAATATGATGAACCTGCATCCTCAACACTGGGAACATCCCTGTCGCCAGCACACCACACACTTTTTTTTTTTCCCTCCCTCAGGGCCTTCGCTTTCCGAACACTCCCCACCCCTCAGAACATAAATCCCTTGCTATGTGGTCCAGTACAACAACCCCAGCAATATAAACACACTGTTTAACCCTTGGTTTAAAGGTTAAGCTCACCTGGGGCTGGAATTCTGTGGGTAGGGCACTTGGGTGGGCCATAGAAGATCCTGGAAGGAGGGTCACATTTGCTAGAACAACTCATGCCACAGGTCAAACACAATACTTTATGCCCCCGTATGTGGTTTCAGAGCTCATTTTATGTGGTTTCAGAGCTCATTTTATGTTGTATGCACGTATGTTTCTCCTTGTTCTGAAAAACCGGGCACTGTTGTCTTCAGGAAACATTTCAGGTGCTTAATAAAGTTTTATTAAGCAAATGAAATTATTTTATTGAAACTGAGAGAAATCAAGCAAACTCTTTCACTGGTCAATGTGGAGAGGAGAGACAATGTCCATGGGCAGATGGCCAGAGGGTCTGGGGGAGGGTCCAGCCAGCTGAGACTGGCCTGTAAATCAGGGACCTGCGGTGCCACTGCAGCTAGGAGATAGGGGGTGGCAAGTGGGCCAGCCCAGCACCTCTAGCTTGGATCTAGCTTGGATCCTGCCTTCATGGTGAGGATTTGGAAGCTCGGCTGCCTCCAAAGCTTGGATCCAGCATGAATGAACACGGAACCAGCTAATACTAAGCCCCAACATTTCCGGAACCCTTAGAATATGTATTTAAATGGCACAACAGCCCTATAAGGTACAATTTATTACTATTATGCCCATTTTACAGATGAATTCATGATACCACTTACCATTATATTCTGTTCACTGATCGTTATGTTTGACATTCTCCAGATGTCGGTCACTTATCTTTCTCTGTAGCTACTTTCAAATTCTGCTGATTCGAATTCTGCCTCTTGCCCATTTTTATTTTTGCCCGTTCCCTCACCCAGACACCTCTCTTCTCTCTTCTCCTTGTACCCAGATCCTTCCTGCTTTCCAGTCAGCTGACCATCCCTATGCCCAATGGTCCTCCTTCAGCAGGGGAAGTCCTGTCTCCTTTCTCTCTCTGGTGTCACCTGCCCTTGGTTCCCGTGTATGCTCCAGGACACCCCAACCACCCAGGAATGTTCTAGGCGGACACTGGGGTGCTCATGCCATCCTGGCCACTTTCAAAGAGCTTGGGGGGCTGTGAGTGGTGAAAGAAGGGTCCTCCCAGGGTTGGCTGGGGGGCGGGAGCGGGGAACAGGGGCAGCTGGGTCCCCAGAGGCCACAAGCCTGGCTCCTCCAGCGGAGGGACAGAGCTCACCAGGCTCTGGGGTGGAGGTGCAGGGCTGAGCTAATCACCTAAATGGACGCAGGCTGTTGAGAGACAGGCTCTATTCCCTAATAGAATTTGCCCTCAAGTGCAATTTAATTTTCTCTGAGGCGGTCTCCAGCCCCTCTGCTACCCTCCCCCAGACAGACCCTTATTTCCCCAGCTTCCAGGGGGGAGCAGAGCACCTTCTCTCAGAGAAAAGACGAGAGGGGCCTCCTCCGGGCTCTGTCCAAATCCATCCATTTGGCCTCCTCCTTTGGAACAGCCCCCGCCCCACCACCGAGCCCCTTCCCCAGATGGGGCTGCGGCTCCCCTCCCAGACTCTGACTCCCCTCTAGAGCTGCCCACCTTCAGCGACAACAGCCACTCCCCGCCTCCAAACCCTCACCATGAAGGCAGATTCTTCCCCTGACCTCTGGTAAGTTCATATGCTTCGAGAATTCTCTTTGTCCTGCTCAGTGGCAGAGGTTTGGAGGGGAAGTAGGAGGAGGGTATGGGAGATTTGGAAGCGGGATGGTATGGGCCTCGTGTACACACACTCAGGGCACCGTGAAAGGGGGCAGAAATGAGCTCAGAGTCCTGTAGTGGGGGCAGAGCTCAGCTCCTGAGGACCCCAAGGTCACTCTTGACTCGCTAGAGCCTTTCCTGGGGCTGGTTTTCCCTCCAGACACCCCACACTCCCAGCTCTCAGCCTGCAGTGTCCTGAAACCTGACGCTGGTCACTGAGAGTGTAGAAGATGTGGGAAGCTGGACTCTGAGTTGTCCTTTCTTCCTCCTTGCTAATTCCAGGGTGGAGGTGGGGAGCAGCTTCAGAAGCTGCTTTCCATCTCTTTCTCTGAGAGCATCTCAGGCTGTGACAGGGGCTCAGGGAAGTCTGTGCAAGTTCATGTCTTGCCTGTGTCCCTGTGGTCCTGGGCTTTCCCACCCCCACCCACCCCCCAAGCAGGGATGGGGCGAGGACCATGAAGAGAACCTGGGGGAGGGGAACAGGTTAGCTGGGGTGGCTCTCGGGGAGGGCAGGAAGCCTGTGTGGCATAGAATGGTTGGTTCCTGGACTCCAGGCAATCCCATGACTATCCTCTTTATCTGGCAAGCTCTGGGGAGGGAGCACTAGAATTCCTTTTTTCTTTGCCATCAGTGCCTTAAAAAGAGCAGAAGGTAGGGCTAAGGATGATGGAGAATGGATGGGTGGCAGGTCGGGGTCAATTGCAAGGGGGAGATGGTCATTCTTCAGGCACAGCCACCTGCTCAGCCCCTCTCTCGTGCAGCTGAGGTCCCTTCATCAGCGTGTGGGGCCCACCTCTTCTGGGGCTACATTTGTGGGGATCCTTCCCGCACATTCACCCAGCAAATGCTTATTAGTCCCTTACTTGGTGCCAGAAACTGTGCTAGGTCCTAGGAGGAAAAGGGACTGCTGTGTGTGTGTGTGTGTGTGTGTGTGTGCAGCACACCCAAGTCTAAACACCCCAGAATAGCACTGTCCAATAGAAATACCATGCCAGGCACTGTTACGTTTAAAGTTTCTGGTGGCCACGCTAAAAAAAAAAAAAAGAAGGAAGGGAAATTAATAATAGATTTATTTTAATTCAATATATCCAAAATATTATCATTTTGACATGTAATAAAAGTTTTAAAGATCTTAATGAGATATTTACATTCTCTTCTTTGTATTAAGTCTTCGAAATCCAATCTGTAATTTGCCTTTTTCGCACATCTCATTTCTGACCAGCCACATTTCAGTACTCAGTAGCCCTGTGTGACTAGCGGCCACTGCCATGGACAGCAGAGTCCTAGAGCATTCCCACACAGTGAGGCCCACGGGCCAGCAGCAGCAGCATGGCCTGACAACTTGTTAGAAATGCAGAATCTCAGGTTCCCAGACCTGCTGAATCAGAATCTGTATTTAAACAAAACGCCCCAGTGATTTATGTGCATAGTAAATCTGAGGACCTCTGTGTGCAAGAGCTGGGGAATAGAATGAGCACGCAGCATTTGCCTCAGGAGCCTTTCATTTTGGATCTCATACAATCCCCCAACAACCCCTTCTCAGAAGAACGATCTGAGTATTATCATCCCCAATTCACACAGGAAAACAGAAGCTCAGAGAGTTTAACTTCTCATAGCCATAAAACTCAGATGTAGAGTCCATCCAGGATCTATGTTTTCTACAGAAAACCTTCCTTGGGTGAGGTCTTGGAGAAATCCTTTGTCCCACAAAGCTCTCAGTATTTCTTCCTTGACCATCAAAAGTGGCCACAGTTATAGTATCCCGGACCCTTCTCTGGGGACCTGTTTTTAATCAGAAAGGTTTGTTTGACCAAGGGCAAGCCCCTTCCTGGTAAGCCAGGGCTACGAGCAGGGCAGGAGGCCAAGAGTGAGAGATGCAAAAGGTGTCAAGCTCCTTGTCCTTTCATACTAGTGAGAGCTGACATCAGTGGGGACTCTACGTGCCAGGTCCTGTGCTAAATGGCTACAGCCCTCTGTGACAATACTCTCAGGCAGGTACTATTACTCTCCCATTATACAAATCAGCAGATGGAGGCTGAGAGTGGGCAACCCTCCAGCAGGCATCGACAGTGTAGTCCACCTGGCTCCAGGGTCGGGAATCTGACCCTGCCTCACCACTTCTCCCCACGAACCTCCTGGGCCCATCTCCTTTCTCCTCTGCCCACATCTAACACTTCTACATTTTTTGGTTGTAAGTCAGCTCCTGAGAGGAAACCGCTGAGTTAAGCTCCTCCAATAAAAGTCTTTCGCCAAGATGATGACAGGGTTGTTTTATAGATTAGCCTTGACACCTGCAGTTATTTTCAAATGGAGCCAAGCTGGACATCCCCCATCCCCCCGCCCCGCCCCTTACAGCCTCCTCTTCAGAAGCTGAGAAGTGGACCGTGTGAGTCTGAGCCCTCATCCAGCAATGCAGACAGCTCTCCCTCCCTATACCTCAGCGTCCTCATCTGGAACGTCGTCCTAATATGAGGGGCCCTACCTATCTTAGGAGGCATGGGTGACAAAAGGTATGTGGCGGACCTACACAAACTGTAAAGCACCATGAAGATGTTGGTTAGTTACTAAGGTCATTGTTGGATTCAGGATGCCTCTGAGCCCTGGAGGTTGAAGAGAAAACTGGGAGAAAGGTTCTCTGTTGTTTGGCGTCCAGAGTCCAGGTTCTTTAAATAAATCTGGATATTATGGGCAGAGTAGCTTCTGAAAAGAAGATCTCAGTGTGCCATGCAGAAGCAGGCAGAAGGAGCAGAGTCACCTGGTTAATACTGTGGGTCACCGTTTGAACCACCATGGGGACATGTGAGTGCCTTCTGTAGGTTGAGCACTGGGCTCCTGGGTTTATACACATTCTCTGTGATCCAACTAGACCTTATAGTGTAGGCAGGTTTTACCCCCATTTTGCAAATGAGGCAAGTGAAGTTGGCAAGGTTAAAAATCACTTGCCCTAGATGTCAGGAAGATTTTCATAAGATGGCCAAAATTTCACCCGAGGTGCCATTTGGCGTCTGGACATCAGGTTGTGACTGTAGGAGCAGGTCTCCTTCACTCCCAAAGAATGACCCCCCACCACCATTGGTCTTCCTCTTCCCCAACTAATATTTATAGGAAAGGAGAGCTCCAAAGTGCTAGTCTTTGCTTGAAAACACTCCAGAAGGGGCACCTGGGTGGCTCAGGCTCTGCCTTTGGCTCAGGCTATGATCCCGGGGTCCTGGGATCGAGTCCCACATCAGGCTCCTTGAGAGGAGCCTGCTTCTCCCTCTGCCTATGTCTCTGCCTCTCTCTGTGTGTCCTCATGAATAAATAATTTTAAAAAAGAAAACACTCAGTGAAGTTTCTTGTCCCCTGTTTTCTCTCATAAATATATAAAAGAAAGAAAACCAGACAAAATACTACAAAAGGGGTACAATAATGATGCCAGGCAACCTTTCTAGGGAAAAGCTTCCTAGGTGCTTTCTGTGACCACCTGTGAGGAGAGTGCTATTATTACCCCAATTAGTCAATGAGAAGGATGCTGCCAAAGTTGTCCCACTTAGGCTATATCCAAGTTGGAATTTGAATGCAGACACTCTGAGACCAGAACCCAAAGGTTTCTCACCCATTCTCCAGCTCCCTCCCAGTATCAGGAAGGCATTGCTCCCAAGGAACTTTGATGACACCATCTCACAAGAATGCTGGGATTTCTGGAGCAAAGCAAGCTATGGACCCTCTGCACTTGGCACTCCAGGTCATTGTCTTGCAGGGTCTAGCAAGGAGCTGGCATACCATAGATGCCCAGTCAGTGCATGAATTAAGAAATGATCTAAGATACTCTAGATTTTTGGCGGGAAATAAAGAGAATAAACCCTGAAATTAGAATGAGAACAAATTCCCTGATTCATTCCCCAACTTCTCATGCACACAGGCCATGGGATGTGATGGCTACACAGATGGATCTCAGAGGACTTGGCTTTGCCCAGGTAATGGGCTCTGTGTGGACCCATGGGCTCTGGGTATGCCCATAGACTTTCAAATGAGAGTTCTATGATGATGCTGGTGGTCCTGGCGAACTTAGATCCAGACTACCTGTGATCATAATCTGACTCCCCTGACTACTGCTGTGCAACCTTGGGCATATCACTTGACTTCTCAGTGCCTCAGTTTTCTCATCTGTAAAAGGGAGATAATAATACCTGCCTCAAGGGTTCATGAGGATTAAATAAGTTAAAATTTATGGAACATTTAGAGTAGTGCTGGTGATGTAAGTGTTAGCTACTGTCACCCTCCTTCTTCCTCTGAGGATCCCGGTGCCTTCATCTTATTCTGTTTCTCAGGCACTTACTGACTCAGAATCTTATCTCGAGAGTTAGATACTCAAGTAAAGAACCATCTCTTTTCCATATCCCTTCATTTCCTGTGTCAAGGACACAGGGCAGGGTTAGGTTGAGCAGCTACTGCCTTCTGATCAGCATCCTGGAGGTGGGGGCAGATCCCTGGAAGGTTCTGGGAAGAGAAGGAGACAAATGACAAAGTGGTGGGCTCACGAAAGGGGCCCTTGACAAATGACTGGAAGGACTGGGTGGACAGATGGGGAAGAGCAAAGGCCCCTGTCCTTTTATTGGAGAACTCCTTGTGGCTCCCTGAACAAGACAGTGGCTCCCCAGGGGCCGGGCTGAGGGTTGGTCTCTCTGGTTTTCTCCGTGGGGATGAGTAATATGGACCAGGGCAGAGGGTCTATATCAATCTAGCTCAGCAGAAAAATGAATGAAAATTGGATTCCCCAAGGAGAATCGGGGAGCTGTTATCCAGACAGAGATAAATCAAAGGATGCCACAGAGAAGGGGGAGAGCAGGTTTCCAACAGCAGGGGAATAATTAAGGAAACAGTTTCAAAATGCAAATGATGAAAGAGGGTTTGAGAGGCCCGAGGACAAGGAGGAGGTGACTGGAGATGGGGTGATGGGGAGCAGGAGTGAGGAGCAAAGAAAGAGGCTGGGGTTCCGAATTCCTGGCACCTGAGGGTCAACCCACCCACTCTGTGAAGCTCCTAAAATGTAAGGGTCAGAAGACACATGAGTCTGCAGTGCAGGGTGGAAAGAGCACCCGAGCAGGAGTCAGAGGCTGGATTTAATCTCCAGTTGGCTCTGCAACTTATTAGCAGTGTGACCTTAGGCAAACCACTTAACCTCTCCGTTTCCTGATAATCATACCCAAGCCCAGCATGATTATGAAGATCAAATGAGATAAAATATGTAGAGGAACTTTATACATTGTAAAGTGCTAGACAAATGCAAGCTATAATCATTTTTCCTAAATTGGATTTCTAGAGATTCTTCCCTCAGAACTGGATCCACTGACTTGTTGAGTTTGGTTCCCAGAAATGTAATGTGTAAAATAAAAAAATAAAAAAAAAGAAAAGAAGTGTAACGTGTAGATGTTCAGAAAGCACCAAATACTCTTATTCACTCACTGCCCTGACAGAAGCCACATCACCACTGACCCAGCCTCTGGTGTCCACCCTCTGACTGAATTGTAGCTGAAAGCCACAGGTCTGAGGCTAAGGACTGTCGCTCCTGGTGGGTCACCTAAGGACTGTCGCTCCTGGTGGGTCACCTCCAGCCCTGGGTGGCCTTCACAGAGAAGACCCCTGTGGAGTGGGCTCAGAGGTTTGGGTATCCACCAGAGAGTCTTCCTGTGGCATTCAGCCATTCTCCCCTTCTCTGGGGGTAGGGACTAGCTTAGCCCCTCTTAGCCTCAGCTCTTCCATCCTCCAAATAGGTATGACAATACTGTTTATTGACTGGTTATGAGGAAAAGATGAGTCAGGTAGGTAGAAGCACTTACCTGGGTGCCTGGCACGGTTTCAAACTGTCAGTAACGTGGGTGGCTATCATTCCTACTGTGTGCTATCGTATTGTTGTCATTGTTGCTATCAGCGGCAGTGGGCACTAGAATATCCACGTAAGGAGAGGTTTTCACTGGGGTTTCATCATTTACAGATGGGGAAGTGGGAGGCTCCAGAAAGGAAATGAATGCTGTTAATGGAAGATGTTGAGAATGGAACCCAGGTCATACTTCTAGAAAAGTCTCAGAATGTGGAAAGGGCATTTATTGGCTGAGCTGCAGTGTGTGTGTGAGTGGGGATGCACTGGGGTGCTGGGGAGCTGCCGCCCACAGGTTAAAGAACTGAGAACCAAGTGGACCTCCCAGGCTCTTCTGCCATTGGATAAAGGTGAGAATAACAGCTGCTGAATCAGCGCTGGGTGCTGGAGTGTCCCCACCACAGGAATGCTGCCCCTTACCCAGTGACAGGAGAGTGAATGAAAAGAGGGCAGGACCTGGGCAGGTTCATACCAGGGGAGCAGGAGCTGCAGAAAGCATTTTAAAAATACAATTTTTAATTATAAAAGTCACTACCACATGTGCTCTACATTTCACTCAATATAAATATTTTATATCTTACTAATATTACTGAAAAAAAGTAACCAATTTACAGAAAATCTGGAAAAGAGAAAAAAGGAAGGAAATTCTGTGCTACATTCTCTGTAATATAATTTTCTCCCAGTAGATTTTTGAATAGCATTTTGATATATTTTTCTCAGTGTTTTCTCAATGCTTTTGTTTTTTAATAATAAATTTATTTTTTATTGGTGTTCAATTTTCTCAATGCTTTTGAAAGAGATTTTATTAGTTTTTTTCTGCTTTATGAAATAAATTAGGAAACTTAAAAAAGGAAAACTAAGAAAATAAATATACCTACTGTACAGATAACCACTTTTATATTTTACCATATATTTTCTGTCTATGCTGTTTTTTAAAAGTCCTACAGTTGATACTTCTTCCTATTCACTTTTTGTCTAATAAGTGACTACTTTATTAATGTTTTTCTATTGTATTTTCTAACGAGAATATAACATTCTACTTTATTTACTCTAATTTATTTAAAAATCCCCTATTACTGGATATGTAGCTTATTATCTTTTTAAAATATTATAAACATCCTTGTACCTACATCTTTATAAATATTCTTGATTATTTTCTGTGGCTAAATTTCTATACGGATTGAATCAAATCCATCAAATCTTTAGGCTATAAAATATATTGCCAAAGTGCCCTCGGAAGACATTGTCCCTCACTGATCCCCCCCCAGAAAAATTGTTTTCTGGCTTCCCCACACCCTAGCCAACAATGGGTATTATTACCGTTTTTATCTTTGACTAACATTTTGGAAAACTTATATAATATTGTATCATGCTTTTTAAATTTTTCTGTATTTCACAAGCATTCCCATGTTGCTAGATTTCATGATTAGTTTCAATAATTGCATAACATATTACCAAGCAAATTTAATCTATTCTACTGAACCACTTTTCTTTTGTTGGATAGCAGAGGGTTGTTTTCTCCAAACCATAATGCTGTAATAAGCATCTTCATGTATGAAATCTTTTTTTCACATTTTAGATCATTTCTGTGGAAGAGACACTCAAAGTGGAATTCTATGAGCTAAGGGGCATGAAAAAGTTATGGGGTTTGATACATATCGCCAAGTTGCTTTCCTAACGGATTGAAGAGTTTCTTAGCACACCAGCAGTACTGTGAGACTACCAGTTTCAAAGACCTTCACCAGCCCCACATTCTAGGATTTCCCCGGCCCTCGAGGAGAGGCCGTTTAACACACAAAACAGAAGTATGTACTCTGATATTTGTTTTTCGTGTCATCGATTGATTGCTTACGAGGGTGGCATTTTCTCGTGTTTGTTTTCTAGTTACGCTTTTGTAGAAAAAAAAAAAAGAAAAAATTGGTCAATTTTGAAAATGTCACCGGGATTTTTGCTTTTTTTCTTGCATATTGGAATCACCTTGCAGTTCAACAGGGCAAGAGATGATGCCAACCCAGTACCGGGACGCGCACAAGTCACGGTGGCTTCACCGAAGACAAATTCCAAGCGCGGACGGCCACGCCCTCCTGCCCCACCTTCCTGGCGGTCCCTCGCCGTCCCTGGTTTGGGGACAGCGCCACGGGGAAAGGCAGGGGACGCTCGGTCGGGTTGGAGAGGGCACGCCGTCCCATTTCCCACCCGAGCTGGACTTGAGCAGGCTGCAAGGGCACACATGTCAGCGTCTCTGGAACGAATTCAGGATGGGGGCGTCGCGAGGGGGGCATCCGTAGAGCCTCCGCGTCCCCCGGGGCAGGGAGGTGGGTTCGCGCGCCTGCAGCCGAGGGGCGGCGCGCGGTCCCGCGAAGGCCCGGAGGACCCGGGCGGCGACCGGCCCCAGAGGGGGCCTTCGGTCTTCTTGCCGCCAGGAACTTGGCGTGGACAACCGACGCGTGCCTGGGTGCCCTGCAAACACCGCAGGCAACGCGGGCCCCTCCCGCTGGGGACCCCGGCGTCCGCGCACCGGGCGGGAGCTGCTCAGGGCGCCCGCGGCTGCAGCAGGCGAGGCCGAGCGGCCTCCGGGGGCGGAGGGCAGGACCCGGCCGCGCCGGCGCGGGCAGCGCGGGGACCCGACGGGGCCGGGGAAGGGAGGGGCCGACTTCCCCGCCCGCGCGGCCGCTGCGGGACTCGGCTTCCCGGGCCCCGTGCGGGCGGGCCTGGCCTCAGCCGGACGCGGGGCAGAGGAGCGCCGGCGGGAAGGGCACCGGCCGGGGAGGAGGAGGAGGAGGAGGATGGAGGATGGAGGATGGAGGATGGAGGATGGAGGATGGAGTCCCGGGCGGAGGCAGACCCGAGACCGAGCTCTGCGTGCGGCCCGGGCCTGCGGGGGGCCGGCCACGCCCTTCTCCATCCCTTGCGGGACGCGAGCCGCGGGCAGGACCCGCGGGAAGGCCGCGGCCCCGGGCTCCGCCGTCCAGGAGCACCTGCCGCCGCGGCCGAGCCCGCCGCATTTATACCCGGGGCGCGAGCCGGGCCCGCTGGGCGCAGGGCGGGGGGGGGGGGGGGGGGCAGGCCCGCGAGGCCCCGCCCCGCTCTTGCGGCCCCGCCCCCCGCGCGGCCCTCCACACTTGGGGCGCGGGGACCCCCACTCGGGCTGGGGTCGGCGGCCAGCTGCCGGGTCCGGGGATTGGCTGGAGGGCGGGCCTCCCTGCGGAAAGCGACGTCACGGCCGTCCCTGCAGTGTGAATGAATCAAAACGCCTGGGTGACCGCGGCCTCCGGGCGGCCGGCGCGCGAAGGGTGGAGGGGGAGGGGGAGGGGAGGGGGAGGGGGAGAGCGCGGGCGGGGGAGGGAGGAGGGGAAAAAGCCAGAGCTGCAGCAACAGCGTCTCCTCTCCCCGGGATGTGCACCTACCCGGGAGAGCGAGATCAAAGGGATCTGAGACAGGCTGAGGACCGGCGGGGGGAGGGGGCAGCCAGCCTGTGGAATCCTCCCGGAGAGGCGGAGGGCCCGGCTCCCACCGTGACTTCGGCGGCCTGGTTGGGTTTTTTATTATTTTCAAATTTCTGAATCCAGCTTAAGCGACAGAGCGAGAGATCTCCGTAGACTGCGACTCCCTGGCTCTCGCTCCGAGATGATGCAGAGCGCAGCTGTCCCCGCGGAGGGGGCTGTCAAGGGGCTCCCGGAGATGCTTGGTGTGCCGATGCAACGTAAGACACCCCCCTTTTCTCGCTGATTTAATTTGATAACGAGGCAGCCAGCAGCCTTGGCCGGTCCGGGGCGGGTCGGACGCTGCGTGCAGCCTGGACCGAAGGGGCCGGGCGGGGCGAGGGGCCGCCGGCCCCGGCGCAGAGGCGGTCACAGGGCAGGGGCACTGGCCAGGGTACCTTTAAAAGGCCTGGCTCTTGGCTTTTAGGGCCGAAAGTGAAAGCCTCCCCGATCGTGCTCCAGGCCAGCCGAGGGTACCGAACCCCGCATCTCCAGCCCACGGCTTCTCTAGGAGCGTGGGGAGAGTGCTGTTTGGGGACACCCTGGGAACGAACTGCAGGCCAGGCCCGAGGGCTGGGTGGGGGGGTGTCCCTGTAAATCATCCTCCCTCCTGGGGTCACAGTCGGAGCTCGAAGTACGGCTAGTGCAACTTCACCCCAGCCGGCGGGAAGTTGGAGAGCGCGTCCCCCGCCCCCGGGGCTGGCGGCTGGGAAGCCCAGGCCACACGCTCTGTCCCCGCGCGCTGGGCGTGCGCGCCCGGTGCGTCCTCAGCCGCTGCTGCCCGCGGCGCCCGCAGCCTGCGCCGCCGGGGACTGCCTGGCTCCGCTCGCCGGGCTCCCGCTGGCCGAGGAATGCAGCGGAGGGAGAAGCGCCGGGACCAAGTTGTGAACTCGGGGCACAGCCTTCGCGCGAGCGAGGACCTAAGCTCCGGGTGGCTTGGACTCGGCAGGGGAGAGGCTAGGGTCCCAGGGCGCTTTGCTCGCCCACCCACTTTCTTTCCCGCGCCCGAAATGAGCAAGACTGCGGGAGCTCGGGGCGTGTTCACCCCGGGTCTCCGTGTGTGTTTGGGTGTGCGCGCTCAGGCATTTTCCCCGGAGGGAATCTGTCTCTGTCCCGCACTCCCAACCTGAGTCCCCGATGGAGAATCTGTGCAGAGGCCGGAGCAGGTCCCGGGGCATCGCGCGCGCGCGGCGGGCGCCCAGGGAGTCCTGCCCTGCAGGCTCGGGGCGCTGCGGAACACCCCTGCGCACCCGCGAGAGGGAAAGCTTCCCTGGCTCGGCGGGCCGAGGGCTGTGCCTCCGCCCGCGATTTCTTTGGTGGAGCGGTGGCTACATCCTCGAGGTTTATCGTAAGTAAATAAAATAATGGTGTCTACCTACGAACTAGGAGGGCGCGCGGCTGCGCCCTCCTGCGCCCTCCTGCGCCCTCCTGCGCCCGGGCTCTCCGCGGCAGGGATTCCGCTTGGGCCATACCTCAAAGGGCAGGTAGGTCCCAGGCCTCCCTGAGAAGTTTTTGAGAAGGAAGTAGAGGAAGTTAGCTTCACCTACGTCTATTTAGGTTGTCCTTTGACTATATCCTGCAGTTACCCTCTGTGCCTTTTCCTATCGGCTGTTGGCAAAGAGTTCCACGTCTGCAGCGCGCTTGGGAAGTTTGCTGCTGACCTAGGTGTGTCTGTAGAAGGCTTTGGGGGTTCGCTGCTGCCCTGACTGCCCCCACCCCACCCCCACCCGCCACGGGCAAGGAGGGAGTGCGTTCTCAGCCCCTGCGATAAACAGAAACACAAACCCTGGCAAAAGGAGCTCCAAGTCCTTGGGATGACTGAGGAGGCGAGTGTGTGAGTGGGTGGAAGGCGAGTGTGTGTGACTCGCTTCCTTGTTACCCAGTCGGTCTGTGCTTTAATAGTTGTGGTCCGTAGGTGGCCTATCAGGACTGCAAAGAAGGGCGGCAGGCTCTGCTGTCACAGCCTTTCTTAGGATGCTCAGCACACCCTCTTGGATTGTCTCACTTTTTGTTTCCCTTACTCAGGGACGACTTTGATTTCGGCATCAGGAACTCGGTTTCCTAAAATGCCTCGAATTTGCCTTCAGAGCTACAGTTCACCAGGGCTTGAGTCTGGGTTCCAACTGTGGAAAACTCAATGAAGTAGAGAATGGGACTCTCATCCTAGGGTCACCCAGCAGAGGCAATGCTGAACCAGGAGGGGCTGGTCTGCCCTTCCTTTTGTTTTGCCCTGAGTTGGTGGCCTGGGTTGAAGGAGGCAGTGACCAAAATTGAGGGGCCCAATCCCTGAAGACTTTGGGCTCCAGCTTTTAAATTTTTATTTTGGGATGCACATGGAGCATACTTATTCCCTTCCAGCAGATGTGGCTGCTGACCATCAAGCTGTTTGTGCAGAGAACTGGGCATAGGTGGGTGTGGTGCCCCCATACACATACACAGTACCGTCCTCTTCTCTGGGATACCGGGCCCACTGGCCTAATAACTTGCTGTGGGGGTGGGGGTCGGGGTGGGGACATGCCCTTGGGCCTGGGGAAGAAGAGTAATCTCAGGCCTGTGGGTGTTTAAACTTTGGGAGTGAGGAGACAACAGAAAGGCTCTCCCTCAAGGGTTCTTCCAACCCCACAACTGGAAGGTTTGGGTTGCCCACTTCCCACCCGACACATGCATACACATGTCCAGTTTCTTTACCCTTAGCCACCACAGATGGAGCACTTCGGGGCATAGATACACAGATCCTCCAACCTGGGTCTCTATGGGGCCCTGGCCTCACAGGGGCATTTCAGGAGTTTGAATCCAGTTTGTTTCAGGTGCAGTCAGAATATCTTTTGGGGGTAGGTGAGGTCCCCTCCCTTAAGGAAAGCGTTACCAAGTGGTGTAATAAATTCTCCCTTGACGGGCTTATTCCTTGCTCTCTGACAACCCCACCTCCTGCCACTGCTCGCTCCTGGGTGGGCTTGTCAGCATGGTGGCCCTCCTCCTGCTTCCTCGTGCAGGGGTTGCAGGGCCCAAGAAACCCTCCCCGCTTGGACAGCTCCAGGGCAGCCCGATGGGGCCCATGGTCTGCTCAGACTTCTCCAGACAAGCTTGAAGATTTTCATCTGTTTGAGGGGCATCGGCCTGGGACAAGAAGCTTGGGAAAAATCGGGCAGGCGGGAGGAGTCTGGGAGTGGTTGGGAGAGCAACCTGGGGTAGAGAGGCAGAGCCCCACCCCCTTAAATCTCCCACAGGTTGGTGGGCAGCCAACCTGGTCAATGTTTTCTAAGGAACTCAAAACCCCTGGCTCCTTGCTCTGGGTGGTGGGAGCGCAGTTTATAGGAGGCTGCACCCTCAAGGTCACGTCCAGCATGAGCCCAGGGCCTTGGGTGGTTTTTTTGGTTTTGTTTTGCTTTGTTTTTTTTCTGGGTAGGTAGATAGGTTCAGAAAGGGATCTTGTTCCAAGCTAGCGGGTCCTAGCTACTTGACCATGATTCGGGTTACAGGTCTCTCTCTCTCTCTCTCTCTCTCTCTCTCTCTCTCTCATTCTGCTCGCAACCTGCTTCTGCTCAGTCTTCCTCACCACCTCCCTCTGGGCTGTAGAAACGCCAGGTCCAAATTCCCACAGCTCCTGACCAACCTAGGGGCAGCGTTGAATTCTACAATCACCTCCCAATCCTCCTCCAAACTTGTTTCCTCCCTGAACTCATTGGTTTCCCCATGCATCTCGGCCCTGCTGGCCCCTCTTGCACGCCAAGACAATCCGAACAGTGAGGGACACACAGGGGGATGGACGTTTTATCCGCCCCTTGCCGTAGGTTTTGGCCTATCTCCCCGATAGTTTTCTGGGGCACCAAGGGAAGGGATTGCCCCCCTTTCCCATAGCTAGCTGGAGAGCTAGCCAACCCAGGTGGGAGAAAAGAGCAACCACTGGGTCCAGGCAGGGAGTGATAAATGGGGAGCATGTACGGGGCATTTTGCATCCCACCCTTGTCTCCTAAAATATCTACTTCTTGCAGCTCCTGCGAACTCTGAAGCTGTGGGTAAAGGGCGTTTGATTTTGTTTGTGGTAAGATCTGTGTGAAGAACTTCTCTAGGACAGCCCACTACCCTTTCTTCTCTTTTGGGGTGCCTGCTGGTGCGTGGGGTAAATCTTCCAGCACCAGCGGCCCGGGCGTCCTCACTCCTGATGCTATCATCCTTCTTGCAGCAGACTATTTCTGGGGTGAAATGGCCAGGAGTTCTCTCAAACTTTGGAGCAGCAATTTGAGCTTCTTTCCACTCCTGCCTTTTCTGGTGGTGCTGAAAAGAAAAACAAGAAACAATTTATTATATGATATATACCTCCATATATTTTATATATGGAGAGAGAGAGACAGAGAGATATTGATTGATTCAGATACCGATACAGAAAGCAGCCCCGGGCACCACAAATCTCCTTCCCCGCGTCACAAAAATATTGTCAGGCACGATGGGAGCCAACTTTTAAAGGTCACACTGGTGGCTGTCCCCGGGCCGGCAGACTTGGGCCTCCTGGAATGGGGATTCAGATTTCCCCACCTGGAGGATGTCACCCCAGCCTCGGACCGAGCTTCGCCCTACCCGGGGGGGACACTGGGAGAAACCCTGGTGACAAAGGCAGCACCTCGCGGTGCAGACGGTGGCCGAGGGCGCCCGAGGGGCTGGCGGGCTCCGGCCTCCCCGGTTCCACTGTCTGGATCAAAGAGGGGAGCGGAGGGGAGCCCTCCTTGATGCGGCGCGGCCGCGGGGCGCTCAGGGAGCGGAATTAAGGATTTAACCCGGACCCGGAGCGGGCAGGCGGGGCGCGGGAGCAGGGAGGTCTGCCCTAAGCGGTCCCCAGTATCCGGGGAAGATGGAAAGTCGGGACCGAGAAGAGGAAGCAGGACCTAACTCGTGATGTCTTCTCGCTGGGCCGCGCGCGGTGCGGGCTCGTGGAGACCCAGGGCCCGGCGGGGCTGGGCGGGAGCGGCGTCCTTGGGTGCAAGAGCGCGACCTGCGTGACCCTGACGCCACCAGGGCGCAGCTCCGCCGCCCCGCGGGCAGGCACCTGGGGGTCCCGCGGCCCGGGGAGCGGGCGTTTGCTGCGCACCTGCGGGTGCCGTGTCGCGGCTCGACGCGCGCCCTGGGTGTTGAGCGCTTGCGGATGGAAGCAGGTGCGGACAGGACGGCGCATCTGGGGGAGAGCCGGCCTTTTGCACACCGCGACCCGCACCCCGAGGTCGTGCCTGCGCAGGGGGCGAGGCACGGACGACCTCTGCGTCCACGGCGCGCCTCCTTCGCCGTTCGGGCGCCCCGGCCCCTTCCAGACTCTGTGCACCTTGCGCGGTCCAGGTCTCGGCTTGCTTTCCTGAGCGGCCCCGAGCGAGCGGGGACTGGCCAAGCCGGGTCCCGTTCCTGCCCCTTTGGGGCGGCGGCAGAGGCTCTGCCGGCCGGGAGAGGCGCGGTGGGGGGTGGGGGAGCGCCGACGGCGTGCCCAGCCTGGGGGAGGCCCGGCCGGTACCTCTCTTTCCAGACCGAGTATTGGGCGAGCGCTTGGAAAGACAAAACTAAGCGCCCACGCCAGCGACCCAAGGCTTTCCGGGACTTTAACCTTTGAAAGGCGTTTTTCCCATTGGGGGGCGGCGGCTCCTCGCGCCCCGATGCCGGAGGCAGCGGCGGGTCCGCGCGCTCCGCGCCCCCCGCGCCCTGCCCGCGTCGAAGCCTCGGCTCCCGGCCCTGCTCCCAGCGCCTCCGGACCTCGACGAGCGCCCGGAACGTGGCGGGCTCGAGAGAGAGGAGATCTCTACCTGGGCGCCGGAGGAAGTCCTTTCAGTTCCACCTGGGGAGGTGATGGGTGCCGCTGTGTGCGCACCTGCTCTGCGGGGGAAGCCGCGGCCCGTCGGGGACCCAGCGCTGGCTTCAGTCTGTGGCGCTCGGAGGTTGGCTTCATCTGGGACGGGACATTTTTTTTTTTTTTTTTTTAGACGGCAGAGTGAATGGCCTTAAATGGGATCTGAAGGGCGAAACTAATCAGGAAGGAGAGGAATGAGTAGCGCGGCTGGGTTGGGATAAGACCGGGAAAGGCAGGAATTGAAGGAAGGCCAAATGCTACCAAATGCTAGGTGCACACACACACACACACACACACACCCGACACGCCAAAAAAAAAACGAGCCGAGGTTAAGGCAAGAATGTTGGCTGAATGCTCTGGGGATTAGAGCAACGTGAGTCCCCAAGACATTTTGGAGACCGCCTACCTACACCACTGCAAATACCAGGGTTGCCTTTTTTTTTTTAAGTTGAGCCCTCCTAGAGGTGAGGTGGGGGTCGAGGGAGGCCGGAAACCTGCAAAGCAATTTCTTTCCAGTGAAGGAGACAAAACACAGCCCAAAGGGGCGTCTTGGGTTTTGAACAGTGACCTGATGACCCCGGCTGACCAGGTGTAGACAGCCTCAAGTCCTAAATATTCCCCTTGTCCTAACTTCCCATTTGCCTCGGATTTAGTGCCCTTTCACTGTGTGCTCCAGTCAATTAGTGAGTACTTAGCACCGCATTAGTAGGCAGAACCCAGAGGGACCTCCGTGCAGAGGATGCAGCCCTGGAGGAAGGGGAGGGAGTGTTGCACCTGCAGTCCTCCAGGGATGGAAAATTAGTTCCTAGGGACTAATCTTTGCATCACGTCGTTAGGAAGACTGCTTTGAGCCTCTGGTTTTGGTCAGCAGCGATGGGTATTTGGTGGATTTCTCTGGCTGGGTAACTGGTCTCCTGCAAACTGCAGAGCTGTGGGTGGGGAGGGCTGGTGGACTTGGATGGAAGGGACCTTGTATCATTGCTTTCATTTAGGGAAATTGATGAGGATTAGGGATGAGAAGCTTTGGAATGGTAGAGATTTGGAAACACTTTAGCTGTCAAGAGGACGAAAGGAATAATGCTACCCACTTTGGGAAACAAGGGTGGAGGCAGACAAGCGGCAGTTTGCTGTGGTAGCACCAGATGCTGGGTTTGGAGATGAGGGGGTGGAGGGTGCAGGTGTACTTTGGTAATGATTTTCTGCCCTTCTCCCTTCCCGGAGTGACTGTTAACAATGCCCACGACACAGATGTGAGCAAACTGCTGCTTTTAGTAAAATTCCCATGTGGCTTATGTGCCTATCTTTGTTCTCCATTCTTTCTCTTCGTCCTTTCTCCCTTTCCTTCTTCCATCTTTCGTGAGGTCTTTGCAGGGCAGCACCTGGGTTTGTGCAGGAATTCTCAGCACAGGAGTTCTGTTAGGGGTGGACTGTCTGGCAGGCTGCAGGGTGATGGGGGTCCCTCGCCTTTTTAGGAGCCTTAGAAGGAGGGGCGGTTTCTGGTTCCAGGACAGAAGCTGCTCTGGAGCTGGGCTATTGTTGTTTGTGGTAGGAAAAAAGTCATCTAAAATAGATGGTGCAGTGAGATTTCCCCCCTTTTTTTAGGTCCTAAATTCTACACGAGCCCCGGTCAAAATGGAGCACAAATCAACCATTTTGAGGCAGTGTTGTTGGGAGTAAGTGGACGGGTTGGGTTTAATTGGCAAAATTGGAATTGATTCTTCCATCGAAAATGTACTTCAGGTTAACTGTATTAATGGTGGATTGGAAAATCATCTTGGGAGGCAGGTCCTAAGTCCTGTTGTTGTTTTGGTGGATTTCTTTGCTCAGATTTCCTCAGCCCCCTTCCCTCTGTCAGTCTGGGTCCAGCCACAGATGTTTTACTGCGGTATCTCACCCCCAAATGCCTTTAAAGTATAATTTACTTTAATTATAATGTTAGAGGGTTAAGGGATTGGTTCTGGGAATAGCTTAATAGAGACAAAACTTGCAGCCAAATTAATTGAAAGTTTCTTGTTATGAGGGAGAGGTTGCCAAACATATGGAATATTGCTATGGAATGAGACATCAGAAAAACCCATTGTGGAGATTTAGCAATGATTAAATGTGAAGATGGAGTGGAAACAGAGATGTGTCTACAGCGTTTCCATAAATCGTCATGGTTTTGTTTCATGTGATTTTCTGTTTTGTTTGCAATCACCGAGAATATTCGATATCCTACTGAAGAACATTAATTCTGTGTCAACATCTAGTCCAGAAGGTCATCCTATACCTGCAAATACATATTTACATTATGTGTTTTGTTTACTACAGGACTCCTATTAAAATGTCCAAATTCAGTCTTAAAATGATAACATCGAAGTTGTCTCCAGTATACTCTCAGATCTGATCTTTATACTGAAAAGGTTACTCTTTTTTGAGCTGCCCAAGCAGAAAAAGAACAAAGGAGATTGTCAGAGGGACCCCAAACCACCAACTGAGACAAATAGGATCTGTGGGGGGAAGGATTCTGAAGGAGGAGTGGAGGGAAAAAACCTTAGGCACAGTCATTTCTGACATGAGAAGGCTTTTCTGACTTTTTTTTCCTAATTTTTAGTCATTCGTCAAGACACACACACAAACCTAGGAAACTAGGAAAGACTGGAAATTAGATTTTATATATATATTTATTTATATATTTAAAGTATGTAAGCAAATATAATCATAATAAAGAATATGATTTACTTTAAATGCAATGCCAGGTTCTTTTCTTAATTAAGCTTTTTTCAGGATTTTTGTGGCTCTATTTAATGCCTCATCACCATCACAAAATACCGTGATGTTCAATATACCTTTTCTTCTTAAATTTTGAAGAATTAATATTGGAATTTTATGCTTCAGTTGTGTTGCTTATGGGATAATTTTTACTAAGTTATGAAGAGATGTATAAAATATTTGAGAAAAGTATGTTATAGTCTCTTCAAGATACATAGGTTTAGAATAAGGGGCAATATGAAAAAGGAAACTATAAATTGTTTAATAAAAACGAATTCTCCTTAGTAGAGAGATGGAAAATAAAGAGCAGGAAGGGGGGGGATAACCCAGACACACAGAGTCATAATTTGTCATGTAATATACATCCTGAGTCTCAGGCTTACCCTGGATGTGGACTTAGAGATGAATTAGTCCTCGGTTCCTTCAGCAACAGTTATCAGGTGATAGAAAAGGGGAGTTGGGACCAGAAAATAGGATTTTATTGTCAGTGGTGACGGTGGCAACTTTAAAGTGGAAAGTTTTATTTTTGAAATATGTTTACAGTAATAGAAATGTTAATTAATTTAATTAAACTATGACTATACCTCCGCTATAATTCTTAGACTTGGAGATTCCAGAAGCTAGGTATGAGTTTCGGCGGGCAGGGTACCATGCTTGGTATGTCCTGTGGCCATATGTTGGCACACTTTAGAATTAGTCACCCCAGACTAAGTCAGTAAGCTCCCACTTGAGGGGGCTTATCCCAGTCTGCCTTTTAAAAACCATCTTCCTTCTTACTTACTGGGGGAAACCTATTGTTTTCTCCCCTTTATATGTGCAGAAGAATGGAGAGTTCTGAGAAAAACAATATTTTGCAAAGCATTTCTATTGTGCTTCCTTAAAGCCCATTTAGCTTCTTTCAGTTTGTAGTCAGTAAAGAAATTTAACAAATAAATAAAATTATGTATTTTTGGAAACATGTATCAGCCAAATGTTATTTAAGATTGGCTCCCAAACGACTGACTTCTCTAGTGAAGTCACCAGCAAAAGGGTTTGGAGCGAAAGCCACAAGGCTTTCTTGAGCACAGTTGAAATCCTTGCTCTTCAATCAGTCCCAGAACCTGTCCCAGACAAAAAGAAGCATCCAGCCCCAGTTTGACCCCCAACTGTGTGCCCTTAAGGAAGCTCTTTTAAATGTAGAGGTTCACCTTTCACAGGGTTGCCCAGAAGGGCAAATGAACTTGGGAGATTTGCAAGTACTCGACAAAGTTCTGAGTGCGGGCAATCTTAAAGACCGGACCAAGGGTCCCATCTTGCAGACAGAGTTGCCCTCAGCTGCTGGAGTGGCCCAGGGAGTCCCAAGAGGGAGGAAGCCTCCTGGGAGTCTCATGGGATCTGCAAACCAGGAACCGCTCCCACAGACCCTGGCTCCTATCCTGAAAAAAGCAAGGAAAACCTTGTCAGGTGCATGAGACTGTTAAGACAAATGGTGAAACAAAAGGAGGAACTCCGTCCAAAAGGCAGGTAAAAAGCAGGGTCTCCTGGTGCTGCAAGGGGGCACATCAGAGTCCAAATTTTACAAAATATTAATCTGGTCTTGGGGCATGGTTAAATGAACGTTATTCCTCATGATACAAAATAAATTACTTTTAAAGATATCAAAATACTCATCAGCACTATGTTTCCAATTTTCTTCAGTACATTTTAGAAGTTGCTGTCAAGTGTGTTCTAGTTTTAGTTTCTTTGGTGGAAAAAAAAAGTGTTTGTCCTCACCTTGATGCTCTTCCGTGACCAGAGAGATAGAAAACACCATTTTTCAAAGAATTAAAATCGATCAAACAAACAAATGCAAACTGTCTCTGAAATGCTTCATGGTGGCCCCTGGTTTCTTGAGAGCAGTTTCTTGGAAATGAAGAAACGTGAGTGGGAAATAAAAACACACAATACCTTTTTATATGTCACGAGGAGGGGGTGTGGGAGGGGATTTGATCCACCACAGACTGCATCAGACCTTCTGACCTCCTATGTTCCCAGTTTTCTGAAATGTCACTAATGGAGAAATTGGGGAATTTCAAATGGAATCCATCTTTGGATGAATCACTCTGAAAACTAAGCCCCCGAGTGCCCACACCGCAGTATTTAGGGTGATCCAGGGGCCGGACATCATGGTAGGGGCTTTATAAGCTTCTTTGATAAAGAGGTAGATTAAGGCTATAGGCAAAGAAAAGGTTTTTAGCCATTTCTCATCAAATAAGAATAGTCACTTTTCCACTGGGCGTTTAGAGATCTCCAAGACAAATACTAGAATCCTCCATTGTTAACGTGAACTCAATCCACTCTTTACTGAATACAGTACAGCAAAAGTGAAGTGAGGTCAGCCAATTGGTGGTCCTAGCTGCCTCCCACCCCAAGCACTCCCCATTCTCACCATTCACATACGGGGAGGAGACCAAAGTCTGGTAAACTTGCCCACATTCTGTAGTGAACAGAACCTGCCAGATTTCTTTATTCCAAAAAGACTTAACCTTGTAATGTTGCATTATCTGCTACTCATACTCTGGGATTATGTTGATTAGAAAAGGGTGTACATCTTTCAGATGCTTTGAAACTAAGGAGATGGAGGAGAGTTTTAAGCGTTTTGTGTGTGTAGGGGGAGGTCAGTGAAGGAAGAGGAAATTATTTTGGGAAATAAAGAAGCATGAGATAATTTTAATATTCTTCAAATATGTAAATTCATCTTGTTGGCGACTGGCCACGAGGAGTGGAAAAAGGAGCTGCCATTGAGCTGGGCAATGGTGCTTGGGGGCTAAGTGTTTTATACTCATTGCCTGATGTGATCACACAACAACCCTGAGAGACCGGTGTCACCATCTCCGTTTTACAAATCAGAAAACCGAGACTCAAAGAGGTTAAGCAATTTGTCTAAGATCGTATACATGGTAGACTCAGATCTGAACCCAGATGGATCAGACTCCGATCTGGGATTTATTATAAATAATTTGGCAGACCTAAAGATATGAACATCTAAACTCTAAGCAGATCTGAAAAATTTCAAATTCTCCCAAAAGACTATTTGAACAAAATGTTTCTGCTTCCTCCTAGCTTTCTGTAGCACTCAGTGCTCACTTTCCCCAGGGCTCCAGGGTTGGACAGCTCCCTCATTCAGAGATGGCTTCCTTTCCAGAGATGGAGCTGGACTTCGGGAGAATTGGCTTTTTTCCAGAATGGCAATGCCTCAGCCTGTGTATGAGGATGTGTGTGTGTGTGTGTGTGTGTGTGTGTGTGAGTATATGCAATTATGTGTAGGTCTGTGTGTCTATGAATGTGGTATGTGGAGGTGCCTTTGTGTACGACTCAGGGTGTATCTTGGGTTATTTGTGATTGTGTGTTAGCATGTATATGTGTGTGTTATATGTTTGCATGTAGACTAAGTATGTGTGAATATGTCTGTTTATCTGACTGTATGTAAATGAGTTTGTGGGAGTGTGTGGGGGTATCTGCATGGATCGCAAGCACATCCTGGGATGTGTCCAAGGGAGCCTGCCTGCCTATGCAGCTGCTCTCGCTGTGCTTAGGTCTGTGCTTTGAGCCATGTCACTCTGCAGGATTCACAGAAGGCTCTGGACCCTGATGATGGGGAGTACATTGTACCGTGTGACCCAGCATCTCCCCAGATTCCTTAGCTGTTCCATGGGCTTTGCTGTGCTTTCATGACTGAGCTTACTCTCCACCGAGCCCCAGCAGAGAACATCACCAAAGAACACTTGTGTGCAGATAAGATAACAGTTTTCATTGTAAGTGAAATGACTCCTCGTATCAGAAACTGGTTTATAGGTTAAATTCTGTCTTAGCAACTCCCAGGGTCGGCTTACATTCCAGTTTTTAAAGTGGAATTTTGTTATATCAAATACTGGATGAAATAAGTTGAGGTGACTAGAGATGTGGAGAGCTTCTGGCTTCTTGGAAATTTTGGTTACAACTTTATTCCTGGTAGGAGACCTATATAACCCCTGTCCTGTTCAGGCTCTCTGAATTTAAAAATAACAATAATTTCTCATAGTTTTTTTTTAAGGCTTGTGTTGTTGCTTCTGGAAAAATTTCTAGATAGCTTACATTTCACACTAATCAAAATAATTACATGGAGTGTTGTCACCTGAAGTGTAGGATCTGAGTTCACAGGTCTCCACCCCCCCCACAGGCAGGATGAATCTGAACTTGACAGATGCTATCAACAAGCTGGCACCTTGCAGCTGCGGGGAGGGGGATCAGCAGGACCGGGGCTTCTGCTTCCCACCCCGCTCTGGCGTTAGGTGTGCGTCCCATACATGCACACCCTGTCCACACGATCTAAATGTATGTCTCAAACATTTCCATTTGCCCAATTGTTATGGAGCCCAAGAGGCCAGTGGCTCATCTACTCCCTTGTCACTGTATGCAGAGCAGCTTTGAGACTACCTCTCTGCCTCTACCTCCCCTCCCTAAAATGACAAGGTGGAGCCAGCCAGATGAGGCATGTCCAGATCCCTCCAGCTCTCAGACTGGGTTAGCCTGCCTGAAGCATAGGCTCCTGGTTCAAATCCCAATTCCCCCATTGTGGCACCTTGGGTGCTTTGCTTCATGTTTCCAAGCTCAGTTTTTCCATCTGTAAGATGGGGATAAGGATGCTTTCTTCACCAAGTGGTGCGGATTATTGAGTCATATACACCCAGGACCTGGCCTGGTGGAGTTCATATCGGGCTCTTGCCGTCTGTTTTTTTTTTTTTTTCTTTTTAACCATTATTGGCATATTGTGCATCTCTCAAGTCATTGTGATGCTATCTTTGTCTTTAAAAATGCCATCCCATCTCACAATCTTCATTGGAATACAGTGTTAAAGGTTCTAGTTTTTTTTTTTTTTTTTAGAATGTCCCTCACGTTTTTGCCAAACTCGAGGACCCCAGTTTGGTCTCAGGGCTCCCCCCCTCGCCCCAGAGAACCCCGAGTTTGAGCGGGGCAGCCCCATCCAGCAGGAAGCATTCCTGCAAGCTGGAGGCCGAAATGGCTCGTCTTGTCTGCTCTTAGTGTTGTTCCTAAACGTGATGTCTCGGTCTCCAAGCCTCTAGAACTCCTCTGCCCGCCCTCCCCTGCATACATTAGCCTTAATGTATTCTCTCTTGAATACTCATCATATTAAGGCTCCCGGTAGGTACCTTGCTCGAAATAAATTTTATGAGCACACATCCTCGCCCTCATCCCCCTGCATTTGCGGCTGGGAGGAGAAATATAGCCGTATCTCTCCGGGAGGCAAGGCCAGACAACAATTAGGTGGGAATCGGCGCCCTCTGGCCCCGGAGCGGGCGAGGCGCGGGCGAGGCGCGGGCGGGCGGGGCGCGCACCCCGCGCGGGGACCTGGCTCTCGGGCGGGTGTCCCCGGGCCCAGGGGCGTCCGCCGCCCGGGTGCCTGGCGCGGGGACTCCCACAAGGACGCCCCCCCGGGTCCCCCCACTCCGCGGGCTCGGCCGGCGGCCTGCGCCCCGGGACGGACCCCCGACTGCGGGGCACCGGCTCCGCGCCCTGCGCCCGCCGCGTCCGCGCGCCCAGGGCCTCGCCTCCCTCCTTCGCAGGGCGCTGCAGGCAGTCCCACCGCACCCCACCGCGCACCTCCTCCCCTCGACCTCCGTGCGGGCTCGGGCGCCGAGGCAAACGCGGGAGCTGCAAAGCCCGCGCCCCTCGCCCCACCACCTTCTTTACAAGAGTTGTCGCCCCCTCCCCCGGGCAGGGCAGGCTGGCCTGGTCCCCCCGCCCCCCGCCCCGCAGGAGCCCCTGGTGATTCACCCCGCCCTGCTCAGAGTCCCCTCTCTGCGCCTCCAGATCTCTCCGTGGCTAAGCCCCCCCTCCCCCCCTCCCCCCTCCCCCCCCCCTCCCGCCCCGCCTCTGGCCGGGTCCCCGTCCCTAGAGAGGCAGCACAGTGGCTGCAGCAGAGGGAGCACACTACCTGCAGGCAGACAGGTACGCCCGGCCAGGTGGGCACTCTCTGAGCCTCTAGTGAGGGTCCCACATCCCTGCAGGGATTCCTGGGAGGGCCCAAGGAGATCAAGTCCATGATCCAGGGTCCCTGACTTTCCTTCCCCTCAGCCACAGCAGCACCACATCTAACACTTGGTTATTGCAATCATCTCCTAATAATCACAGACCTTTATTGAGCACCTACTGTATACTGGCCCACTCCTCCCCATATTGATTCAACAACACTCTGCAACAATCCTACCAGGTGCTATTATTCTCTCTCTCTCTCTGTCTCTCACACACGCACACATACGTTTTAACAGGAGCACAGAGATGGGAAGTAATTTGTTGAAGGTTAAAAAGCAGAGCAAGGAAAAAAAAAAAAAAAAAAGAAGCAGAGCAAGGATTTAAACCCAGGCAGGCTGGCTCTAGAATCCATCATCTTACCCTGTATCTTACCCATTCCCCCTTAATGGATGGAAGTCCTGTTGCTCTTGTGTGCTTAGTACTTTGCTGGGCACATCAGAACTGTTTGGTAAGTAACTCAGTAACCAATTGGTTGAACATTTTTTTTGCCAAGGAGGAAAACTTTTGGGGTACCTATTTGGCTCAGTCCCTTAAAGGACTGCCTTTCCCTGGGATCATGATCCTGGCGTCCTGGGATTGAGCAGCACATCAGACTCCCTGCCTGGTGGGGAGTCTGCTTCTCCTTCTTCCTCTGCAGCTCTCCCTGCTTGTGCTCTCTCTGTCAAATAAATAAATTTTATATATATATATATATATATATATATATATATATATATATATATATATATATTTTTTTTTTTTTTTAAGGAGGAAAACTTTTGAGATAGAAAAAAAAATGCCACAGGCACAGGGACAGGTAACCAATGTCCAGACCCATGGGTATCTCCCTCAGCGTGGTCCCTGGTAATTTTCATGGAGCATTTTGGTCTGAGAATGGGATCAAAGAGCAAGGCACCTGGTGGGTCTGACTTTCAGGCAAATGTTGAGAGCTGCTGAGGCCATAACGGGAAAAGTCTGGGTTTGGGGTTTAGTGGGCCTAATGATGACACTAGTGATGTCATACTGTGAGTGTCCCAATAGCCTATCTACAGGCTTGAGATACAAATGACTTAGCACTTGAGCTTGTTTTCTACTTAGATTTAGGTGTGTTCACATTTTCTCCCCAGTGCTTTGAGACTAATGTTAGCACTTTTAAATTATGTCACGCCAACAAATGGTATGAATCAAGAAGCACGTATGATTCCTGAGAGATTTGGTTTTCCTACTTTTGTTGATATTTTGGCGAGCACAGGAGAAACTGGTTAACTGTTTCAAGGTGAACTTCTTAGAGAGGATTTGATCAAGTATTCATCCAGTGATAAACCATCTGTGGAGCTACTGGTGTGTGCCAGGCACGGTGTGAGGCAGCCAGGACACAAAGCTGCAAAGGAAGCACTGTTCCTGCTCCTTGAGAATCCCACCTCCTAACCGGAAACACAGGGTGGACTGGATTTCATTCCCACCTGTCCCCCTGACCAGAGACCCTCGTGCAATGTTGTAGCCTGCCCAGCTGTACTCAGCAGCCCCAAGAGTTTGGGTTACATCCTTTCCCTCCAGTGGGAAATGAATCATGAGGACTGGTCTGGTCTGGTCTGTGAGCTGTGCTGTATGGAAGGCTCACTCTGCCTTTCTCTCCTCTCCCCGCAGAGATCCCTCAGTGCGCTGGCTGCAACCAGCATATCCTGGACAAGTTCATCCTGAAGGTCCTGGACAGACACTGGCACAGCTCTTGCCTCAAGTGTGCAGACTGCCAGATGCAGCTGGCTGACAGGTGCTTCTCCAGGGCCGGGAGTGTCTACTGCAAGGAGGATTTCTTCAAGTAAGTCAGAACCCTGGGTGCAGCCTCCCTCCCCTCGCCCTGGTCTGTGTCTGCCTCTCCGCTCAGGTGGGTGAGGCGGGACAGGGGTGCTGGCAGAGGGTGTGAGCCCAGTTTCTGGAGGGGAGCTAAGGAAGGATCCTGGTGAATCCTGAAACCAGTGCTCTTTCTGTTCCTGGGAGTTGGTGCCTCAGGGCACTGCTGCTGCTTTCAGAGTGGGTGCTCTGAGGTTCATACCCCGAGAATCTAGAGGGGTCACCATGGCTGCTACAGGGCCACAGAGGCTTGGGAGAGTTGCCCCTGGTCAGGGACAAGCCAGGCTCTGTTAGTGTCATCGCTTTCAATGAAAACATGCTGAAGAGGCAGTTTCTTGTGATGGTTAAGAGCCCAGACCCTGACTGGGTTTGAACCGCTTAATGTGCTCTTGAGCAGGCTTCTTCTCTGCCTCGGGTCGCTTGTCCGTAAAATGGGGGTGGTGATAACAGTTCCTACCCCATAGTATTGATATGAGCTCTGAATGGATCAATATGTGTAAAGTCCTTAGAACAATGCCTGACACCTGAGAGTCAGCTTTTAAGACTGTCCTCCCTTCATCCATCAGAAACAATGTAGTTGGTCACGGCGAGGTGACTTCCTAGGATTTATTTTCTGTGCCATTTAGTCTGGGACTTTTCTCCCAGAACCTGTTACCTGAGGCACTTGGGCTGGTGCCTTAGCTCACCCGGGTCAGCTGTGGCAGCAACACCAGCACAGGAGCAGGGGGTTGGGGTCAGTGACACGGGTCGGGGAGGCCCGTGGCCGTGCGCAGAGGGGGACGGGACTGCTGGGAAGGTCCCTCAGAGTCTGGAAACATTTGGCACAAGTGAGCAAGCCTCCAAGAGGCGCTGTGCATCCTTCAGAGGTCGTGTATTCTGGGAGGGGAGATGGGCAGAAATGCCGGCCTGGACACAGAACATGTTTCTCCCTGATCCTCCCAAGGTGGAACTTCAGGGAATAAGTGATTTTAATTTCTGAGGATTCTCATATTTCTTTAGTCCAATATGAGTTGAAAAGCACACTAAGGGTGATTTTGGTTTTCTACCAGGGCCTGCTTGTGTTCAGAGGCAACACTCATTGTTATCATCACGCTTTGGCCAACAATGCACCATGCTCTCCCTCTGTGTGCGTGTGAGTATGCACGCGTGCACACCTGTTTGTGTCTGAGTGAGTGTGTGTGCGCATGTCTGTGCCTGTATGCTACCTGAAGGAAGGGGCAGGAGGCACACAGGCACATCCAACAAATTCTGGATGGTTCCAACCGAGGGCTGGGCTTTGGCTCTTCCTCTCAATCTCTTTTGTGTACTGCCCTCCTTTCTCCCAATCTTCCTTTCTCTCCCTCACCTCTGAACCTTGCCCTGTTCCCTGTATTCTGGTATTTACAGCTGTCACCAACACCCATGTCCTTTCTCAGCCGGCAACAAGACTCATTAGTTATTCATTTTTCAGTGATGCCCCGGCCAAGCACCATGGCCGTTCTCACAGGCCCCTGTGTGGCGTGAATTTCACTGTGTGTGTGTGTTCAAATGTTGTGCACCTGTGTGCACCTGTGAGCGTGAACATGTGTGTGAGGAGGAGCAAGAGGATGCAGGTGCATGGGCCTGGCCCTGGGGTTAGGTCAGCTGTGTTCCAGGGTCTGGGTGCCATCCTCCTCCAGTTTGTCTCTGTACCTTTGGGAAGCTTCCGTGAGCTCCAGGAGCAGCTGGGAACAGGAGGGTGCTGAGATGCCCCTGGGTCAGACCACTGGCTGGGGTACAGGCAAAGCCCATTCGGATCAAGTCACAGGACAATGGCACCAGAGAAGTCCCTTTGAGCCCCTATCTGGGGTTTGGACCTTGACTAGCTGGCTCTGGGTTTGGGAAAGGGAGGAGGTAAGCAGGGAGGAGGTAAAATGTAGTTTTGGGCTTGAGAGAAATGGTGATAAGTAAAGGGACCCCTTGAGGCCCAGAAGGGGTCTGGGGTGCAGGTGAAAGAAAGATTAGCACAGGCCTATGAGCCATAAGCCCAATACTAGAAATAACCATGACAGTTACTCACTCAACCCAGTGCCCTGACCTCCTGCCTCTGTAGCCTCCCCATGCCGGGGCCCTAATTTGGATCCTTCCAGAGCATTGCTCAGCAGTAGCTTTGTGATTAATCTCCCACTCCCTCTAACCCACGTACCTCCCCACCAGACCAGCATCCAATCTTACAGTTGATCCTGACCCCCAGCTCCTCCACCACGGCTTCTTCTGCCTATAGAATATTCCAGATGCATTGTGCTATGCTGACAGAGCCTTCCCCCCATACCCTGCCTCCCTTCTAGTCCTACCTCACCACATCTTGGGTACCCAATGTTCCCCCAGCAGGTTGCCCCCTTTCCTGGGCAGGCCCTGACCCAGGCTAGTTTGTCTTCCAGGGATGTATGTGTCTCAAGGTCTCCCAATCCTTCCGTGCTGTGAGCCCAGCTCTTCAGGTGGCGGGCTCCCTACGGAGGCATGGTCACCCTGCCCCTTTTCTCTCCTGGGACTCAGCATGAGGTGCCCTGTTTTTGATCAGTCCTCCTGCACCTGTTTGATCTTCCTAGTTGGCTTGAGGAAAGGTTTATTAAGTATTCATTCTTCTGTCCCTGCCATATGCATGTGGCCTTGCCCACAGGCTGTTGGGGGGTTTGATGCAACAAAGAGTAGATCACATCGTGAATTTACAGCATGTTTGGTGACCAGTTTCTTTCCCTCCCATGATATCCTGTGAGTCATGGAAGCCCAGGCTGCCTGGAAAATGCAGTCACAAGTTCGTGATTGATTGATTGATTGATTGATTTCAAGATTTAATTAATTTTTTAAATGAGTTTATTTATTCATGAGAGACAGAGAGAGATCGAGAGACAAAGACACAGGCAGAGGGAGAAGCAGGCTCCCTGTAGGGAGCCCTACACGGTACTCGATCCCAGGACCCCGGGATCATGACCTGAGCCGAAGGCAGATGCTCAACTACTGGTCACCCAGGAGCCCCTATTTATTTATTTTAGAGACAGAGTGCAAGTGAGGGGAGGACAGAGGGAGAGGGGGAGAGAGAATATCCAGCAGACTCCCCGCTGAGCACAGAGCCCAGGGCAAGGTGGGGGCTCGATTCCACAACACTGAGAGCATGACCCGAGCCAAAATCAAGCGTCAGACACCCAACTGCAGCACCACCCAGGTGCTCTGGGCCCATGATGTAGTCACAGTTACTCCCCTTGTTCCGCAGGACCGCTCTGCTTCATTACATGACCCATCTCAGGACTGGATCCCTTTGTGAAGTAGGGGAGCCGGCCACAGAGTTGGGGCTGAGCCCAGGTCATTAACTCTGTGATGAGGGGCTGTGTGGAGAGGAGTTTACAGCTGAGGTGATTTTGCCTGCTGTTAATGGAAGGTCACTCAGACCTGAAGATTGGGTCACTCTGCAGCCCCCAGGGAGGACATTTGGATTCCTGGTCAGTCAGGCCTCATGCAGCTGTTTGGACCTGTGGCTGTTTGGTCTAGCAAGTCACAGTCCTAGGTGAGGACACAGGGAGTCAGTCCTCCAGGGTCAGGTTGGCTTTACCTTCCACCCCCAGGGGTCTAGGGAAGTCACTTGGGGCTCAGGCTGTCACTTGGCCACAGCGCCGGTTTTCCGCTCCTCATTCCTGTTCATTAAACGTCACCAGGCGTCTGCTTTCGATGGCACACCAGGGTACCTGTGAGCCAGAGAGAACACAGGGCAGGGCTGGAAGGACAGAGCAGTCCCTGGAGCCTCAGGTCGCTCCCTTGTCCCCCACGGGGCTGCAGGAGTCACTTCCGGCAGCCTGGTGCGGGGGCGCAGGCGCCATGCCCTTGAATTCATCTGTCAGACCTCAGAGTGCTTTCCCCTGCGGGACTGGGAGACCTGGCCACAGCCAGGGACACTCTCCTCTCTATGCTCCTTGAAGAAAGAGCAAAAAGAAAGAAAAGCCACTGTTCTTTTCTGATACCTGCCCCATAGCCCTGCTCAGAGGGCGTTGACCTCACTGATCAGCTCTGCGGGGCTGAGGTTCAGGGTCAGTGGTTTCGATCTCTTTGCGCCTACCAGGGGGCAGGGCCACTGCTCTGACAACCTAGGGGGTATCCTATTCCGTGTGAGGGGAGGCAAGACTGATGTGAAGAGTGCAGGGCTGGAGGCTGTGTCGCGGGGAGGTCGCCTTCCGCGGTCATACCGGTGGCTGACAGCAGAGGGCGGTGTTGACGTGTGCACAGACCAGGAAGGAAGTATCGTTGGCAGGTCGTACTCTGTGGTTGTTGCATTTTCCCCTCAGAGCCGCTGCACTCTCTCCTGCTCAGTAACTTTGGCTGATTTTTGCTGGCTGGTGGTTGGGTTTGCCTCTAGGGGCCCTGGCTGCCCTTCTCCAGCAGAAAACAATTCCGAGACCCAGAGAAGAGGCAGGGAGTTGACTAACGCAGTGGTTCCAAGGCTGTTAGGACGGAATCACCAGCTGACGAGCCCGCAACTCCTTGTGTTGCATTTGCTAAGCAGCTTCTTTCTGGACCGTGTATCCCGCATGTCTCAGGTCCCCCATCTCCTTGCAGAGAGACCAGGGCCTGGGGAGGGCAGGTGTCTGGGAGTAGAGCCTCTGGGTGCCGGCCTCGTCGCTGACCGGTCCGGGAGGAGCCAGGCAGCTTCCTTACTCTGACGCCCCAGCAAACAGCCCAGATTCTCTGCTCCAGGACCTGGGTTCGAGTACTGGCTCTGTCAGCACCAGCCGGACGCCCTTTGGCAAGTTCTTCACGTCTCTGAACGCCAGTGTCCTCTTCAGAAAAAGTGAGAATGTGGATGGTGCCTGCTTCAGGAGACCCGGACACAGGAACATTTCACAGATTTTAGGAGCAGGGTGGTTTGGTGAACGGAGAGGGTGCTCAGTTGAATTCCTGTCCTGTCTTGAACTAGCTGTTTGTCAGCAAACAATTGACAAGGCCCTTCTGAATGTCACTGCTGCAAGGCGCTCACTGTAACCCCCAGAGTTGTCGCACCATGGGAAGGAAATAGTGTGTAAACTGAATCTGGTATGATGCCACCTGTGCTTTATCAGTGTCTCTGGGTCTCTGTGGGCGACCACTTGACCCGCAGGCCTGGAGGCCAGGCTGTCAGAGCTGTCCCGCAGGGCCAGGCCTGCTGGCTTCTCCTGGCCTCCCTCCTCCCCACCCCCGCTTTGAGACCTACCGGTTGAGATGACAGTTCAGGTCGCCGGCGGTGGGGGTAGTCCGGCAGACTGGGAGGGCGCGCTGCCGTGTGTTGGGACCAGACCACAGGCTAAAGTGCCATGGGGTTTTGCATGAAGGTTTGGCAGTTATTACAAACCGGCAGTTATTACAGTATGAAAACAAATACAGCTATGGGGTCAAAGGGAGAGCAGCACTTAGGTCAGGCACAGCTTTCGAGAGCATTCCAGGCTTGCAACCCTGGCCACCAGGGCTAGGGGCTCACACCCACCTGCCACAGGGGGGCTGAAAGGAAGAATCTGTGGTGTTCTGAGAGTGCCCGCCACCGCAGGGGGCTCCTGTCTAAACTTCTGTGGGGGTGTCTCCTTGCCCCTGAGGCCTTCACCTACGTGGCTGGTGGAGATGGTCACTGCTGGGGGCCCCCCCGGGGAATGGAAGGCCGCATCGCGTCGTGGCTCGTTGTGGCTTGTCAGCGGGGAGCTGTGTCGGCTGCTCCCCAGCCAGGCCAGGCGGCTCCATCCCTCACGGTGCCTCCTCCCCCAGGCAGTCAATCTCCAGGCCAGAGCAAGGCTGTCAGCCAAGGGCAGGTAAGCAGCGTCCTTGGGAGCCTGGGAGATGCTGATTTATCCCCGCAGTTCAGAACAGCCTGTTTCAGCTCCAGCACGCCCTGCGTTTGGCTGGGACGCAGGGTGGTTTTGCTGGCTCCAGCCTGGTCTTCACTAGTGACCTTGGCTCAGTCACTCTGGTGACCAGGGACCCCATGGCTCAGCTGGGCCGGGCAGATGCCCACAGGAAATCAGGTAATGTGGGCAGAGGCCCGCTCAGCCTCTCTGCGAGGTGGACGTCACAGAGGGAGCAGGCTCTGGGTCTGAAGCCAGACTCTGTGCGACACTGGGGCATTGGACCCCTGAGCCTCAGTGTCTTGCCTCTAAAGAGATGAGAATAAACATCTCTACTTTTCTGAGTTACTGAGGATTGAGTAAGATGAGGGAAGTGCTTAGTTGTCGTCAGTATCAGGGGCTATTCTTATTAAGGTCATGACAGTGGATGTATGTAGGGAGGAGTGAAAAAGAAAGAAGGAGGTTCCGGTGGGCAGAGGCTGCAGAAGGCTGCACCCCAGGGTCTTGAGGTGGTAGGAGGTGTGGCCTGTGTCCAGGCTCAATGTCAGGTCAGATGATTGGAGCAACTGTCCACCTGTTGGTGTGGGGGTGGCATGGGGAGCCACCACTAGTTCTCCGCACAGGGTGCCATCCCTCCGTGTGTGGTCCAGAGCTGTGTGGCTGTGTCTGCAGCCCGCAGCCTTCCCTTCCCGGAGCAGGGGCCCTGGTTCTAGCTGGAGGGACCAGCCTATGCTTGTGTGGCCGCCTCTAACCAGCTTTTTTTTTTTTTACATTCATTTTATTATTTGAGAGAGAGAGAGAAAGAGAGAAGGAGCAGCAGGCAGAGGGAGAGGGAGAATTCAGATTCCCCGGAGCCGGAGACTCAGGGCTCCATCCCAGGACCCTGGGATCATGACCTGAGCTAAAGGCAACTGTGCCCTGTGGCCAATTTATACTCTGTTGCCCCAGGAAGAGGCCACTTCAGTTAGTTCTGGGGTTGGTTGTTGTTCAGTGTGCCAGGTTCTTGTCAATCCAGTGTTATTTCTGGTAACTACACACCTACTAGCCTCCCCACTACCTGTGTGTGGATGCTCATGCATACACACACATACACACACACACACACACACACACACACACACATTCTCTCTCCCTAGCAAAATGTGCTTGGGGAACCCACAGGGGGAGGGTCTCTTTGACGTGTGACTTTCCATAATTTCTGAATAGTTTATAGTCTAATTCCCTCGCTAAGCAAATTAAACCTTTTAAGGTAACGATCAGATGGTCCAGATAGTGTCTGTGCATGTGGACATTTGTAAGATTCAAACACACTGGTGGGACCAGACCCACAGTCATTTGCGAAGGCCTGTAATCAAGGCAGAAGCAATTACTTAGCCGAGCAGCTCCCCCTGGGACCCGAGGCTGTATATCAGGCGGTGATGAGTCCGAGGATTATCTGTCTGCCCGCCCAGAGGCCCCAGTTCAGCGGTGCCTGCCCACCCTCCTGCAGCCCAGCCTGGGGTGAAGGCCTCCTGACATCTGTGGGACCTGCAGCTCAGAGACTTTTTGGCCCTGGGGCATCGGCTTGGGACCAGGTGGTTGCAAATCAACCTGGGAGTCGGTGGAATCTGGGCTGTGGAAACAGGTCCCCAAGAAAAGAGGGATGTGGGTGCCATTGGAGTGAGAAGTGTGGAGCAGCCTCTTTATCCCAGGAAAACACACCAGCCAGCAGTGGAAGCTTCCTGTCTCTTTGTTGCTGGGGCGCAACCATCTTCTCTCTCCTTCATCTCCATCCCAGACGTTTAGTCATAGGCTCCCAGCTCCCAAATGGCCTCTCTTTCTGTCCCCATTGCCTGTGCTCTCTCTAGCCCCCGGCACCACCCCTCTGCAGCTTGAAGCTTCTCCCTGCCGGGCCTCCTGAAACTCCCTGCCCAGCACCTGCCAGCTGTGATCGCTTCTTGCTTGTTCTCTGGCCCTGGTCACACAAGAGAGTCCTGCGACAGCAGGTGTCTGGCTTGTGGCTCTGGCTCCTGGGCATCTCCCCTGCTGGGGGAGGAGCCACAGGCCAGAGTTGGGCTCTATGGTGGAAGCACTCAGCACAGCAGATCATTCTGGTGTGAGGGGTTGGATAGGACCTCTTGTTCCTGAATGTCCCTGCCACTGCCTGTCACATCGCCTGCGACACCACCACTGACATCTTGAGGGACAAGAATCAACAAGCAACCTGCAGGCACCACAGGAGCACTGAGAACATCTGTGCCCAGGGTCTCTCTGAGTGGTCCATGCAACAGCTGCAGGGGAGCCTTCTGGGGGCCTTGCTAAATGTGCGGCTTCTGGGCCTGGAGTCAGGAGTCAGGGGTGGCTGTTCTGCTTTTAAGCAGACATCCCAGGTGGCTCTTCTGCCCGGGTAGTTTGGTGACAGGTGAGTGAACAGGGGTGGCAAGGAAGAGGAGTGTAGTTGGGCCAGTGGGTGACAGCTCCCAGCCTGTCCCCATATGTGAAAAGGAATCGGTAGGTAATACCTGCCCATGAGGGGGTTGTGTGGTTTAAATGACGTAGCTCACATGAAATTGCCTGCGGTCTATGCGCCAGATGTGTGTTTACCCAGATTAAGGGAGGTGGGCTGGACTCTTGTAGGAGAGAGTTGGGTCAGGATCCAATGTCCCATTGCCTCTTGGGAAGCAAATCTACCCCCAGCAGGGAAGGAGGGAAGCACAGCTGAAGGAAAGGGGGAACTGGGCTCTAGTCCCTTTTCTGCTACCAACTGACCTGTGTCGTCTTGGACAAGTCACTACCCCTCTCTGGGCCCCAGTTCTGCGTTAAATGAGGAATTGGACCAGGTCACCGATTCTAAAGCTTTTCCAGTAGCATTCATCTCAGAATAATATTGAATGTTTGTTAAGAAGAAAAGCATTATATTATCCCCTCCCCCCAATAAAAGGCAGAACACCGTGGGGCAGTTCCAGTGGGTCTGGGAGGTGTACATGTGTGTTGTGGGGGTGCTGTGTATCCACTCCCCAAGGCTCTGGCACTTTCGGGTGTCAGGCCCTCTTCAAAGGCCCCTGTCTACGCCTAGAGAAGGCTGACCATCTTGGGCAGAACTTTATGTGTCCATGACATGGCTGTGGTGGTGATATATGTTGGAAATATTGGTACATACAGTAACAGTAAATATCAGCAACTTACCTGTCAAGTGTGGTGATAGATAAAAGAAATACATGGAGAGAAGTGTCAGCCGGGAAAAAAATATACAGCTTGCAGTAAATCACCACCAAGCAATTAGAACATAAAATTAAGTTATGCAGTATTTTGTTTCCTTGGGACAGTGCACTGTGCTGTGGCAGTCCCTCCACCCATGACAGAGGCTGATGGGAGGTGGGGAGCCCGGGCAAGCCCCTCCCCGACTGCCTCCCGATGGCCAAGTAAGGAAGAGCATTGGGTTCAAATCCCAGCTTCGCCGTTGATGGCTGTGTGGCCTCTGGCATATTATCTACCTCTCTGAACTTGTTTCCTCATCGACAAAGGGGGCACGTGTATTAATGCATACCCAGGATGGGTCATTCACTGTTAGTTCACCGGCTGTTCACAGGACATGTATCCTGGCAAGTCCTGCTGTAGGTGCTAGAGGCAGTGGTGGAAAGACAGATACAGTCCTGCTGGCATGGAGCTCGCCTTCTAGAGACGGAGATGAACGGTACACAAGAACTGTGCTGTGCATCTGTTGGAGACATGGGAGTGCTGGATCGGGGCGGGGGTGATGGAGAAATGCCCCTGGAGAGGGCGACACTCGAGGGGCGACCTGCAGAAAATGCAGACGTGAGCCATGCAGGTATCTGGGGAGAGAACATTCTCAGCTGAGGAAGGCAAAGTCGCGGGCCCGAGGGGCCAGGGTAGCTGGGCGAGCAAGCAGGCAGAGTGATGGGAAGCGAGGCTAGATCGTCTGGGGGTGAGGGTCTTGTAGGCCAGTAAAGGGACTTGGGCTTTTACCCTGAGCCAGGGGGAGCCCCTGGGAGTGACGTGGGGTCATGGGGGAAGGGCCGAAGCCAGGAGAGCCTTAGTTGTGGGCAAGGCCTGATGGTGGCCTGAACTAGGGAGGCAGCAGAGCCGATGGTCAGAAGTGGTCCAATTCGGATTGAATTTTGGGTAGTACCAACATGGTTTGCTGACAGATGGGGTGGAGCTCTCCAAGGCTTTCAGCCATAGTCACTAGAAGGATGAAATCACTGTTCGGTGATGGGGGCAGGTTCTGGGGAGGATCAGGAGTTTGGTTTTGGACATCCTGGAGGAGAGACCAAGGGGGCAATGGGACATACCAGTCCGGAGTTGGGCGAGAGGTCTGGGGTTGAGTGGAAGTGGAGTCCCAGGCGAGAGGCTGCCCGTGGGGAGGGGCAGAAGCAGGAGAGCCAGTCCTGAAGCCAGGAGCGTGAGCGTGGTGTTCTAAGGAGGAGGGAGAGAGCCAGTGCCACTGGAAGGTCAGGGAAGATGAGACCCCACCACTGGGTCAGCGGCACTGGGGTCATGGCTCATTGGTGGGTGGCAGCCCAATGGGAGTGTGTGTCAGTCGGTTCCCCAGAGAATCAGAACCAGCAGCATGTGTGTGTGTTTAATAGGAGGCTGAGAAGCCCCGAGGTCTGCAGTCAGGAGGCCAGAGGCCCAGGAAAGCTGAGAGTGTAAATTCTAGTCCAAAAGCCAGTGGGTTGGACACCCACAAAGAGCTGATGTTTCAGTTCAAGTCTAAAGGCAAGGCAAGGCCAATGTGCCGGCTCAGGGAAGTCAGGCAGGAGGAATTTCCTCTTACTCTTGGGAGAGTCAGCCTTTCTGCTCTGTTCAAGCCTTCAACTGATTGGATGAGGCCCACCCACAGCAGGGAGGGCAATCTGCTTTACTCAACCTACTAATTCATATGTTAATCTCATCCCAAACACCCTCACAGACACATTCAGAATAATCCTTGACCCAATGTCTGGGCAGCCCGTGACCCAGTCAAGAGGACACATAAAATTAACCATCAGAGTAGATTGGAGAGAAGAGCAGCAACAGGGGCATCGGGAATCCTGCACGTAGACCCTGCTTTTGAGGAGTTTTCCTATAAAGGGAGTAGAGAAGTGGGTGGTAGATGGAGGAAGATGGGGGGTCAGGAGACAGTTTTGAAGTGGCAGAAATAATAAGCATGCTTGTACACTGCTGGGTCAGATCTAGTCAGGAGGGAAAACTAATCACGTCTGAGGGTGGGTGCGAAAGGAACAGTTGCTTATTGGGATGATCTTATTGGGCAAGAGAACACGGATTCCATGTCTAGGTGGGCATCAGCCTCCAACAGGAGCACAGATGGCTCTGCGGTAGGAAGCCGAGGGAAAGCAAGACAAATGGGCAGCTGGACAGGATAGTGGGAGCACATGGGGGCGGGCCTCTGCCCAGTGCTCATCTTCATCAGGCAACAGGAAACTGTGGGCTGGGACTACAGTGCAGGGGGCTGAGGGGAGGAGGTGCCCGGGAGCACGGGAGAGCAAGTGGACTGGGGAAGGGCGCTGTGCTTCTCAGGCCCTCTTGAGTCACAGATCACGGATTGGAACTGAGCCCCATCAGTGAGGTGGCATGTGGGGTTCTGGGTGGAGAAGGCAAAGGGTGCAGCATAAGGTGGGGAGGCGAGGGTGTGTGCAGGGGAGGGGTTAGCAAGACGGACCCTGGGGGAGTGGGTGCTACAGGGAGGGAGCTGAAGGACAAGGAGGGGGTGGCCGAAGGGGGCAATGCCTGTAAGTCACCCGGTTCCTGCCAAAAGCAAGGTCAGGGAGGGTGGAGGAAGGGTAGAGACGGAGGAAGCGGTCAAAGAACTGAGGGAGCAGGGGCAGGGAGGACTGCGGTGTGGACGCCAAGTCACCCAGCATTATGGCAGGAAGGGCAGCAGCTGAATAATCCCAGGGCCTAGGGGGAAGTGCTGGGGTGGCAGTGAGCACCGCAGGGGGCACAGCCTGTGGTCTGTGGATGGAACACCAGTATGTGCCCACGGGGGCAGGGGACACACACAGTAGGTGCTTCGTGAACAGGCACTGCCCTCCTTAGTAGTGTCTCAGGGCCCAGAATACGGAACCTGGGGTCACAGAATAGAACTTAAAATCAGGACGTGCCAGCGCATCCGTGGGACAGGGTTTACGTGCACTTGTTTCTAGAAGGTGTGGTGTCTGCAGGGCCTGCCTGTTGCCCTCTTCCTGCAGGATCCAGCCACCCTGGAGTCTGTCTCTGCCCTGCAGAGTGGTCCTGCCAGGCCTATCAAGAGCAGCAGGGGTGCAGGGGGGACTCGGGCTCTGGGCACTGGGAGCCCAGGGTGCGACCAAGGACCCAGGCCTGGCCCCCTCCCCGGGCTCAGGGGCAGCCCGGCTGTAGGTGGTGATGTCTGGGCATTGCCCCAGCCAAGCGGCCCAGGCCCGTCATGCTGGCCGGTGCACAAGCAGGGGGGGGGGGGCGCCTGGGGTGGAGGCTCCAGGGGCAGCCCCCGCATTGCAGGGGGGGAGCCTCATGCTCTGTGGCTCGGAGCCGCTGGCGGGGTGCAGGGGGACAGGGCCCCTCTGCCCCAGTCATCTTCGCGGGGGATGGCTGCTGGGGTCCCGCCGTGAGCCCGCCGGGTTATCAGAAGCCCGAGGTCGGCCCCGCTTTTCTCACTCGTCGCCTTTGTGAGCTGCGGCCCGGGCCGCACCCACCTGAGCCTCAGCTTCTCAGGCGTTAGGAGGGCGCACACCGGGGACCGGGCGTGAGGCTGGCGCGGGGCTTCATGTTTTCCTCAACCGTGGCCTCGCAGCAACCCCGCTTCCATTCCTTTCTCGGAAAAGCTTCTGATGGGAGCAGCAGTATTGCTCTGTGCGTGTCCTGCCCTGCCTGTATAGGCAGGATTTAAGGAGCACTCCACGCGGCCTCCCCGTCACGCGGTCTCCTCCCTCACGCGGTCTCCCCGCCGTCACGCGGCCTCCCCCCCCTCACGCGGTCTCCCCCCCTCACAGGTCTTTCCGCCTCACGCGGTCTCCCCCCGTCACGCGGTCTCCCCCCCCACACGGTCTCCCCGCCTCACGCGGCCTCCCCCCATCACGCGGCCTCCCCCCCTCACGCGGCCTCCCCCCCTCACGCGGTCTACCCCCCTCACACGGTCTCTCCGCCTTACGCGGTCTCTCCCCCCCCCGTCACGTGGTCTCCCCCCCTCACGCGGCCTCCCTCCATCACGCGGCCTCCCCCCCTCACGCGGCCTCCCCCCCTCACGCGGTCTCCCCCCCTCACACGGTCTCTCCGCCTTACGCGGTCTCTCCCCCCCCCCGTCACGTGGTCTCCCCCCCTCACGCGGCCTCCCCCCCTCACGCGGCCTCCCCCCTCACGCGGTCTCCCCCCTCACACGGTCTCTCTGCCTTACGCGGTCTCTCCCCCCCCCGTCACGTGGTCTCCCCCCCTCACGTGGCCTCCCTCCATCACGCGGCCTCCCCCCCTCACGCGGTCTCCCCCCCTCACACGGTCTCTCCGCCTTACGCGGTCTCTCCCCCCCCGTCACGTGGTCTCCCCCCCTCACGTGGCCTCCCTCCATCACGCGGCCTCCCCCCCTCACGCGGCCTCCCCCGTCACGCGGCCTCCCCGCCTAACGCGGCCTCCCCCCCTCACGCGGCCTCCCCCCCTCACGCGGTCTCCCCCCTCACACGGTCTCTCTGCCTTACGCGGTCTCTCCCCCCCCGTCACGTGGTCTCCCCCCCTCACGTGGCCTCCCTCCATCACGCGGCCTCCCCCCCTCACGCGGCCTCCCCCCCTCACGCGGTCTCCCCCCCTCACACGGTCTCTCCGCCTTACGCGGTCTCTCCCCCCCCGTCACGTGGTCTCCCCCCCTCACGTGGCCTCCCTCCATCACGCGGCCTCCCCCCCTCACGCGGCCTCCCCCCGTCACGCGGCCTCCCCGCCTAACGCGGCCTCCCCCCCTCACGCGGCCTCCCCGCCGTCACGCGGTCTCCCCCCCTCACAGGTCTCTCCGCCTCACGCGGTCTCCCCCCCTCACGCGGCCTCCCCGCCTCACAGGTCTCCCCGCCTCACGCGGTCTCCCCCCCTCACGCGGCCTCCCCGCCTCACGCGGCCTCCCCCCGTCACGCGGCCTCCCCCCCTCACGCGGCCTCCTCCCCTCACGCGGTCTCCCCCCCTCACGCGGTCTCCCCGCCTCACGCGGCCTCCCCCCCTCACGCGGCCTCCCCCCCTCACGCGGTCTCCCCCCCTCACGCGGCCTCCCCGCCTCACGCGGTCTCCCCGCCTCACGCGGCCTCCCCCCATCACGCGGCCTCCCCCCCTCATGCGGCCTCCTCCCCTCACGCGGTCTCCCCCCCCACGCGGCCTCCCCCCCTCACGCGGTCTCTCCGCCTTACGGGGTCTCTTCCCCCCCCCCGTCACGCAGGCGGTCTCCCCGTCACGTGGTCACACCCCCCCATCAAGCGGTCTCCCCCTTACGCGGTCTTCCCTTAGGCGGTCACCCCGTCACGCGGTCTCCCCCCGTCACGCGGTCTCCCCCCGACGCCGCGTCCCCCCCTCGTCACGCGGTGTGTCCTTCCCTCCCTCAGCCGCCCAGCCTTCCTTGCCCACTACGCGCCGGGCAGAGATAAGAGGATTTCCGGTGATGCCGCCTGAGGAGGCAAGTGGTGCGGCCATTAGCAGGTCCTTCCCCGCACGTCGTCGTTTGGGGCAGCTCCACTGCCTTCCCCCGGGAGGCCTGGCCAGAGAGAGCACGGCCTGCACCCCGGGGTGCCCGGGATAGGATGACGGGGTACGGCCCGGAGAATCCCTCAGAAGGCGGGTGGCCAGCTCCGCGCCGCCCCAGCATCCTTCAGGTTTGCTCCGGGTGCTCCGACGCGGCCCCTGTGTGCGGCAGCCGGCAGCCCAGGACCAGGGCCCTTGGGCTTCGGCTGCCCTGGCACTGCCCGTCCCCAAAGCAGCCACCCAGCCCTCCAGGCGCCGCGCCTCGTGGGTGACTCTGGCTGGTCTAAGCCCCGGAAGCCCCGGCACATGTCTCCATTGCGGAGCCACCCCCGCAGGGCGGCGCCCCCCCCTCCACTGGCCCTGACCACAGGTCCCAGGGGTGCCCCCCGGGGGGGCGGGGCTGGGGGAGCCCTGTGGGTCAAGGGGACGGGCGCAGTCTCCGCATTGAGGGTCCCACTGGCCGTGCTCCAGGGGAGAAAGGTAATAGGAGCAACTTCCACTTACTATCAGTATAAATCCCACAATCAGGAAAATTGCTTCAATTGCTAAAAAATGCTGGTGGGAAAGTCCATTTATTTTTCATTTTTCTTGTGCACTTGCCCCCCTTACTCATGAATCAATGTCGGTATGTAAATTAAATTTATACCCCCGTTATCTTTCATGCCTCTGGGGCTCTGGTGTCAACTGGGCTTCTGGTTCCTGAAAGCCATGGTCCGCTTCCCAGTGGAGAGAGATGGGTCCTCTCCAAGGGCTCCTCACTGTTCTGGAGCCTCCCCTGAGCCCCCCTCCCCTCGACAAGACCACACTTGCTTTTTGGAAAACTCTCGTTCTTCTCTGGAGCTGCTTTAGCTCTAGCATCTGCAGCAAAGGATTTGGACGCTCGACTTCTGGTGTTTCATGTTGGGAGGGTTTGCAGGGAGCATGCCGAAGGCCTGGTTTCATTTCTTTCTTTTTTAAAAAATTTTATTTATTTATTCATGAGAGAGAGAGAGAGAGAGAGAGAGGCCGAGACACAGGCAGAGGGAGAAGCAGGTTCTTTGCAGAAGCCGGATGAGGGACCCGATCCTGGGACTCCACGACCACGCCCCGGGCCCAAGGTGGACGCCAAACCACTGAGCCCCCCAGGGATCCCCTCATTTCTAGCACCGGCTTTCTGAATTGGCCTGGAGAGGACATGCAAACTGCGGGCATTTCGGAAACACATTCTAGTAACACATAGACACACAGGCTTCTTTTCTCTTTGTCCCCCAAGCACACACATACACACACCCACTCACACAAGATAGAACTGGGTGCCTGCCTGCCTTCCTCTTTAACACGGGCTGACGTGGTTAAACAGCAGCTGTTGAAGAAGCCGGGTTTCACCTGCATTCTGGGAGGTGTAGAACTTTCTAGAGCTGACAGTGTACTTCGTTCTCCATCCTCAGATTTCGGCTCCTCCCTGGGTCGCCTCTGTAAAGCATGGTTAGCTGATGATGTATTCATTCAACCAGTGTTAACTCTCCGTTTCTGGGTCCTGTACCCCTTGAAAATCTAATGAACCCCCCCCCCCACTGTACAATTTCGAAGGACCCGGGGGCAGTTTGCAGAGTCCATCCTGAGCCGGGGGCTGGAGAACACCTGCAGTGGAGGCCTGCTCCTGCGCCCCCCACCCTCCTCGCCAAACCGAGAGGCTTTCCAGGGGCTCAGGAGTCTGGGGTCCCTCTGAGCCAGTTGCCCCAGCCCCTCACAGCCCAACACCCTTCTCAGAGCTTGTCTCAGAAGAGCTGACCCCTGGGCCACACTTCTAGACTTAGAGACCCTCCTCAACTCCCTTGCGTGACACCTTGTTGCTGGGCGGGGAGCTCCTGAAGTGGCAGCTGGCCGCGCCTGCTCCAGGCCCCTGGAGCCCCCCAGCAGGTATCATTACTGCATAAGAGACCCATCATTCTGCATTAATCTGGGATTCATCATGATAGCCATGACCATAATTAATTTATTTGGTATTAATGTGGATGAAATATGTACTGTCCTTTCAGGGGAAATCAGGCTGCCTATAAGCATTAGTTAAAAGGACCATTAAAATCAAACCTTCCCCAGATCCATTAGGCGAAGTCTTTCATCCTGAAGAAGATAAAGTTCTGCTGTGTGAAATGTCATGAATAATTAGGTTGATTGCTGTTTTAAACTCTGCCCCTGCCTCTCCAACCCCTCCCGCCTTCCTCCTGAAGCAGGCAAGCCTCACCTACAGTGGAGCCCCCCCTTCGTCACCCTTGTCTACACTGGCCCCAAATTCCCCTCGGCCCTCTGCGACTACCCATGTGGCTCTGTGCCTATGGGCGCATGGGGAAGGGGGCCCCCTCGACCCCACTGGACTCCATTTTCACTGTGTCTGCCTCCCCCACTTCTGACCCTTGGCCCAGGGTGGCATGTGGCGCCTTCCTCTTGCCTCAGTGCTGGTCCAGAAAAGAATAGCCGCGGGAGAGGGCTGAAGCACCGTCGTTCACACTGAGGTCTGCAGACTCCTCGTCCCGAATGGTGCAGGGGTGTGAAATGCGGACTCCTGGGCTCACGGCAGACCAGCTCAGCTCAGGGGCTGTGCGTGGGGAGGGGATGGGGGCTGGCCTGGAGGGCTTCGGTGTGGGGCGGAGAGCCTTGCTCTTGCTGCCAGAGTCGAGTTTCTCCAGAACTGCAGTGTCGACGCTGGCACGAGCGGTCTCCTGGCTCCCCTTGTGGGAGCACTGTCAGCTGGAGGCTCTTTGCACACTGGCTCATGAACACACGCAGTTGCCCGGTGGGGCTGGTCCTCTAGGCCTCACGGGAAAGCTGAAGACCAGCCTGCTCGAGGGGCTCGGGGGTACTGACCGGGCAGTGGGAGCCCTGGTGTGTCAGCCCTAGAAGAGGCACTGGAGACCACTGTGACCCAGCTCTTCCCCTGGTGGTTAAAGAGCCCGGGGCGCAAAACACTGAGGGCGGGCGGAGATGGGAGTGGATGGTAAGCACGGGGTTGGGGGGCAGGCCCAGGCCCGGATGCCCATGGCCACCCCATGTGGGAATCGGCTGATTAGGACGTGGGGGATGGCCAGACCCCCCCTTCCCCCCACCACGCGCTCTCATCCCTTCCTGCTGCCCCAACAGGCGCTTCGGCACAAAATGCACGGCCTGCCAGCAGGGCATCCCCCCGACCCAGGTGGTGCGCAAGGCGCAGGACTTCGTCTACCACCTGCACTGCTTCGCCTGCATCATCTGTAACCGGCAGCTGGCCACGGGCGACGAGTTCTACCTCATGGAGGACGGGCGGCTGGTGTGCAAGGAGGACTACGAGACGGCCAAGCAGAACGGTAGGCCGAGGCGCCCCGCTCGCGGCCCTCTCCAGGCCTCTGTCCGGGTGGCGCCCCGGGCCGGGTCCTCCTGGGTGCGCGCTGCCTGTCCCTCAGAGCCCTCCGCAGGTCCCGCACCGCTCCCCCCCCCCACTTCCTCTCTGGCGGGCTTCACTGCAGCGTTAATCGGGTTAGAGGTAGAGAGAGCAGCCCGGCCCCTGCATTGGTCATGGCCTATGTGGCTGGCTCCTAGCCTGGGGTGGGGCTGGGAGGGCGCCGGGGCTGCTCACTGGTCTCGTGTCCTGCGGTGCACGTGTACCTCGGGGCCCCCACACCTCACAGGCTTGTCAGCGAGCCCAGCGCCGGCCTAAGTTGGCTCCCCTTTCGGTTAACTGCGTTCTGTTTCCCGTCTCAGGCTGTGGGCTTGCCGAGGGCAGGTGAGGTGAGGACTCCCTGTGTCTCCCCAAGGCCCTGATACCAGTCAACCACAGAGCTTCCTACCCACCTGCCCTTCTCTCAGCCCCCTTGGGGCCCAGGCTCTACGCAGAGACCTCCACGGGGTTGTCATTGTCAGGCCGCAGGGTTAACAGTGCACCTGGAAAAAACCTGCCCCCATGGGGGCAGCCTGGGCAGGGCCGCTGCTCTGCCCTCCAGCGCCGTGTTCTGGAGCAGCCAGGGGCCTTTCCGGGGCCTGGACAGGGCGGTGACCCCTCCCCTGTAGCCCCACCTCGGGCTCCTCACTCACAGCTGGGTGCCCAGGGGCTGTGCCCTTCACCCTGGCTCCAGATGTGGAATTTGGCCCAACTCTCCCTGGGAATCTCAGATGCCCAAACACAAAACATCAAGGCCATTTGCCTTTGACTAGAATTTTCATCCACTCAGGGTGTTACTGCAAAGAGCAGCTCTCAACAGCTCTGGGCTTGATGGGAAAAAAAGCGACAACAATGTCATGTGTCATCTTCTAGATCTTTCCTGGGCCCCCCACACATGTGTTTTATAGATCTGAGACAGCCATGGAGAAATGAGTATATTTTTGCTGAATAACCACAGTTTGAGGGTTTTGTGGTGGTGCGGAGGCAGAGGTATAGGGGCCGTTTTGGAGAGGCAGCTGGAGCCAAGCTTGGCTTTGGTGGGAGGTGAGCAGGACAGCACTGCAGGGGCGCCTGAGTCAGAGGCTTCCACTTTCTTCTCCCAGAACCCCCACAGCCCTGGCCTTTCAGGATGGACAGGCCTTTGGTCTCCTTTCACCTCTTTCTGGGACCTCGGCAAGCCCATTCCCAGGCTCTCTGCCTTAATGTATTCATCTATTCTGGTTCCTTAAGACTCCCTTGATGCTGCTGCTTTGGAGTCAATTATGATGTCATAGAAGATTAGGGCATCTTGTCGGGGATAAACCATCAAAGCAGATGGACTCAGAGATCCCCAGCTGCCTTTGGAACTCTGATGCCCTTCCCCAGGGATGCTAGGAATGTGCCACCTCCCTCCAGGCTGGTGGCTGCTTCTCCTCATTGGAGGCCTTTTTAGACCTGGCCTTGCATCCAGCTCTGCTGGGGATGGTTCGAGAAGAGGGGGAGACTAGCTGGGAGGCAAGAATGATGTGGAGTGAACACTCTTATCAAGGATTGTCTGTGCTGTACCAGACCTTGGTAGTACACCGGATTTGGCACCAGAGGCTGGTGGACACCTCTGCTCAGTCACTAACCTGGGGGTCCCCTGGCCAGCTGTGTAACTGGTTCAGCCTTGGTTTCTCAGCTCTGTATGGGGAGGCGGTGGGGGTAACAGCACCTGCCGCATAGGCTGTTTCCCGAGGTTCAAATAGGATGACGCCTGTGGGGTGGATGCTGAGGGGAGGGTGAGGACAACGTTGAAGAGGAATGCAAACAGGGGGCTGAGATCTGCTTTAGGTTTTCAAGTAGTGGAGGTTACACAGTATTCCTGACCTTTCTCTTCTTTGGGACACCTGGTTCTTTTTGTTTTAATTCCTCCCGGCTGATCTAAACCTTCTTTCAGGCTTCCAGTTCCCTCCCTTGTGTTACACAAAGGACCAGTATCAGCTATTTGTACCTTAGTGTGAATGATTTTGTTCATTTGTTATATCTCCCTGGATATTTGCATTTTCAATATAATGAGGTTGCATTTTATGCCAGGGACAAGTGCTAGGAGACCCTGCATAATTCAAAACCAACATATTTTAAGACTAATTTTCCCATAGGAATTAATGTAAAAAGTAGGAGGGGGGATGTATTCTGGAAGCACATAAATCCATAACTGGTGAAGTGTATCTTTGCCTTAATGCTACTTTTTATTTTCTCAGCACTATCTCTAATACCTTGCAGAATGCTCTCTCCTAAATTAACAGCCTAGGATATCGTGGTCTCGCTTGGCCTTCTTCATAGCGTTTTATCACATTTAACTTCCGTACCAAAGTTATTGATTTTTGGGTACATTTTTCAGCACGAGCACTGCCACCACTACTTAATGAATACTTGGATGACATTGTTATAGGATATAAAAAAGATTTTAAATTATAATAACAGTGAATGTTAAAATAACAGCATAATAGTCCCCATAATCGCAAGAAGAAAGTCATGTGCACATAGACAGCAGTTCTGGACCAGTGGGCCACCGACCCAGGATGACGGCTATACCCCAGTGGCCGTGGCAAAGAAAACCATTTCTAAATAATTAGGCCAGCCTATTTAAAAATTAGACAATTCTTGATGAATTAATTTTTTTTGCTGGTTTCATTATTTCAAATTTTATATCTCAAGACTGTATTGATGTTTTAAAAGGGCACTATTTCCTGTTGGCATCAAAGGCTGTCATGCTGTTCTCTTTACAAATATGGGCAGAAGGGATTGATTCCTTATGACAGAATTTAGAGAATTTTGGAGGTTTTCTACAGTCTGCCACAGTGGCTCTGGAAGCTTTCTCTTTGGATCCAGGGCTCCAGGGAGGGGTTGGGTGGCTGGGGTTTGAGGACAGTAATGGCTCTGAAGAAGGAAACAGCCTGAGAAGAGAGGACTGGGGACTTCATGCTCCCTCTGCCATGTACATGACAGTGGTGTGGACTCGGCCTGCACAACTGATTCTTACAACATGGTGCCCAGCTCAGGGCAGGCTGTGTTGTCCCAGGCTTCAGAGTGGGGAGGCCACAGGCCCATGTCACTCCCTCACTCAACAAGAATGTCAAACCCAGGTCTTCTGACTGCAAGAAACCCTTTTTAGAATTGTCATGAGAATTGTTTGCCCATAAAGTTCTCAGCTCACACCAGGCACATAGTAGGTGCTTAGCAAATGTTGGCCATTATTGATCATCAGAGAGGGTTTTCTTGAATGGAAAGGAAAGAAAAAAGAGAGGAAGGTAGAGGTGTAGCAGAGACATGTTAAAGGACACAGGGGAGGGAACCCAGAAAACCCAGAGAGCCAGGGATGCCGTGGTGGTTTGTTGACTGAGTGGAGGTGCCATACAGAGAGCAGATGGAAGTCTAGTGCTGGGACAGGAGACCAAGCGTCCACACCCGCCTGTGTGCTCCTGCATGCACCGGGCGCCTCTCTGCCTCTGACTGGACAAACCAGCTCTGACTACCAGGAACACCAGGCTTATCTGCTCAGAATCCACTTGAGAATGTTGCTCGGTCAGTGGGTTGTCCTGAACACTCTTCAGACCAGTGGTTTTCAAAAAGTTTGACTATGACCCCGAGTAAGAAACTCATTTTCACCTCAGTACACATATATATTCATACCGTGAACCCCAAACAACTCCTGTGAGACCGTACCTGCCCTCATGTATCCCATCCCATCCCATGCAGCACATTCCCCCCCCCCCCGGTTTTTAATCCACTCAATTGACAGCACAAACCCATTAGTGGGTTCTGACCTATAGTTGGTGGACACGGCTTAGAGGACGCGTGAATGCGCAGGCCACCCCTGCTGAGCCAGGGAGGCCACCGCAAAGGGGTCTGGGAAATGAGAGGCCGTGGAGGGGAGGCGGGGCAGGGGTGTCTGGGGCAGCCCTGGCTCCTTCAGCCTCACAGCCCAGCTACTGAGGCCCGGCTGGCCCGGCAGGGTGTTTGCCACGACAGGGAAGCCCGTGGAACTTACACCTGCAGGCTGGTGGGAGCCCCCGTGTGGCCGGGCTGGCAGGTGGCAGATGGAAGGCCAGCGAAGGGCTGTTGTCCTCACGTCTCCGTGACCCGGGAAGGCCTGGGGCGAGGCCGTCCACCATTCCTCCCCTCGTCCCCGTGGCTCAGCACACGGTGGGCAAGACCGCGTGCGAAGAGGAGGGAGGGATGAGCGCCAGCTGCTCTGGGCGGGCAGAAGCCAGTAAGGAGGGCTCTTCACTGCAGATGACTCCGAGGCCGGAGCTAAGCGGCCCAGGACCACCATCACAGCCAAGCAGCTGGAGACGCTAAAGAACGCCTACAAGAACTCCCCCAAGCCCGCCCGGCACGTGAGGGAGCAGCTGTCGTCGGAGACGGGCCTGGACATGAGGGTCGTCCAGGTGAGGCCCCAGCTACCCGCCCCCGGCCTCCTCTGCCGTGTCGGTGGGGTGGGGGGGGCTGGGCCTGCGTCCTCCTGCTGGGCTGTGGGGGGGCTGGGGTATGGATCTGCGCCCTCTGCGCTCTGCCAGGAGGAGGTGGAGGTTCAGGGAGCACTCTGGGGAGCTGGGCTCGGGCCGTGACCCCGGGAAGGGAAGCTCCTGGAAGCAGAGAGGGAGTTCTGAGGCCCTGGGGCAGGGAGTAGTGGGCTTGGGGCACTCCTGGCCCTGAGCTCCACCAACGCTTCAGCGCCTGTCTCCAGCTAGCTGTCTTGGGGAGCCTGGGGTTTGGGGTGGACACCCCCCGAGTGTGTCCCTTCTGCTTGTGTGGCAGGTTTGGTTTCAGAACAGAAGGGCCAAGGAGAAGCGCCTGAAGAAGGACGCGGGGCGGCACCGCTGGGGGCAGTTCTATAAGAGCGTCAAGAGGAGCCGCGGAGGCAGTAAGCAGGAGAAGGAGAGCTCTGCAGAGGACTGTGGGGTTAGTGACAGTGAGCTGAGCTTCCGAGGTGAGCAGGGCTGGAGGGGCGAGGCCGAGGCCTTAGGAAAGGCCCCTGGGAAACAGTAATTCTTGACACACAGGAGGGATCTTTCTTGAGGCCTGACGCCTGTCTCCTGAATGCAGGCTCTTCCCTGCGACTTGCAGTAAAGGGTGGGGGGTGGGGGAGGCAGTGGCCCTTTCAGGTGGGACAAGGAGGAGAAGACAAGAGAGCTCTGCTGCTGGAATGTGGAAGCTGGGTTCCCCAGGACCATGGGCCCCAAGGCCTCCCCTCCTTTCCTGCTGACTGGGGCTCTCTCACCGGCCCGTGCAGCCAGGAGCAGACAGCTGTGTCTTGGCCCCTGCCCTCAGACCCTCTCCTGCATTTCCCTCCTTTGCAGGGGCGCTGGCCTCCCTCCCGTGACCCCCTGGAGCAACCCCTTCCTCCTCTCCTGGTGGTAGGGAGGACATGCTCAAGAGGCCCTTTGCCCCTGGGGGAGATCAATACTGTGAGTGCATGTGGGATGGGGACAGGCCTCACTTCTGAAATCCCCTCCCCCACCGCCCACGTCATCCTGTCCCCTGCACAGAAGCTTCGCAGCATGCGCTCCGTTCAGATCTGTGCATCAGCAAAATTTGCAAATCACTGCATGCTCTGGATCTGAGGTTGTTTGCAAACAGCCGTACCTGTTCTCATTTACTGAGTCCTCAGCTGTGGAAGGTCCTCTGTTGTGGGTGGACAGGAAGAGTAGTGAGCGGGGGTCCGAAATCTGGTTGCCAATTGTGGCTCTCTCAGATTGATTTGCTTCCTCAGTTTCTGCATCTATAACTGGGGAATAATCACATCCTTGCCCATCTCAGTGGTGGCGTGGGGTTCAATGAACATGGCTGACTATGGATGTGTTTGGGTGAAGCTCAGCACAGCTGAACACTTGGAAGACATGACTGCCACCACAGGGAGTCTGCGGCCCCCACAGAGGGTCGTATGGAGTGACAGGTATAGGCAAAAGGCCACATAATGGAGCTGAGCCTTTATCCTTCTGTTCCCTTTAAGGAGCATGAGATCTCCTTTCTTTTCCATTTTCAGGGCAGAGTGGGGGGCGGGCAGGTTGCCAGGAGTGGGTGTTGAAGTTCAGTCTGGGGAGGCTTGCTAGGAACTGCTGCATAGGTCCAGAGTGGGAACAGAAGAGGAAGTTGGTGGGGCAGAGGATGGAACATGATGCCCCAAGAGGACTGTAGCTCACTCTAGAAGTCTGTCCTGTGGGACCCCAGGAAGGGCTCAAGGGCCTGTGCTCACCTTCCAGTCCTGCTGGTTAGGAAAGCCATCTGATCTCATTTGAGCTGCCAAAATCCATGTCTGGGACACATGCAGGATGGTTAAGTCTTGCTTTGTAGCTCTTTTGTGTTGGGTGCACATGGGACCCCCGGTTGACCCGTCATGGGTCTCTCTGGATAATTCTATAACACTTTATTTTTTAACACTAAAACTGCTTGCCTCTGTTGGAGAGATGAGTTCTTCTAGGTAGCACAGATTCCATTAGAAACCCTTAATGAAATTCTTCAAGAAACAAGAAGGTCCGTTTGCCTTAATCAAGTCAATACTTTGTCCCCGGTGAAGAGCTTATTCGATAGAGAAACCACGTCTTTCAGTATTGAACCTGCTTTTCCAGGTAGACCAGAAGGATTTTGTATACATGCCTAAGAGTGGTCCTCAGCTACCCTTAGCACATGGGCCTGTTTCTTTCCCAACCAGTGAAACCAAGGACTTTTCTCAGCCTGAAAGCTTTCAGATTAAATCTTGTCAGCACGTAGTTTCCATTTGTGAGGTTGGTAACGTATGAGCCACAAACCTCAGGCATTCATATTCTTTAGCAGAGCCATTTTAGTACATGAGCCACACGGGGCCAACAAACTTACCAGACATCTGTCCAGCCTTCCGGGATCTGCATTCAGTCTCTGCAGGTGTTTCTTCTTTTTTTCCCTTGATGCGGGTCAGTCTCTGGATGCCAGGTTGACGTGTCTGTCTGACTCATGCATAGGCAGCGAGGCAGCTGCCATCCTTGGGCTTCTTTCTTGGTCATGTGTATTCCTAGGTTGTGAAGAACAGGGACCACTGGAGTCCTGGCGGCTGACAATAAATCTCCGTTCTTTTGTCCACAGAGGATCAAATTCTCTCAGAACTTGGCCACACCAATAGGATTTATGGCAACGTGGGGGACGTTACAGGCGGACAGTTAATGAATGGGAGCTTCTCCATGGACGGGACAGGACAATCCTATCAGGACTTGAGGGATGGGAGCCCTTATGGAATCCCCCAGTCTCCCTCCTCCATATCGTCCCTGCCATCCCACGCTCCTTTGCTCAATGGGCTGGATTACACGGTGGACAGTAATTTGGGCATCATTGCGCATGCAGGGCAGGGAGTCAGCCAGACGCTGAGAGCCATGGCTGGGGGACCCACCTCTGACATCTCCACAGGAAGCAGTGTAGGCTATCCCGACTTTCCAACTAGCCCAGCCTCTTGGCTCGATGAAATGGATCATCCTCCTTTTTAAACATCTCTCCTCCCCACCCTACCCGTCCTGGCTTGAGAAAATATCTTCAAGGATCAAAAGAGACTTGCCTTTTAAGGATCAAAAGTGCGCCAATGTGAATTTCCATTATTTTCAATGGAAGTCCTCCGCTGATCCCTAGGTGGTCGAGAGACCACGCTAGGGCCCTGTCATCCCGGGGAAGTAGTGGGAAGGCGGCCTCCTCCCAGAACACAGCACAGGGGCGCAGAGCCTAGAGCGCTAGGGTGCTGCTTGGTGGCTTCCTACCCCCGTCCTGCTTACAGGCTTTGGCTGCTCGGTGCTTGGTGGCACGAGGTGACTGTCAGGCCATCTTGGCCTTTGGGAACTCTGCTCCGACGAGTGTGTCTCATGAGCTGCCTCCTGAACCACTGCTCTCTCCAGAACTGAGATTCCTAAGGTAGAGGCATCATGGCCCTTGAGTATAATAAAAGTGATTTCTGGACCACCCTATTGAACGCTCATTTTGAAAATAAAAAATCACTTATTAAAGGTCAGTGAAAACTTTGATGGCCACCGTTTGATATTGAAAATGTCCCCTTTTTTTTTTTTTTTTTTTTTTGCTGTGAAAAATATGACTTCTTCCCTGCCCAGAAGTACAAGCCAGACGATATTTGTCATTTTGGGTTTTTAAGAAATCCTGTCCCTCTCACTGAATCCTGATGGCAAGAAGTGGTTTTCCTTGCAGGTGACTCAGGCTGGAGCTGAGTGGCCTTGGACCATCACAGCGACGGCCCGAAGAGTCCCCTCGGTGCACAGTGTGCCTTTTTAATTTGCTCCTATCATTCATTCCACAAGACAGGCTGTGGGTCGCAAAGGGATCAAAGCTAAAATTCGGAGAGAACAGAACGACAATCAGTGCACTCGGGCAGGGCGCCGGGACTCTAACCGTGCCCGCCGCTAGCTTAGCCGTGGGCAGACGTGCCTCCCCGAGCTCCCCATCCCGCGGACTGAGATGATACCGCGTCATTCTTGCGGGAGCCGGTGTAGGTGAGCTCGCGAGCCCATCCGGCCAGCAGCCAGCCCTCCCCAGCCCTTTACAAAAGAGAGCTTTCTCTGGGGTAGCTGACTCAGCGGGACAGCGCTGGTCTCTTCCCAAAACTAGTAATGCTTTCTGGCCTAGCTTGGTTGGGAGGAAGCCCTAGGGAGCAGCCCTGAGATGGTGCGAAACGTTCCGAGCATTGGGGGGTTGCAGCTCCCAGGCTCTGCGGCCCCAGAGGCAGCGCTCCCCAGCCAGGGGCTGCAAAGACCCTCGGCTTGCAGGCTGGCTCTAGCCCCTCACCCAGCTGGAGGCGCCCCCCACCCCCCCACCCCGCGCAGACTCCACAGCGTCCTCAGCGTGGAGAGGCCACGCTGAGCAGGTGGTGCAGCAGGGAGTTCCCCATGAGCACGCAGTGGTTAGCCAGGCGGGCCTTCGGCCGGTCCCCTTGGGAGATGGTGGTTCGCCTCTTGCTGCCTCCATTCTCTTCAGCACGATCAGAGAGTAGGAAAGGGTAAGTAGGCATTGCCTTTCCTTCACGTGAAGTGATGAGGCCACAGATCCTGAGGGGCTTCCCTTCTGTGAATGCTTCGTCACCTTTGAGGACCACGAGATTTAGGCATGTGCTGGGCGGGCTAAAGGAAGACACAAAACACTTCCACTGTGGCCACTGCATCTACCATAACCTCCTTTACAGGACTAAACTGAGGTCAGGCAACCTTCTTTAAAACATGTAAGTCAGTAGAGTCCTGGCATCAGCCTTCGGGCCACCTTTGCTCTGATCGGTTTGGATTGTACCCTTATTTTTTGGTGTGCTGCAATTGCTGTGATTTTTGCTTGGAGAGTCCACAAATATAGACTTCTTAAGGCTCCGGGTGTAGGGATGGTGGTGTGTTACACCCAGCCAGTTGGCTACTGGGAATTCCCCAATAGTGCAACACTGGGAGTGAGGGCGGGACACAAATGTAAGACCAGAAGCCACGCGAAGGAAAGGAAGACCAGCTGTCTTTTAGGAGGACAGCTGCTTACACACACTAGTCTCAGCAGGCTGCTTACCCTACGCAGGAGAAAGGGTAGGGCAGTGAACCAGTTGCAAACTGTTCCACCCAGCCCAGTCTCGCGGGTTTTGACTCTTTGGTCTCGTATCTCATGAGACCTCAGAGGACCTTCATGTTTTTGGGGATTACGGTGCAGCTGGGGGGGAAGACTCTCTAGAGAGCCATGCCCGCTCAGCGTGGCAGTTTTTTTTAAGAGCAGCTGAAGGTCACCTGTTTTAGTTTCTGTACGTAACTTCCTCATGCTCACTCCTGATTCAATGGTGGGAGACTGGGAGGCTGTCCCTATTCCCACTAGTGACAGAGGTCTCTTGCGGCACTCAGTGAGCGGTGCAGTCGGTGGCTGTCGTAGCCTCTTTGGTTTCGGAGGGGTTGGTTGGCTTGCAGAGCCCTGGCGAGAGCACTGGCCAGAAAGCCAGTGGGGGGAGCTTGAAGGAAGTTCCCTAAACCTCCGGCCCAGAAAGCAGCAAACGCTGGTGCCTCATTTAGAAGTACAGCCGCAAGAGGCCTCGGATTCGAAGTGGATCGTCTTGCAAGTGAGGTTAGCACGTGGATGGGCCAGTGGCATCCAGGAGCCACAACATGCCAAGACTTCCTTGGCTCTTCTGTGGTTCAGAGAGGGAGAATAGAACGTCACCTTGAGATTCTCTTCAAGGCACTCCTCTATTCCTCATCACAGTGATAGTCTAATATTATGGTATTAGTCTGTTACTGAGGTATAAGGTGCTACATAGGAGCTGTTCCCTCCTTACTAAAACAATATGGATGAATTTTGGAAAACGAAATGAGAACTTCTAGAGGCATTTACAATATTTGGATTTGTCTTTGGCTCTAAGAGGGCAATTAACTAGCAACCATTTTCTGCTGTGCCCGGCTGATCTTAGGGTAGGAGGCTTCTGAATCCAGGAGTCAAGTTAAAGACAAAAAGAAAAACAAAAACCCCCAGTTTCCAGGGATAACTAGTATGAGCAAAAATGGGACCTGAGCAGCTATAGAAGAATCTACATTTGTTGAGAAGTAGGAAAAGCATAGAGGAACTACCAAATCCAGGGGCTCAGCCAGCCCTCTAGGTGAATCGCACTGCTGGGGAGCCTGGCTCCTTTCGGGGACTTGCTGTGCAACTCGAGGCAAACTGCTGTCCATGTTCGTGCTTTCTCTTTCCTGCCCCATCTGGTAGTTATGAAAATAACGTAAAATAAAAACCAACTACCATACTGATAACATTATTCCTGCAAACTAGGATGGTGAAACATCAGGGAAAGAGAACGAGACCTAAAACAAGCATTTGGGAGTGTCTTTAAAACTTGGTCATTTTTGTTTTTGTTTTCTTGCCAGTGTAAAACATGAAATCTAGTAGGATCACTGGGGCCGTTAGGTCTGCATAATTACGTTGACACTGCAAAAAGTGTGAGAGATCTGTAGAACAAAAGACATGAATGCCTCTGAAGCTCCAGCTGGTTATTCTGAAATGACTGCCTCCTTGCAGGAGGGGCTTCAGGGCTCCGGCTTAGCAGAAGTGCTCCATGACGGTGCTCTGACTGGTGTCCATGCTCCCATGGAACCCCTCCCACGCACCACTACTGACAACCCGGTTATAACCGTGGAAATGATGACCATACCTCCTCAGCCAGCAGGGTCTGGAAGGACTGAGGAGGCTCATTTTTAAACATTGCACTTTAAAAATTGGAAACCGTGAGATGAAGAAAAATTCAATTAAGCGGAAATGAGTTTTGTTTTATTGGCTGCTGCTGACGGGCTCTGGGCATGCTGAAAGCTAAATAAAAAGCACATCACTGGCTCTCTCTTTCTTGGATTGGTCAATTGGCCCTTTTTGCAGTAGTTGCTCCAACTGCTCTAACATGGGGACTGGAGCCAAAAAGAGAGAGCACGGCAAAGCCATCCCATCCACACACTGCTTGGTAGGACCCCACGGAAAGCACAGTTTCATGCTGCTAGCTCTGGTGAGGAGACAGCTGCAGGTTTGGGAGGTGTGCCAAGCATTCCTTTCCTTAGGGAGGCAGAGCACAGGTGGACAGAGAAGGACACCCCCACTCGCGTCTGCTGCCCACCTAGAGACAAGAATCATTTGTACTTCCCCACTTGAGGACTGTGTTCAGCCAATCATGTGGGTTCAGGGCTGCAGGGCCTCAGAAGCTGCTCTGAACTTGCATTCAGACCTCAAAGTCCCAGATCCCCTACGCTCTGGATTGTTGCCCTCACCCTTTGCAGTGTAAATTTTGTACAGTTAAAAAGAAATGAAGTCTCATTTCCTGGGGGAAAAAAAAAAGAAAAAAAAGGGACCCACCCATCCTTATTTATTGCCATGTGACTTTGGAACACAGAAGCTGGTGCGTTTGTTTGTATATGCCTCCTGTGTGTTGGCATGAGATGTGTATGGTAAAATTATGTCAAATAAATATGGAAATTCTTTAGAAGCTGATGTGTCCTGCTTTTCATTTTGGTTCTCTGGATGTTTTTTTCTCTTGATATAATTAGAACAAAAAGCTAAGCTGACATGGGATCCTTTCACCACCAGAAGGAAACCCAAAATACAACTCTGAATGCCAGAACTACTCACAACCACGAACACCAGCTCAATAATGGTTGTTTGATTAGAGGAAGTGCTCTGGCTTATGGCAATTTTCTGGAGCCCGATCCTTTGCTCGGAAACTTAGAGGGTGGGCAGAGAAGACCCACTGACCACATAATCTTAGTTAATGTTTGTCCTGTTGCATTTTTAAAGTCCTTCACACTTAAACATTTTCTCTCTAGAGAAAGTACGTGCAAACATCTGTATTTGGGTGAGGGGTGGACAGGGGGATAGAAACACCTCATCAGACTCATCAGGGCTCCTTGACATGCTTTTCTAGAAAAAAATATTCATTCAGATTTCTCCTCTGCAAGAGGCTTTATTAGTGTGCAGGATCTGAAGTTCAGCTGGAATGGAAAAAGCAACACAGCTTCTTTCATCAAAAAAAAAAAAAAAAAAAGAAAAGAAAAGAAAGAAAGAAAATCCTCATATTTAGAGCTGGGCTTCCAACTAGGAAAAACTAGAGTGCTTTTTTTCGTTAGTGATTGGTTGTATTTGAAGAGAAGATCCCAAAAGAGGTGCCCTGTCCCAATGGCAGTTACTAGTCACATGTGGCTATTTAAATTGATTAATACATTCAATAAAACTGCAAGTTTTGTTCCTCCCTCCAGCTCTATTTCATGTGCTTAGTAGCTACCGTATTTGGACACGCAGATGCAGAACATTTCAATCCCTGCAGAGCGTTCTACTGGACAGTGCTGATGGAGTCTGCCTAGGGAGAATGGGCAGAGGAAACCTCATCACTTCAGCTACTCACTATCCTGGAGCACTTGGTGAAATATTTGGAGACTCCTTAGACCGTGGCGTCTTCTCTGTCATATTTTACACAAGATTTTATTTATTTATTCATGAGAGACACGGGGGAGCGGGGTAGAGACACAGAGGGAGAAGCAGGCTCCATGCAGGGAGCCCGCGATGTGGGACTTGATCCCGGGTCTCCAGGATCATGCCCTGAGCTGAAGGCGGTGCTGAACTGCTGAGCCACCTGGGCTGCCCTCTGTCATCGTATTTTGCGTGTAGCACTGCCCACAAGAATAACTTGCTTAGGGACAAGGGCCGGGCGCTGGGCTCTGGGCTCCTGAGTCCTCAGTCTAAAGCTGCCACCAGGTTGTCCTGACTGTGTAACTCCTGGACGCATGCCGTGCCCCACATCTATGCTGTCACACGGGAAAGACACTGCCTCCCAGGCAGACACCCAGTGAGATTCCTGGGGCGCTTAAAAGTCTTTTAGTGAAGATCCAAATCTGTTCTCAGGAGAGGGAATTACAGTCCTTTGCTAAATCAGCTCCTGTGACACATACTTTGTTAGCCTGAGAAGGTACCCAGGCCGGGTGAAGAGGGAGCATCACACGGGAGCGGAGGTTGGAGGAGGAAAGCAAGAGTGCTGTACATGAGGACGTGTTTCCTCCACTAGCCCAGTCCCAGGGGTGGTGGTTACAGAAATTCACAAAGTGGCTGTGAAGGTCTCTGCTGCTCCTAAATGTAATTACTCATCTGAGTATTCCTGAGGCACTAATAACGGGGCCCGAGAATTCTGCTAGTGAATGCCCTACACACCACGTCCTTAGTCTTCCATCCTCAAACTCCTCATCACCAGCCTGTCTACGTTGAGTCTTTGCTTTCTGTACGCCAGCAATCATTTTGAGTATATCAGGCTGACAATCACTGGACCATTTCCACTTTGTACTCTGCATACATGGCCTCCACCACAACGGCAATCTAGTAACTTCTTGGAATTATGAAACGTGTTCTTGGCTCAAAAAGGAAGCAGATGATCTAGTCTTTTTTTTTTTTTTTTTTTTTGGTTTGGTCACTAGAAACTAGCTCTTGTGGAGTGTGATTTTCTGACAGTGGCTTTTCAAAAAGATAACTGCTTAAAGAAGAATATAGGGAAGAAATCACTGGCTAGAAAGAATAAGACAAGCTCAGGAGGACACATGAAGGCTCAACACTCACTGTTTTCACTGCTTTTCTTTCTCCTTAGGTCTAGGATTCTACTCAGCTAAAATCAGAAAAGGATAATAAGAGATCAAAGGCTAATCAGTCACTGTGTGGTAAATTTTAACTGATTGCCAAACTAGAAGTACAATCATGAGAGGTGATCCTTAACATATCTGAACGTACTTCCTCAAATCTGCTAACTGAGGTATAGTTTCAAAACTGTCCTTTCCAGCCTAAAAGGAAGATTGTGGGGGTCCCTTGGCCACACCTCCTTAGAAGAATGCCATTTCAGTTTTATCCTTTGGAACTCCTGGTGCTTTTCTTCATAATGTCCTCTGCCCACTGTGCAGGGAGCGGTGAGGAGCCAAACAGGCTGGGTGCCTGTTTGGTTGTGCTCGTGGTTGCTGCCTCAGGGAAGTAGGCAGTAGGCACTGCTGCTGAAGAAAAAAAACCCTACTAGTCAGTAGGAAGAGGGACATATTTTAAATTATATTTCTAAAACAAGGAATAAAAATAACCTATCCAAACTATTAAATAAAAATCTCCCATGTGATCCGCTCCTGCTCTAGGACAGTGCATGGCATCCTTTGAAAGGAAGTGGGTGTGGGCTTTTGCTTGTCACACTCATCCCTGTATGACTTTTGCGTTCATTTTCTTCTCTCAATTTTGTCCAATGTGATTTCAGGATCTTCCTTTAGAACCCTTTCCTTTGATGATTTTTCCTTTGGCCAGCTCCCCCGTCGAGCACAAACCCTGGATGCTGGTGTGCTATTAACTGGTATGTTCTTTTGTAATTAAATGAACAAGGCACAGGACACTCCTGACAGGATCTATGTTTCTCCTTCTCATGAAGGGGGTTCCTAAAAGAAGGTTCCCATGTGACTTATTCGTACTTCAGGTTGTTCAGCAGACCACCAAACTGGTCAGAATTTTCAAGACTGATACAGGTCGGGCTGTCTCTAGAGCTAGGGAAAGTTTTTTTTGTTTTTAAAGGTTTGTCTTTCTCTCATTTGCTTGCCAATCCTGGACCTGGATCTCTGGTTGGCTGGGAGGGGTTTGGGGATTTTGCGAAGGCTGGGAATTACTTCCTGAAAGATAAAATGCAGACCCCAAAAAAGTGGTGTTGGCACACACTTAGAGCTAGAAATAAGCAGGGCTTTTTTTTTTTTTTTTTTTTAAAGGTCATTAAAATGGTAAATAGGTTTCAACAGATGGCTTCAGCATAGCATGGAAAGCCCAGGCAAGGACTTTGGGGTTAAATCTCATATTTTAGTCACCTGGGACTAGCTTACTATTCCAGAAAAACAAACATCTATAAAGTTGACAGCTCCCTCCCCTCCTCTGAAGTGGAGCCCTTGAAGACCGCCTGCCTGCTAGCCAGCTCATGGGCGGCTGCCTGCAGATAGCGACCTAGGGAATTGAAAGTCACTTTCTCCACACCTGTCAACTGCATGGCTTAAGCTCACCCAGGCTAGAGGGATATGATAACCAGGAACCTATATTACTGATGGGCCAGGACTTTTATACTCAATATGTGTGCTGGCTTTATTATTTTTTTAGAATCATTTTAACATTTAATGCTTCACAATTAAAGTGATTTCCTGGAGTGGATGCCAAGCTTCGTTCAGAATGCGCATTAACCACTTTCTCTATCGGTAGTTAAAGGCACTGAGGGATTTAAACAGCAATCCACAAGTCTGTGCAGTTAAGGTTTGGCAGAATAAAGCAGCTTATAAACAATAATATATGTCTTTCTCTTCTTTTTTTGGAAGGGTTCCAAACTCACAAACGGAGCTAAAGTGCTCTAAACGGAGCCGGGACTAAGCTTGGGGCCCTCCTCCTCGGTGAGAGCTGCGGGCCCTGGCGAGGCCCCGGGTGTGCGTGCACACATGTACTCTCAGAGAGCTTTTTATTACACAGAGCGTCCATCAACGGAACCTACCTTCTAAATATTAAAATGGAAACTAGGATTGCTCAGAGTGAGAGGACAGATAAACCCCGGCTGCGGCGTGGAGGGCGGATTTGCCGCCGAGGCCCAGGCCGGGCCCGCAGCCACTGCGGGCAGGAGGTCTAGTTCAACCGGGCCTGCCCCCACCGGGCCCTGCATCACCACGAGGCACATGATGTCACCAGGGGCAGCTCCTTGGATGCTTCCCATCTGGTTCTTTTTTTTTTTTTTTTTTTTTTGTATTTTTTTATTGGAGTTTGATTTGCCAATATATAGCATAACACCCAGTGCTCATCGGGTCAAGTGCCCCCCTCAGTGCCCGTCACTCAGTCACCCCGTCTGGTTCTTAATCTCAGTGTTCGGTAGCAAGCTCGTGTTCGTTTCTTCTAAGACCACGTAGCCAAAATATCGGAATGGAAGATTCTGTCTTGCGTATAAACTAGCACGCACCTTATGAACATCCCAACCTAGCTTTGGGGGCCTGGAGGCTTCCTATTGCTGGAGGAAGGGACTCACCCTCAGAAGTGACTTCAGTGTATGAATCCCCAAAGAAGAGAGAGCAACCAATGTAAAATAATGACATTTATAATTGTGCCAAGAAAAGTGATAAAACAAAACACAGGAAAGAAAGTTTGGGAGAATTTATTTATTTATTTATTTATTTATTTATTTATTGGAGAATTTATATATAAAAGTAAAAATAGTAAATAAAAAGCCATGAACTCCCAATAACTACCGGTGAACAAACCATTAAGTTCTACTTTCCAGGGAGGAGCATGACAGGAATATTTCAAGTATAACTGAATAAAGATGAGGTTAGATAGCTCTTCTTGTTCAATCCTTTAGCGTAACGCCAATTAATGCATATTTGAAAAACTGATCATTCTTGATGCATAATAAACAGGTGATGAGTATAACAAGGAAGCTGATTATTATCATCAGTCTGATAATCACTATACTTTGACCCAAAATCTCTCTGATGAGGGAACTGTGAAAGGTTACTAAAATAACTAAAGATGCTTATGGTAAATCTCCAATAATGATCATAATTTTCAAGTCACATGATTCCAACAGACTACACTGAAAGCTTTTTATGTCATAAGGACAAAATCCAGTGTGTATATATAAAATCCATGAAGGGGCTTGATTATGAATATATCTTTGAGTGTGGTTGCTTTTGTTTCCACTGTAGCTTATCCTGATAATGTGGTACAGGGAAAACTTTTTGACTTGGTATCACAAAACTTGGATAATCACCCTGATTCTGAAAAAAAAATAAGATCATGTATATTATAATGCTTTACCTATAATGAAGCCTATAAAAAGATGAGCATGCTTAGTATTTCTATTTATATAACCTCAGACAATTTCCCTAACAGTTGAGTTTCAAGTCCCTCATTTGCAAAACAGAAAATATCAACTCTTCCTACTTTTACAATTATTCTGAGGTTCCATTAAGATGCTTGTGCACAGGATCCTGTACAAAAGGTATAATTTAAAAAAAAGGTATAATTACCTTTATGTCCTTGAAGGTAAGATGTATATCTATTGTAAGATACATTAGTTTATGTATCACTCACCAAAAAAAAGTGTGCCTTAGAATAGATCAAATACAATATGGTAACTACCATTAAAACATTTAATCCAAAATACCTGAGGAATTGGGATTTGAGATTCACTCAACAAATATTTAAATTCAATATTTTTATTACTAAATTGTGGCTAGTGGGTTACATACCTATTCTGTGATAAACATTTATTTAAGAAGGGGATTCGGGGCGGGGACTTCAAGTTTGATGAAGGCTTTCATGTTTCAACTGTTAAATGTTAAATAAACATTTGAAAGTCTTCATGTTCAAATGAAGCACATATTAGCCTGGGCACTAACCCCTTCTGCAACCCAAGCTCAGCTTGGCTATAATCATTCACCTTGCTCATTAATCGTCAGAGATACTGTACACGAAATAATAACCCATAGCCCAGCAATTAAAACTGGCAGGAAACTAAGAAATACCCATTTAATAGAAAGGTTCACTTGATTATAGCAACCTTTTAGTTGGAAAATGCTGAAACATTAAAAAAAAAGATACAATAGATTCAATTCCAGATATTATACTATGGTTGTTATCCTTCTACCTGACTAGCTTATGAAACAGCAATATGTGGCCAGTGGCTGACTTCTTTCATCTTTGAAACATAGTTATGGTAGGTTAAAAATAGTTTTTCATAAGTAATTGATGAATTTTTTTTAAGATTTTATTTATTTATTCATGAGAGACGCACACACAGAGAGAATAGGAAGCATTTTTAGCATCTTGATTTTCTTCTATATCAGAGTAACTTCATTTCTCAGAAAGGAATCTTTGCCTTGACTTGAGGCAGATTTTATTCCCTTGTTCCAGAGTCTTAATCTTGTAGCCTAGGATCTACCCACCAGCCCCAGAATTTATTCCACTGATGAGAGAGAGAGAGAGAGAGAGGCAGAAATAGGCAGGCTCCATGCAGGGAGCCTGACGTGGGACTCGATCCCAGGTCTCCAGAACCTCGCCCTGGGCTGAAGGCAGTGCTAAACCGCTGAGCCACCAGGCTGCCCAATTGATGAATTTCTATGAGACTTTTTAAGATAACTCATGTAATATCTTAAGATAACATCATGTCATTCTAAATATCCAGGATAATGGGAAAAGGGGATGATAGTGGCCTAGTAGTGTCTGCCATTCAGTAGACACTCAAAAAATACATTACCTGTTGGCTGAATAGAGGAAGAGCTTTAAAACTTTACATGAGTTTTGTGGTCTTAATACACAGGACTGAGATTCAGTAGACTTGGTCCTGTGACTCTATTACTCCTTTGTGATCTTGGGCAATTTAAGTAACCTGTTTGTATCTTCAATTCACCCTTGTTTAAATGGCCTTAAAACCTGTACTGCCTACTGGATAGGATTACTATGGAGGGCTGACAGATTAAATAATGTCATGAAAGCACTCTGAAAAGTCAAAAAAGCTAAATGCATATGAAAAGACATCACTAGTCACTCAGAATTGAACATGTGGGCTCATTTCTGTCCTGTAGCAGCCTCCATTCAGCCAGCGGTCAAAGAGGTCAGAGTCCAACTTTTTGGCAAATGTCTCTTTAAAAATTTCCCCATGTGGTGATCACTGATAAAACTGCAGTCTATGTATACCACTGAAGTCTGGCCAGTGGCTTAAAAAAAAAAAAAGTGCTTCTCTCATTCTTTCAGATAGGCATGGCAACAACCCGTTATCGCTTTGTAGGAGCGCTTAATGAAAATAGGGTCAATCAACAAAAGATTTCTCATTCTTGATATACTGTAACAAGAAGTCAGAAGAAAAGGGTTCTCAGTGGGATCCACAGACCCCTGGAGATTCCACAGATGAGCTTCAGGAGACCTGTGAACTTTTCAAAATTCCATACACAACACCGTACTCTAGGGAAGAGGTTTGTGGTTTTTCAAAGTGATCTGGAACTCCCCAAGAATTAAAAACACTGATTTAGCAGACTCAAGCAACAAGCGTTCTGAAGATAACAATGATTCACATATTTTTCTCTGCCTCCTCTTTAATAATTATTTACATGGTTCTCTTTTTATCCCTCATTTTTCACTAGTGTGTACCAAAACTACTGTGAAGGCAATCAGGGCCTCTTAGATTAGTTGGGAGAAAGCAAAGTAAATGACAGTCATGAATAAAAAATAAAGAGTCATTCGTGTTGTACTGATCACAGTATCTTCAGGCAAGAAAAGAGAAAAAAAGCAACAAACTTCCTGTTATGGTTTTTAGGAACATAGAAAAATGGGGCTAGGTATGTTTTTATGTGTAGACATACAGATGTGGCCTGAAGATAAGAAAATTTATCTTCTTGAGAATTGAGAATGAGGTAAGAATAGAAAGGCAATCTATAAACAGATTAGAAAATTCAAATGGTAAAGTAGCCAAAAGTAACTACTCATAACTCAGACAAATATCTTTAGTTATTTACCACTTTATGACCACTCCAACTGAACTAGTTTCTGGCTTGAGAACACAGTGGAGACTTAATTTTTAAAATACTATGTACAATAAAAATAATTAGAGAGTTTGAACCAAGGATGAAGTAAATTGAATTCCAATTCCAGTAAATGTTACCCCCCTTCCCTCCCCCCCCCAAAAAAACCCCAAACACACCAACAATTATTTTGAAATACTTGTGTCATGACCAGAAGTGAACCTTCAGGAAAAGGTTTTCTATAATATTTTAAAATATTAATTGGCTTGAACATTATTAATCTGTCCAGGAAAAAAATTATGCATAGTGGAACCAAAGTTATGCTAAACTAAATTATGTGCTAGTTTTATCCTGTTAAACTATATGAAAAGATGGTTTGAAGATGGTTTGCCATGTATCTAGGAAAGTTAGCTGCTTTCTGCTCCAGTAAATTCGTGTTCTTTGTTTGGTGGGAACTACTGCAGCTTTTGCCAGTGGAACTCATGGTCTGGCTGAAGTGTGATGCACTACATAATTCAATAACCAAGACCCAGTTTTCTCAACATTTCTGGATGAAATCTTTCCCGTAAGCCATAGGGAGATGATCCACAGATTGTTATGACAGTAAGGTTTTCGAAAATTCAAATACCAGGGACAAAAGAATATAGATTTTGGAAAATGATTTTAGCTCTTGAAAATATAAATTTGATGACTGTTATTAGTGACAGCTTTGAATGTAAATTTGAAACCTTTAAAATAAAATGAATACAAAACAAGCTATATTCTTTGCTTAGAAACAATCTATATAGTTTTAGATGTGCCAAAACAGGTTAAAAAAACTTGTATAAGAAGTTTTAAGGTCAGGGGCGCCTGGGTGGCTCAGTCAGTTGAGTGTCTGATTCTTGGTTTGGGCTCAGGTCATGATCACAGGGTCATGATACTGAGCACTGAGTTGGGCTTGGTGCTCAGTGGGGAGTCTGCTTGAGACTCTCTCTCTCTCTCCTCCTTCTGCCCTCCTGCACACTCTCTTTCTGAAATAAATAAATCTTTTTTTTTAAAGAAATTTTAAGGTCAAATTACAAAAGAGAAATGAAAAAAGGAGCTCCTGATAGCTTCCTGCTTCAATAACTACCCTGTAAATCTGAAATGAATGAAACACTTTTTGATTTGCTAATGTCCTAAAAATGCACCAAGTACTATTAATGAAAGCTGCATGCAACACCTTGGTCACTTTTACTCTAACTAATTAATGTTTGTTAAAATACAATGAATGTGAAACATGAGAGAGGATAGCTTAATAGCAGGTTACAGTGTGGCTAGGATTATGGGAAAAGAACAGATAATGAATAGAAAACTCTACCAGAATTACAGCAGTGTTTCAGTATGTACTAACATGCATATCACTTCCACAGATAATTAAGAAACCATTTAAAGAATGAACAGTCTTGGTGAATGCTTTTGGATTACATCTCAGAAAGTAAGAAATTAGCTTAGAAAAATCACAAAATAAGCAGCAGCATTAATATGCCTCATTTCTGCTCTGAAAGAGCTTGTTCCAGAAGGACAGGTTAGTTGGAGCTAATGAAAATTGTGTCCACTGTTGAGGGTTCCACTAAGCAAGTTTATTACTTTTCTTAATAGTGACACGGTGGAAAAATTATCTTTTAAATAGTCATCTTTGCATCTCAAATCATTTCTTACTTCATTTCTCTTCCTATGACAACTATCTGCTTTCCTTATGTAATGAGAAATGTCACAGAATTCCCCAGATGGAGTTCCTGAGGCTTAAAGGGGGAAAACACAGGGAGCCAGTTTCAACAGTGGCATACTTGACTGTCCTTTAGAGAAACATTGTGGTGTACTCGTCTATGTTTTTAATTAAAAAATAAAAGCTCTCCTGGTATTCAGAAACAACTACAATCATAGCGAAGCACTGGAGCATTATGGGCTATTTCACATTTCAAAGCAGCCTCCCAGCTCAGGCCTGAGCTCATTTCCAGAGACAGTATACGACAGGGGACATTAGAGCCAATTAAAAGGGCCTTTGGGAAATACCTCCTGGTTTTGTGAAGGTGAGTTTAAGGAAGCCTGACCTCACCAGTGAATTTTCTGGAATCTGTGCTTAGATCCTGCAGTGAGGATGCTGAATCTTATTCTAAAATGCCCAAGGTTTTCAGTAAACCTGGTTATTCCTCTGACTTCTAGATCCCTTTTATAACAAAATTCTACCCTTTCTCTTTTGTTTGCTTTTTCTTAACACCCCTCCTTCCTTCTCTATCTGATCAATTCTGTCTGCCAAAAAGAGACATTGGGGTGCCTGGGTGGCTCAGTGGTCTGCCTTTGGCTCAGGTTGTGATCCTGGAGTCCTGGGATCGAGTCCCTCATCAGGCTCCCCTTGTGGGGAGCCTGCTTCTCCCTCTGCCTATGTCTCTGCCTCTCTCTCTGTGTCTGTCATGAATAAATAAAATCTTTAAAAAAAAAAAAAAAGACATCTTAGCCACCTATTCAGACCAGCTGTGTAATATACCAGAAGATCACTGGGTCTCTACCATACTGGGATTTCCTGCAACTTTCCCTAATTGTCAGTGTAGCACTGTCAGTCATATTTTGCTTCTGTATTTTTTTTTTAAGAGCAGCCATGTTTAATATTGTGAAATACGATGTGTCTCTTCCTTGCCCCACCCTCTAGAACAGTGATAAATTTCAGCGCACGCTCAGCAGAATTGAATTGTATTATGCACAGTACACATGTTCATCACCAAAACTGTACTTGCTGGAATGGATGCAGGGAGAATGAATTGCTGAGACTTCAAAATCCCAGTTCCTCAGAACTGATTTTATTAGCCAATGTATACCAAAGATGGGTGGTAAAAGAAGTATTATCTTTGCAGTTTTCCTTCATTATTGAAGCTCTATGCTGTTACAGACTGTGGTTTTCCAGTCTTTTGATTAAGCCTTGCCAGTCGTGTGTTGCTGCAACACCAAACAAACAGCTTTGCAACCTGTCACCTCTTCTGGCAGGCAGCCATCCTGGTCTCGGAGAGTGGGGTCAGCGCCAGACTGGAGCAGCAGCTCTACAATGTCCAAAAACTCACAGGCAGCAGCTGACAGGAAAATGGACAAATATGAAAACAAGGTTACTGTGAGACAAAGAGAAACAACTGTACTCCCCAGGAAAGCCAAGTGCTGAGCAATAGGGAATCTTGAACAGTGAGAAATGTTACAGTGGCCAGTGGGTGATCGGGCCTTGTGATAAGAACTTGGCCATTAGAGTGGATTTTCAAGTGTTAGGAAAATCAAATTTACCTTTTTTGGTTGCCCAGAAGCAAACAAACAAACACATTTTTTAAAACTGTGAGGTTTTTAGACTATTCTTAAGGATGGGATGAGGGAAAGAACAAAAATAGTGTTTATCTATTTTACTTTGATCAGAATAATGATAGGTTTGTAGGCTACGCCAAAAGGCTAAAAATATTGTAAATGTAAAAGGAAAGAGTTTGTTTTGTCTTTGAAGGGGGATTAAATGGGGTAACTGACTAAACTTTAATATTTGTAAATGAAAAAAAAAAAAAAAAAAGCTGGCCTAGTAACCAGACCATCCTGCTACAGAACTTTGACTTGTTTAAAAAAATAACAAATGGCCCCAATCACACAAGGCACAGAAAGGTGACAAGGACCTAGAGAAATGGAAATGTATTATGAAGATAGCATGTATCGCCTCCAGGAAGGACACACGGACCGAAGGGCTAGGATGGAGAGCCATCTATCGTTTTGCACATACATGGAAACTTGATTTATGACGATGCTGGCATCGCATATCAGCAAGGAAACAAAGATCCATTAATTTAGATGCACTGAAACAACTGGGCTAGAGGCAAAACAGGCATTTCATACAAGATGAAACAGAAACGGCAATCAACATATGAAAAGATGAACAACCACATTAGTAGGTAGGGAGATGAAAATGAAGACTTGGAGATGCCATTTCATACCCACTAGGTAGGTGGAAATTAAGAACAGACAAGAGGAAGCCCTGAAGAAGGCTGGCATGAGGGAAGCCCCTTCCGGGTGGCTGGAAGTGCACGTTGGTGCTGTCACTATGGACAACAGCTTAGCATTGCATGTTAAACCTACACACGTGTGGGCCCTGCAGCCCAGCCATGCAACTCCTACTGGCACACTCCATGGAAATGTGTGTGCGCATGTTCTCTAGGGGATATTTGCAAGAACGTGTGTAGCAGCGCCATTTGTAATGATAAACAACCCACATGCCCATTCAGAGTAATGAATAAAATACCATACAACATTGAAAACTAATGAACTATAGTTTTATACACGAGTGTACCTCCAGAACATGACGTTGAAGGCAAGAAATCAGAAGAATATGTACAGTATGATTTCATTTAAACAAAAATTTTAAAATAGACCAAACTAAACATCACTGTTCAGGGAGGCAAATATGGAGTGAAACTGTAAGGGAAATCATTAATATAAAATTTACGATAGTTTCAATCATAGGGAGAGAGGATGGGAGGAAGGCCATGTGATTGGATAGGTGCACACAGGGGGTTTCAAAGATATTGACAATGTTCCATTTCTTAAGCTAGGTGGTGGGTACATTTTTTTCAAGTTACATTTTAAATTCTTCATATACATTTTATAAATATACACTTTCATAGTATGATGTAACATAATAGCAACAACAAAAGTTAAAAAAAAAAAAAGAAAAACAGGGAAAGAAAGAAGGGTATAGTAAGGAGTTTGATTCAATGGACATTTCACTGAGTACATGCTATACCAGACCTATCAAGGATGCAATAAGATTCCTACTCTGTGGAACTTCTTAAACAGCTGGGAGACTAATATGTAAATTGGACACTCTTGACACAAAAGAATAACTGTTGTGGCACACACACACATACATACACATATACCTGCACGGAAGTGTGGGGTGGGGTGGGTGGAGAACTTGAGGGATCAGGAAAAACACAAGTAGGTGGTATGTAAGCTGAGCTTTGAAGGACAGAGTAAATCTGCAGGTAAGTGGAGACAGAAAGGCATCGTGGAGTGTACAAGGAGTGCTGAGGGAACTGTCTGCCCGGCTCTGGGAAGCAATAGGGGCAGTCAAAAGTGGAGCAGGCAGACTGGAGGCAAACTATGCAGGGCTGTGAGAGCCCTACTAAGCCATGCTGAGACGTGTGGCTTTGAGTGCTCTACTAAAGTTTGCATTTATAAGGGGGGGGGGCATGATTTGGCCTCTGTGTTAGGATGATAATTCCAAAAAGAGTGATTTGGACTGCCTAGAAGTTTGTGGCAGGTAGACCAATTGGGAGACCATGACCATTTTAGGAGGACTGAAATTAGCCAGTGTCAGCATGAATATAAAGAAGGGACTGAATAAGAGAGCCACTGACACTCATGTGGATAGGACACAGCAAAGCACTGGATGGGTTTTTAAAAAATGTTTGTGAACATTAAATGTGATAATTAATGAAGCTGAAATGTTCTATTTATAGACAAATATTTATTTTTTTTAAAGATTTATTTATTCATTCATTCAGAGAGAGCGAGAGAGAGGCAGAGACACAGGCAGAGGGAGAAGCAGGCTCCATGCAGGAATCCTGACGTGGTACTCGATCCCAGGTCCCCAGGATCACACCCACCCCGGGCCACAGGCAGTGCTAAACCGCTGTGCCACCGAGGCTGCCCTATTTAATTATTTATATGTTGCGATTGTTTTTGTTTTTTGGAACAAAAAATATTTTATTTCAGGTTTCAAATATTTTTAGAGGTTTTTGAAAAGCTCACAGGCTCACCACTTGTGATCACAATGTTTACTGAATAAAATGGCCTGAGTTTTTCTATACTTGATATGAAACCCAGATACCATAAAGAAAATTACTCATAAATCCGAATACATAGAATCCTAAAACTGAAAAATTTGAACACATAAAAATTTAAAATAGCTATACCACACACACACAAAATACAATATATAAAGGTAAATTGTAAACTGGGAAACATATTTACATATATAACACATACAAGAGCTAATACCCTTAATATCTAACAAGCGTTAACAAATCAATCCAAAAGAACAATGGGCAAGCATGCCTGGGTGGCTTAGTAGGCTAAGCCTCTGAGTCTTAATTTCAAGTCAGGTCATGATCTCAGAGAGGTAAGATCAAGCCCTATGTTAGGCTCTGTGCTGGGCGTGGAATCTACTTAAGATTCTTTCTCTCCCTCTGCTCTCCCCCTACTCTCTCTCTTTTTTAAAAATAATATTGAGCAAAAGAACTACAAGAACCAAAGATGATACCTATGTTTTCAATCTTGGAGATGACATAGATGTTGGTGACATTATCTCTAAAATAAGGAACCATAGGAAGGAAGAGTAGGAAGGGAACAGAAGAAGAAAATTATGGAGGGGGAGAAATAATCTTGGTTTGAAATATGATAAATATTGGGGATACTATAGTGATAGAAAATATAAAACTCATAGAAGATAACATAGGAGAAAATTGAGGTGACCTTAGGTATGCAATGACTTTTAGATATGACATGTTTGACATGACACCAAAGGCACAATCCATGAAAGGAATAGTTGATAAGCTGAGACTTTATTAAAATAGAAAAACCTCTGCTCTGCAAAAGACAATGGTCAAGGAATGAGAAGACAAGCCACAGACTCGAAGAAAATATTGGCAAAAGACACATCTTATAAAGGACTATTATCTAAAATATACAAATAACTCCTGGGGCGCCTGGGTGGCTCTATCAATTAAGTGTCTGCCTTCAGCTCAGGTTATGGTCTTGGGGTCCTGGGATAAAGCCCCACATCTAGTTTTTTAAAGATAGATTGATCAATTATTAATTAATTAATTAATTAATTTATTTATTTGAGAGAGTGAGAGAGAGAGAGAGAGAGACAATGAGCCAGGGGAGAGGAGCAGAGGAAGAGAGAGAAGCAGACTCCCCGCTGAGCAGAGAGCACCACGTGGGGCTCAATCCCATGACCCCAAGATCATGACCTGAATCAAAGGCAGATACTTAACTGACTGAGCCACCTAAACACCCCTCAAATAAATAAGTAAAATCTTAAAAAATATGTATAGAAATAACTCTTAAAGCTCAACAATAAGAAAACAAGTAACTGGATTAAAAATTGGGCTAAAGACCTTAACTGACACCTCACCACAGATGACATACGGCAAATAAGCTTATGCAGAAGGTATTCCACATCATATCATCAGGGAAATGCAAATTAAAAGAACAAACCTATTAGAATGGCCAAAATGTGGAACACTGGCAACACCAAATGCGGTGACAATGTGGAGCAACAGGAACTCACTCATTGTTAGTGGGAATACAAAATGGCATAGCCATTTGGAAGACAGCGTGGCAGTTTCTTACAAAACTAACCATATCCGTACCATATGATTAAGCAACCATGCTCCTTAATATCAACACAAAGGAGCTAAAAAGTTATGTCCACTCAAAAAATTCTGCACATGAATGTTTATAGCAGCTTAAATCATAATTGCCAAAACTTGGAAGCAACCAAGATGTCCTTCAGTAGGTGAATGGATAAATAAGCTATGGTACATCCAGGCAATGTAATAATACTCAACACCAAAAGACAGAAGTCAATCTGAAAAGGTTACCCACTGTATGATTCTAACAATATGAACACTCTGGAAAAGGCGAAGCGAAACTATGGAAATAGTAAAAAGATCAGTGGTTGCTAGAGTCTGGGGGTGAGGGAGGGATAAACAGGCAGAGTGTGGTGGATTTTTAGGGTAGTGGAAACACTCTGGATGAAATTATAATGATGGGTACATGTCATTTTTCCTTTTCTACAGAATATACAATTCCGAGAGTGAACCATACTGTAAACTTTGGACTTAGGGTGATTATAGTATGATACAATAATAATTGTATGGTATGGCGGTTCATCAACTGTAACAAAGGTACCACTCTGATGAGGGATGTTGATTATGAGAGTGAGAAATAACAAAAAAAATATATGTTGGTCTCTATCTTCAGTTCCTGGCACAGAGCTCCTAAAACCCCTGGGCTTTCCTAAGTGATAAGAGCACTAGATCTTGTCACTTGGTCTGTGACAAAGCTCCTAAGTTACTTGGAATTTCCTGGGTGATAGGAATATCTTTTGTTGTAATGAGATGACTCTTAGTGGACTCTTGAATTGCTTCAGGAAGGTGGCTGGTTACCCAAAAGACCCAACCATGATTAGAAGCTTGTAGCTTTCAGTCCCAACCCCCATCCTCTGGGAAGGAGAGAGAGGCTGGGTTGGAGATTGAGTTAATGATCAATCATGCTTATGTAATAAAGCCTCCATAAAAACCCTCCAAGTAGGGGGTTTAGGAACTGGGTTGCTGAACACATGGAAGTACTTAAAAGGTGGTTACTGGTGAGGGCATGGAAACTGTCCTCTCCGTGCCATATCTCATCCAATGCATCTCTTCCAACTGGTCATTTGTATCCTTTATCACATCCTTTTATATTAAACCAGTAAACCTAAATGTTACCTTGAGTTCTGTGAGCCATTCTAGCAAATTATCAAAACCGGGAAGGGGTCATGGAAATCCCAATTTGTAGATGATCAGTTAGAAGTGCAGGTGACAACTTGGGGCTTGTGATCTGAAGGCAGAGGTGTAGTCTTGTGGGACTGGGGGGAAGGTAGATAATGTCTGAATTAAGTGTTAGAATACTCAGCTAGTGTTGCAGAAGATTGCTTGCTGTGACGAAAAAACATCACACACATGGTGACTAGAAGTGAAGTGAAGTGTGGTGGTGGTGTGAGACTAAAGGAGAAACACACAGGGAGTGTTTGTTCTTTAGAGGGGAAGCTATACGTGAAGTAATAAGGGGTATATGGAAAATCTCTGTATCCTTCGCTCAATTTTGCTATGAACCTATAACTACTCTAAAAGTTTTAATCAATCAACTAATCAAGCATTTGTAATTGGGTCTATTTCTGGGTTATCTATCATGTTTCATTGATTTACACACCTATCCTTATACTAACATCATACTGTCTTGATGTCTGTCACTATATAATAAGTCCTGAAGTAAGGGTGTGTCCTCCATCTGGGTCCTTTCCTTTCCCATATAACTTTTAGAATAAGCTTATAAATTTTTTCAAAAGTCCTACTGGAATTTTGATTGAGAGTGCATATAGATCAATTTAGGGGAGAATGGAAAGCTTAACAACATCAAGTCTTCTGATCCATGAACAACAGAATCTTTGTCAATTTACTCAGATTTCCTTTCATTTCTCTCAACAGTGTTTGGGAGTTTTCAGCATATAAATTGTGCATTTATTTTATCTTAGGATTTTCATTTTTTGAGGCTACTATAAATGGTATTTTTTGAGGTTTCAATTTCCAATTGGTTGACTGCAAGCATATAGGAAAACAGTTGATTTCTTCATACTGACCATGAGTTTTTAACTTTTAGTTTCTAATTGTTCATTATCAGTGTATGGGAGTTTTTTGATTCTTGTATATTGATTTGTTATCTTGCAAACTTGTTGAACTCAACTTACTAATTCTAATAGCTTTTTAAAAAATAGATTCTTTGGGGGTCTCCTACATAGGTGTCATGTATCTGTGAATGAAGTTTTATTTCTTCCTTCTAAATCCATCTGCTTTTGACTTTTTTTTTTAATTTTAAAAAATTTATTTATTTATGATAGTCACAGAGAGAGAGAGAGAGAGAGGCAGAGACACAGGCAGAGGGAGAAGCAGGCTCCATGCACCGGGAGCCCGACGCAGCACTCGATCCCGGGTCTCCAGGATCGCGCCCTGGGCCAAAGGCAGGCGCCAAACCGCTGCGCCACCCAGGGATCCCCCTTGACTTCTTTCTTTTGCCTTAATGCATTGGCAAGGATTTCTAGTACAATGTTGAATCAAAGGGGAGAGTGTGTACATCTCTGCCTTGTTCCTGGTCAGAAGGAAAGCCTTTCACTATTAAGAATGTAGTGGGGTGCGTGGATGGCTCAGTTGGTTAAGCATCTGCCTATGCTCAGGTCATGGTCTCAGGGTCCTGAGATGGAGCCCCCACATTGGGCTCCCTACTCAGCAGGGAGCCTGCTTCTCCTCTCTCCCTGCCTGCCACTCACTCTGCTTGTGCTCTCTGTCAAATAAATAAAATCTTTAAAACAATAATGTTAGCTACTAATTACTTCAGGTTGAGGAAGTTCCCTACCTATTTTGCTGCACTTTTTTTTTTTTAAATCATGAAAGGAGGTTGAATTTTGTCAACTGTTTTTTTTTCTAGATATATGGAGATGATAATTTGTTTTGATTTTGATGTGCTGATATGGTGAATACAAAGATTTTCAATTGCTGAACCAACCTTGCATTCCTGGCATAAAGGTATGTGAGTATGATTTATTATTCTTTTTGTATGTTGTTGAGTTGGCTTTGCTAATATTTTATTGAAGATGTTTGCTTTGGGGTGCCTGGGTGGCTCAGTCGGTTGAGCATCTGACTCTCGGTTTCTGGTCAGCTCATGATCTCAGGGTCATGAGACTGAGCCCTGCATTGGGCTCCATGCTCACAAGAAATCTGCTTGAGATTCTCTCTCCCTTTGCCCCTCTCCCTGCTCATGGTCTTTCATAAATAAATAAATAAATAAATAAATAAATAAATAAATAAATAAATAAATAAATATTTTAAAAATATGTTTGCATCTATATTCATGGGAGATGCTGGCCTGTGGTTTCTTTTCCTCTAGAGTTTTCTTCTGACTTTGGTATTAGAGTAATGTCATCTTTATAGAATGAGTTGGATGGCATTCCTTCTTTTTTTTTTTGACAGCATTCCGTCTTTTATTTTCTGAAAGAGCTGATGTTAAACATTTAGTAGAATTTACCAGTGAAGCAATCAGAGCCTGGGGATTTTATTGTGGAAAAGTTTTTAGCTACAGATTCAGTGTCTTTAATAGATATAGGGATCTCTAGGTTACCAATTTCTCTTGAGTTTGTGTCTTTTAAGAAATATGTCCATTTCCTCTAAGTTATCTAATTTATTGCTATGAGTTGTTGATAATGTCCCTTTATTTGTTTCATAACATCTGTATGACCTGAGATGTCTCCTTTTCATGCCTGAAACTGGTAATGTTTCTCTTTTTATTATTATTTTATACTGCTCTGGCTAGGGGTCTATCAGTTTCAAAGGTTTTCAATGATTTCATGGATTTTTCTCAATGATTTTCGTTGTTGTTTTTTTTAATGATTTATTTATTTATTTATTCATGATAGAGAGACAGAGACACAGGCAGAGGGAGAAGCAGGCTCCATGCTGGGAGCCCGACGCGGGACTCGATCCCGGGATTCCAGGATTGCGCCCTGGGCGAAAGGCAGGCGCCAAACCGCCGAGCCACCCAGGGATCCCGATTTTTGGTTTTCTATTACAATGACTTCTGATCTTATTTCGTGCCTATGCTTATCTTGGGCTTAAGCTGCTCTTTTCTAACTTTTGAAGAGTAGAATTTTAAGTCATTGACTTGAGAGCTTTCTTCTTTTCTAATAAAAGCATTTAATTTCCCTCTAGCTGCATCCCAAAATTCTGACAGAGTGTTTTTATTTTCATTCAGTTTAAAATATTTTGTAATTTCCCTTGGAATTTTGTTTTTGACCTATGAGTTACTTAGAAGTGTGTTTAAGTTTCTGACAATTGTGTGTCGGGGGTGGTTTACAGATGTATGTCTGTTACTGATTTCTAATTTAATTCTGTGGTGGGCACAGAGCAAATTTTGTATGATTTTTAAAATATTTGCTGAAGTTTGTTTTATGGCCTAGAATATATGGTCTATCTTGGTAAGTGTTCCATGTGTACTTGAAACATGTATTTTGTTTATTAGGTGGAATGTTCTATAGATGTTCTAAAGATCTATAGATGACAAGTTAAGTTGGTTGATAGTATTGTTCAGTTCTTTCATATTCTTGCTGAATTTTTATCTACTTGCTCTGTCAATTACTGATTTGTAACGTGACATTGAGTTAGGTTGCTACTCTGTGTCTCATAAGTTTCAACTGAATGCAAGGACATTGTATGTAGAAGGACGGTAGAGGGTACATTAAATAACAATATTTACACCCAGAAATCGGTATGCCTCTTTTACTGTCATGCCATCGTATAGGTATTGAGTCAATCTGGTCAGCAGTTGAACTGAGTTTGGGTTTTGTTGTTGCTATAGATAACTTCAATGCATCACACACTTCAGATTCCTCCAGCTGCGGGCTGCTGCTACTCTATGCTTCATGTGTTGCCTCAGGTGCCAGTGGGTTTTTTTTTTTAATACTCTTGCCCCATCCTCAGCTTTCAGTGGTCTCTGCATGTCTACTGCAGATGGAGTTCCTCTCTGCACGCTTGCTCCATCCCCGGAGGGGTGCTATTGCTTATTACTCATGGCAATTCCCATGTGGAAGTGGAAAGGAGTTCTTTATCCTTTTGGGCTGGTCTCAGTCTTAGGTCCTCAGAGGTGGTAGTTTCTCAGTGTTCCTGCATTCCTGCCTCCACTTATTGTAAGAAACACTTGGCTAGGTTTTAAAATTGGAACTTTTAAAGGAGTATTGGAGGAATAAATTTCCCAGTGTATAAATCTGTAATACAGGATAATAACTACCATTATCAGCTCACACTTCTCAAATGTAACCCAATACTTGAGACTCCTAAGCATGAAGATCAAGGCTAAACAGATATGTATGGCAGAAGACACTAAGCTGGCCATCTCAGACAAAGAGGCATTAATTTCATATATGCTATATAGTGAAGTGACTTTTCCAACAGTGAGATATGATATAATATATGAGTACTAACTCAAAAACAGAGCTTAAGTTTTTAAGTTCCACATCTACAGGACCACAGCCAACCAGCTGAGAAAAGGCTATTGAGGCTACCTAACAATCCCCTAACCTAACAAATGTGAATGAAATTTTAGTTCAAGTCTAACTATGAAGTGAGGTTTAAATTAGGAAGTTCAGGGGGAACCTGGCTGGCTCAGTCTGTAGAATATGTCACTCTTGATCTTGTGGTCATGAATTCAAGCCCCACACTGGGCGTGGAGCCTATTTAAGAAAAAAAAAAAGAAAAGAAAAGAAAAGAAAAAAAAAAAAAAACCAAATGAGGAAATTCAGGGTTGTAGAACACTTCAGAGTGAAGGATATGGTGTCCATAAGGAAAAGGAGTCTTATTAACAAATGCCTGGGATTTACACAAAAACAGACTGATATGAACACAATCATGAAGTTGTAATAGAAAAAAAGGAATAGAAGAGGAAGACTAATTTAAAGGACAAGAGGAAACCATACAGGTGAATCTCATCCCGGTATGAGGAAGGCATCAATTATGTTTATGTTTAGCACAGAGCCAACTGGCAAATACAGGTGCCCAATGAATAGTTTTTGAAAAAAGTATGCTTTGTATCCCCACTTAGATGGTGAACTACTTGATTACATGCTTTGTTCTATACTCCTCTCCATCTAGCACAGTGCTCGGAACTTAGTATTTGCTCAAAATTCATTAGTTAATTGATTTCTCCGCCTTTGGCATCTTCAGTAAAGCACAATTCACAAGGCAGAGTCATCTTTCAGAAATGTGTGAGCTTCCCATCCCCTCAAAACGGACAAAGGCAAAGAAGATGAGAGAGGGATGAGAAGGGTGCTAACATTTTACCAAATTAATGAGGGGATATATTGGTGCCCACAATGTGCTGGGAAATACAAAAACAGTCATAAGCCTGTCTCGGAAAAGCTTGAGCAAGTCTATAGGGATTAGAACAGTTGCTGAATTTATGGTACCCTGGGAACCTCTATTTGTCAAGTGCCATAGAGGCAGCCCTGACACTGGCACAGGTGAAGATGAATTTTCATTCAGAGCAGTGAGCCTTCAGACTCCATTAATCCTCAGGGTTTTGATGATGAATTTCTTTCTTTTTTTATTTTATTTATTTTCACTCTAATGCCTCCTCCCACTGCCCTGTAACAGTGTGGAAGGAACGGAACAGATGGTGCTTTACGTGGAAGACCGAAGGCTCATGAGGATACAAAGCCTGCCCACTTTGAAATCACATGACTGCACGTGCAAGGAAAAGCCTTGATTTCCCCTGGGAGACACAGATGCAATGATGTTAGTATTCCCAGTGGAGGGAGGGGAGGGGAAGGCTAACAGGCCATTTACAAGGAAGACCACACTTACACTAATATACTCTTCAGCAAGAACCGTGTTTAATCACAAAACAACAGGAGGACAGATATCTGAAGATTAAAAAACACCAAAGTAAAAGAGAGGCAGGTAAGGGTTTTAGTATGCTGCTATGCAAAGCCCACTTAGAATGAACTAGTGAGGACATACAGTAGTAGAATACTGGCCTCTAGTTAACCTGCCATTGGCTCTGACCCAGTTTTAATCGGAAGAAGCCAGGATTTACAACCTGCTTAAGGATGGGGTTTGACAACTGCTATAATCAGAAGAGCTGTCAACACAAGGACAGCTGTCAAGCCAAACTGTAATTCATAAAAAATAATAGCTAAGCCCCTAAGACATCCCCAACATTGTCTCTGTACCTACTGGATTTAACTATACTTAGAGTTTTATGAAAGTTACAGAAATAGGCTAAGGGTCCTAAAATCAAATAAAAAAAAAAAGCTGTGAAGTACCTATTATGTAAAAAAAGTTAAACAATACTATGTGACCAAATGGGTAAAATATGCTCACCAGATTCCCGAGGACATAGTGTTTAATAAAAGTGGTTATTAATATTATTACATGCCCAACTCTATTTTGATGACCTTAAAAACTGGCAAAAAAGTCTAGTGACCTAGTAAAAAATCTTAATTAAAAATGAATCACTCCTGTAAGTGATTAAACTTAAAATATTAATTTCATGAAATATTCCTGAGTTGTCAGAATATTTTAGTTTTATATGTTTGTAATGCCAAAACCACCTAACTAATGATATTATTTTAGTGTTTAATTATCTTGATTATAATAAATATGGTATTTGTTTTGTTCTTTCTGCAATGAATAATATACTCTGAGAGACAGAAATAGAGGTTGTTTCACTAGATCAATTTTGGGCAGGATTCCTGAATCAGAGATAATTTTTATTCATGTCTAAACTCCCAGTAAGGGATCCCTGGGTGGCGCAGCGGTTTGGCGCCTGCCTTTGGCCCAGGGCGCGATCCTGGAGACCCGGGATCGAATCCCATATCAGGCTCCCGGTGCATGGAGCCTGCTTCTCCCTCTGCCTGTGTCTCTGCCTCTCTCTCTCTCTGTGACTATCATAAGTAAGTAAATAAAAAATAAAAAAAAATTAAAAAAAAAACTCCCAGTAAACAGAAATAAGAATATAAAAGCACATGGATGGACACAGATGTTGATAAAGCACAGTTTTGAAAAATAGCCTTGACTCACTAAGGTGACCAGTGATAAAGAATTTTATTTTATTTCTAAAAAAGATTATCTCCCAGAAAATAATGTCTACTTTAAAAGGATACTGTAATTATTATTGAAATTATGAAAACAGGACTGGAAGTGGAATCAGAAGACCTGGACAAGTGTCTTAGCTCTGCTACTACAACTTGTGTTACCCTGTCAAGGTCACTTGACCCCACCAGACTTCAGTTTTTCATTTGCAAGAAAGCAAGACCTAGTTCAGACATTTGTTGGAAAGGTTGAAAGATTATGTATATGAAAACAGTATCACCAACACCTTTATCTGGGTTTGGAGGGGTTTTGTGTGTAAACAATTTATCAGAGTATATATAAATTAAATACAGAAAAGTACCAAAATCAAATATATAAATTTTCTTATGATGAAAGTATCCATATAACTAACTAGCACACAGATCAAGAATCAGACCATTATTAGAATCTCAGAAGCACTGCTGCCCTTGTTAATTTCTTCCAGATATTACCTATCCATTTCCCCAAGGAAATGGATGTTGAGTTTTTCCCGTTTTTTGATCTTTATATAAATGGATACATACAGTATGTATTCTTTTGTGTCTGGCATTTTGAACTCAACAGTATGTTTGTGAGATTCATCTAAGGTGTTGTATGTTATGGTTGCTATGGTTCTTTCTTTATTGCTGTATAGAATTCCATTGGATGAATATCTTATCTGATTGGATCTCCTAATTTCTGAATCTGAAGATCTGAGTGTTTTATCAATCACAGAAATTATCAATTAAGTATATCTTCAAATATTGATTTTTATCTACTTGTTTCTTCTGGAACTCTTACTTAAAAATGCTGGACTTTATTACTTAATATTCAGTGTCTCTTCCACATTTCCATCTCTTTATCTTCTGTGTTGCCATTTAGAACTACCTTTCCATTCATCATTTTTTTTAACTTCTGCCAATTTTGCACTTTAACCTATCCATTGTAAAATTTATGTACTTTTTATCTATCAAAGTTCATTTGGTTCTCTTGCAAATCTGCCTATTCTTTCTTGGAATGTCTTGTTCTTATGTTTTTCACCCACTGATTTTATACAAACTTCTGATAATTTCTATCCAGTAATTTTACTGAAGTTCTTCAAAGTCTAATCTTGAGGTTTACTATGTCTGCTGACGATCACTTAAGTTTATTTTGTAGTTTGGGATTATAAGCTCATTTTCAGCAGGGCTTCTTTCTTGTAGGAATTTTGTGCTGCCCTTGTTGAGGATGTGTCCCTCAAGAAAAGTTTAGCATTTGCTTTTGCCAAGTCCCTCAGACATAACCAGCTGTACACTTATTTTGTTAATTTCTTCACTTGATGATTTATAAAACAATCAGAGTGTAAGTTTAAACTTCAAACCCATGTGAAATAGGGCCTTTCCCCCCCAACTCAAATTCTGGTGTGTGGCAGATAAACTTCTTTGTCTTCCTTTCTTAAACTGGTGGGCCAACTTTTTCTAATGTAATTATATATATAATATATAATATATAATATATAATATATAATATATAATATATAATATATAATTTTTTTTTAAACTGAGGGTGTAGCCCTTTGAGCATCCTGGCTTATGTGCCAGGATGGTCTCCATTCCAATACCTCATTTTTTCTCATTCAGAAAGCATCATTTCCAGGGTTTGGTGGCATTGAAGCCCAAGCTCATAGTTTCCCTACTTTAGATGCAGTGTTAGCTCACACACTTACCATTATGGTTGTCACATCCTCATATACTGGGTGGGAGTTCAAGACACCCGAAGTCTGGGCACATCCCTGAACCTTTAAAGAGGATTTTTGGTATATTTTATCTAACAAATAATAGGTGCTCAAAAATATTTGTTGAATGAATGAAATCTAATTAAGAAAGTCATATTCACAGTACTAATAGAGCCTATAACATTCTGATTTAAAATAATTTAAAATTAATTTTCAAATTATATATATATAAAATCTCCAAATATAGAAGTTATTAAAGGGTTTATAGGAAAACCTGTTTATCCTATACTTGTATTCTAGCCCTGCAGTTCCTCTTCCCTCGGCAACCAACACTAGCTTTTCATGTATACTTCCAGAGGTATCTTATGCAGTTACTAGCAATATGTATAGATTTTTTTCCATGGTAGCACACTACCTACCACTGTTCTGCTCCTTAATCCTTTCACTTAACAATGTATCTTAGATATTTTTCTGTGTTAGCATGCAAAGAAAATATAACTTATTTTGAAGCCAATCAGGAAGACCTTTGGAAAATTCCAATCCTGCTGCTATCTAGAAATGCATTTTGCAATATATCGACCTTAAAATGGACACATTCCCACCTCTACTGAGGCATTTGCCCCTAATGGTTAACTAGGGGTCATGCAGTGACTCATTTCCATTTTCAAGGGTCCATTCAGTCTCACTCAGCTGTTAACGAGTTTCTGGATGGAGAAGAGAAAGGAAAGCACAACACATGCCACAGAGAAGGCACTACAAATATCTGAATGAGTGGATGCAACAAAAAATGAGGGGCTGAAGATCAGAGCTGAGTCAGCAGAGCATGTGGATGCACTGGCAGCTGCTGTCTCTCTAAGCACAGCAGTGAACTCTGGACCTAATGCCAAATATTCTGGAGAAAAAGATGCCTGCTTCTTAAAGTCAGACATCAGGAAAAAGGCACAGTCCTGAATTTTACACAGAAAGCCTCACGTTCATTGTGAAGTTTCTTATTTCCCCCTTCTCATTATCTGTAGTTGTCTGACTTATGCTTGGTTGTCCCAAATTACCATCACAACTGTGGATATGGCTAAGAAAAGTTTTTTTCTGGGTCAAAAATTAGGTTTTAGAATAGCCAGTTCTTGGTGATGTTAGAGGAGCTAAATGACAGAATTATCACCTAAAACATGCCTGAGGAGTAATGAGTGCTGTGGAAGGAGGCACAGGAAGGGATTGTGCTTTTCTCTTCTTTCCTAGCAAATCTAGAGACGTGAGCTTGAATTTCTGGCTCCTGTAGGTGAGTTTATTAACCTGAGTTTTGGTATCCTCATTTTGTAAACCAAAGCCCTACCTCTTTTTTTTTTTTTTTTAAAGATTTACTTATTTATGTATTTGGGAGAGACAAACTACATAAGCAGGGGGAAGGGCAGAGGGAATCTCAAGCAGACTCCCTGCTGAGTGTGGAGTCCGATATGGGGCTCCATCCTATGACCCTGAGATCATGACATGAGCCAAAAATCAAGAGTCAGACACTTAACTGACTGAGCCACCCAGGCGCCCCACCAAGCTCTATTTTAGAAGGAGCCTCGAGATTCCTTTACCTGTATACTGCATTGTGTATGTATATTTTGTATGTATAAGGTCAAATTATATCTAAATGTTATAGTCCACATTCTCTGATTATTACTGGAAGACAGTTCTCTAAGGGACTCTTCATGATTCTGCATCTCTTGAGAGCAAAGATAATGACAGCTTTTGTTCCAGACTCTTTTTAAGGCTGTATAGTGAACAGCCTTGGACTACAGAGGTAATGCTTCCTTCCAGAGTAGAGGGTAGGTTTCTTTACTGTCCAATGTAATAAAAATAACATGTTCTCCAGGGCCACAGCTGGGCAGGTTTGCTTGCAGCTCATTATATTATAGACTAGAGTTCCCTAAACTTAGGATTCCTAAGATATGATACACTGTGTGTATAGTATCTATCTGGGCTTCTCTGCTTAGCTCCTACGGGAATAAAAAAAATGAAATAACACAAACATAAAGCTCATGCTGCTTGCTGTGTTATGAATAATCGTTTTTGGTGGTTTTTGCCAGAATCCATGAAACTGTGTCAGGTTAACTTGTTAATTTGCAAGCAGGGTATAATCTTAGACTACGCATAGTTCTTGACAGTTAATAGTGGGGCTGAGCATATTTTCTTGCTGTTTATTTGATATTTGGCTCTTCCCATCTGTGAACTATCCATTTTTGGGGTCTATTTTTCTATTTGACTGTCTTTCTTAATGGCTGGGTGGACAGTCTTGATATATTCTATATACTGATCTTATGCAGGTTATTTGCATTTTAAATTAAATATCTTCTCCTAGTAGTCTGGCCTTATGTTTTCACTTTGTTCATACTATCTTTTGTTTAACAGAAGTTTAAAATTTTAATGTACTTATCATAATTTAAATTAAGAAATCATTCCTTACTCTATTCATCTAAAAGTTTATAATTTTGCTTTTCTTTATATATCTATTCACCTAAAACTGATTTATGTGTATGGGATGAGTTTTTTTTTTTTTTAAGATTTATTTATTCATGAGAGACACAGAGAGAGGCAGAGACAGGCAGAAGGAGTAGCAGACTCCCCGTGGGAAGCTTGATGCGAGACTCGATTCCAGGACCCTGAGATCACAACCTGAGCCAAAGGCAGACACCCAACCACTGAGCCACACTGTAAGTTGTCTGGTTATCTGCTGTTGTATAACAAATCACTCAAAATCTAGTGGCTTAAATACAATGTATTAGTTTTCATGATTCTCTGGGTTGACCAGTTGGTTCTTTTGCTTCAAAGAACTAATTCTTAGTTTGTTGATTTTTCTCAATTGTTTTTCTATTCTCTTTTTCATTCAATTCTATTCTAATCTCTATTATCCTTTCTGCTTTCTTTAGGCTTTGTTTGCTGTTCTTTCTCCAGTGTCTTAAGGTGGAAGATTAGGTTACTGATTTTCTTCTTTCTTAACACAGGCATTTATAGCTATAAATTTCTCTGTAAGTACTGCTTTAGCTGTACTCCATAAATTTTGGCATGTGCTGTCTTCATTTTAATTCATCTCAAAGTATTTTCTGATTTCTCTTTTAATTTCCTCCTCCTTGACCTACTTGTTACTTAAGAGTGTGTTGCTTAGATTCCTCATATTTGTGAGTTTTCAAGTCTTGATATCTAATTTCATTCCACTGTGGTTGGAGAACATACACGGTATTATTTCTATTCTTTTAAACTTATTGAGGTTGTTTCATGGCCTTCATATTGTCTATCCTGAAGAATGCTCTATGTGCAGTTGAAAAGAATATATGTTCTGTTGTTGGTGGAATGTTTCATAGATGTCTGTTAGATCTAGTTGGTTTATAGTCTTGTTCAGGTCTTCTATTCCTTGTTTACCTTCTGTTTAGCGTCCTATCCATTAATAAAAGTGGGGTGCTAGAATCTCCAACTATTTTTATTTTATTTTTATCCAACTATTTTTTTTGAATTGTCTGAGTTTTTTCTTTAGTGGTTGCTCTAGGGTTTACCATATAAACTTTAACTTCAGCTTCAGATTTATACTCAACTTAATTCCAGTGATATATAGAAACATCACTTCCATATATCTCTATTCCATTTTCCCTCTTTTGGTGGTAGTATTGTTATATCTGTTACATCTATTAATGTTACAAATCCAACAATACATTATTACAATTACTTTAACATCTGTAGTCACTTCCTTACTTAGCCCAGTATAACTTTGTTCTCATCTGTCTCCTCTGGGCTGTTATTGGCAAATATATTATACTTCTATATGTGATGGGCCCAATACACATTGTATACATATTATTTTTGACAGTACTTTTAAAAATCAGTTAAGGAAAGGAGAAAAAAGTATGCATTTATACTATCTTTTATAACTACATGATTGTATTCATGAATCCTCTGTTTTTTCATGTGGATTTGAATTACCTTTTGGGTCATTTGCTTTCAGTCTGAATATTTTCCTTTAGTACTTCTTGTCAGATGGGTCTGCTAGCAACAAATTCTCTCAGTTTTTGTTTATCTGGGAAAGACTTTATTATATCTTCATTTTTGAAAGATAGCTTTGCTAGATATATAGATATATATTCCTTCTATTTCTATAAATAGATATTCAAGGTCAGAACACAGTGGGATAACATATTGAAAGTGATCAGGGGAAACCACTCAACTGGGGCATAAATTGTTCTACAAACCAACCAAATCAAATTGTGGCTTTTTTAAAGGTCAGTGTTTGATATTTGTTCTTACTCATGAAGGCTCCTCCCAGCTGGAGTATTTTCCCATTCTCTCCATTATTCTTGAGAGTACCCTTGTTCAAGAAGCCTTGAACTTCTCTTCTCCAGGCTCTGCTGCAAGTGAAGTCAGTTCCTTTGGGAAGAGATTAGGAGCTGTTTTATAGCTAGCTTCTCCCTCCAGGCAAAATCTCTGAGCCAGATTCCGGAGCCAGGAGTGTGGAAAACAGTAAACTTCTCTTTGAGTGACACCCCTCCTCCCTCTGCTCTAGGAGTTGGTGGTTGGTGGCAGTATAGGGACAGCCTGGTTTGCCTCTCCTGGCATGGAGCCACTACCTTGCAAACCAGGGCAAGGGTGATCAGGGCCTCAGTATTGTCAGTGTACCACATCCAAGCCTCCATCTCATGACTACACTTGCCCAGGATTTAGCTCTTTAAAATGTATTTTCTACCTTTTATACTAATGTTTAAGAATATAGTTAAAAAAAAAAAACTGACCTTGTATTCAGCATCTTTGCTTTATTGTATCAGTTTTAATAATCTGACTGTAGAGTCTCCTGAATTTCTATGTAGCTACTTATTTTATTTGAAATTAATGATGATTGTTTCTTTTTATCCCTCCCATGTGCTTTTTTATTTCTTTTGCTTTTCTTTCTGTGTAGTCTAGGATTACAATATAATATTACAGAAAATTAGTTTGGGAGGCATCTTTTTTTCATTCTTGTTTTTAAAGGAAATGCTTCAAACATTTCATCTTTAGTAATATTTGTACTAGGTTTTTGATATATAATTTTTTTAAAGATTTTATTTATTCATGAGAGACACACAGAGAGAGAGGCAGAGACATAGGCAGAGGGAGAGGCAGGCTTGCTGTGGGGAACCTGATGTGGGACTCAATCCCAGGACCTCAGGATCACGACCTGAGCCAAAGGCAGATGCTCAACCATAGGGCCACCCAGGTGCCCCAATATATAATCAGGCCATAGACGTTTTCTTGAGTTTCTAGTTTAGTAAGAGTTTTTATCATAAACAATCATATTAGCTAACATCTACTGAATAACTACAAGGTATTGGACATTGTCCTAAGCACTTAGCCCATTATATATTCATAACATATCTCTGAGGTTATTATTATTCCTATTTCACCATAAATAAAGAGGTGCATTGAAGTTACATCATCTATCCAAGCTCAGTAGTAGAACTAGAATTTGAACCCAGAAGTTTGGCTTAAGAGCCTGGGGTCTTAAACACTTTTCTGTATTGCTTCTTTATATTGCATTCTGTATTGAATTTCCTCAATTGCTTTTTCTGCATCTGATTTTACTAAATGGTTTTTCAATTAATTTGCTAATGTGGCAAACTACATTAACAAATGTTTAAACTGTTAAATCATTTTTTAATTCCTAGGAGAAATTCTACTTAATTACATGTTTAAAAAACACTCATGGATTTCACTTGCTAATATTTTATTTAGGATTTGTATATATATGTTCAAAAGTGACACTGACTCACAATTTTCATTTTTTTGGTGCTAGTTTTGGTACCCAGGTTATATTAACTAAACTCATAGATGAGTTGGGGCATGCATTGTGATATTCAATTGTCATCATCAGGCTGATAAATATAGTTGGTATTAATAGCTAGTCCAACAGTTTAGACTCTTGGACAACTCAGTAAGGTTTCTGACATCCAAGGAAATGCTAATAAGAAGTGGACAAAAATGTCCATGGGTGGCCAAAACTGGCAAAAAGAGCCTAATGTATTCTTTCTTTTTCTTTCTTTCTTCTTTCTTTTTCTTTTCTTTTCTTTTCTTTTCTTTTTTTTTTAAAAGGATTTTATTTATTTATTCATGAGAGACATAGATAGGCAGAGACACAGGCAGAGGGAGAAGCAGGCTCCATGCAGGGAGCCCGATGTGGGACTTGATCTTGGGACTCTAGGATCATGCCCTGAGCCCAAGGCAGATGCTTAACCACTGAGCCATCCAGGTGTCCCCTTTTCTTTTCTTTTAATTTTTTTTTTTTAATTCTGTCTTTCAAAGTCTGACGGTGACTTTGATCCTTAACCTGGTTTAAAAATTGATGGTTGTCCCTTATTCAACCATTTTCACCTCTAAACAGACTAAAAGTAAGAATACTTTTACTAAGTGTTTTATTTGCAATATACTTCAGTATCTTTTATCTCACTGAATTTACCCAGAGAGATAAAATTTACCCATCCCAATTTACTCTTTAAGAACCATATTATGTCAATCTTACAGACTATCCTCTATTTTATAGTGAAAATTACTTAACTAAGCTAATCAGTTAGTAGGCGAAAGGAGTTAAAAAATCAAATCTTTTTCTTTGCTTCAATTACATCAAGAAAGTATTTCTTGTAGGAGAGACTGGAGCTCCCATAATGACAATGATTAGCATCTTAGTTGTCACTGACAGTATGAAGCATGAAATAATGAATTTTCAAAGGGGGATTGGAGGAGCCTCCATTTCTGTTGATGGTATAGAAAGGCTCAATTTACTATGAATGTTCCTGTAAGAATTTTAATATATCTCTAACTTTAGAGGTTACTAATCTATTTTCGAATAAAATATTACTGTATTTCTGCTGGTAACCAGACATTTTTCTTTTTAAATTTGTGTTTATATTATTTCTTAAAATTCAAGTATAATTAACATATGGTGCTATATTATTTTCAGATATACAATATAATGGCTCAACGATATTATACATTTCTCGGTGTTCATCAAGGTAAGTATAGTCTTGATCCCCTTTGTCCATTTCACCAGCCCCCATGCTCCCACCCACAACCCCTCTGGCAACCACCAGTTTGTTCTCTCTCTCTCTCTCTCTCTTTTAAAGTGGGCTCCATGCTTAGCATGCTTAGCATGGAGCCCAACATGGGGTTTGAACTCATGACCCTGAGATCAAGACCTGAGCTGAGATTAAGAGTTGGATGTGTAGCTGACTGAACCACCCAGGTGCCCCTGTTCTCTGTATAAGAGTCTGTTTGACTCTTTTTTCCTTTGTTCATTTGTCTCTTCCTTATTTCTTACATGAGTGAAATCATATGGTATTTGTCTTTTCTCTGATTTCTTTCACTTAGCATTATACCCTTTAGGTTCACCCAAGTTGTTGCAAATAGCAAGATTTAATTCTTTTTTTTGTGGCTGAGTAATATTTCCTAGTGTGTATGTGTGTGTATACATATATACACATACACACCACATCATCTTTATCCATTCATCTATCAATGGACATGTGGGTTGCTTCCATATCTTGGCTATTATAAATAATGCTGCAATGCAGGTAAGGGTGCCTATCTTTTTGAATTAGTGTTTTCATTCTCTTTGGTTAAATATATAGTAATAGAATTATTGGACCATATGGTAATTCTATTTTTAATTTTTTGAGGAACCTCCATACTATTTTCCAAAGTGGCTGTACCAACTGACCAGGCATTTTTCAAAGTACTGGATAGGGTTGGACAAAGTTGAAATAGAGAAAGCTTTCAAATATGATTGTTAATAATTTGGAAACATCTTACCATAATGTAGAGCTGTTTGACCTTCATCATCCTGTAAAAGAAATTAATAACACATTTTAGAAGTCTATGTTATTGCAAAAGTATGAAAGTACACAAGCTATAGCAAATATATCTAATATACCAAAGTTCTGTAATTTATCAGATACAGTTCTTTGAGCCTTCCTGTAACTTTTGACCAAGTTCTCTAGAATGCTGAATGGCAACTTCTGCATTGCAGCTGCTACATCAGAATCACAGGACAATCAGGTTACAGATATTAAATCAAAGAGAACCTCTTAAAATGTGGCAATCTGATTACCATTAATGGCAAAAAAACCCTGACACCATATATCCTTTACCCTGGTTAGTATTATAATGTTTTTTCCTAAGTTTATTGCCAAATCTATGTAAAAAGTCTGTGATTTCTCATAAAAGTTAGTAGCTTTTGGGGCACCTGGGTGGCTTATTCAGTTAAGTGTCTGCCTTCGACTCAGGTCATGATCCCAGGGTCCTGTCGGGCTCTCTGCTCCTTCTGCCCTCCCCCTGCTTATGCTCCCTTCTCTCTCTTTCTTACATGCTCTCTCTAAAAGATAAATAAAATCTTTTTAAAAAGTTAGTAGCTTTTAAATCCCTTTCAAATAGTAACAAATTCCAGGCTTATAATATTATCAAATATTACCTGATTAAATATCATAAAGAAATGTGATTTCAAAGCATATAAAGTCCTAGAAGTTGTTAAGAAAGTCAAAAGTTCCCATAGATTACTCTGATAGTTCTGTTATTTTTTTCTTTTTAAATCAAGATATTCTAACTACATATACTAATTATAACACATATGAGTACTTTTAGCAATGCTGCCTCTTAAGTTGAGAGCGTGTGATCATGCTATGAGCAAAAAATTCATCAAGATTAAAGTACGAGGCAGAATTTAGTAGTTTTTTTGATATTCACTTAGTAATATACACAGCCACTATTGTGTCCCTGGTAATTAAGAATAAATAATTATTATGAATAACTGGGAGAGGGTGATTATGCCTAATCAACTATTGCGCATACTATAGCTACTTTTCTCACTTCTTAGAAGTTAAATGTGGGGGCTAATTTCCAGAACTTTTTGGCTATGGTTCTCTTTATTGAATCCCCTAGGAAGAAAAGCAAAAGCTGCCATAGGAAACTTCTTTTCTGGTTCAGAGAAGTAGTAAGAAAAAGTCATTCCTTAAAGGTTTTTTAACATAGAGAAGGTTTATAGAGCTGACATCTGGTGGGGGGTTGGGGAGACAACCTTGAGGCAATATAACAGCTTAATTAAACTGTTTTCCTACTAGACAATGGGAATTCTTGCTGGATTTGGGGGTAAGGCATAAGAAAGTGAGTGGAGATCTGAAAGAAGTAATTAATTTTGAGGGACCTTGAGAGTAGGGCCAACTTGGCTAAAGTGTAACAGGGTTAAGTCTGGGCTGCCCACTGAACATCATTAGGATAATAAACTTAAGGGAAGTAGAAGATGGAAAGCAGCACAAAGAAGTCAGGAAGACAAAAGAATATTTTTACTCCTTTAAAAAAATTTTAATAGAAGTATAGTTGACATACAATAATATATTAATTTCAGGTGTTCTACTTAGTGATTCAAGGATTATATACATTACAAAATGCCTATGTCTTTCTTGTCTTTTTCAACATGGCCCCCACCTTGCTCCCTGCTCCCCTTTGCCTTGCCCTGCTCTTGAGGTTAAGGACAGGCAGAGGTTCCAAGTTGATGTTTACGGTGGGCAGCATGACAATGAAAAGCTGCACTTCAGAGTATTCTGACCTGCCTGGCTATAACCAAAGCAATTTAGAAAGAACAGAACTGCCCATATGGCTTTAGACTCATGTCTAATTTGCCCATTTCCAATGTTTTTTTTTTTAATTTTTATTTACTTATGATAGTCACAGAGAGAGAGAGAGAGAGAGAGAGGCAGAGACACAGGCAGAGGGAGAAGCAGGCTCCATGCACCGGGACCCGATGTGGGATTTGATCCCGGGTCTCCAGGATCGCGCCCTGGGCCAAAGGCAGGCGCCAAACCGCTGCGCCACCCAGGGATCCCTGCCCATTTCCAATGTTAATCAGAAAAAGTGTATATAGTGTGTGTGTGTGTATGTGTTTATACCTTCACATGCAAACATGTGAGCAGTTTATACAGTTGTGCTTATGGCTTAAATGTCCAGCAACAGAAAACAATTTCAGAAAGGGCTTAATCTATTGCAATTTTGGATTCATGCATCCATCACACAAAGTTATATTTTCCACAATTATCTACCTTTAGAAAGTGTAGCTCTCTTGCTATTTGTGTAAGTTTCTTGTTTAATTGCTCTATTTATATATATTCAAAGTTCCGTTTCTTTTCATTTCCATCTTTCTTTCCTTCTTCCCTCCTTCCTTCCTCCCCCCCCCCTTTTTTAAAGATTTTTATTTGTTTATTCATGAGAGACACAGAGAGAGAGAATGGTAGAGACACAGGCAGACAGAGAAGCAGGCTCCATGCAGGGAGCCCGACGTGGGACTCGATCCTGGGTCTCCAGGATCATGCCCTGGGCTGAAGGCAGGCGCTAAACTGCTGAGCCACCAGGCTGCCCTCCTTTTTTTAAAAAAAGTAGGCTCCACACCCAGTGCGGAGCCCAACGTAGGGCTTGAACTCACAACCCTGAGATCAAGACCTGAGCTGAGATCAAGAGTCAGATGTTTAATGGACTGAGCCACCCAGGCACCCCTCTTTTAATGTCTAATTGTTTATCTTCACTAGGTAGGTGGAAACAATTTCTTTTAATCATTTTTACCACTGAATACTAAATCTGTATCTCCAGCCCAATTTTTATTAATTAATTAAAAATATTTACTGAGCTCTATTGTGTCCCAGTCACTGTTCTATGGAATGAAAACACAGAGGTGAGCAAGAGAGAAAAGATCCCTCATGTTATAAGTCTTACATTCTACTAGTAGGGGAAGTAATAAGCAAATAAATATATTTAATAACAGGCAGTGATAAGTGCTCTGAAAAAACCAACAAAGCAGAATAAGGGTGTGGAGTGATGTGGGTACTGTTTTAGATAGAGAGGACAAAGAAGGACTCTATTAGAAGGTACGTATACACAGAGAACTGGGGAATATTCTAGGGTAGCCATGTTTAGTAAACCATACCACCCTCCATCTTTCTGGTCTAAAAAGCCAAGTCAAGCCGATCAGAATTTTCGCTTAGGATTTTAAAATATGGAACTAGGCGATTGCAGTATGTGTACAAAGGTTCTTTCTTTCCTGATGAAAAGAAAATGTAGTGAAATAAGAAAGACAACAACAACAACAACAAAAAAGACAGACAACAACAGACAAATAGTGTATTATTTCACTTACATTAAGTACTTAGAATACTCAATTCATGGAGACAGAAAAATAGAATAGTGGTTACCAGGGGCTTGGGGAAGGAAGGAATGGGAAGCTTTATTTAGTGGGGAGAGAGTTTCAGTTTGGGATGGTGAACAAGTTCTGGAGGTGGACAGTAGTGATGGCTGCATAACGTGCATGTGTTTAAGCCACTGAACCGTACACTTGATAAAACGATTACTTTTGTATTTTACCACAATTAAGAAAAACAGAGAATTAAAAAAAAAAAAAAAAAAAAAAAGCAAAAGCAAAAGGTGTCAGCCCAATCTGCAAATGGCAACATTCTCTACTTGGAGAAAACTTCCACAGTAGAAAAGAATGAAGTATTCACAAAGAAAAGCCATGGTCAAAGATGGTGAGACAATGAGGCTCAGATTCTTGTCATTCCAAGTACAGCCTTGCCCTTCTTGGTTAAGTGAGCCAACAACAAAATACTCCCTAGACAAATGTTTATCTTTTTATCACTTGTAAGTAAGATTTCTAACACAGAATGCAACCCAATTTATGACCCGAGTCTTTCTCCCAATTCCTTCTCCCATTTTGGTGACTGCCCGCTCCCAATAAGAATACCTCTCTGGACTCCCACAACTATAAATGCTCTTCCCTCTGCTTGGAAACTATCCTCCAATCTTTTACAGATACCGTCTTGCTTTTCTCTCATGTTTTAAAATGTGACTTAAATATATTTGAGCATTTTAAATAGACTTCTTTTATAGTCCCTATATTTCTTTTATTTGAGATCAAGGTGAGGAGATGGGTGATGGCTACATGTGATGTTTGTTGTGCTGCCTGAGATTTGCTTATTATTGATTGACTTCTGTGTGCTTTATAATTTTGGACTGTAAGTTCATTTTATTTTGTTTATTTTTATTTTTTAAAGATTTTATTTATTTATTCATGAAAGACACACACACACACACACATACACACACAGAGGCAGAGACAGGCAGAGGGAGAAGCAGGCTCCATGCAGGGAGCCCAATGTGGGACCCAATCCCAGGACTCTGGGATCACGTCCTGAGACAAAGGCAGAAGCTCAACCACTGAGCCACCCATGCAACCCTGTAAGTTCATTTTAAGTGTGGTTTTTAAGTGTGAAAAATTCTGTGCTGTGTTCACTGGATTGAGGATCTGTCCCTCCAGAATGACTTTGCTTTTGTTTCTGCTAAGTACCACAGAAATACTAAAACCCTTGTTTGTTGATTCCTTAGTGTGGGGAATCTGAACACTTAAGCAGAGTAAATTTTAAAAGGGCAAACCTCTCCCAGCTCCCCTGGGCCTGAGGCACCAGCCAAGACAAATTCTCCATAATAACTTTGCATCAGTGGGCAGATTATTTTAGTCTATCTTCCTGACAGTAGTTGGTGTTCTTTGAGCTCTCTTATCTCATAAGTATTGAGATTGGCAAATTCTTTCAGGATAGCCCACTGTTGGCTTAAACTTACTACTTTCTTTTTAAAGCTCTGGGTTTTTTAAAGCTTAGTTTTAAGGCTTACAATTTTGTTTCTTACCTGTGTTTGTTTGGACCCTTGGAGACCCTTGCTTTTTTCATAAGATCTGCTATGCGTTTAAAGGGATGCTTGTTATATTTTATTCTGCATTCTTGGGTGTTTTTTGAGAATTTTTACATCATCTAGTCTGGAATCTTGTAGGAAAAGGAAATCCCTCACCGTTAAAGGTCTGAATTAAATTAGAGTATTAATATCACTGTGGTCACAAAAATAACCAACCAGTAATACTCAGGAGAATTTTCTTCTCACAGAGAACATCTAGGAAGCATGTTATTTCTGTGCCTGCAAATTTACATCTTTTTTTTTTAATCAGTTGTATTCTCTATGCTATACTTCTCATCTCCCTGACTTATTATTTTCTAACTGAAAGTTTGTACCCTTCAATCTTCTTTATTTCACCTGTTCCCCACCCATCTCCCTTCTGGCAACCATCAGTTCTCTGTTTTAGGAGTCTGTTTTTTTGTTTGTTTGCTTGCTTGCTCATTTATTTTGGCTTTTAGATTTCACATATAAGTGAAATCATATTGTATTTTGTCTTTCTCTGACTTATTTCACTTAGCATAATACCCTCTAGGTCCATTCATGTTGTCACAAATGGCAAGATCTCATTCTTTTTATAGCTGAGTAATATTCCCTAGTATGTATATATGTATGTATCATATCTTCTTTATTCATTCATCTGTCAGTAGATACATGAGTTGCTTCCTTATCTTGGTTTATATAAATAATGTTGCAATAAACATAGGGGTGCATATATCTTTTCAAATTAGTATTTTCATTTTCTTTGGGTCAATATCTAATAGCGGTGTTTCTACCGATCATATGGTATTTCTACTTCTAATTTTTTGAGGAACCTCCATTCTGTTTTCCACAGTGGCCATACCAATTTACATTCCCACCATAGTGCATGAGGGTTCCTTTTTTCTCCACTCTTTGTCAACACTTGTTATTTCTTGTCTTTTTGATTCTAGCCATTCTGACAGGTGTAAGCTGATATCTTATTGTGGGGTTTTAAAAAAATGTATTCTTATTTATAGTTTTAGAGAGAGCACAAGTGGGGGAGGGAGAGAAGCTTCAGCAGACTCTGCGCGGAGTGTGGAGACCGGAACTGCCCTGAGACTTATTTTAAAACCAGAAGTGTGGGGCAGCCCCGGTGGCTCAGTGGTTTAGCACTGCCTTCAGCGCAGGGCCTGAGCCTGGAGACCCAGGATCGAGTCCCATGTTAGGCTCCCTGCATGGAGCCTGCTTCTCCCTCTGCCTGTGTCTCTGCCGCTCTCTCTCTCTCTCTCTCTCTCTCATGAATGAATGAATGAATAAATAAATAAATTTTAAGAAACCCAGAAGTGTGTACCTCTTAATCCCCTTTACCTATTTTCACTCATTCTCCCACCTCTCTCCCCTCTGCCAACCATTAGCTTGTTCTCTGTATCTATGTATCTGTGTCTGTTTTGTTTCTTCACTTGTTTTTTTTAGATTTGACATATGAGAGAAATTATATGGTATTTATCTTCCTCTGTCTGTCTTATTTCATTTACTGTAAAGTCCTCTATGTCTACCCATGTTGTTGTATTTAGCAGGACTTCCTCCTTTCTCATGGCTAAGTATCATTATATACTTACTGCACATATATACCACATCTTCTTTATCCATTCATTCATGTATCAATGGACACTTAGGTTGTTTCCCTATAATGGCTATTGTAAATAATGATGCAGTAAACATAGGGGTGCATGTATCTTCTCAAATTATTGAAAAAACATCATTTATTATACATGCTATAATACAAATGATGCCGTCATAGGGCATCAAGGAATAGAGAGCTATTTGGCCTTCCATTAAATGATCCCAGGCTACCTTTGTTTTTCATTGATTTTGATTTTAGTCTTTTTTTTTTTTTAACACTTTCCCTCATCACAGGATTATCAAATATCCTTTATTACTGACCATGTGCCTAAACTAACATTTGCTACTTCTGCCAAGGACTGGTAATCAGATAAGTAGGTTCTTCAAGTTGTGTCTAAAATGAGGAAAGTGTCTGAGTGATGGGGCTGGTGATGGTTTTACAACACAATCTGTAGTAAGCTTTGTCATAGATCTGTATGTTCCATTTTATCTTAAGTTTGGGGCTAAATGCCCTTGGTCAGTAATTTTCATTGTAGGTGTACTTTTTATACTCTGGAAGCTTTTGTTTGCAGGCAATCTGCAGTGGCAAGTAACTAAAGCAAACAGAAAAGCTCTGACTGAGAAGAGGACCAACCTGGAGCCCCTGAACACATGGCACTCTTGCCTCTCTGCCAGTTGCCAGTACTGGCACCAAAAGGGGTTCCCACAGTGGGGAGCTTGAAAATCACTTTCTAAAGACTTGAGGATGATGGGTTAACAAGCCTCTGGGTAAGTCAGATGTCCCTGTTTCACTTGCTGTCTTTCTATCTCAGGACATTCGTCTGATCCTCCACAGAATTGTGGAACGTGACAAGAAAACAAGTGAAAGAACAATCGGAAGCAGTGTGTACCGATTACTCATCCCTTTTAAGGCAAATGCCCAGATTTACATTTACACAAATGTTCTCAAGAACAGGTTTGTTTTTGGAGCTGAAGCTGAAAGGACTACATGGACTTCATTCAACATGCTGCAAAAACTGCTAGAAAGAGGGACTAGAATAAAAGAGACACAGTGTGAGTGAGCGGCTGAAATTAAGGAATGGATAATGTCTTTGCTGTGCCTACAGGGTAGTCCTCTTAGGTCCACCTAAGATTCAGACTCCTAAAGCTACCATTGAACACACTTGGCATGAGTTTATTCAAAAGGATGTCAGACAGAAACCATTTAGAACTTGCCATCAGGGCAGTGTCAGCCTGGAATCCTTGCAGTAGACAGCTTGCCTAGCCATCCAGGAGCTAGCTTTTCTCTAGGAGATACACCTCAGGTGAGAGAAGAAGAAATCCATATAAGCGGGTGTGGGACCTATCTTTAATTTGGAAGCCCTGCTGTTTTATAGGAGCCATTGTATCTTGTAACAATAGCTTCTAGGGCCCTACAATGGATATGCCAATTATAAAAAACTCAGGACAGCCCAAAGTGCAGTGCCCCATCAAATATTTAGCATTCCTTTGCAGTTCCAGGTAGTCCAGGTGCAATTTACCAATCAAGGGGGTCATTCATTTTTTTAATTTAAATTCAATTAGTCAACATATAGCACATTAGTTTCAGATGTAGAGTTCAATAATTTGTCAGTTGAGTATAACACCCAGTGCTCATCCCATCATGTGCCCTCCTTAATGCCCAACCCAGTTACCCCATCCCTCCACTGGGTGTGGAGCTCGACACAAGGTTAAATCTCAAGACCCTGAGATCATGACCTGAGTCAAAATCAAGAATTAGACGCTTAACTGACTGAGCCATATAGGTGCCCCAGAAATAACTTAATTTTTAAAATGAAAATATATTTTCCCAAAGAGAAGAAAACATAGTGAGAAGGGTGACATTGTTTTACATTCCTGCAAATCCCTTTAATGCCTGGCTAAATAGAACATAACTGGATATTCATATCTCATTCAGCATTCATTCCGTTGTGATACCATGTCATATGGTCTCTAAAAAATGCCAATGTGTGTTCAAGAGTGAATGAGTGTAAAAGGGCAAACAGTGTCTTAATGTTGTTATGAAAATAGTTTTGAAAAGATCAGGACTCCCAGGGGTTCCCATTCCATACTTTGAGAACCACTGGGCCTAGGAAACCCTGCATAATTAAGACCCACCTAACTTCCTAATCTGATCTCATAAATGCTGTTTTTCCTGCTCTCCACATGGCTAGATCCCTCTTCATCCTTCAAGTCCCAGCTTCTCTTTCATCTACGGAGAGAAAGTCTTCCTTCACTACTTGCTCCAAAAAGGTTACCTCCTGTTATCCCTCAGTCCAATTCCCTGGTTGCTTCTTTCTTAGCACTTATTACACTTTATAGTTTAAAAATGTATTTATCTGTTATCTTCATTTGATTATATAAGGATAGGACCTTTGTGTGACATTTTGACTATTATATCCCTTGTATCTAGCACAGTATCTGGCACACAGTAAGCACTCAAACATTTCACTGAGTGAATGAATGACTGAATCATAGATTTGTACAAATACTTATCTGACAAGGATGTTACTGCTTACATTCATTCATTAACAGATACTTACTGAGTACCTATTATGTGCCAGGCACTGTTCTAAGTGCAGTAAGTAAAAACAGACAAAAATCTCCATCCTAGTTTTGGAGGAGGGGGATACAGAAAATAAACCAAGGTAGTAAAATACGCAGTATGTTAGATGATAATACATGATATAGAGAAAAATAAAAGCAGAAAAGGATAGAAACGCTGGAGGCAGGGTAGAATGGGTTCAGCTTAAAATAAGGTAGCCAATACAGGCCATGCTGAAAAAATGATTGTGGAGTGGGTGGTGAAAAACCTGAAAATGGTGAGGGTATAAGCTGTATGAATATCTGGGGGATAAAGCAATAGAGGGAGCAAGATGAGCAAGTACAAAGGCCCTGAAATGTTACATGCTGGCATGTCTCAGGAACTAAAAAAGGGCCAGTGTGAGATAGCAGCAGATGAGCAAGTTAGATCAGTAACAGGAAATGAGGTGTGAGAGATAACAGAGGGCCAGATGGCATGGACCCTGTAGGCCATTATAAGGATTCTGACTTTTATTTTTAATTCAATGAGAAGTCACTGGAGGGTTTTCAGTAGAGGAGTAACTTGACTTCATTTATGGGCTAAGAGGATCACCCTGGCTGCTAGGTAGAGAAAAGACTGAAGGGAGACAGGAAGTTTATTTTAACCATCTGGGTAAGAAATGTTGGGTACTTGGGCCAAAGTACTCACAGAAGGCAAGGTGAAAAGTGGTCAGCTTCTAGTCATATTATGAAGGTGTAAGGGATAGGATTTGCTGACAGACTGGGTATGCAAGAAGAGAGAGAGAAGTTAAGGATTCCACCAAGAGGGCAGCCCCAGTGGCGCAGCGGTTTGGCGCCGCCTGCGGCCCGGGGTGTGATCCTGGAGACCCGGGATCGAGTCCCACATCGGGCTTCCTGCATGGAGCCTGCTTCTCCCTCTGCCTGTGTCTCTGCCTCTCTCTCGCTCTCTCTGAATGAATAAATAAATCTTTAAAAAAAAAAAAAAAAAAAAAGGATTCCACCAAGATTTTGGCCTAAGCAATAATTGCCATTAAGATGGGAAAGACTGGGGCAGCCCCAGTGGCTTAGCAGCCCAGGGCATGATCCTGGAGACTGGGAATCCAGTCCCACATTGGGCCCCTGCATGAAGTCTGCTTCTCCCTCTGCCTGTGTCTCTGCCTCTCTCTTTTTCTCTCTCTCTGTGTGTCTCATGAATAAATAAAATCTTTTTTTTTAAAAAAAAGATGGTAAAGACTTGGGATAAAAAAGGTTTCATGGTAAGATCATGAGTCTGGTTTTGCACAGATTAAGTGTGGGATATCTATCAGACATCCTAAGAGAGTGTCATGCGGGCAGTTAGATATATGGGTCTGATGTTCAGGAGAGAGGTATGGGCTGGAGATATAAATCTGGGACTTGTGAGCATATACTTAAAGCCCAGAGACTGGATGAGATCACCAAAGATTTGGGTACAGAGAAAAGAAGAGATCCAAAGATTGAGCTCTAGGGCAACCTAGAAGATAGGAGAAGGGGCAACCAAAGGAACTGAGAAGTCCAGTAAGGTAGTAAGAAAATCAGATAAGTGTAATGTCCTGAAACATAAGAGAATATAAGGTATTTTGAGAAGAAATAATCAATTATGCCAAATGCTGCTGATAGATCAGGTATGGTAAGAACTGAAAAATGATCATTGGATTTATCAAAGTGGAAGTTAGTGGTTTTCCTGATAAGAACTGGAAGAATGTGTAGGTGAACACCTATTTCAAGTGGGCCCAAGAGATAATGGGAAAGGAGGAGTTAGAGCATAAACAACTCTTTCATGGAATTTTGCCATAAAGAATGAAATTAGGTGGTAGTTGGACAGTTAAATGGGGCAGAGATAGTAGCATATCTGTATACTCATGGCATTTATACAGAAGAGAGGGAAAACTAATCATGCAAAAAAGATCCTTAAGTAGAATGGGATCGTACATAAGAGAGGGGCTGGCTTTTGGAGCACGGAGAGTTCATAACATTTATATCAGCTACTCAAAGGAGGGGAAGGAGGTCTATATAAGCACAGATGCAGGGAGGTGGGTAGATATGACAGTGAGAACTTGTGCACGTTTTTAAAAAATGACTCGTTTCCTCAGTTAAATGGGAAGAAAGGTCATCAGCAGAAAATGAGGATGAGGAAGGAGGTGTTTGGATTTTAAGGAGAGAACAGTAAATGAAAGAGTTATCTAGCAGAGTGGAATAGATAATGAAGTAAGGTAATGTGGTGTGAATACTGGGCAGCCCTGAGGGCTGACACTCAAATAGGCAGGACTTGGGATTAATGGTCATAACTCTGAAGTGAGCACAGGTGTGGACTTTTCTCCTGGCATAGGTACAGACAAAGAAGGGTAGGAGAGTTAAACACCTATTTTCTGAAAGCCTACATACTAGGGCCACAATGATAAATACATTATAGTCTTTGTGCTCATGGAGTTTATAGTCTGGCTCATATACTGAAAAAGAGAACAACATAAGCATCTTACCAGTGGTGTGGCTACAGGATGATACACTTGCTTGACAGAATCCTAGAGAGCCATCAGAAATTATAGTAAAGAGTATCTAATGGATAAGAGAAGATATTAATGATAAATAAAGGAGGTTATAAAACTATGGACAGGATGATCCCACTTTTGTTTTTAAAATGTGTCATCTACCTATAGAAAAAAAGATAAGGAAAGCATCAAAAGTGATAAGGGGTCATCTCAAGGCTGAAATTAAAGATGACTAAAATCCTTTTCTTTATACTTACTTGCACCTTTACAAAATGTCTGAAATCTATTGTTATTAAATTTTAAACAAGAAAATGTTACTATTTGTTTGCATTTTCTCTGAATACCTGGATACCATCTATATGTTTACAGACATTTTTCAGTGATAATTTTTACTTAGCTTTTTCCAATAAAAACTGATCAATTAAAATCACAGCTACTTGTAAATGGCCCTTCACAATTACAAGCGTGACACGGTTACTTCCCATCTATTTCTTGTTTGCTATGTTTTCAGATTACCAGGTCTAATTTGGGGCTTTCGAGTTCACATGCTGTAGGCTGAAGTGTTCCAGCATTTAATGTAAAATGTTGAGATTTCTGATCTTTTGACTTACAGCATTTCCACCCAGAAATCAATTAGAGCAGGGATACAAACATAAGAACCATGACTCCAATCACAGAACTGATTGGCAAGTTAGGAAGAGAAAGATAGGAGGACAACCAGCTTGTCTTCTAATTCTATTATCTTTCCTATCTTCCAAGAGTACTAGAGAAAAGAGTAGGCTTTAAGAAGACATCAAGAATTTTCCTCAACTCTGAGTTATTTGTATGTCTAAGTACCTTGATATGTCTAAAGAAGTTTCTCGGTAAACAAAGACGATTATTTTAAATTGGTTGCTAATCAAATCACAGTCTTTAGAGACCCAAATGCAAATTCTTTTATTCATTTTTTGTATGCCTAGTACATCATAAGCACTTAAAAATGTACAATCAATGAACTCGATGGTAAAAATGAGTAATATAAAGCCTATTGAGTTTTTAATCATAGTTCATAATTATTTTAAATCAACTCCTGTATTATAATACTTTTACTATTATGATTATGATGCTTTAATAAAACACTACTATTTTATATTTACAAAATCTTTACCTCTGCTATTCCTCTTTGTGTGTTTCAGTGGAATTTGTATTTAAGCAAGAATATGATTCCAAACATTTTTTTCTTGGTAACTTCAACACAGGATATAGGAAACCAAAGCTTAGTCTTTATAAACATTCTGTTTTAAAATATATTACAAAGAATAAATGGAATTGAATGTCAAGAATGAGTAAGTGAAAGCTTTTACTCATCTGGTTTACAACTTATATCAGCTAATTTTTTAAAATTTAAGTTGATTAAATTTTTCGGTTGTTTCATTTCAAATGACCACACCAGAAAAGGTTGTTTGTCATGGTTATTTATGCCTTTCCTTTCTGTTTTAGCTTAAAAAGAAATGTTCAAATTTAATAAATATAGAGTTATAAACAGGAGCAAAAACAATTCAGATAAATTAAAATTGGTTATACATTTGAAATCTTTGTAAGGGATCATACATTAGGGTAAAATAAAAATACTCAGTTGAATTAAAATAAACAAAATCACATAGTAAAGTTAGAGTGTAGAAAAATTCAGCCATGCTTAAAATTCAGGCTATAAAAGCATGGAAATATGCAACCTCTTCACTATACCTCCATTTCCTTTCCAAGTCAATAATAAAAATTTATAAGGAATACAAATGAATGACAAAATAATACAAGAAATCTAAAGACCCAGACTCTTAAACAAGAAAAGGGAAAATGTGCCCATGATCCCACTGATGCTCTATCATTACTTTTACAGTGGGAGAGAATCATAAAAGCTCCCCTCTATCTGGTCTGTTTCTCTGTTCTGACTCTGGCAGGGACTTGAAACTCTTACCCACTACTCTGAGACTAGACTTAAAGGCAATCACTCTTTTTTGGAACTTTTGCTACAACTCTGAGACTTCCCAATCCTTAACTAAAACTTTGTCCCTCTCCTCCCTTCTCTACCTTGTCTTATTTGTGAATATGTGTTCCCCTGCTCTTTTGAAGGACCATGGCATACTTTAACTTGCGAGGCCCCTATTACCATCGTATCTAACACAAAACTTTGCATAAAATTAAAACTAAATAAGACTAAAGAAAAATAAATGACTTGCAAGAAAACCAAATATAGTCATACCTCACTAATCCAAGGACTTGCTTTTTAGCATTCTCAAGGACCTCACTGCACGGAAGGAAAATGCTGATAAGGACCACATTAAACATGTTGCGACCAGCTAGCTCACTGGATAGGATTTTTCTATCTAGTTTGCAAAAGCAATGAATGGCCAATTTGCCTATAAACTATCAGATGCAATACAAAACTGAAGAGACCTGGAAAGTGAAAAGTGAAGGAAAACAAGGAGTAGAGAAGAGAAATGGTAAGAGGGCCAGCCAAAACTGATAGCAATTAGAAGAAAGAATGGGAGCAGCAACAGTGGCAGCCAGCAGAAATGGGAAGCTGTGACAGAGGTGGCAAGTTGCAGACATTTTAGACCACAGAGAATAGCCAACCATAAAGTGGGCTGGGCTGCGTGCCAACCAGTAGATTTTAGCAATCTCAAGAGAGAAAGAGAAGCTTTTTAGCCCTATGCTTCACACTACCTATAAATACCCATGGTATAGCACAACAATTTAAGAAGGAAGCAATGAAGTATACAATGTGTTCGAAAAAAATTTTTAGAGAAAACCAGCCAAAAAATAAAAAGCAGAATATAACTGTTCAGCTATTTGAAACCAATTCTAATCCAAAATGTTTAACTGCCAAAGGGTTAGTTGCAAATTTTTTTGAGTATGGAAAGTAAAAGGAACAAACTCTGGCTACATACTTACTGTATGCTGTAAGTTTTGCAAACATTTCTTCTAATCCCTCACAACCACCATAAACATTATTATTCCCATTTCCAAACTCAGTAAATAAGACTCAGAGAGTTTATATGTACCTTACCCAAGGTTCCCAGGCTTTTCTGACCTCAAAATCCATGTTTTCTCAAATATATTGAAAAGGAGAAAGGGGAATCAACAAAAATAGACACAAGGAAGGAGAACAGTGGTTACATTTTTACACAAGGAAGGAGAAGAGTGCAGGTTAAAGACACTAAGTAAGGAAGGTTATAGCCTCACATACAGCACGCTTGTGCAATTTCAATTAACCATACTGTATATAGCACATTGAGAGTGAATAATCTTACTCCTCACTCAGGACTATGCACTAATCTTTACTTCTCCTCAATTCATTCCTGTACTTTTCAAGTATGCATATTTTGAGAAGCTGTAGCTTATTAAAAAAAAATAACTTTCTAAGCTCATCAGCATACATAAGGTGCGTATCAGAGCAAAGCTGCTTTTCCTGAAGGGTGTTTTGCTTACCGCATTACTATTTCTATAATACTATACGTACCTTAGAATAGAGGTATTCTAAACCTCTTTTATGGTAAATAATCAGACCTACAACAGAGAAATCCAAGAAATGATTATTTCTGTTCATACTCACTTGTTACTTTCACAATAAAATTTTTCATAGTCTGGTACATCCACAAAACAGATCCCCACCCACAGAAGGTGCTATGAAATAGGTAGGCACTTCACTTGTTGGTAAGAGCATAAATAAGCTAACACTCAGAAAATGTCACTGCCTCTGGTTTAACATTTCTAGAATCTATCTTTAAAAAATACTTCAAATATTTTAAAAGCTTTGTGGAAAAAATAATTCTAGTATTACCTAGAATAGCATGAAACTGGGAACAATTTAATAATTTAATGCCTAACAATATAGAAAAAGTTAATAATACATTTGTTGAGATTATTATGCAATTTTAAATGATGGTCATGACGTATTTACAACTTAGAAAATCATCACAGTATTATTAGTGTAAAATGGAAGAATCAAAAATGTTTTTAAAGATCTCAACTATGTGAAACAAGAATATGGTATATTGAAGACGTTTTTTAAAATCTATATTGTATATAGTACATATATGTCTATGCAGGGTTTTTTTTTTTTTTGCTTTTTTAATGCAGGTTTTTTTCATTTTACTTTTCTATATATCTGTGAGCAGGTACTACCATTATAAAGTAAAAATAAAACACGTTGAATTTTTCAAAGTTACGTTATTTTACAATATAGCAAAGTCTGGCCTGTAGCAGCTCCCTGAAAATTAGCAGTATTTGCTGGAAATTTAGAATTCTGAAGCTAGTTTTAGAAATCCACTTAAAGTTAAGATATGGTAAGCAAATTGTGTGAGAAACAGGTTTTGAATGTTGACAGGCTAGGTCAGTTGAATGTAACAAGGTGGAATTTAACAGAGATAAATATAAGATTCTGTACTAAGGACCAAGTAGTCATGAACTACAGTTTGGAGCAAATATCTTAGGAGAAGCATAAATTGAAGACATGGGTCTTTAGCAGGAATAAGCTCAGTCAGTTTGATGTAGCTACTCAAAAACAAATTCAATTTTATAATGTATTAATAGTTGGGACAATGTTAAAATGAGGGAAGTGATAGCAGGAGGAATTTCAGGATGACCTCGATGACCCTTGTAGAATCCCTTCCCCTTGAGCATGACCAGGATCTGTGAATATGAGGGGATACTACTTCCATAATGGAGGGCAGAGACAGCCTAGAAAGAGCTGGCCTTAAAGCCAACAGTCATGGTGACCAGGCTGGAAACTGCCTGTGGAGAGGAATGGCCTCCAGCCGAGGGAGGGCCTCAGTCCCATGACCACAAGTAAGGGAATTTTGCCCATCATCTAAATGAACCTGAGGACAATACCAAGCTCCAGATGAAAACACAGCGTGGCTGGCACTATGAATGCAGCCTGGAGAGATTCTGAGCAGAAGACCCAAATAAGCCATGCCCCAGCTCCTGACCCATGGAGCCTGTGAGATAATAAACATGTATTGATTTTGTGGTAATACATTGTGGAAAAAAAAAACAAAAAAACAAAGAAAAAGAAAATACAGTGCTATTCTGTTTGGGTTGGATGATTCCTTGGTGTTAGTAGTATTGAATCTGTGTGAAAATTGTTGTGAAAAGCATATATAAAGAGCTTTAAAAAGGTTTCAGTTGGATGGTATAATAATTTTCAATTATGTTATGTTAGGCATGAAAGAGAGTATCTAAAAGCAGAGGAATTAGGTTTGCTTTTACAAGGTTACATGGGTACACTGCAGAACTTGGAAGAATATGAGAAAATTTCAGGGAGTCAAATACAGAATTTTCTAATAGAAAGATGTTTCCAAACATAAAACAACTGCTTTAATAGTCCTTGAATTCCTCATCCCAAGGAGTTTCATGCCTACAAAGATGACTGAGTAGGAGGCCTAGAGACTGCCTCTTCCTTTGGCACTTGCGTCTTTAAATACTGACGTGAGGGGCGTCTCAGTGGCTCAGTAGGTTAACTGCCTGCCTTCAGCTCAGGTCATGATTTCAGGGTCTTGGGATCGAGCCCTACACTGGGCTCCCCGCTCAAAGGGGAATTTGTTTCTCCCTCTAACCCTCCCCTTTGCTTGTGATCTCTTTCTCTCTCTCAAATAAATACATAAAATGTTTAAAAATAAATACATCATACATAATACATACATACTTATATGAATAAAAATGTACTTTCTATTAGAGTATGAAAATTTGCTGCCTGGCATATTATAGGCAGCCAGTAAACATTTGTTGAATGAATAAGTACACAAATGAAGAACTAATGAAAGAAAGGGATGGAGATATTAATATGGTAAGGCTTAGTTACCTTTCAATTTTTGTGTATGTGTGTGTGTGGGATAAATTAAAAATAAAATCTTGATGATAGGGCGGGAGCAGCTATCTCTGGAACAATGGTGTCTTTCTCTAGCAAATATGACCATGCAGGGAAACTCAAGGAGCTCTAACCAGTTTGAGTCTTGATACCACTTTCCCACCTTCTTGGTCCATGAGATGAACTGAAATGATTAATTTCAGTGCATCAGGTTGAGGTGGGAGGCATGTTAAGGCATGAAGTGTAGGATCACAATTGAGAATGGCTTATACTTAAGAATGAATGATCTAGAAAAACTTCAGAATTTGAAGTCTTAAAGGAAGCATGATCCAAGATACGTGTGTACAAGTTAACACAGAGCATAAATGAATTTTGCTGGGGATGAGAGGTTTCACAAAATGAGATCAAGACTGGTAGATTTCAGTATGAACACTGAAGTGCCTGAATAAAACCACATGGCATAAAATGAAGAGAGAAACTGTGACATATTCTTAACCCTTCCATTAACTAAAAACTTCAGTCCAAATGCTACTAATTTCTAAACAGTATAGATATTTTTGATACACAAATATTGCTTATTTCTTGTCAGCTCTGTAGTCCATAGCCTTCTAAACATTTACTTTCTACATTTATCCCACTGCTTTTACTAAAAATTTATGAGACTTATTGGACAATATATAAACAGATAAAATGGAAATAAGCTTTCTTTTTGCTTTTTCAATTTTTCTTTTCCTTTTTCTAATTCTCAGGTTAATAGAACAAAACACATTACAGATCAAAAATATACCTGAAAATTACCTTTATTCACTAAGAAGGCTGTGTTTTAAATATCATTTATAGGTGAGGAGGTAAAATGTTTCCTGAGTTTTTTATTTGCCTTAGGATATTGCTAGAGCAATGTCATCACCACTTAACAAATTATTTCTATACTTTTTAACTAATTTTAGTTAATTCACTTCTTGTGTGAAGTCAGCTTTTAAAAATGGGTTTAATTCTTCAGTTAATCATTAGGCTTTTTTGGGTTCATACCCTCTCATTTATTAGTGGGCCTCTCTTTCATCTCATTTTCCTCTGAGATAAAACGATTTTTTATTCTTTTTAGCTCCTCTTTTTATCCCTCACAAAGTTTTATTAATACTTCAGATTGTTGGGGCACCTGGGGCTCAGCCAGTTAAGTGTCTGACCCTTGGTTTTGGCTCAAGTCATGATCTCAAGGTTGGGAGATTACACCCTGCATTTGGCTCCATGCTCAGTGCAGAGTCTGCTTGAGACTCTCTCCCCCTCTCCCTCCGCTACTCCCTCTCTCTCTCAAATAAATAAATCTTTTAAAAATAATTCAGATTGTCCCCAGCTTTTCCTCTGAATGTCACCATAAAACTGATTTTCACTTTGAAATCTTTAAGCTAAAAAAAAAACAAAAAAAAAAACAAAAAAAAAGAAATCTTTAAGCTATTATAAAATCATATCAAATATTTTTCTACTTGCATTCTCCTCACTCCCAATTCCCTCTCAACAACTGAGTAATTTTTATATGATCAACCAGGCTATAATAACAGTGCAACTAAAGATGTTTCAACCTTCTTCAGTGACACCTAATTTTAATATTTCCTTCCAGCACCCCTTACTCTAATCCATTAAGGGACCCTGGTTCAAGTTTTCCTTTTGATATCTGGAAAATTTATTCATATCTTCTGTCGTTATTACCCAAATATAAATCAATTCATATCTGAATTAATACAATGACGTCTTCACTGGTGGTCCTCCCTGTTGTCTTTCTCCCTAGTAATAGTACACTGTCACTAGATTAATCATTCTAAAAAAACAACTGTCACTCCTTTTATTTTTATTTTTTAAATATTTTATTCATTTATTTGAGAGAGAGTGAGCACAAGCGGGAGGAGTGGCAAGCAGAGGGAGAGGGAGAAGCAGGCTCCCTGTGGAGAAGGGAGTCTGATGTAGGGATCAATCCCAGGACCCTGAGATCATGACCTGAGCCGAAGGTAGATGCTTAACCAACTGAGCCACCGAGGGACCCCAACTGTCACTCCTTTTACACACACACACACAAACACACAAATTCCTTAATCCATGGTCTGACTCCACTTGATCCAATTATTCTTCATTATAAACACAAATCTAGATCTCTGCTGCCTCTCTCTGTCCCCATCTCTGTGGCCAAATTTTACCTAGCATTTACAGTTCATGACAGGCCACAATTCCCTCTTGAAGAAGTCTCTGACTACTGTGGCTCTTACCACTCTCTTCCCCCCTTCCTCTCCCATTACCTCTTCAAAAAGGTAGATACTTTCAGAGTATCTCTTGTTATGGCACTTGATTACATTCTGGCTTACAACTGTTCTTGTTGTTGAATGAGTTTTATTGTCTCATCAGTAAGCAACCTGAGAACTGGGACCATGGCTTATACTTCTTTTGTGTCATCTAGTATTTGGTACCATCCAAGCCATGGAGTATTTAATTAAAAATATCTGAGTTAAACTTAATAATCTTGGCACTGTTTTCTTATGTTTGTATTGTTGCCTTTATTCCTACGGTAGTCTGTGCTAAATTTCTAGTAATTACTCTCTCTTTTTTTAAAAAAATATTTTATTTATTTATTCATGAGAGACACAGAGAGAGGCAGAGACACAGGCAGAGGGAGAAGCAGGCTCCATGCAGGGAGCCCGACGTGGGACTCAATCCCAGGTCTCCAGGATCACAACCTGGGCTGAAGGCAGTGCTAAACTGCTGAGCCACCCGGGCTGCCCTAGTAATTACTCTCTTAAACATGATAAACAATTCTATGGAATTCAATATAGATGACTTGTAGATATCTATTCCCATAAAAAACTGAAAGTAATAAATAGGTGTATTCTCAATATAGAGAACTCTGTATCATTCTACAGCTTGTATTATTTGTCAGGCTTTCCTTTAATCTGAGTGTTCAGTCAGTTATCTGCTAAATATTAAAATTTCCTGATAATGCAATGAGATATCACCTCACACTCATTAAGATGGCTATTGTCAAAAGCAGAAGATAACAAGTGTAGGCAAGGATGTAGAGAAACTGGAAACCCAGTGCACTGCTGGTGGGAATATAAAATGGTGTAGCTGCTGTAGAAAACAGTATGGCAATTCCTCATAAAATTAAACAGTATCACCATTTGACCCAGCTATTCCACTTCAGGGTATCTGCCCGAAAGAAATGAAAGCATGTACACAAATAGGTTATTTGTACACCATTATACACTATTTGTGCAAATAGGTTATTTGTACAATGCTCGTAACAGTATTATTTACAATAGTCTCAAAGCAGAAACAACCTAAATGTGCATCAACAGATGAGTGGATAAACAAAACGTGGTGTGTACATACAATGGAATACTATTCAGCCTTAAAACAAAATCAAATTCTGACACATGCTATATCATGGATAACCTTGAAGACATTATGCTAAATGAAGTGAACCAGTACAGAACGACAAATATGGTATAATTCCACTTACATGAGATATCAATGGTAGTCAAATTCTTAGGAGACAGAAAGTAGAGTGTGGTTTGCCAGGGGCTGGGGGAAGGAGAGTATAGGGAGTTAATGTTTAATGGGTACTGAATTTCAGCTAGAGAAGAGGGAAATGTTCTGGAGATGGATGGTGGTGACAAAGGCACAAAATGTAAATATACTTAATGTTGCTGTTTACTTAAAAAGGCTAAAATGGTTAATTTTATGCTATGTATATTTTATTAAATAAATTTTTTCCAGCAATATATATTTGAAAAACTCACAAAGCCACAAAAATCTGATGATGTGTTAAATTTGTAGGGCGCATTTTACTTTTTATCCCTTTCCCCATTTACTTTATTCTTTTTTACTTTTTATTTTGCAGAGCCATTTTTATGAATTTGAACTATCAAATTTGACTTAGTTCTGTAATGTCTATTCTAACACAATACAAGTGGAATGAAACTTTAATCGCCTCACTGTCTTTTGCTACATAGGGAAATACTTCAAGATCCTTAAGAATAAGCTGCACTTTAAGTAATTGACTTCAGGTTTGTCCTTTTTTTTAACTACAGGCATACCTTGGAGACATTGAGGGTTCAATTCCAGACCACAGCAATAAAGTGAATATTGCAATAAGGCAAGAAAAACAAATTTTTACTTTCTCAGTGCACATAAAAGTTATGTTTACACTGTAGTCTATTAACTGTGCAATTGTATTACGTCTAAAAATGTGCATACCTTAATTTAAAAATACTTAATTGTATTATGTCTAAAAAATGTGCATACCTTAATTAAAAAATAATTGACTGCTAAAAAATGCTAACTATTAGCTGAGCTCTCAGCGAGTTATCTTTTTGCTAGTGGAGGGTCTTCCCTTGATGTTGATGTCTGCTCAATGAGCAGGGTGGTGGATGCTGCAGGTTGTGGCAACTCTGGCAACTGCTTAAAATATAACAATGAAGTCAGCCACATTGATTGACTCTTCTTTTCATGAATGATTTCTCTAGCATGCGATGCTCTTTGATAACATTTTACCCACAGAACTTCAAAATTGGAGTCAAGCCTCTCCAACTCTGCCATTGCTTTATCAACAAAATTTATGTAATATTCTAAATACTTAGTTGTCATTTCAATAATCTTCATAAAGTTGTGAAGGAATCCATCCTACTTCAGAGAAGGAGATTCCATCTCAAGAAACTATGCTCTTTGTTCATCCATTAAAAAAAAATTAGTCAAATTTGATCATGATATTGTGGCAATTGAGTCATATCTTCAGGCTCCACTTTTTTTTTTTGCAATCATTAGCATTTTATTTATTTAAATTTAATTTGCCAACATATAGTATAACACCCAGTGCTCATCCCATCACGTGCCCTCCTTGGTGCCCATCACCCATTTATGCCATCTCCTCCTCTCCTTCTGTTTGTTTCTCAGAGTTAGGAGTCTCTCAGGGTTTGTCTTCCTCTCTAATTTTTCACCAGTTTCCCCCTCTTCCCTTATGGTCCCTTTCACTATTTCTTATATTCCACATACGAGTGAAATCATGTAATTGTCTTTCTCTGATTGACTTATTTCACTCAGCATCATACCCTCCAGTTCCATCCATGTTGATGTAAATGGTAGGTATTCATCCTTTCTGATGGCTGAGTAATATTCCATTATATATATATATTTTAATATATGTGTACGTGTAGTGTGTGTGTATATTATATATATATATATATAATCACATCTTCTTTATCTATTCATCTGTCAATGGATATCGTGGCTCCTTCCACAGTTTGGCTATTGTGGACACTGCTGCTATGAACATTGGGGTGCAGGTGTCCCTTCATTTCACTACATCTGTATCTTTGGGGTAAATGCTCAGTAATGCAATTGCTGGGTCGTGGAGTAGCTCTATTTTTAACTTCTGAAGGAACTTCCACACAGTTCACCAGAGTGGCTATACCAGCTTACATTCCCACCAACAGTGCAAGAGGGTTCCCCTTTCTCCACATCCTCGCCAACATTTGTTGTTTCCTGACTTGTTAATTTTAGCCATTTTCACTGGTATAAAGTGGTATCTTATTGTGGTTTTAATCTGTATTTCCCTGATGACAAGTGATGTGGAGCATTTTTTCATGGGATTGTTGGCCATGTGTAGGTCTTCTATGGAGAAATGTCTGCTCATGTCTTCTGCTCATTTCTTGACTGGATTGTTTGTCTTTTAGGTATGGAGTTTGAGAAGTTCTTTATAGATCTTAGATACTAGCCCTTTATCTGATATGTTATTTGCAAATACCTTCTCCCATTCTGTAGGCTGCATTTTAGTTTTGCTGTTTCCTTTGCTGTGCAGATTTTTATCTTGATGAAGTCCTAATGGTTTATTATTGATTTTGTTTCCCTTGCCTTTATAGACGTGTCTTGTAAGAAGCTGCTGTGGTTGAAGTCAAAAAAGGTTGTTGCCTGTGTTCTCCTCTAGGATTTTGGTGGATTCCTATATCACATTTAGATCTTTCATCCATTTTGAGTTTATCTTTGCGTATGGTGTAAGAGAATGGTTCAGTTTCATTCTTCTGCATGTGGCTGTCCAATTTTCCCAACATCATTTATTGAAGAGAATGTCTTTTTTCTATTGGATATTCTTTTCTTCTTTGTCGAAGATTAGCTGACCTGACCATAGAGTTGGGGGTTCATTTCTGGGTTCTCTAATCTGTTTCACTGATCTATACGTGTTTTTGTCAGGCTCCGCTTCTAATTCTAGTTCTCCTGCTACTTCCACACATCTTCAGTTACTTCCTTCACTGAAGTCTTGCACCCCTCAAACTTATCCAGGAGCGTTGGAATCACTTCTTCCAAACTCTTGTTACTATTGATATTTGGACCTCTTCCCATGAATTATGAATGTTCTCAATGGTATCTGGAATGGTGAATCTTTTCCAGAAGGTTTTCAACTTACTTTGGCCAGATCCATCAGAAGAATCAGTATCTATGGCAGCTATAGCTTTAGGAAATGTATTTCTTAAATAAAAAGACTTGTAAGTTGAAATTACTCCTTGATTCATGGGCTGCAGAATGGATTTTGTGTTATCAGACATGACAACAACATTAATCTTGTACATCTCCATCAAGGGTTCTTGAGTGACCAGGTGCATTGTCAATGAGCAGAAATATTTTGAAAGGAATCTTTTCCTGAGCAGTAGGTTTCAACAGTGGGCTTAAGATATTCAGTAAACCATGTTGTAAATAGATGTGCTGTCATCCAGGCTTTGCTGTTCCATTTTTAGAGCATATAGGCAGAGTAGATTTAGCATAATTCTTAAGGGCCTTAGGATTTTTGCAATGGTCAATAACAATGGCTTCAACTTAAAGTCACCAGGTACAATATACCATGACATGAAAGTGAGCCTGTACTTTGAAGCTAGGCAGTCTTCTCATCTCTAGCTCTGGAAGTCCTAGATGGGATCTTCTTCCAATACAAAGCTATTTTGTCTGCTCTGAAAATCTGATTAGTGTAGCTATATTCACTCTCTTTGCTGCATCTTCTGAATGACTTGCTACAGCTTCTATACCAGCACTTGCAGCTTCACCTTGCACTTTTATCATACGGAGACAGCTTTTCTCCTTAAACCTCATGAACCAACCTCTGCTAGTTCAGACTCTTCTTTTGCAGCTTCCTCACCTCTCTCAGCCATCATGGAATTGAAGAGAATTAGGGCCTTGCTTGGGATTGGTGTTAAGAGAAAGCTGCATCTGGTTTGATTTCTCCAGATCGCTGAAGGTTTCTCTGTATCGGCAATAGGGCTGTTTTGATTTCTTATCATTTGTGTGTTCGGTGGAGCAACGAATTTCCTTCAAGAACTTCTTCACATTCACAACCTGGCTGTTTGGCACAAGAGGCCTAAGTTTCGATCTATCTCAACTTTCAACATGCCTTCTTATCAAGCTTGATCATTTCTAGTTTTTGATTTAAAGTGATGTGACTCTGTGAGATATGTGACTCTTCCTTTCATATGAACTTTTAGGGGCTATTGTACAGTTACTAATTGGCTTAATTTCAATACTGTTGAGTATCAGGGAATAGAAGGGCCCGAGGAGAGGGAGAGACATGGAGGAACAGCCAGTCAGTGGGGGCAGTCAGAACATATGCCATATTTATTAAGTTTGCTCCTGTAAATGGCATGGTTCATGGAGCCCCCAAACAATTATAAGAGTATCATCTAAAATCACTGATCACAGATCATCATAATGAATACAGTAATAATAAAAAGTTTGAAATACTGCAAGAATTACCAAAATATGAAGCAGAGACACGAAGTGAGTAAACACTGTTGGAAAAATGGTGCTGACAGACTTGTTTGATACCACAAACCCTCAATTTGTAAGAAACATGGTATCTTCAAAGTAAAATAAAATGGAGTATGCCAGTATTGTGAAGCTATTCTCCAATTCGTTTACATTTGCTAGAGGTACTTTTGTGACTTTCTGGCTTTAAGGTAATCTGTGCCTTTAGTCCAACAGTACTAGCAGCAAAGCCCTGCTAAAATGGTTTTGATTATATGTTAGTCTATTCATTAAATCATCACATATTTGTATGTGTATTTGTTATTGTTTACTTATATTCACAATTAACACAGGGACTGATAAAAAATTTAGAAAGAAAAACTTATTTTTCTTACTTTTTTGTGTGGCAGAAACTGTGCTAGGCATTTTCACATATATAATTAATCTTCATTTGAAGTAGGTTATTATCCAAATTTCACAAAAGTGGAAATGAAAGTCAGAGAGGTTCTGTAATTTGCCTAAGTCACATGATATGTAAGCAGTTCAATCCTAATTTGAACCTGCATCTTTCTGACCCCCAAACCCACATGGAAACGTCCAAGAGGCTAACAGAAAATACAAATCCAGAGTTTAGGAGAGAAGCCTGAGCTACAGATAAAGGCTTGAGAAACATCAGACCAGAGAGAATAACTGAAATCACAGGTGTTAATGGGATAGTCTAGAGAAAGTATATAGTAAGAGGTGGGGTGAAAGTGGAGCCTGTTGTTCAAAGAAGCAGACAGAAGAAAACGAGCCTGATAAGGAATGGTCCAAAAAGGTGGGAGGAAGGGTCACACCTGAAGCCAAGGCAAGAGAGTGTCAAGGAAAGAGTGGCCAGTAGTATAAAAAGGTCAGGTAGGTAAGCAAAAGTACCACCTCTGAGAAGCATGGGGCAGAGACCAATGGTTTTCTCTGCTGTGGCAGCCGCAATCCCTCCATGTGCATTTCTCTGAGGGCAGTCATCCTGCTGTATCATCACACGTGTCTGTCATTCCAGGCTGAGGTGCAGTTATACCACAGGAAGGGTTCAGTCATGTAACTACCTACTGGGTGTAGATCAGAACCTAACTAGAGCAAATGCTGAAATGATTACTGAATCAATGAGCTCAAAGCTACTCAAACCTACGAAGTAATAAAACTGGACAGAGAATGGACTCCCTGCTTTAGGATCAGAAGACAGGACTCTGGCTGACGGCCCAAGTTCCTGGATGTGAGGCTCTGCTGTAGCTAACTGCTTAGCCTTCCTGAATGCCATTTATCTGACAGAACCTTTTCTGCTTAGTTGGATTCCTGGTTCTGACCCTCATGGCCAGGATTCTCCTATTTCACGTGTGGTGGTAAATGCTAGATAGAAAAGCTAAATGCTGCAGAGTAATATTGGGTGCTGAATGGTTGAGCAAGGGAGAAGATTCTCTAACAAGAAGCAAGTCACTGTAAAAGTTAACAGTATTACTGGTAACTGTGACAGTAATTACATTCACTGGCCTTACTAATTCTACCAGAACATGACAGCCCTTTTCCACAAATATGCATACAGAGCCCAGATTTACTGAATCCTAATGATTTTTATTATGAACCAATAATACAATGTGAATTTTATTCACAATAATTCAATGTGCATTTCCATCTTAAATTATTTATATTTAACTGTACAATAGCTATTGTGTTTCTAGAGCTTCTAGCAGGCCAAAGTTTTTTCCTTAGAGAACTTGGATTGATGCTCACCCTCCACACACATACTTTTCTCTGTTCTACTAAACTTTATTAATTTTTTATTTTTTTATTTTTTAAAGATTTTATTTATTTATTCATAGACACACACAGAGGGATAAGCAGGCTCCACGCAGGGAGCCTGACGTGGGACTCGATCCCAGGTCTCCAGGATTACACCCCAGGCTGCAGGCGGTGCCAAACCACTGTGTAACCGGGGCTGCCCTGTTCTACTAAACTTTAAAAGTTGCTTTAATCTTCACTGTATTTGGAGGCCAGATAATCACTATTTTTCTAAAAATGTGAATATTCTATGTGCTAGAAAAATCCTATTGATTAAACAAAGAATTCCTTCAATGGAACACAGCATTAAAAACTGTGAAACAGTGTCTTGGGAATTAGAGGTTTGTCTCATTTTATGCAATAGCAAGGAGCACACCAAATCATACTCTAAATGCAATGGGGAATTATGGCACTTGTTGATAAATCCTTTTGAGCAGCATCTTTTTACACTTGATCTTAGCCAAAAGGCTGAGAAGTGACAGCAGTATCTTTTTATAGTGTCACTAACCTTTATCAGTTTGGTAAGGCAAAATGGTGCCGTATTATATTTCTCAACCTTTAAATATTCATGCTGTCTTCAGATAAACGTAAAGACTGCATGCATGTCCTTTAAACATTTTTTTAAAAGATTTTATTTATTCATGAGAGAAACAACAAAAGAGAGAGGCTGAGACATAGGAGGAGAAGCAGGCTCCATGCAGGGGGCCTAATGCGGGACTTGATCCCGGGACTCCAGGATCACACCCTGAGCCAAAGGCAGATGCTCAACTGCTGAGCCACCCAGGTGTCCCAAGCCACCCAGGCGTCTCCCACTTTAAACATTTTTTATATGAAAAATTGTACACATACACAAAAATAGAAAATACGAATTTCCATATACTCATCTTCCAGATTCAACAACTACAATGATTTTGCTTTCTTTTTTCTTACGGAAATACTTTAAAGAAGTTCCAGATATTATGTCATTTCTCCCCACATATCTCAATATGAAACTCTAAAAAACATGGGAATATATTCTTATCATCACAACAGCAAAGCTTCCTGATTGGCTTAAAACTGTCTTTTTATAATTGATTTGTATTAGGATCCAAACAAGGCTCCATGCTACATCTGATTGTTAGATCTCTTAAATATTTTCCACCTAGAGCTGACTTCATCTAAGTGCCACTGACTTGTAACAGAGTTAGTTGTTCAGTAGAATGTCCCACAGTTTAGATTTGCCAATTTCCTTTCTTTTGATGTCAATCATGTCATTATCACATATATTTTTAATTAGGTTTTTATTAGATTGGGGTTAAGCATATTTTGGTAAAAACACTTTATTAGTACTACTCTGTACTTCCTACTGAAAAAGGGGTCTTGAGGAGCAAGCAGATGGTATTTGAGAGGATGGGAGTGGATGCATATATGACAGGGTAAGGGTAGACACTACAGGTATGAAAACATGAGCAAAGGCATAGATGAAAATAGGTAAATAAGTCATGTGTTCAAGGGAAGAAACTACCTACACCTGCTAGAGGTAGGTTTTCAATACTATCACGGTACTATATACACAGGTTCCATCCCCCTTGGCCCTGCTGACTCAGCAGTGTGTGCGTGTGCGTGTGCGTGTGCGTGTGTGTGTGTAGGCTCAGCTATCTTTATTTCCTTTTTTTTTTTTTTAAGATTTTATTTATTCATGAGAGACAGCGAGAGAGAGAGAGAGAGAGAGAGAGAGAGAGAGAGAGAGAGAGAGAGGCAGAGACACAGAAAAAGGAGAAGCAGGCTCCATGCAGGAAGCCTGATGTGATACTTGATCCCGGGACTTGATCCCGGAACTCCAGGATCTGGGAAGGCAGGCGCCAAACCGCTGAGCCACCCAGGGATCCCCAGATATCTTTATTTCTCCTAAGGAAATAAAATTCCTAAGGAAAGTTCCTAAGGAACTTCAGATGCTTTGCCAGGCCTGAAACTCACTGACCTGAAGAACAGTGTACATATAAGTGGTCTGTTCTTGGTAAAGTTCATTCCTGCTCCAGGGATTTGGGGCATGACTTACAGCCACTTCTCTCCAGATGTCTCAGTTTAACTACAATCTCCTCAAGTAAAGAACTACTTGACTACTTTGTTCAAAGTCACCAATCTGGTTTATCTCTTAGCACTTGCCTAATACTGTTTTACCTGTTTGTTTTGGTATGTTTCCCTCACTATAATTTATGTTCCCAAAGAGTGCGGACCTTGTCTTGTTCACTGTGCTAATTCTAATGCTTAGGAGAAGCCTGGGCATATAAAAGACACACACTAAACGTTCATAGAATGGATGGGTAAATTTAGCAGATTGAGGAATCTGGGGGGGGAACACTCTTATGTAATATAGATAGGAAAAAATAAAATTTTTAAAAACAATAAAATTTAAATTATTCTTTAAAGTTTGCATTGAGATTGGATAGTACTTACTCTCCAAAGTACCTTCTTTGAGACTCTCTTTTTGCCATTTTGGATATCTGCTTTATGATAGCTCAGTCACCTTGCTGTTTGAATGGAAAAATTTGGGACAGCATTTCATAGAAGATAACTGCAACTCAGAACATCTATCTAATCAGTTCAATAATAATTTCCAAATGTTCTTAATGGACTATTAAATCAGTAATTAGAAATCAAATTTTGCTACGCTGCAAAAGATGTCAAAATTATGTATGCTCAGACTTAGATATTTTAAAATTAAAATTTTATTTAATTAGCATTCCTCAGAGACAGATATTTTAAAATTAGAATTTTATTTAATTAGTGTTCCCATAATCTATATTAAAATTTATCTGTACCTTGCTGACTTATAAAAATATAGGCAGGGCAGGGTAAATACAGAGAAAGAGCTCATGGAGGTTAACAAAATTCAGTACACAAAACAACCGAAAAAAAAAAAAAAAAGGCCCAGCAGAAAAAATGATTTAGGGTTTAAGGAGTAGCAAAAAATATGAATAAAGTGAAAAAAACTTTTATATAAGTTGTTTTGTGGGGTGTTTGAAGACATTCCTTCCTTTCACCCACACTTTTGTGAGTTAAAGTTAATGGATTTCTATTGCATTCCTGTTGTCACTATTGCCAAATGCTTTCCTATGGATGAGGCAGATACCTGGTTATTTAAGGAGCAGGATAAATGGGCCAAGACAGCTTTCCCTATCCCCAATTCACCAGGGAACATTTGAGAATTCCACCTGACATGAGGACAGCACTGTGCTCTTAAACAATCTGCAGTTTGATCCGATTGTTCCCCAGTGGGGGAGGTAGGCCACAGCTCACTCAAGAGTCATTGATTGGATTAACAGCCTAATTCCCAACAGATGAATAGAATACTGATGTCTTGTCAGCCCAGATCACAAAAGGAAAACACAATCTGCTTCTACAGCTCAGAGATTTAACCCTCTATTGGCCTTGAAGCTACAATCTCAATTTTTAGTACTATAATTTCTTCAGAACTATTTGCCTATGATTATCATCAAATGGTGGTTTATCATCACCCACATACTTTCAACCTCTTTTAGGGTAGTTTTAGAAAATGTTTAAAAACATGGAAAGGTTTTTCCTTCAGTTTCACTGCCCATATTAGTACTGCTGCCTAAATTCTTTCTTGGGTTTCCTAAAGAAATAATAAATAAACTGCTTTTTTGGGGGACTTCATAAAATAGGACATAGCATAGCGGAGGAAAAGTAAAAATCCATACATTCAAAGATAAAACTATTTTGAACTATTTTTCTGGAATAAGTGACTGATTTTATTAAGGGGAATAAATGATTGCATTAAGGGGAATAGAGTTCTCAAATGTTACCTTTAGTTTATTCTCCTACTCAACCTCTACCTCCCAACCCTACTGTAATTTAATAATTTTTGTGTATGACTGTACAACAAAGAATCAAATAAAAAAGGTCTTATTTCTGATACAAGTTTATTAAGAATAAGAATCAAAGTCTTCATTCAAGTCACCTATTAGAACTGCATAACAGTCAGCTGAGAATAAAAACAATGATGGTAGTGGCTAATCTGTTTACTGTACTAAGCAATTTACATGTTTTCTCTTATTTAATCCACCCAGCAACCTTATGAAGTACGTATTAAATTATCTCATTTCAAAAAGAAAAAAAAAGAAAAAAAAAGAAAAAAATAAATTATCTCATTTCACAAATGAAGAAACTGAAGCTTGGTTAGGTTAAGTGTCTCTATGAGGTCACATGATTTGTTGGCGGGAAAGCCAGAACTTAAATTAAGTCTCTTGTTCCAAAACTTATGCTCTTAAATACTGCTGGCGTTTTACATTTTATGGGTTTCTTTGTATGTCTTCGTGTTTAAATAGAGGTTTTTCAGTATTCGGAGGTGTTAAGATTAAGATTCAGCCATCTCTTAGAATCTGTTATTATTCTTTTGGGAAAACATCTCTATGTGTACAAATGTCCTCTATTGGCTCTTCTTTTTCTCTAGGACTTTTTTTTTTCAAGGATTTCATGATAGCCACCTAAAATTAGCCATGTCAAAAGAGGAATCTTTTTTGCTCATGGCTTTGGAGTCATATTCAACTTCTATCTTTTTTCTTTATCTCTCATATTGTCTTTCATCAAGTGAGGTTGATTGAATTCTCCTCTGCACTATATCTCTGATTTTTTCTTTTTCTACAGTAATGGATCCTATCCAGGTTCTAACCTCCTAATCTACTAATTCCCACAAGAGCCTTCCTAATAATTTATCTGGTCTCCTGTCTCTTTTGCAACACTGTCCTTATTCTTTTATTTAAAACTTTGAAGCATATTCTAATTATCTTCAAGTCAGATAAGAATTTCTAACTAAGGATTTCCCTAATTCTGAACAGAATTTGGAATACTGTCATGATTTTAAAAATTAACATTGTATATGTAGGAAATTTAAATCAGTGCAAATATGAGAATATATTATATAATGATTATCATTTATATTATTAGTATTATAATATTACATTATGTTATAATCTAATTCTTTATGGTAATACATGCTTCCATAATAGCCATTAGGTTAAAGAGTTAAAGAATATTTTTGAAAAGTAAAAAGTACAGGGAAGAGAATATATTTTTTATAAGGAGACAGGAAAAAAGCTCAACTAACACCAATAAAAAATATTCACAAAATGTGATAGTGTAAAAGATCTTTATACTACCTAGCCTCCCACAGATCTTTCCTAATTTATAAATGCTTTTTTTTCAAGGAAACAGAAATTTACAGTTGCATATTATTTTATAGAACACTTCCACATAGACCAACTTATATGAGAGTAACATCCTGAAGTAAGTAGGATAGGCATTAGTAGCTCCATTTTATAAATAAGGGAATTAAAGTTCAGCAAGGTTAAATAACTTGTCAAAAGAAATATAGTAGGTCAAACAACAAAATTAAGACTTAACCTTATGTCCTATATACAAATGGAATAAGTAGAGAAATGGCAAGTTTTCGAATTTCAATGTCTAATTCTCACTTTTAGACTACAAGTAACAGTTATCACTGAATCTGAATAATAAAACATTAGCTCCTAATATTTTGGCCAACCAAGATCCCTCTCCCATCTCCAAATATATTGTTAATGTTCATTCAGTTAAGCACGAAGAAACCCAACAAAGAGGAGAAAGGACAGTCTCAGTAGCTAAAAATAACTTTGTACTAAAATAAACCTGAAACAAACATTTAGAAGGAACAAATATGAACACATTTTGAATCAAGACAGGTCCTATTAGAGGTTCCCTAGAAGCTGGAAGACACCCAAGAGGACAACCTCCAAAAAATTTCTTTCCCCAGTTATCTGGAAGAAGGAGCAATAGAGTGCATGAGGAAGCAGAACTGCTTCCCCGGATGTTAAACAATTAGGAGCACTTCCATGGTGGCTGGAGACATGATGCTTAATGCCATGGAGAATAATAGCTCATAAACTCTTGTCATTTTTGTTCCTTCATACTGTGTGAGTTCTTAAGTTCAGAGGAAATTTTTATAGCCCTCAATAACATAAACTGGGGAGGGATAAGTGTTTGTTCTAGGTGCCCTGGTCAAGTATAAAGTTAGCTGACAATACTGGAAACCATGGTAGGCACATCTACTAACCCATCTTTAAAAAATAATATCCTGAAAAGCCTACTGTTTTTAGTATTATCCAGAGGTTTTCATTTTTTACATGTCTACAACTTCCGATTCCTATCATGTAATACACAATAGCATTTTAGCAGATATTCTAAAAATAAGCCATATTTTCAGTTCTCCTTTCAAAAAACAGTACTGTTAGTATCAAGTAGAAGCCAAAAACCAACTAAAAAACAACAAAAAACAAAAACAAAACCCAAACAACCCTTAATTTTAATAACAAGGAAAATCAAATCAATGGTGTACCCTTTGTGGTAACAGAGGCATACTTGTCTGACTGTGGAAACCAGGTTAAAGACAAGGGCTTGGACAGTTGTGCCCTGAAACAAGCAGACTGCGGGTCTTATAAATACATACAGAAATAATTAAAATATAAGGGGTTTAGAGAGATTAATCTCCTTTAAATAATCTCAGCCACAAAGCCTGTAAAGACACTGCTGGCAGCAGGCCCATGTGGGACCAGCTGTCGGATATCAGAGCAGCAGAGATTAACTGCTACCACTTCTGCACTGACCTCCTCCATGCAGACTTCTCTGGACTCCATTTTCAGTACTCACTGCACCACCAGGAAAGGTTAGCAGAAGAGTACCTGGTACAATGTGGGGCACTACTGTTTGGCTTGATTTCCTATCTCTAGCTGGGGGCAAAAAACAAACAAAAATAAGAAAGTTGGTGCTGGAAGGGAATCAAAAAATGTAGGGCTCTAGGGAAATGCAAGAGGGCTCTGGAGAAGTGCTGATTACCTGATTCCATTCATTTAACCCGTGGCAATTTCAAAGTCACCTTTAATTATTTTCAAACTGAGTTTTAAGTAATGCAGATAGTAGTACCCTGACTCCCAAAGGAAGCACAAAGCAACTGATAACTCTTTCAAAACACTAACATTTGTTTCAAAGCTAGCCACAAATACAAACAATATTTTTAAAGGGTGACAGTGCCAATGAATAAAACAAGAATATTTATAATAAAGAGTATTCTTTTGGTCAGACAGATCTTGGGGGCCCCCCCTCTGTATCTCTATTACATGGTATTTCCAAGACTTAAAAAGGAAACCATTAAAAGCCAGACAAACAATAGCTTTGAAGATGACATGAAATCAATGTATGTAGAAGTCCTTTTAAAAATATAAGGTGTTATGCAAATACTATGTAATATTTTATGAAAAGCATTTTGGATGGAATTTACTTGGACTGATAGAAGAAAACGGAATTGTGAAACATAGGAACATTATGAATTACTACAAGTGTTCAGACATTTTAAGAACAGATACACATGTACTTATTATTAGATCTATTCTTCCACCGGGATAAAATGAGACTGGGTGCTGGATCACCTTCTATCCGATGTCTCTAAGCCTCTTTTATTCTGATTTTGCTTCTCTGATTTTTGGATACCAACTAATCTCTGCTATAGTTTTTTGTCAAAAAGGTGATTTTTTCTTTTTGTTGCATCCTATTTACCTCACAGGTGCATTTGTTTTCTGTTTTGTTTACATAGTTAAAAGGCAGAGTTCTGGGACACCTGTATGGCTCAGGGTTGAGCACTTGCCTCTAGCCCAGGGCGTGATCCTGCAGGCCCAGGATTGAGTCCCGCATCGGGCTCCCTGCATGGAAACTGCTTCTCCTCCCCTTCTGCATCTCTCATGAATAAATAAATAAAATCTTTAAAAAAAATTTTTTTTTAAAGGCAGAGTTCTTGGTAAAAAGAAATTTTTGAATATCAAGACACAATAAAAGACAGCCTCTCTATTATTATGCAACGGGTTATAAAAAAACTTATGTTCAGTTTCTATTCTTTTTAATTTTTTTTAAATTTATTTGTGATAGTCACAGAGAGAGAGAGAGAGAGAGAGAGAGAGAGAGAGACAGAGGCAGAGACACAGGCAGAGGGAGAAGCAGGCTCCATGCACCGGGAGCCCGATGTGGGATTCGATCCCGGGTCTCCAGATCGCGCCCCGGGCCAAAGGCAGGCGCCAAACCGCTGCGCCACCCAGGGATCCCATCTATTCTTTTAACTAACACAGGCACCCACACTTTTTCTTCTGTGTGTCTCTAAAATGAAAGCTCTGTCTTTATGTCTTTCCCTCTTTAAGAATGGGTTTTATTTTATTTATTTATTTATTTTTTAACAAGAATCATTTTTATTTTTTTTTAAGATTTTATTTATTTATTCATGAGAGGCACGGGGGGGGGGGAGAGAGAGAGAGAGAGAGAGAGGCAGAGACACAGGTAGAGGGAGAAGCAGGCTCCATGCAGGAAGCCCGACGTGGGACTCAATCCCGGGTCTCCAGGATCACGCCCTGGGCCAAAGGCAGGTGCTAAACCGCTGGGCTACCGGGGCTGCCCAAGAATGGGTTTTAAAGAGTGCCAAGGAGGAGGCTAAATGTCAAATACATGCTTGTCTAGTTAAGACTATATTGATATCCACTATATTGATATTAACTAGACAAGTTAGTACCTTGTCTAGTTAAGACTATATTGATATCCATTTTTCACACTTAAGAATGCTCTCAAATGATAATAACTTTTAGACTAAATGATTTGATTCAAATTTTGAATCAGTGATCCAGAGGTGAGCATCTCTTTTCACTTATCCCCTAGGCCAGTGGTTCTCCAAGTGTGGGTTCCAGGTCAGTGGTATCACTTTCATCAGAAAACTCACTAAAAATGCAAATTATTAGGCTCCTACCCCAAACCTACTAAACCCAAAATTTGGGGGCCTGACCTAACAATTTGTTTAAACAAGCCCCAGGTGATTTTAATGTTAGCCAACATTAAAACATTGTTCTATACTAGTACATATATTCTCTGTAAATGAGCACCATCTTTTGGACAAATAGAAGTAACTATCAACCATAGTGAAATAATTAAATGCCATTAAAAGTTTATTAAAGTATTATTTTAAATGATCTATCTTCTCCCGAATTTTTAAAATTTAAACATACTTGACAGGATTTCTTTCCATCTTCCAGTGAAAGGCTGTCCATCAGAGATACCATTATAGTCTGGTGCACTGTTTTTATAGTTCTATAACATAAACTGACATTTATTGGAGCTTCACGTAAGATTTTTCCATCAACGGATGTGTTGGAAGAGCAATAACCAAGTATGCTGTGGTGGGCAAATACCTACACATCAGGACACTTTTCAAAGCCATCAGGCAAAGGGGGTCAGTTGAATTTTTTTTACGGTACAGGCTAATGCTTTAAGAGTGTCTTGATGGAATCAAGGAAATTGGATTGTCCCCCCATTTGCTGGGCTAAAACAAGCCTTTTTTATTTATCCCATTAGAGGAACACAAGAGAAGCCTTTTAAATGTCACTAAAAATTTCCCTGCATTGCAAAACCCAGTCAAAAGGGTTTTAATTTTCTCTGAGAACTCTTAAGTAATGCAGTATGTCAAGGTTTAATAAATTGTAGGTGGGGATAGTTTTTGTTACAGGCAACTTTTTTTTTTTAAACAAGTGCTTAGACATGCTTAGGCCTCTCTATAGAGAGAGGTCGGGGCACCACTTCATAGAACAGAACAGAGAACTCAACTTTCATCCAGATAGCAAACAAATGAATCATAATGGAATCTGTAAAATATTTGAAACAAATTGCAAGAACATTTTTAAAAAAGAATATATTTTAAAATGTACTGAAAATGATGGTAAATCCTTTTATAAGTAATATTTTTGTGTTGAGCTTCTTGAAAAATTTGTTAAAGAATCTGGCCTTGAACAAAGTCAACCCCAAAGGACAGCACAGAAATTAGGCCTTCAACAGTCTTCCAATAGAAAGAGGGACTATATAGCAGAGTGACACTGTGTATTCCCAATCTGTAATGGGGTAAAACCTCACCTTTTTATAACTTTCAAAATACTATAAACCAACTAATAAAAAAAGTTGATATATATGTTATATGGATTGCATATTTCTCTAGAAACATAATAATAAAGTGGTCTATATTTAGCTTCTATGATCATATATTTTGGTGTATTTTTTAAATAGATCTAACCAGTAAATATTATGAGGGGTTTTCTGGTTGATTTTTTCCCTCTTTAATAAAATATTAAAAGTACTTATAAGCACAAAACAAAATGTTACAGAGGGAATACCAGAAGAGAGGACTTAAAAAAAAAAAAAAAGACTACCTATAAATGAGTGTGGTTCCCTTCCTGAATTATCAGATTAATAAATATTTGTAACCATACAAAATGCTTAAACAGAATGCCTTATTCTATTCCCTAGCTCCCCACAGCAAAAGATGGAGAGGAGAGAGAGGGTAAGAAACTATGTTAAAGACAAAACACCTAGTACTTCGAAATGTAATGACTAATAATTAAATTATGTCAACTATTCCTCTTTTTATTCTCTACTTCTAAAATATACTTTTAGGTCACATCAGGGCCAGAGGATGTGGGGTTCAACAATGGGACTGTTCAGTAAGAAAGCCATGCAGGCTGCTAATGCCACTTTAACTGCTGGTGTTTTGAGTCCACCCTGTGACCACAGCAGTTCCAGAGAGAGGCTTAGTGAAGTGCTAGATGACAAAAGAAGAACGTGAAGCAGGCTGAGAAAAAGAAAGATTATATTTGTGTCATGTACAATCAGCCATTCCTACTTTCAATTAATCTGCCTTAATTATTAATTAAACTTAGTATTTAAAAGTTAGTATCTTCTTTTATGGGAACTCCAGCTTTCTTACTTAAGTTCTGAACAAGTTAATGTGTTTTGGTGTTAGTCACTCTATTCTTTACATGTAGACAAAGGTAGTATTCCTTTTTTAGCTATTAGCAATAATGACTCGAAGCTTTAGATGAAATTCTAAATTGTCAGGCCTTGAAAGTTGAGTCGTTGAATGTCTTCCAAATCTGTCAACATTGATAAAAGAATTACCGATTATAAAAAGACAAACTAATAAGCAACCCAAGAGAAAGGAAGCTGATCATGGGAGTAAGGGAATATATTCAGAGTCTATAATGAATTTTTGATCATCAAAAGACCCTACTATTGGCTTAACTTTACAACTGTTTTCATAGGAGAACCTACGCTAATCCCCAAACTTGACATTCAGGTGAATGGAAATGTTGAGAAAACTTAGTGTTCTCTTTGCTGGAATGCAGGAATTCTTATTCTGGATTCTCAGGTTCATAGGATATGAACCTATCTATGAAAGGGCTTTAACAAGCATATGAACTTATTAAAATTGTTTGCAAAAATTCTACATGCATGTCCTCTCTCTCTGGTGGTCACAGCTTTCTTAGTATTCTTCCTAAAAAGGTTAAAGAGCACTGCTGTGGGGTAGCAGTACAGATTAAACAAGACTGGCCATGAACTGGTAACTGCTGAAACCCACTAATGAGTACATGGAAGTATGTTAATTAGTCCCTTTAACTTTGCATGTGGTTGAAGTTTTTATAATTTAAAGTTGTTTTTTTTTTTAACTGCTGTGAAAGGAATTCATTATATACAAACTAATGCTTGAGAGAGGACTGTGGAATTTGATCAATTTAAGTGAATTGATAATATAAATGATAGTTCTTTCCTTACGTCATCAAATAAGTCAAAGTGAAGGTAAGGGATTTGGAATTTTAGAAAACTGTATGTGTAGAAAACGTAAGTATGGAAATCTTTCACACCAAAACTTTCAATGATGCAAGTTACCTTACTTTTACAAACCCCTTATTCTCTTTCTCAAATATGCCAAAATTTGACACAAGATCAGGAAAAGAGAAGAGAGAAAAGGTAACTGGCAAAGCAAAGACCACAAAGACAAAGAAGGTGGTGGCTTGGTGCTTGAAGGGGAGGGGGGAAAGTGAAAGGAATAAAGTGGTGGGTCTAATCAAATCACTGTAAAAAGCTGCGGCTCTCAGAGTTAACCTTGCCAATCAGAGGAAGCAAGAGCAGGAGCATGTTTGTGCACATTAAACTTTGCGTGTGTCCTTGAACCTCTGGTGCACTTCCTCCTCTCAAGCAGCCTGGGAAGGCTTCATAATGCTTACCCTTAGAGAAAACCTTGAATTCCATTAGAAAGCTCCACAGGAAGGAGAAGCCCTCAGTGGCAGCCTGAACCACATAGGCAGCTCATACCCTTTACTGATATTAGAAGTGAGCTCATGGGATTAAGTCTACAAGTCCTGGAAAATTAAAAAGTATGAACACACTGATAAATGCCATTATACCAACAAGAATACAAGGTACCTTTAAATCTCCTCTCCTTTCCTTCCTCCTCCTCTTCTTCTTCTTCCTTTTTTTTTAAAGAGATGGCAAATACTTACAGCATGATATAATAAAGACTGGCTACTAAGTCTACAATTAAACTCTATAACTGATCTGGCTAAAATCTGACTAATCTTTTAATAATATTTATGTCTGTATACTGCTTTGCTATAAAATCATTCAGTCATTTGATGGCCTAGCATATTTTACCACAAACTACATTTTTAAATAAAAGAAAGTAGGAAGGTGTCTATCTACTTACTATCTTGTCTTTCATGTCATACTTATTGTGATTACAGTTCCATTCCATTCTGTACTAATGGGAAGATACCTTATATAATATAGAGTTTTAATATTACACATAGGCAGACTTAAGATTCAACATGAAGGAGAAATTTCTAATTAGGGCTTTTGAAATTGGAATAGCCTATATAAAGTAAATAGAAATGTTCTAACAGAGGCTACCTGGCTTAACCTTTTGGAAATTTAGCAGAGAGAATTCTCGCATTAGGTGGGAAATTGAACCAGATGATTTTTAAATTCCTTTCTACCTTTAAGATTTCACAATTAGGCTTTATTCAGGGTCATATACAGCCAGTGGCGGAATAGAAACTAGAATACAGGTAACCTGACTCCAAACTTATGGTATTTCTAAACACAAGCTTCTTTAAGCCCATCAAAAGTCTTCAGGCAGTAAATACAAGAGTGAGGTTAATTGGGTTAGGGAAGCAACAGTGGGGTGATGAGGACTGGAGAGCTCAAGGCCTATCAACAGAGGGCAGTAGCTACTCAACTCTAGCTGATCGCTGCTATATGGGAATGTGCCCGTGACTACCATATTCTTAAATTTTTCAAGAGAATCCTAAACTCTGTACTTTTATGTGAAATTAACTGGCAGTTATTGGCAGCTAATTATAAATAAACCATGGATACACTATTAGTGCTAAACAAAAACTGATCTTTGAGCTGTGTGTGACCCATAACAGTTTGTGACCAAGAGTCTTTTCTCAAAAACTCCATATTCAAATTACTGATTTTTAAAAATCTCTCTCTAGACTTTTTCAAATTTATCAATCTTTTTGAAATACAAAAATCTAAAATTTGAGCCTTATATTGATTAGAATTTGCTATGAATATATATGCTCTGGCTTTTAGACTATATTCTTGTTACTATAAGTGTCAGCATTAAATTGGCTTTTGCAAGATCAACACTACAATGCAATCTCAATATTCACCTATGGTCCATGATAATCATCAAATTTTATACAGATGATATTTGGGCATAATCAATCTCTCTACATGTGTATATGGATATGTGTCCATAAATATTCTAAAAACATTTATAGACAAATCATTTTGAGCATTTTTTTAAAGATTTATTTATTTATTTATTCATTCAGAGAGAGAGAGACAGGCAGAGAGAGAAGCAGGCTCCATGCAGGGAGCCCAACGTGGGACTCTATTCCGGGTCTCCAGGATCACGCCCTGGGCTGCAGGCGGCACCAAACCGCTGCACCACCGGGGCTGCCCCATTTTGAGCATTATTAACTACTCTGAGTATATCAGTTTGATCATTAAAAAAGCAATCTTGACAATTTCTAGACCTTATTCTGTTGCTTCATCTGGGGGCATTTTGTTACTTTGTGTAATTCCTTCATCTTTAATTTGGTCTCTTAACGTGACATTTAGAAGAATATTTCAGACTCAGCAACACCATGCATAGCCAAATAAATTTTATAACACGCATACATCTATGTAATAAATCTCAGAAATTATCAATGAGCCACCATTCAACATTCAAACAAGTTAGTTCTTTTAAGGCAGATGACTGACTCATCCTTTTCTTGAGTTCAATGAGGAAGAACTGCTCGGCTTTTTATTTTTATTTTTTTAAGATTTTATTTATGAGAGAGAGAGAGAGAGAGAGAGAGGCAGAGTGACAAGCAGACTCCATGCAGGGAGCCCGACATGGGACTCGATTCCGGGTCTCCAGGATCATGCCCTGGGCTGAAGGTGGTGCTAAACTGCTAAGCCACCGGGCTGCCCTGCTTGGCTTTTTAAAAAGTTACAGAATTACAAATTTAGCTCACTCTGAGGGCACAATCAACTTTAAAGTGTACAAAATGTTGTGATTCAACTGTAGGTAGCTAAGATGTTCAGAAATCTTTATGGTGAAGAAGGTGGATTGCCTAAGCAGTTCTTCTGTCTTCCAGCTTACGATAGTGGAAGATGTCAACAATTTCTGGTTTATAGCAATAGCAAGAGAGAATGTAGCTAGGGAACCATTAAGAAGGAGCAATTTACTTACTATGCCAGGTCATAACACTTTGACAGTGTCCTATAATTCAGTTAGATGTAAAAATAAGATGACACTGGGTGTTCTCTGAACTCAAAGTAATTTGAACTTGATTCACACTGTATTGTGAACCAGTTGTTCATTCTCAGGTACAAACTTAGCAAAATAAGTGATTATTCAGTATGAAAACGACAGAAAAAAACTTATTAAGGAAAATTGTGAGCTGTGAAAATAGGAACATGGATTAAAAGTCACACTGAAGGGGAACACCCAGTGAACTAAATGATGTTTACATATAAGAATTTCATTATAAATAGGGAAATATTAAGGACACGAAGAACTTATTACTATAATCTTCACAAAATGCATCAGATGGCTGTGAATTCTAAAAGTACTGAGTCTGTGATAGAGAATGATGACAACACAATGCAGGAAAACAGCATGGAATCTGCAGTTAAAATACTGAAGTGTGAACTCTGGTTATTATACTTACTAGCTTTGTGTCCTCAAGCAATTCACATAATGTCTTTGAGCTTTAGTTTTCTCAACTGTGAAATGAGAACAATGCCACACAGGACTCTTGTAAGGAAAAAACAAGCTAACATATACAAATAGATTTTGTAGAATGGAAAAAATCATAAAAATATTTGATTTTTCAATATTGGTTCCATTGTCTTTGTTCATAATTTTCAGCTTCTCTTGCAGTGACATGTCTATCTCTTTTGACCCAGAAAATTCTGCCTTCATTTTTTTGGAGATGGAGAGGTTTTTTGCACAAGAGGATGAATACATTTGTTTTATTAGTCAACAGATATGTAGGAAAAAACCTTCAAAGCTCCCAGGACTTAAATATTAGTAAAGGCTTGGTATACAGTGAGGACTAGACTTGATCTTTACCTTCATAATCCATTATAGGGGACTTCTTTTTTAAAACAAAATCATATTAAGCAGCATAATCTTAAAACAGGTAAAAATTGAGGTATAGGCGGTAACTTTTAGGTATCTCTGTGGGTATTTACAGAATACTGTGAAAACCACCAAGCTGGTAGGTAGGCCTCCTCCAACATTTGTGTGTGCCCAGGGCAAGAGTACAAATGGAGATCTCTAGGACCCTTTGTTTTCCAACTCCTGGCTCCATCCTACATCACAAAGGGCTTCACATACATGAGTAGAGACACCTCAGCAACCATGTCCAAGCTCAGTCCATTCCTCCATCTCCATTCACTTATCCCTTGCCCATCCTTCCAGCCTAGGGGCGCATACTAGCAGCAAGACCTGCCCTGTCCTGGGACAGGACCCTGAGTTGGGTCCTGGGAGTGTACTGGGCTATTTCTTTTCTTTTCTTTTCTTTTCTTTTCTTTTCTTTTCTTTTCTTTTCTTTCTTTTCTTTTCTTTTCTTTTCTTTTCTTTTCTTTTCTTTTCTTTTCTTTCTTTTCTTTTCTTTTCTTTTCTTTTCTTTTCTTTTCTTTTCTTTCTCTTCTCTTCTCTTCTCTTCTCTTCTCTTCTCTTCTCTTCTCTTCTCTTTTCTTTTCTTTTCTTTTTTGAACTGGGCTATTTCAACCGGTGTCTCTAAAGGCCAATTGCATTTCTGGTAGATGATGTTTAAAAGTACAAAGTAAATGTAAATTTTACATGTTGGGAAGGGATAAATAAGAGACATGATTATCCTACATCTCAGCTGTTTCTTCTTTCTGCTCTAGTCATAAACCAATACATTCCGGCACAGTGTTAAGAGATTCTCTACATATCTTTCAATCCATCCATGTTTTAAAAAGTATGTTAAAATAAACACTGTAATTCTAAAAAATAAAGAACTGTTTGAAGAAGATAAGTAAAAGCAACATGAAACAAAACCAGTCCACTGCCAAGATATCTGTCAAGAGCATTAAGTCACTTCAACATGGGTACTGTAGTCTCATAATGTATAACCTTCATTTAAGAATACATCTAATTTGTCTTTAGAACAGTCTTTAGCATCTACAGCTCAAGAATGTCCCTGATACATGTGTTACAGCATCCTTTTTAAGGCCTGCCATACTCAGACAATACTCTACACAGAATACACATATTGACCAAATGTGTCATTAAATGAGTCCTGAAGCATTCACTTTGTTAAGATCAAGTTTTCCTATTCTAATTTTTTTCTTTCTGTAAGTTTCTAAAAGATATTGTTTCCTTGAGACATTATTATTTCTATTCTAAATTTTTACTCATTGTTTATTTCAAACACATATTAAGTGATATGTCAAGTAATGTGTTAGGAGTTCAGAGTACAAAAATATCAAAGTTCTAAAGAAACCTAGAGTCTTAAGAATGGAGATAATTACAACAGAGAATGAAAAATTCTATCACACATAGATAACGAATATTATAGGAGTTCAAAAGAGGGGGTCTAAAAGGATGTTATGGTTGGAGGAAAAGAAGTGGTATATAAATGAAGAAAGTACAGGCAAAAGGATATCATGTGCACGTATATCTTCATGTGTATGTGTTCCAGCTGCGGTGGTATTTCTCTACAAATGAACTCTAATGTTTTAATAATTTTATAATATTTACTGCATGTGTGCTGTATGTTGAACATTATGCAAGGGATCACTAGAAATATTAGAGAAACAGAAAACATGATCCTTGCATTCAAAGAATTTAAAATCCACTGGAGAGACAACAAAGGTGAATAGTAAATACAATTAGGGCAGTAACAGCAATTAAATAAAATAACTGGAGAATATCCTATATATATATATAGTTGTTTTCCTTAATTTTATCTTCCTTGGTTAAGGAATGTTTCTGCCACGCTGTCTTGAACTTAGGATAGATAGTCTCTGACTACATTTGCCTTCCAAATGACCCATTAAAAAACTACAACTTTGTTCCCCAAATTTGCAATCAGAAGGGAATTGTTGTTGCTTTATTATTCTGGTATGTACATGAACTTATAGAAAATAGGTGAGTTCCAAAATGAATAAAGGGCAGAAACCGTAGAAACACGCTGAAAAATGACCTCATGGACAGCCTTGTTTATTCTCTAGGGGCACCCCTGGGTGGCTCAGTCGGTTCAGCATCCAACTCTTCGTTTCAAATCAGGTCATGATCTCAGGGTTGTGAGACTGAGCCCACATTGGACTCTGCACTCAGCACGGAGTCTGGTGAAGATTCTTTCCCTCTCTGTCCCCCCTCTATCTCCCTTCCCCTCTGCTCGCTCTCATAAATAAATAAATAAATAAATAAATAAATAAATAAATAAATAAATAAATAAAATAACTTAGAAAAATATATTTTCTAAAAAGCTTTGGTGTTTTCACTTTGTTTTGATAAACTAACTGAAAATTTACCAATCAAGATTCATTTTTTAGTAGAAAACTTGGATTTGACTCTTGATGTTGCAGCTGCCTGACTTTGGATTATGTGGAAAAAATTCCTTTTCAGGATTATTATAAGAAAAAAAAGACCAAATATGTAGACATAGCTTACACAATTATCTAAAAAAATTCACAAGTGCTCAGCCCATAGGATTACACCTAAATTTGCATCCATCCTTTAAAAATGCACCATTATCTAGGAATTCTAAATACTTGCTAGTGATCTATCACAGCAATGAATTAGTTTAATCTGATGATTTTGTCCTAATTCCTACTTAAAATAGATGGCACCATGGGGTGCCTGGGTGGCTCAGTGGTTGAGCCTCTGCCTCTAGCTCAGGTCATGATGTGGGGGTCCTGGGATTGAGTCCTGCATTGAGCCTGCTTCCTCGTCTACCTGCCTCTGCCTCTCTCTCTCTCTCTCTCTGTCTCTCATGAATAAATAAAAAATGAAAATCTAAATCTCACCACAGAACTGACAGGTGAATATAGGGTTTAGAATTACAAACAGGGCACTACAGAATTACATGCAGTTTATAAATTTGAGATTCTCATCTTCCCAATACTTGCCATCCCTAACTCACTTACTAAGTCATAATTTCTGGAGTGAAGGTTTATGTTTAAAAAGATCTATAGTTGATTCTGAAGATCTAGGTTTGAGAACTTCTGGGATATACAAAGTGAGCTCAGCAACTTCATAAAATAAGGAACACTGGATAAAACAGTATGGTCACAGATGTGGGGCTTTGAAAGTCAATCATAAAAGCTGAGAACTGATTCACAGATAAGAAATCACCAGAGGTTCTTGATCATAGAATCATTTAGATACTGCAGTAGCATTTGGATAAATGATGTTGAAGGAAGACTAATGTATCAATATTATGCAGAATCAAGTCACTTTAATAAGTTACCACAATAATATACTCATGAAGGAATGATAATTTGGACTAACTGATTGCCAATGGGAATGAAATTTATACTATGTAGCTCTCTATACTTTATAATGCCAACAATTATAGATCTCAAGAGTTCACTTACCCACAGTCAGATGGTAGTTGAGCCTGTGTGGAAATAACCTTATTAAACAATGAGCGGTCATTAAAAAATAAATAAATAAACAAACAAACAAACAAACAATGAGTGGAAGGCCAAAGGCTTATACTAATTAATTATTACTATTATGGTTAAACAATAACACAATGCATAAAAGAAGTAAGCTTTTGAAGGCTAAGTAGAAATTAAAAGTATAAGCAGAATGGGACAGAGAGAAGCCTTTTCTAGTAACACACTAGCCTAATGTTTTTATTACTATGGTTCTTTTTGGTGGTTACTTTTTACTATGAAAATAACTTATAAAGAGAGAAAAGCAGAGACCTATTATTCATATTTAACAACTGTTAACATTTTGCCATTTTTTCTTTTTTGTTGAAGTAGGCTAAAGAAATTACAGATGACATGACATCTTGTCCCTAAATATATCAGTCTGCACCTAAAAACAAGGAAAATGCCTACACAACCAAAATACAATCATCACATTTAAAATGGTTAATACTAACTCCTTAATGTTAATGTAACATGGTCCTCTGAACTTTTACAGTTATATACAAATCAACATAACATGAGTTTGTATTACATTCCTTCCCCAAAGCAATCTATATACTCTTTTTGAATTACTGATGGAAAAGTTAGATAAATTAACTTTGCAAATCCTCTGGATTTTAACTGGCAGTGTGATAGGTAGGAACTCTTGTTTAAAAAAAAAAAAGTATCATTAAGGAATGTTCATTTGATAATAACAAAGAGAAGTCGCTTGAGGTTTCACACATAGTGATTCCAGAAGACTTTCAAGAGTTCTCGAGAGTATCACTTCTCTTCAAGAGTCATGGGTATGGATTGAACATCAGCAAGAACCATGGCATGCTCAAGACTTTGCCCTTAACAGAACCAAGACCTCTGGCCACTGTCAGATAATCTGTCACTATAAGCTACTTGTATCCAAGCCAGATATTTATTGCTATTGATCTGCCTGGTCCCAGCAAAAGACTTTTGTTCTCCCAGACCGGGACTTTGACCTCAATTAAGTTATGAATTTCAATCCGATAGACTGCTCCACTTACCCTACTGCTCTCCCCGACTGGATTAATTAGAATTAGCTAGGCCGAGAGTCACCCCAAGCTCCTCATGGATCATGTTATTTTAATAATAAATAAAAGAATAGCAGCAATGTACAAGAAGTATTTTGAAAGATTGCTCATCTAGGAACATCATTCAGAACCTGCCAATATCAATTTCTCTGACTTTGATTACCTCATTTACTTTTTATTTCTTTTCATTTATCAGTTTTCCCTTTTATTTCAGCTTTCTAAACATGTTCTTTACATTTAAAAATCAAAGTACTTTAGCACTTTGGTGCTATTTTAGGGTTTCTTTAGAGTATAAATCATCAAAGCAATCATTTGCAAGAATGTAACTTAAAAACATTTAATAATCTCAGAGGATCAAGAAAAAACATTCCATCATCTAAGAAAAGTACTAGTCTTTAGCCAAATGCACTTTTCCTATTGGTTAATGCATTAAAAGCATACAAATCAGAATGTCACCAAGAAGGCAACATCCAAAGTTGCAAAGAATAAGAATATATAAATTACATTTGTTTTTAATCCATAATCCACTGGGACAGATCGCATATTGGCCAATGAAAACATTAAATCATGGTGATAACAACAATCAGCAGGATCACAATTGCTAACTATACTGTTCTAACTTGATGATTTACCACCTAAACATAAAACATTTTAAAATGTGAAAAATATATACAAATGTTCACATTCTGGGATATTTGGTATTTGATACTGAAATTGTAAGATTTTTAGAACATATAAAGGGAATCCTAAAAACTTCATACACTTTCAATTGATGTTTTTGACATAGCAAAAACCCTATTAGTTCTTTGATTACTGAAATTTTGAGTTTTGATTTGCTCAAGGGAACATAAAAGAAAGATTAATTAGAATGTCTAAGTCTAATAGTAATTTCAATATTAAAAGCAAAACAAAGTTAAAGCACGAATCTTGCCCTGAAAATGCTGAGAATTCCATGTATATTTGGAAGGTACATTTTGAGTACAAAAGGATATACCATATATAACATTACAAATCAGTGACTTCTCAGGTAATGGGATTGTTCTTATCAAATAATCTTATAGGAAAAAAATAGGCACACATGAAGGTGACTGCCACAATAAAAAATAAAACAATTATATTTTTTAAAAGTACAGCTATTGGATTTAATCTCTATTCCCTCTCTTCTCACTACCACATACACACTCATTTGGGCTCTGTAGATTATGTAAAACTTCATTCACCTTATGTAAAACTTCATTCATTTTAGAGAAGAGTTTTCTATTTTCCCATGGAAAGGTTCTAAGCTCAAGCACTAGTAAACATTTCTTCTGCAGCACCCAAAACATATCAGTAATCTAGTAAGAAAACAAAACCGGTATGAGGTCTGGACTCTTTACAATATGTGAGAGAATCAAGGATTAAAGAAATAATTTGAGAGCTAAGGCTATTTTCATAATGAGCCACTCAGCAGGAAAAGATCAAATGACAAAATGTATTGTGCTTTGGCAAAAAGCGTCTGTTTTCACACCTGACTTTCATTAAGTTGCATATTCTTAAGTGGGATTAGAGCAATTCTCTAGCAAATCATACAGGTGAGTTAACACATTAGCCCAGACTTTTCAAATGACCCTTAATTAGGGTCACAGGGACAATATGTGAGGGAAAACAGGAATATTTAACATATTTACACCTTCCCTTACAATTGAAATATTTGAAATGTAGACAATGACTTCACACTATAAAAAGGGTATAGGAACTACATTTCTAAAGTAATTCTGATTCTAAAGTAATCAGAAATCTAAAAATCTCACAAACATTATTTGAAAAACATAAATATTAGTTTATAGCAGCAAAAAGATTAATTATTTAAGAATAAATTTAACAAGACTTGTGCAAAACCTATGTGAGGAAAAATTACAAATACTCCTGAAAGATGCAAAAGTAGACTGTCAAATAGAAAGACATTTCCTATATCTGAACAGGATGACTCAAGATTATATCAGTTCTCCCTAATTTATAAATTCAATACAATCTCATTAAAAACACCAACAAATTATTTTATGAAGTTATCCAAACTGGTATTAAAGGGGCACTTGGGTGGCTCAGTGGTTGAGCATCTGTCTTTGGCTCAGGTCATGATCCCAGTCCTGGGATCGAGTTCCGCACTGGGCTCCCCAGAGGGAACCTGTTTCTCACTCTGCCTATGTCTTTGCCTCTCTCTCTGTAACTCTTGTAAATAAATAAATAAAATCTTAAAAAAAAAGTCCATATAAAACAAACATATAAATATATAGACTAGCCAGGAAAACATTTAAAAGAGAAAAACTATGAGAGAGGAATAGCCATTCCAGACATCAATACTTACTGAAACTCCTTTATCAAATCATGTAGTACTGGTATGTGAACAAAGAGAACAGATGAATAACTAAAAACTCTAAGGTCAGACCCAAACACAGATGGAAATGTACCACAGGACAAAGGTGGCACCTTGGATCACTGAGGGATGGACTTGTAAATAAATGATGCTAACACAACTGGGAAGCCATTTGGGAAAAGACAAAATTGGGCCCATATCTAACACCATACATTTAGGGATCTGAATGTAAAACATGAAACCATACATGTACCAAGAGATAACATACATGAATTCCTCTTTAACCTTCATGTAAGAAAAAGCTTACCATGACTAAAAATCCAGAGGCAATAAAAAGACTGATAAATTTGACTATTTAAAAATTTTATATGGCAAAAGATACCATAAACAAAGTTAAAAGAAAACTGAGACCCTGGGGGAAAATCTGCAACATATTCTTATCATAAAATGAATGTAACTCAACTGAAGAGACAATATGAACAGCTAAAGCCTAACTTAATTCAAACACAGGTAATGACAACTAAATTATTTAAGGATTAACAGTGATTTTTGATACATATCTCAATTTCAAGATATTAAAACTTTTTAAATATCAATTTAGAATTGATTTAATGTGATGTAACTAGTTTAATGTTATTCTAACAAGAATGCCATGGCTTTAAGGTACTTAGTCACTATAAATTCTGAGAGTCAAATTTTAGATCTGATGATTTATATCCTCTAGATGCATGTCATATATATATGTATATATATGTTAGTGTGTATATATATATATATATATATATGTTTGTAAATGGGTTTACAAATATATAGAAAAATTTTAAAATTTGAAAAATAAATATTTTTGGTATATTTAAAAAAATAAACACATGTCTTTCACTAGTATACTCTTTTTGTTTAAATATCACAACTTTTCAGTCTAATTTAAATATTTAATACTGAATGTCCAGGAATAGTGTTTACATATAAAATAAAGGTAGTAAAAGGGAGCAGATGAGCCTTTTCTATTACCTAAGGAGGACTTTTTAAAGGCAGACAAGAAAAGAAAAGATTAACACATGTCTTCTATTAGAAAATGAGATACATGGGATATTTATATATTTGAATACTAAAAGAAAGGGAGGTAAGATAAATCTAAACTATTAACTCCTTCCTCTAGGGAGAAAAATTATTGAAAAACTGAAAGAATATCATGACCAAACAACCTTAATGAAAACAAGAATTTCCTGGTAATCTTGCTTTATCTAAGTAATGTGTGTACATTTTATATCCTAGTCCACAATTATATATCTGTTTGTTTACCTATTTTTAGAGCTACTTATGAGTTAAATCATTTGTACTCCCCAAATCTTCAAGGAAAATGGATACTCTGGAAAGATGGACCATATTCATCTTATGGTTTCTCGTACATTTTTTTAAATTAAATTTAAAATTTTTTTACTTATTTAAAGATTTATTTATTCAATAGAGAAAGGACAAGCGGGGAGATGGGCAGAGGGAAAAGCAGACCCCCTGGTGAGCAGGGAGCCTGACTCGGGGCTCGATCCCAGGACCCTGAGATCATAACATGAGCTGGAGATGGATGCTTAATCAACTGAACTATCCAGTGCCCTGGTTTCTCATATATTCTTGCATATACCATGCATACCCTCAGTTTGATAAGCTATTTTTAAAAATGATAAAAAAACTTTAAGACAACTGAATGATATGGAAAAATGTCCATTATATAATATTAACTGAAAAAGAAGTATAGATACCACATATATGGATGTTTTTTGGTTCCAATTAAAATGTAAGGAGATATAATAAAGTCATTTTCCTAATGCAACAATTTTTTAAAAGTTAGGTTAATTGAAAAATTGTATTTATAGAGTTATGGAAGCAAAAACGACTGAGTGAACTAAATCAGAGTTATTCAAAGAACAGGCTCTCAAAATATTTTTTTTGAAAAAAAAATATATTTTTTTTTGAAGAGAAAGGGGGAGGGGAGAGAGAGAGAGAGAGAACATGCTCTCTCCTGCTGCTTTTTTACCTGGGCTATTTGCTGATTCTGTGTAAAGGCTAAAGATTGAGATGAGCTCAAATAAAATGATGACACTGGGGGAAAAAAATTAGCAAAACTTTTGGAGGTTGTTTGAGATTGGCTCAACAACTGAAAAATTCTAGAAGTCTAAACAGAAAGTGCTGTTTTCCCATATGGCTTAATTTCTGAATTCAGGGACTACGTGGGAAATGAGAGTTTCTAGAAGAACACATAAGAATCTGTTGTCTTGCAATATTTGAGAAAGACAGTCTTGCTTGAGGAAGGGGGCCTGCCTCAAACAACAAATCTCAGCCCAAACACATCTGCCAAAATTTGGAAGCAATTTGAATAGGAAGCTGGAGGACAAAGCTCGAAGCAGAATCAGACAGACTCTTCATCAGTCTTTCAAGGCAGGAAGGCAGACACCCATAGGCTCACAAGTAAAAGCTCTAAAGAATCTCCCTCCAAATATGTAGGAAAGCAGAGGTAGAACTACAGCTACAATCCAGCACCAACCTAGCTTGATTCCTCATTGGCCCGAGGTGATTAGCCCCTCAAACAATATCTGAGAGAGGACTGGGGTTGTCCTTTCTTGGGGAGAATAACACTGACCTCAGTCTCTATTCTCCTTTATACATAATGTGCAACATACCATTAAAAATTATGAGATATAGCTCTTCCTCTTCCTTTATTGAATAGTTCAGTCTTAGAACCATAGGTAAGGTGAAATGAAATAGGCATCCATGGCAGTGAAAAGGTAGAGAAGAGGGGAGTTGTCATTGTACAGAGCAAGGTATTAGAGACTAACTAGGATGAAGAGGGTGTCCACGTGGAGTGGGAGCAGCCTAATGTGAGGTGTCAGGGCTCATGCAGGATGAGGAAGATGTCCAGACAGAAAGATGGTCTGGTATGAAGTGTTAGGGTCCAAGTGGAGTGAAGAAGATATACCTACAAAAGGTTGGCAAGGTACTGGATGTTGAAGCCTAAGCTGATTGAGGAAGGCATTCCCATGGGAAAGTGACCTGTCTCAGGGTGCCACAGACCAAGAGGTTTGAGTATGGCATCCTCCAGGAAAGTGGTCTGAACAAACTGTCAGAACTTCAGCATGATGAGGGCATCCATGCAAGAGAGGAGGTGGCAGCAGCAATGAGCAATTGGTTACACACTGGGAGATTGATCAAATAATAAATACAAGATAATGAGAGCAAGGCTTCTCATTATCAGAGAAAGAGAGTTACAAATATAGAAAAACTGAATGAAAAAAAAAAAGAAAAACTGAATGAATCTTGTGGTATTCACCTGGAAGTAGAGGTACTCGTGTAAACTTATGGTGTACACACACACAGCACACAAAGAAAATTGAACATAGATGTTAATGTGTGTGTGCATGCATGCGTGCATGTGTGTGTGTGTGTGTGTGTGTCTGTATATATGTCAGAGGATCTGGGAGGAGTGATAGTCCAATGGCAATGAGCACACCCACTACTCAGTTCTTGGTTTCTAAATACCATTCTCTATTAAACTGAACCACAGCTCTCTGGAGAAACTGCTGCTCCATGGATAGAAAAGGGAAAAGTTCAAGATAAACTGGAGTTCTTATTATGCCAGAAAGTGTGTAAAGTCTCAAAGAATTATGGGCATATGTCAAAAAGATACAGGAGCCAGACTGAAGGACTCCCACTGGACAAACCTGGAATAATCTAAGCATAAATGTAAATAATGATAACAGTGCATTATAAAATTAAATAAAATAGGGAACTATGAATCCAAACTGATGTAAAAAAAGCATGAATTGAAGTTTTGATGAGGACAGGATATTTATACATATCCAAGTATCTTTCCCACAAAACAAGAATGAATTACAAAGGGATAAAAGTAATATTACTGTGATGAATCTTGGCAGATGCCACCCTAACCAAGTGATCAAAATAAACATCAGTAATGGGTCAAACTAAAAGTATGTGCTATCAGATGGGTTCCAATAAGAATACATCATCACTTCTACAACATCATTGATGTTGTAGAGATGAATAACATAATCAGGAGGAAACATCAGATAAACTCCAACTGAGAAATAGTCTAAAAAATAACTCCTCTGTAATCTTTAAAGATATCAAAATCATAAAGGTCAAGGAGAAACTGCATAATTGTTCCAGACTAAAGGAGGCCCTTTTTGACATGTTAATCAAATGCAATGTGTGATTCTAAATTGAATCCTTTCATTATAAAAGATCCTCTGGAGGACACCCGGGTGGCTCAGTTGGTTGAGCCTCCAACTCTTAGTTTTGGCTCAGGTCATGATCTCACGGTCCTGGGATTGAGTCCTGTATTGGGCTCCCTGCTCAGTGAGGAGCCTGATAATTCCTCTCCCTCTCTGCACTCTCCCTGCTTGTGCTCTCTTGCTCTGTCAAATAAATAAATTCTTTTTTTTAAAGGGAGGATTGGGTAAAGTTAATCAAATGGTCATTCTAGAAGTGAAAAATTACAATGTCTGTAATTAAGAACTAAATAGAGTCTTAAAGCAGAAGATTATCAAAGACAAAGATGAATCAACAAAAATTATCCCAACTGAAGCACTTAGAGAACTAAACAGTAATATAAAGCAAATAAAAACAACAAAAGAGAATACATGATTTTTAGAATACATGACAAATGGTCTAAAGTACGAGAAATTATAATTCTGGATAACAGAATGGAGCAGAAGTAGTATCTGAAGACATCACAGTGAAAAATTTTCCAAAATCAAGAGAAGGTATGTCAAAAGGTTCAGCAGACCCCAAGCAGTTAAACAACAACACCCATTTGGTCACACCTGGAAAATAATATATATATATTGGAAAAATCTTAAATGCTGTCAGACCAAAAGACATCATCCTTGAGGTAAGAACACTAAGACTTACATATATTGGAAAAATCTTAAATGCTGTCAGACCAAAAGACATCATCCTTGAGGTAAGAACACTAAGACTTATAGCTAACTTCTAAGAAGAAAATATGAGAGCTAGAAGAAAATGGAATGACAGCTCTAAACAAAGAATTCTCTAAAGAGAAAAATTATCTTTTTAAACTATAAGTGAAATAGACTGATATTCAATAACTAAAGCTGAGATGACCCATCACTATAAGTCAATACTATTAGAAATACTTAAGTAAGTTCTTCAGGCAAAAGAAAAATAATACCAGATGAGATCAGAAAAGTACAAGAAGGGATAAAAAACATCAAAAAGAAGGAATGAAAAACCATCACTTATGTGAATAAAGATAAAAGACTATTGACTGTTTAATGCTACAACAGTTTCCTGTGAGATATGTAGCAAATAATGAAGTAAAAATGTATCATAGTTATAGCAATATAAGCAGGAAAAAAAACATAAAAAGAATTATATCATTTTAAGATTTTTACACAGTTCAGGAGGAGGCAAAAGCATTAAATTAAGGCAGACTGTAATAAGGCACTATTTTGCAATTTCTGTCACAATCACTGAAAGAATTATTGTAAAAGGAATAGCAAATACCCATTAAAGAAGGCAAAATGAAATAATAAAAAAAATACTTGATAAATACAGAAAAAATTGGGAAAAGTAGAGAAATAAAAAGCAGGTGAAACAGACAACAAACAGAAAGATGGCAAAATTAAATGGAATAATACTACTAATTGCATTAAATGTAAATAAATTAAACCTTGTCATTAAAAGATAAAATTCTGAATAAAAACCAAGACCAAAATACATGCTATTTATAAGAAACACACCTTAAATACATAGTGTTAATATGAATTAATATGCATTGTTCTCCTCAAATTCTAAAGTTGAAGTCGTTCCCCCCAATGTGACTATATTTGGAGGCAGGGCTTTTAAGGTGGTAATTAAGGTTAAATGAGGTCATAGAAGAAGGGCCTTGATCCAATAGGGCTGTTCTCTTATCAGAAAAAAAGGAGACACCAGAGATCTCTCTGTGAGCACAAAGGCCATGTGAGAACACAGTGAGAAGATAGCTGTCTGCAAGCCACTATGAGAAGTCTCACCAGAAACCAAACTTGCTTTCAGAAATATCTGAAACCTCCAGAGCTGTAAGAAAATGTCTGCTGCTTAAGCCACTCTGTGTTTTGTCATGGCAGCCCAAGCAGACTAACACAGAGATAGTGTAAAATTTAAAGGATAGAAAAAAATATAAAAGGCAAACACTATCCATAGAAAAACTGATATAACTATATAACATTGAACAAAATACATTTTAAGACACTAAGAATTAATAGATTTTAAAATAAGCATTTCTCAATGATAAAAGGGTCAATTCAACAGCTTAAAACGATCTTAGATTTGTATCCAATAACATAGTTTGAAGGTATATAAAAAGGAACATCACTAAAAGAAGATAAATAAATTATAATTGGAGATTTTAACACAATTTTCTCAGTAGCTGACAATAAGGAGACAAAAAAATGAGTAAGAATATAGAATACTTGACTAACACTATTAACCAACCTCATGAAAATGATAGTTACACCAAAAGACACCAAACTGCAAAATAGTCTTTTCAAGTGAATATGCAACATTCCCCAAAATGCACCATATAAAGGGCCAAAAAGCAACTATTAATTTCAAAATACTAAAAATCTTCAGAGTATGTTCTCTCATAATAGATTCACGACAGAATTGAATACAGAAAGAGAACTATAAATTCCCAAAATGTTGGGCACTTAAACAACAAACATCTAAATAACCCATGATTCCAAGAAAGAAATCACAGTGGAAATTTAAAAATATCTTGACTAGAGGATAATAAAAATATCTCAAAATTTGCTAAATGCCTTTAAAGTATGCATAAAAAGAAATTTTTACCTCTAACTATACCTATTAGAAAAGAATACCGGAAAATTAATACCTAAGCTTCTATCTCAAAAGGCCAGAAAAAAAAAAATCACAGCAAATTAAATCCAAAAAAGAAGTAGGGGGAAGGAACAAAGAACAAAAATCAATGACACAGACACCAAATGTACTATGGAGACAACAAAGCTGAAAACTAGTTCTTTGAAAAGATTAATAAGGTTAACAAATGCTTAGCAAAAATTATTGGTAAAAAAAGTTACCAATATCAGAGATTAAAAAATGTCACAATAGGATAGCCCCAGTGGCTCAGCGGTTTAGTGCCGCCCTCAGCCCAGGGTGTGATCCTGGAGACCCAGGATCGAGTCCCACTTGGGGGTTCCTGCATGGAGCCTGCTTCTCCCTCTGCCTGTGTCTCTGCCTCTCATGAATAAATAAATAAAATCTTAAAAAAAAAAAAAAGGTCACAATAACACTACAGACACTAACACACAAGATAATATTATGAATGACTTTAGGTCAACCTTTTATAAGTTTAGATGAAATGGACAAATTCCTTGAAAAAAACCAATTTATTAAAACTGATCAAAGAAAAAATAGAAGATTTGAACAGTCTTGTATCATTTAAAGAAATTGAACTTATAATTTGAAGGCTTCCATGTTCAGATGGCCTCACTGGTGAATTCACCTAAATGTTAATTCACCTATAGTGCTTACTATTATTATTTTTGTATAGTATTTTAAAGTCATTGATCTAGGTATTACTGTGTGTGTGCATATGTGTTTACTATTTACTGGTATTGATATTTTATCATTTTGATAAAATTGTAGAAGCCTTACCTCTATTTAGCTTCCTCCCTTTGTAAAATTATATTTATCCTGTTTAGTGTTTGCTGAGCTCTCTGGATTTGTGGCTTGGTGTCTGCCATTACTTTTGTAAAACTATCAGCCATTCAAACACTTCTTTTGCTCCATTTTTTCTTCCCCTTCTGATATTCTAATTACATGTATGTTATGGTCAAAATTACCCAACGGTTCTCAGAAATTCTTTTTATATTTAACTATTTTTTTCTTTGCATTTCAGTTTTAGAAGTTCATACTGACTTATCTTTCAAGTTCACTAATTCCTCCCTGTGTACAATCTTCTGAAGAATCTTCCAAAGGTATTCATTCTTCATTTCTATTACAGCATTTTTTATTTCTAGTATTTCTGTTTAATTTTAATTTCCATCTTTCTGCTTACATGATCCATTCCTCTTATACAAGCTTCATTTTTTTCCATTAGATTATTTAACATATTATCATTAATCAAACAAATTGCCCATCAGCTAATTCCAAAATCTGTGTCATAGGTGAGTCTGGCTCTGATACTTGCTGTCAGACTGTTATTTCTTGCTGTACACCATGCCCTGTAGTCTTTTATTGAGAGCTATATGTGAAGTATCCAATAATAGAAACTATGGTAAACAAAACTTTAGTGTGAGGTTTTATATCAATTTGGCTGTGTTCAATGTTTACTGTAGTTGTAGGAACTAGGGCTTCAGTTTCCTGTTTTTATCTCCCCTGCCATCTTTGGGTTTCCCTAAAAACTCCTATTTAAAAAGACTCAATGTCTTGTAACTCTTCTACTGTTAAAAGCCACATTGCTGTGATGGTAAGGTGTAGGGAGCAGAAAAACATTTTGTAACCCATGATTATTTTTTGTTGTTGTAAGGACTGATAGTTTCTATGTTCTTTAACATTTATTTTATTTTTTAAAAGTGTTTATTTATTCATGAGAGACTCAGAGAGAGAGGCAGAGACATAGGCAGAGGGAGAAACAGGCTCCACGCAGGGAACCCGACGTAGGACTCCATCCTGGATCTCCAGGATCACGCCCTGGGTCGAAGACGGCGTTAAACCATTGAGCCACCAGGGCTACCCTGTTCTTTAACATTTAGAGCTGAAACTAGAAGTGTTCCCCCTATCCTAATGTAATTCTCTTAAATGTATCCTTTGGAGCAGTAGGATATTTAACATCAGATGATGTTAAACTTTTTGATTTGGTGGTCAAGTGTAATTTTAAAAACTCAAGAGTAAAGGATAGTATATTATTTTTACCCGTTTTTTTTTTATTTAAAAGATTTTATTTATTTATTCTGAGAGACACAGACAGAGAGGCAGAGACATAGGCAGAGGAAGAAGCAGGCTCCCTCTGAGAAGCCCGATGCAGGACTCACTCAATCCCTGGACCCTGGGATCATGCCCTGAGCTGAAGGCAGATGCTCAACCACTGAGCCACCCAGGTGTCCCACTATGATCTCTGATTTAACAAGTTTCTTAGAAATGACACCAAAAACACAAACAAAAAAAACTAGATATATTGGGCTTCATCAAAATTGAAACTTTCTGTGTTTTAAAGGATACTCTTAAGCCAGTAAGAACACAATCCACTGAATGGAAGAACGTATTTGCAAATCATATATCTAATAAGGGCCTTGTATTCAGAGTACATAATAAATCTCACAACTCAATAATAAAGAGACGACAAAAATCTTAAAATGGAGACATATATTCTTAATATTAATCTGCTCTATCTGTTGAAGGTATAGAGACCACCTATAGAATTAGTTGAATCCATCACTTAAGCAAAGTACCCAACCTACTCCCTTGTCCTCAACAGCCTTCAGGCTGCTGTTACGGCATATTTTCCCTTTGATGTCACCACTATTGGTCTTTTCAAAGCTAATTCATCCAGATAAATATTTCAGACACAGGAGAGGATGGCAACATGAGACACAAATGATTTACTTCAAAAGCACTGGCCCTGAGTCCATTATATCCCTCAATAGATTTTGCTTTAAAAAAAAAAAAAGATTTTATTTATTCATGAGAGGCACAGAGAGAGAGGTAGAGACATAGGCAGTAGAAGAAGCAGGCTCCCTGTGGGGAGCCCAATGTGGGACTTGATCCCTGGACTTGGGGACCATGACCTGAGTGAAAGGCAGATGCTCAACCACTGAGCCACCCAGGTCTCCCTAGATTTTGCTTCTAAAAAATCTTACTGTGCTTTCTATGGACTTTTTCCCCCATCCAATTAAAAAAAAAGTGGGCATAGGATCTGAATAGACATTTTTGTTTCAAAGAACATATAAATGTTCATCAAGACATTAAGAAAAGATAAATGGTGGTATATGCATGTATATAATAAAACATTATACAGCAATAAAAATAAAGGAACAAATGATATATGTTAACAACATGGATATATGTTATATTGAACATATGTTATATTGAGGATAATAAACCTGATCCAAATCAATATATATGTTACAAATATATGAATTTCAAGAAGAGATAGAACAAATTGATGGCAATAAAAGTCAGAATAATAATTCTCAGAGTGGGAGTGGGAAGATTGATACTGATAAGTTGCTTAAGAAAAGAAACCTAATAGGGGTTTTGGAAATGTTCTATTTTGATACAGGTGGTAGGTACACAAGTGTGTGTACAGGCGTTTGTGTGTCTTAATTTGTGTTCTTAAAATTTTTGTAGTGTATGTAACTCACTATATGTATTTTATATCTCAATTCTTTTAAATAATGAAGAAAAACTACTCTATGTATAATAATGTACCAAATATCTTTCTTTTATTTCAATTTTTATTTATTTTCTTAAGTGATCTCTACACCCAAAATGAGGCTGAAACTCACTTCTACCACTAGGCCAGCCAGGTGCCCCTGTACCAAATATCTTCAAAATATGTTATATACATGTAAGTAGAGAAAATAAAGATGAGAAAAAAATGTACTCTAATTTTACAGTGGAGAGGTTAAGATCTTGGGCTTTAGAGTCAGAATGACAAGATCAAATCTAAACTTTGTCACTTACTAGCTCTAGGACTTCCCAAACTCCCGTTTCTTCACCAGTAAAATGCAGGCAACAATACATCTACATTATAGGACTGATGTGAAGACTAAGAGAGACAATATACGTAAAATGCTTGGTAGACAGTAAACAGCAAAAAACTGTTTTATATCTTACCCCTCCCTTAACACACATACATAAGAGAATTATAGATGGTTTTATTTACAGCTTTATACTTTTCTCACTTTTTTTTTTTGTTCTTTGTCTTTTATCAGATAATGAAGAACTCTGAACTGAAATCTAGAGAGTTCTGAATTTGTCCTATGGGCAATGCAGTCATTAGAGAGTTTTGCCCAGATCAGTGGCATAATAAACAGAAGTCTTGAGAAGTCTCTGTTGGCAGCAATATACCTGGTGGACTTGGGGAGGAGAAGTAGACTTGGCCAGGAGCAGCAGGACAGCTTAAGGTAGAGGGGCTACTGTCATTACTTTAAGCCCCATAATACCCTGGTGAAATCTAAACTTATCATTATTCCCATGCTTTTTAAAAAAATGTATTTTCTATTTATTTCATAAAACTACATATGGATATAGAATGTCCTTTTTTCCAGATTCATTCATTTATTTTTTTATTCCACCATGTTGTTTTTTAACTGAGATATAACTGACAGACAAAATTATATTAGTTTTAGGTATACAACATAAGTATTCAATATTTGTATATAGTGTGAAATGATTACCACCGTAAGTTCAGTTAACTTAATGTTTTTGAAATATTTTACAACACATAGTCACCAAGGCATTTACAGAGAGGGCATGATGCTCTACACCATTATATAAACCATAAATTTATGTAATTTATAAATCGCCAGGTCTTACACATTTCAGTACCACTCAAACAAAATATTTTCCTTTAGAACTGCATTAACACCCAGTACACAGTGTAAACCCCTAACACCACAGATGCTCCCACTTCTCCAACCCTGCTCAGCTCCTTAATATTATTTTACAATAAATCTAAGAAAACCTAGTAATCAATCTTCAGCATTCAAATACTCCGTGTGCTCTGAGAGTAGTTTTAACTTTCTCCAGGGCTTGAGAAATCAAAATTACTCAAGAGGTCTGTGGGTGTATGTGTGTGTTTTAACCCATAACCTAATCTCAAATATGGTTAAGAACCTACCTTCCAGAATTGAACTAAAAATCAATATCAAGCAGTGAAAGAAACAAAACTGTGTCCATAATACTGCCAGATAACAAATGAAATCTATAAAGGGTCTTTTTTAGAAGTAAAATAAAAAGTCCCAATCAATCACAGAGTATAGAAACTGCAGTGCAATAAGACTATATATGAGATATACTGACGGGTAAAAATGACAGAAAAACACAGGGTAGACTTTGACATATCTCTAATTACTACTCTGTTTCAGGCTAATGGTAAAAATTAGTCTTCAGATAGTTGATAACATCAGCCTGTCTCTGCTGGGTTAGTACCAAGATCTGTGGCCAAGCAAATACTTCTAATAAAATTGATTTTCCTTTTTGGCAACCAATAGGCCAGTCAATAATAATGTTGTTTAAGAAAGATTGAATCATGAGGGAGATGAACCTTTCCTTCCATTTATTATGTTTGTATTGTCTATAGTTGAAAAGAGTTTTCAATAATGAAACCAAAGAAGAAATTACAAGGGGAAAGCTATTCTGAGAGCTAATCTCCAAAAGCTCTGCTACTTGGAAGCATGTTAGCAATCCAAACTGACAAAGCCAAAAGCATTCCCTTAACTGAAACTAGATCAGATGGATTAGGATGGTCAATAACAAAGGAAAATCAAGGTTAGGGGTAATATAGTCATGTGAATACAAATATGTCAAGGAAAACACTGGCTGTACATAACCTAAATGAACCATCCAAAAAACCTTTTTGCATTTTGCAAAAAACTTTTACTTTGCATTAAAGCTGGTGTTCTAGAAAGAGTATTCCAAAAAGCCACATAAGACAGTTTTTGGATTGTCTTATATCAAACAAACATAATACAAGAAAAACAGACAAAAACCTCAGGCTATTCCTAACTTAGGAACATTTCCCTCCAAAATACCTCCTAACAGTACAAACCAAATAAAAGACACAAAAGTGCTAATACTTTGTTGATTTTTGCTTTTTAAACTTACTTACCTTACTAAACATGACTTAAACATTCACAATGAAAAATAAACTGTAACTGTTTTTTCCTGTAAAAATCACAGGAAAATTTCTCAGTAAGTAGTGAAGGAATCTATCCTACCAGATATTAAAAAATTTTGAGGCTATAATCCTTAAAACATCATAGCATGAGTACACGAACAGAAAAACAGAGCAATTGAATAGGAAATAGCCCCAGAAATACACTGAAATACACAGAGGAAGTGAGAATATGGAACAAAAAAAGATCCTTCGATCAGTAGAGTTAAGATTATTCAATAAACATTACTGAACAAATGATTAATCATCTATACAAAAATAAAGTCGGCACCATCTGAACAAAAATAAAATGTCTATTACATACATGTGACACAAATTAATTCTAGTCGGATCAAGGAAACCATGAGATGATGAAAGTACAAGAAGGAAACATGGGGGAAAACTGTAATATTTGTATCACAAAGTGCTAATTTTTCTTAATATATAAAAATCTCCTATAAATTAAGAAGAAAAGATCAATCGGTGGGAAAATGAGCAAAACATATGTGCAGGTGTTTCACAGAAAATGAAATACAAATGGTTCTTCGTTAAAGGAACGGATGCTCAACACATTGGTCCATTTATATGGTACCAGTTAAGTAAAGTATGATACATCTCTACAAAGGAATATTATAAAACCATTAAAAACCTGATGAGATGAGCCCTGGGTGTTACATGTTGGCAAATTAAATTTAAATTTAAAAAAATGTAAAAAACCCCACAAACCATTAAAAAGAGTAAGGCAGCACTATCTATACTGATAGAGAATGATCTCCAAGATAAAGAAAACAAGTTATAGAATAATGTGTGTAATTTATAACATACTGCTACTGTACATGCTTGTATAAATATATAATATTTCCTGAATGGATATATATAAAACTGGTAATACATTCGTCTCCAGAAGAGGGAACTGGGTAGCTGGGAAACAATGTTGGGAGCAAGAGATTTTAGAAAGGAGTCTTCTGTATTTCTTAAGGGTTTTTTTTTTAAAGATTTTATTTATTTATTCATGAGAGACACACAGAGAGAGGCAGAGACACAGGCAGAGGGAGAAGCAGGCCCCTCGTGAGGAGCCTGACACAGGACTTGATCCTGAAAGTCTGGGATCACACTCTGAGCTGAAGGCAGATGCTCAACCGCTGAGCCCCACAGGTGTCCCTGAGGGTTTTTTTTTTTTTTAAACATACTACCTACTTAAAAAAAAAATCAATGAAATACATGTATTTCAAGGCAAGATTATGGTAACACGCTATGATTTGACTTATGACTCAAAGCTAGAAAACTGGTGCAAAAAGAATGTACACATGTCTAATGGAAAAAGAAGTATTTCTTCTGATAAAGCACAAGGATACACAAAAAGTTATAGTAAATGCTTATTTAGGTCCTTTTTGGTACTTATGTTCTATTTTTTCAAACATTTTATCAATTTCTTTATAAGCCAATATTATTTTATTCAATAATTACTGAGCATCTATTGTATGTCAGATATTATGCAAGGCATTGGTGATAAAACCAAACTCTAGTACCAATATATGGTAGTGTTGAGAATACAAACATATAATTAGCTAATTAAAATACAAAGTGCACTGTGATCACTCTTTGATGAGCTTAAGAACAGGGTGCTATAAACTACTGGGGCATGTCTAAGTGGCTGAGTGAAGGAAGGCTAATCCGGAGGAAGTGATGTGTAAACTGAGGCATAGGAAGGAGGATGAAGGAGAGAGAAAACAGCATATGTAAAGGCCAAGAGTTGAGCAGCATGTCAAGTCCTTCAAAAGAGTGGAGCTTAGCATACCAGGAATGGGGTATAAGCAAGGAGCATGCTGACAAATAAGTGGAGATATAAGATCATGAAGGGCTTTCCAGGGTACACGAAATTTAGACTATTGTAGAAAAATAAAAGTATACCAGAATCATTTGCAAATTAACATTTTAGAAAGACTCTCCAGAGGAAAAGTGGAAAATATATTGAAAGATCAAAGTAGAAGCAGAAATGTAGTTCAGAGCTGCTGAAGTAATTTAGGAAGCCTGAACTAGTGCACTAGAAATGCTGAAATAGAGAAGTGGGTAGATCTGGAGATATACTTAGAAGGCAGAACCTACACAACTTGAAATGGTATGAAAAGGAGAGAAGAATCAAGGATGATTCCTGGAAAACTGATTGGATGATGGTGCCAACCACAGTGAGGAGTAGTGGCAGCTGTTGAGAGATGGTAGGTTCAGTGTAATATATTGTGACTTTGAAATACCTGAGGGATAGCCAAGAAAAGATATGTTTTTGGACCTAGTGACTGAGATCCGGGTTGGTGACAAAGATTTCGCCTATTCTCTAGGAAATGAGAGAGAATCTGAGAATAAAAAGGACCACAGGACTTTTCAGGCAAAATTAAAGATGGATGCCATGAATTTTGAGAATATCAGAGTAATTTTTTCTAGCTTTGCCTAGAGAATAGGTGCACATGTATAAAAAGGGAGGTAATTGGATTATTCACAACTAGGCTTTTTCCACATGGCTGTAACAGTTAAAAAAACAAAATAGAGATGAAAAAGAGGATAACAGCATAAGAATGGATAAAATGAGCTGAAATGGGAAATAGAATCAATAAAGAAACTAGAGAAATCTTTTAGGTCAAATAAGAGATTTAGAGTAGAATGGGGAGTAGAATTAGAACTAAAAATTTCAGACTTAATGAGAAAGAACCAGGATGATCCCAGGAGGCCTAAGGAGTTGGACTGGAATGGATATATATGGCAACCAGTATTATGTAAAGAAAAGCATTTTATATCTAATACACTAAATTAAAAAGCAAACACCTAGAACAAGACAAAGATACTAATTTTTATTACTTCTTTTTGACATAGTACTAGAAGGCCTAGCCAGAGCTTCCTTTCTCATCCTATCAAGTAATCCAGAATAGCCAAAACAATCTTGAAAAAGAAAAACAAAGTTGTGGGGCAACTGGCTGGCTCAGTCAGAGGAGCATGTGACTCTTAATCTGGGGGTTGTGAGTTTGAGCCCCACACTGAGGGCAGACATTACTTAAATAAATAAAATAAAACTTTAAAAAGAAAAGCAAACTGGAGGTCTCACAGTTCCTGATTTCAAATTTTACTACAAAGCTACAATAATAAAAAACCAGTGTCATAATGGCATAAAGACAAAAATATAGACCAATGGAATAGAAAGTCTAAACCTTCACACATATGCTCAAATTATTTTTGATCATTTTTGACCATTGAATGGTCGGAAGACATTTCAACAAATGATGCTGAGAAAACAGACTATCCACATGCAAAAAAATGAAGTTGGACCCTTACCTCAGGCCATATACAAGAACTAACTCAAAATGGGTCAAAGATGTAAATATATGACCTAAAATTATAAAACTCTGAAAGAAACCATAGGGAAAAAGCTTCAAAAAAAAAAAAAAAAAAAAAAGCTTCAATACATTGAATTTGGCAGTGATTTCTTGCATATGATACCAAAAGTACTAGGCAACAAAAGATAAAATAAGTAAGGTGGACTTCATCAAAACTCTTGTGCATCAAAGGACACTAACAAAAGAAAGACAATTCACAGGATGGAAGAAAATATTTGCAAATCAACTATCTGACAAGGGACTGACATCTAAAATATTTAAAGAATTCCTACAACTTACCAACAAAAATACAAACAACTCAATTTAAAAATGGGCAAAAGACATAAAGGAGATAGACAAATGGTCGATAATCGCATGAAAAGACGTTCAAAATCACCGGGAAATGCATATTAAAACTACAAAGAGATACCACTTCACACTCATTAGGACCTAATTATCACAAATACAGAAAATAACAAGTGTTGGTAAAGATGTGAAGAAATTAGAACACTTGTTCCTGGATGATGGTAATGTATAATGGTGTAGCCACTGTGGAAAACAGTATGGTGATCCCTCAAAACATTCAACAAAGAATTACCATGTGACTGAGCAATTCTACTTCTGGGTAGATGCTCAAAAGTGAAAGCAAGGACTCAAAGAAACATTTGTTACCTAAATTCTTAGGAAGATTAACCACAATGGACAAAAGGGGAAAGCAATCCAAGTGTTCATAGATGGATATTTGGATAAACAGAATGTGGTATATACATATAACACATTATCTAGTTTTAAAAAGCAAGGAGATTCTGACACATACTAACAGCATGGATGATCCTTGAAAATATTAAGTGAAATAAGTCAGTCACAAAAGGACAAATATAAAATTCCACTTACATGAAACACTTAGAATAGTCAAATTCATGAAGGCAGAAAGTAGAATGATGATTGCCAGAAGCTGGCAGGATGGAGGAATGAGGAATTAGGTAACAATTCAGAGTTTTAGTTGGGGAAGAAGAAAAAGTTCTAGATATGAATAGTGGTGATGACTAAACAATGTGAATGTACTAGGTGCCACAGAACTACACACTTAAAAATAGTTAAAATGGTAAATTTTACGTTTTGTATATTTTGGTACAACAAAAACAAAAAACAAAAAATATAAAGGTAAATATTAATATCCTTATATTTGGCAATGGTTTCTTAGGTATGACACCAAAAGCACAACCAACAAAACTAAAAATAGGGATGCCTAGATGGCTCAGTGGTTGAGCATCTGCCTTCTGCTCAGGGCATGATCCTGGGATCCGGGATGGAATCCTGTATCCTGTGTGGAGCCTGCTTCTCCCTCTGCCTGTGTCTGCCTCTCTCTCTCTCTCTGTGTCTCTCATGAATAAATAAATAAATCTTTTAAAAAGCAGATAAACTGAACTTAAATCAGGATTAGAGTGCACTTTGCAGCAAAGTGCACTATCAAAAAGTGAAAAGAACCCACAGAAAGGGAGAAAATAACTGCAAATCATGTGTCTGACGATGGTCTACTAACCAGAATATAAAAAGAACTCTCACATCTTAACAAAAAGAAAAACTCATTTTAAAAAGTGGTGAAAGACTAGAATAGATATTTCTCCAAAGGAGATACAGACTTTGTTAAAAAGTACATGAAAAGGGGGGATCCCTTGGTGGCTCAGCAGTTTAGCGCCTGCCTTTGGCCCAGGGTGCGATCCTGGAGTTCCAGGATCGAGTCCCGCATCGGGCTCCCGGCATGGAGCCTGCTTCTCCCTCCTCCTGTGTCTCTGCCTCTCTCTCTCTCTCTATCATAAATAAATAAATAAATAAATAAATAAATAAATAAATAAATAAATACATAAATAAAGAAATCTTTTTTAAAAAAGTACATGAAAAGTTACCAACACCACTAGTTTTTAGGGAAATGCAAATCAAAATCAAGCAAGATGTGCTATAACTTTGCCTCCACTACTATGGCTATTAGAAAAGAAAATAAGTATTGGCAAAGCAGGGGAGAAATTAGAACCCTATGCGTTGCTGGTGGGAATGTAAAATGATGTGATTCCTATGGAAATAGTTTGGACATTCCTCAAAAACATCAAATTACCATACAACCCTGAATTTCTACTCTTAGGTGCAGAACCAAAAGAAGCAAACACAAGCATTCAAACAAAAACACACATACATAAATTGTTCATAGCAATAACTCACAACTGCCAAAAAATGGAAATAACCCAACTGTCCATCAACTGATGAAATGATAACACGTGGTATATCTATATACCGGATTAAAAAAATGAAGTACTGTTACATGCTACATGGATAAACCTTGAAAAACATCATGCTAAGTGAAAGAAGCCACTGATTATTACTGGTTATATGAAATATCCAGGATAGGCAAATCCATTGAAAAGAAAGCAGATTAGTTGTTGCTAAGGTCTGTGATGAGGAGGACATGAGGGAGACTCTCAGTAAGGACCAGGTTCCTTGGGATACCTGGGTGGCTCAGTGGTGAAGCGTCTGCCTTCAGGTCAGGGCGTGATTCCAGAGTCCCAGGATCAAGTCCCACATGGGATCCCTGCACCAAGTCTGCTCCTCCCTCTGTTTATGTCCCTGCCTCTCTCTCTCAGTGTCTCTCATGAATAAATAAAAATATTTTTTTAAAAAAGGACCAGGTTCCTTTTGGGGTGATGAAAATGTGAAACAAAGTGATAGTCACACAACACTGTTAAGTGTATGAATGCCAATGAACTGTATATTTTAAAGTGGTTAATATGGTGAGTTTTATGTTGTATGAATTTTATCTCAATTTTTTGTAAAAAGCTCCCTTTTCATCACTCTTACCTGACAGTTAATATCAGCTTTATATCGTAGCAAGACTGTAACTAGTTCTTTATGTCCTCGATCACACGCCCAATGGAGTAGAGTTCTACCCTGAAAAAAGAAATGAATGTTATTCCTGTTATGAGGCCAAGTAAAACATACTTATTTTTTGGTTGAGAATTGTGTATATATTTTTTTTTTCATTTGAGTAAACTGACGCACAATGTTACATTAGTTTCAGGTGTACAACATAGTGATTCAACTTCTCTATACATTATGCTGTGCTCACAAGTGTAGCTGCCATCTGTCACCATGCAATGCTATTACATATCACTGACTATATATCTTATGCTGTGCCTTTTACTCCTTTGATTTATTCATTCCACAACTAAAAGTCTATCTCCCATTCCCCTTCACCCATTTTTCCCATATCCTCAACCCCCTTCCCTCTGACAACCATCAGTTTTTTTGTGTATTTATAGATCTTATTCTGCTTTTTGTTTATTCATGTTTCACTTTTTAGATTCCACATATGAGTGAAATCCTATGGTATTTGTCTTTATCAGTCTGATTTCACTTAGCATAATACCTTCTAGATCCATCCATTTTGTCTTGCCAAACGGCAAGATCTTATCTTTTTTTAAAGGAGTGTAATATTTGCATGCTCATGCATGTTTGTGTGTACACATATAGATATATCACACCTCCATTACCCATTATCTATCCATGGACACTTAGGCTACTTCCATATCTTGGCTACTGTATGTAATTCTGCAATAGACATGGGGGTGCATTTACCTTTTCAAATTAGTGTTTTTGTTTTCTTTGGCTAAGTACTCAGCAGTGAAATTATTGGGTCATACAGTATTTTTTTTGATCATATAGTTTTTTTTTTTTCTTTTGAGGAACCTCCATACTGTTTTCCACAGTCACTGCACCAATTCACATTCCCACCAAAAATGCCGGAGGGTTCCTTTTTCTCCACATCCTCAACAACACTTATTATTTATTGTGTTTTTTATTTTAACCATTCTGACAAATGTAAGATAATATCTCACTGTGGTTTTAGATCTACATGTTGTGATGGTTATTGATGTTGAGCATCTTTTCAATTGTCTATTAGCCATCTACATGTCTGGGAAAATGTCTATTCAGGTCCTCTGCCCACTTTTTAATTTGGTTATTTTTTTGGTGTTGAGGCATATGAACTCTTTATATATTTTGGATATTAACCCCTCATTGGATATATCACTTGGAAATATCTTTTCCCATTCAGTAGGTTGCCTTTTTGTTTTGCTGATGGTTTCCTTCACTGTGCAAAAGCTTCTTATTTTGATACATTCTCAAAAGTTTATTTTTGCTTTTGTTTCCCTCACCTTAGGATACTTATCTAGAAAAATGTTGCTATGGCCTAAGTCAGAGAAATTACTACCTGTGTTCTCTTCTAGGATTTTTATGGCTTCAGGTCTCACAGGCTTTAATCCATTTTGAGTTTATTTTTGCAGATGGTGTGAGGTAGTGGTCCACTTTTTTTTTTCTTTCACTTTTATTCTTTTACATGTAGCTGTCTACTTTTCTTAGCACCATTTCTTGAAGAAACTATCTTTTCCCTATTGTATATCTTTGCTTTTGTCACAGATTGACCATATGAGCATGGGTTTATATTTGGGCTCTCTATTCCATTCATCTATGTGTCTATTTTGTGCAAATACCATACCATTTTGATGACTACAGTTTTGTAGTGTTATCTTGAACCCTGGAATTAGGATATCTGCAGCTTTTTCTTTCTCAAGATTGCTTTAGCTATTCAGGCTCTTTTGTGGTTCCACCCAAATTTTAGGATTATTTTTTTCTCATTCTGTGAAAAATATTGTTGGTATTCTGATAGGGATTGCACTGACTCTGTAGCTTGCTCTGGGTAGTAAACACTTTAACAATATTGGTTCTTTCAATCCACGAGCAGGGAATATCCATTTGTTTGTGTTGTCTTTAATTTCTTTCATCAATGTTTTATAGTTTTTAGAGTATAGGTCTTTATCCTCACAGATAAGTTTATTCCTAGGTATTTTATTACTTTTGGTGCAATTGTACATGAATTTTTTTCTTAATTTCTTTTTTTTTGTTATTAGTGTATAGAAAATGCTGATTTCTGAGTATTAATTTTGTATCTTACAACTTCACTGAATTCGTTTATCAGTTCTAGTAGCTTTCTGGTGGAGCCTTTAGGGTTTTCTCTGTATAGTATCAAGTCATCTGCAAATAGGGACACTTTAACCTCTTCCTTACCAGTATGGATGGATGCCTTTATTTCTTTTTATTTCTTTTTTTTTTTTAAGATTTTACTTATTTATTCATGAGAAACACAGAGACAGAGAGAGGCAGAGACACAGGCAGGGGGAGAAGCAGGCTCCATGCAGGGAGCTGATGTGGGACTCGATCCCAGAATTCCAAGATCACGCCCTGGGCTGAAGGCAGAGCTAAACCACTGAGCCACCCAGGGATCCCCTATTTCTTTTTCTTGTATAATTGCTATAGCTAGGATTTCCAGTACTATATTGAATAAAGTGGTAACAGTGGACATCCTTGTCCAGCTCTCAGTTTTTCACCATTGAGTATGGTGTTAATTGTAGGTCTTTCATATGTGGCCTTTATTATGTTGAGGTATTTTCCCTCTAAACCCATTTTGTTGAGTTCCTATCATGAACAGATGTCAAATTTTGTCAAATGCTTTTTCTGCATCTATTAAGATGATCATATGATTTTCATCCTTCATTTTATTGATGTAGTGTATCACATTGATTTGTGAATACTGAACCATCCTTGCAGTCTCAGAATAAATCTCAGAGTATATCTCACTTGATTGTGGTAAATGATCCTTTCAATGTATTATGAATGTGGTTTAGTAATATTTTGTTGAGGATTTTTGCATCTATGTTTATCAGGGATATTGACTTGTAGTTTTCTTTTTTACTGGTGTCTTTGCCCAATTTTGGTATCAGGGTAATAATGGTCTCATAGAATGTATTTGAAAGCTTTCCTTCCTCTTCTATTTTTTAGAACAGTTTAAGGATAATAGGTATTGACTCTTCTTTAAATGTTTGATAGAATTCACCTGTGGATCCATCTGGTTCTAGACATTTATATTTTGGTAGTTTTTTGATTACCAATTCAATTTTGTTAATAGATTTTCAGATTTTCTATTTCTTCTTGATTTAGTTTTGGAAGGTTGTATGTTTCTAGGAATTTATCCATTTTTTCTAGGTTGTCCAAATTGTTGGCATATAATTTTTCACAGTAGTATCTTAAAATACTTTGTATTTCTATGGTGTCAGCTGTTACTTCTCCTTTGTTTCTGACTTTATTTGGGCCATTCCCCACCCGATGAGTATGATTAAAAGTTATCAATTTTGTTTATCTTTTCAAAGAACCTGCTTCTGATTTCATTGATTTTTTAAAACTTTTTAGTCTTTATGTCATTTCTTTAGCCTCTGTTCTTCATTATTTCCTTTCTTCTACTCACCTTGGCTTTGTTCTTCTTTTTCTAGTTCTTTTAAGTGTAAGGTTAGATTGTTTATTTGAGCTTTTTCTTGTTTCTTGAGGCAGGCCTGTATTGCTGTACACTTTCTTCTAAGAACTGCTTTCACTGCATTCCAAAGATTTTGGATCTTTGTGTTTTCATTTTTATTTGTCTCCATGTTTTTTATTTCTTCTTTGATTTCTTCACTGATCCACTGGTTGTTTAGCCTCCATAAGTTTGGGGGTTTTTTTCCAGTTTTTTTTTCTTGTAATCTATGTTTCAGACTGTTGTGATCAGAAAAAAACGCATGGTGAGATTTCATATTCTTAAATTAATTGAGACTTGTTTTGTGGCCTAACATGTGATCTATTCTGGATTATGTTCCATGAGCACTTCAAAAGAATGTGTATTCTGTTTCCTTTGAATGGAATGTTCAGTATATATGTGTAATATGCATCTAATATAATGTATCATTCAATGACATTGTTTCTTTATTAATTTTGTCTAAATTTATTCACTGATATAAATGGGGTGTTAAATCACCTATTACTTTATTACCATCACTTTCTCTCTTTATGTCCATTAATATTTAATTTATGTATTTAGGTGCTCCAATGTTGGGTGCAGAGATATTTACAATTCTTCTATCTTCCTGTTGGACTGATCCCTTTATCATTATGTAATGCTCTTCTTTGTATTAACAATCTTTGTTTTAAAGTCTATTTTGTCTGATTTAAGTATTGCTACCCCAGCCTCTTCCTTGTTTCCATTTGCATGGCAAATGTTTTTCCATCTCTTCACTTTTCAGTCTGTATGTGTCTTTAGATCCAAGGTGACTCTCTTGAAGGCAACATATAGATGGGTCTTTTTTTTTTTTTTTATCCATTCTGCCACCCCGTGTCTTTTGATTGCAGCATTTTGGTCATTCAAGTAATTATTAATAGGTATGTACTAAAAGATATAATGTTTTAAGAAAGAAAAGTAATATGTAAAACTGTAGGTTAATTATTTTAAGAATAGCTGATATAAAATGCTCTATGGGAAAGGCAGTAGACTTTTCTAAATCAATTGGAAATCCTGCATTCTATTTCTGGAATCCATTATGTACTAGCCCAATAACTTACTTCAGCCTGATCCATTTACTCACCCACAGAGTGAAAAAAAGGATAATACTAACAACAGTAACATCAACAGTATTTGTTGAATGAATGAACTATAAGATAATGCCCTGTTAATTTTAAAGAGCTTTATAAATGTAAAAAATAGTTTTCTTAATTTATTATGTTCACTTCTGGTGAAATAAATCTTACGAATCAAATGTGAGTACTTAAACTTAGGTAGAAATCACACTCAGTACATATGAATTAATTCATATTCCTTAAAATGTAAGAAAATTTAGTCAGTTTGAAACTAGGCATTGCCCATTAATATTCCAAGTTTACATTCTGAAACATTAAAAAAAAAACACTAATATAGTCTGCTTGTGTCTATCTTCAAATGCTGCACTTGCAAAACAAAATAGATGATTAACTGTTAGAAGACAAAGTACTAAATATGGAACATTTAACCACTGTTTACCACACAGTTACTATCAACATGTTAATTCTATTCTCCACTATCAGAAAATCTTGATTTAGTTAATTAAAGAAGCCTACTTGGTCCAAAGAATTTTTAAAAACCCAGAAGCTAAGGGCTTTTCTGAAGAAATGAGTGGTACATAGTTTAACCCTACTTTTTGAGGGTAGAAGTGATGTCATTTCTAAACAATGGAATGCTTTTCTGCATTAAGCTGAAATCCCTACTTTATGTCATTTTACAAAAGATTTAAGAAGATATAAGCTGGGACAAAGATGGTTTTAAAGTAAGCACTTTTTGAGAAAGCTTTTCTAAACCCAATTTATAGTTTTTATCTTTCAGACTCTCTTCACGCACCTAGTAGTTTGACTAATTAAACCAGATTTATTCTTGAAGCAAACAATAAAAAAAAAGATAACTTCTTCCCTACAAATTATTCTTTTTTTATTTGCTCAATTTATTTTTATTTACTTTGAATTTACACACACATAAAAATCAAAAATTTTTAAAATATGGGCAAATTCTTCACAATTTGTTACAGTAGCAAAACTATTTTGTTCAGAGCCCACTAAGAATTTCCTTTAAAGGAGACAGTTCTAAAAGCCAAGTAAACAATGCATTTGTTGAGTAGAGAAAAGAGTTTCCCATGTTAAAATTTCTGTAGCTCCAATGTGTATTGACCTGCTGTTACTAAGGCACAAATTCCAAAACCTTTCATATGGACAATCAGATATTGTAATAAGACTCTTGGGGAAAAATACCAATGTTTAAAATATTCTATGGTTCGATTTAACTGTTTCACAGCTTTTTACATTAAAAGAATCAGAATTTCAAAGTCTTTTTTTGTTCTAATTTTAAGTATATATTTTATGGCTATTAAGTTAAGCTATTAACAAGAATTACCATATAGTTAAAATGATATGTGATATACTTACATAGGGCACCTACCAAAGTACCTAATAGTTAAGTAAAAAAACCATAATATTAATATATCTAGTACTTTTACTTCAAAATGTATAGATAATTTCTACTTTTCAACCAGGTTCCTGATTTCTCCTTAGGTTTTAACCCAATAGGGTTATATCGACTAATGCTAAAATATAAATCCTTAGCTGTTGCAATGGGAAAGTAGACAAGCAACACATTTTACTGTTAATGGGAGTTATATTTTAAATTTCCCATATGTGGTGCCAAAAATTTACTTTAGGGGAAACACCTATGACTGGACCTCAATAGTGATTTCCACTTTAAACATATTTTCCAGAATGGTAGCATGAGTCTAGCAATGTTTTAAGGAGGATGATGTGCTCTCAGACATTTACACTACGCTTTTTAATACGTTTTTTGACCTGTGATGTAATTAATTTTTGTAACACATTATTTTAATGGTACACTAATTAACCTTGAATTAGAATGAATTCTGACAATGACTTTCTGTAGAAGTGCTGAAGATATCTACATTAAGACCACCTAATGATTAATGTTTTTATGCAGTATTAAAAAGCTCAAAACAAGAGCAAGATTAAACATACTTGTAAACAAGCAAAAATAAAACGAATTAGGCTTTGGAATCTTTGGTTTTAAAATGCTTTGTACTTAAATGAACAAAGACCAGCACAGCCAGGTGTCCAAATGTGATTTTTCTTTACTTCAAATTATAAAGTTCCTCTAAACATGCTCTAATTTAAGATTATTAATTCAAGTAATAACCAGTAATTTGCAAAGATTCTATCCTCATAAACATTCAGGACAATATCAGGAAGTAAACACCTTCTTTCTTCTCTGTTAACCATACACATACCTTGACCAATATAATGCAATTATTAAATTATTTTAGATACAGGATTTCATAATCTCTCCTCTAAAAGAAAAACCATGAATTAGGTACACATTAAAGCTATAGTTTCTTAAAGACTATCCAAATTCATAAAGTAGTTCACTGTTTTTTTATGTAATTGCTTTATTTTCTATGAATGATAAATCTCCTACAAATTACCAAGTTAAATGTATTTTTACTGCTACCACAAAAGCTGACAATTCCTTGTTTGTTTCTAGTTTAACAACTCTCCTGATAAAATATTCTACAAGTATTTAGGAGATTAGGGGGGAAAGCCATTATTAAAAGGAATCTTTGGCCACAAGGAGACTAAGAAGCACTATTTGGAGAGCTCTAAATAAATTCTGGAATTCATATACAGTAAAACACAGGGGGGTAAAAAAGAGTTCTCATCTGTTAACCAAGAGTGCAAATACTGTCCTACCTCAGACAGATGAATGACTCTTAAGTGCTTTGAAAGTGCAGGGTGGCAGCTAACCTAATAAGTGGTATTACTTTCATACCTTCTGAAAAGTAAAGAACAGGTCTTAATATTTTAAATGCTTCGTTGATATCCTTAGTTACTTGTCTTTATACCTGTAGAATTTTTTTAAACTAGATTTTCTCCTGATACCATACATTAAATGAAAAGAGAATGCATTATAAAATAAGTCTTGATGTTCTTATGGTATACTGAGAATAGATACAAAATGTACACCACAGGTACAGTGAACAAAAACATGGCAAATTTGATATTTTTAAATTTGTGAGAATTGTCATCTTGCCATTCTGTGCAAAGGACATACTGCAAACAGACTGACTTGAATTTCTCTCTGCAAAAAAACTGGGTTTCAAGTGACAACTGTGGTGGAGACTGACTTCAGCTACTGATAACCTTTCATGTCTCTGTCTCCTCTATCCCATCTGTATCTTCTACCCTCTGCTGCTTCTGTAGCAGCTGGCTACAGGGACAATTCCTTCACTTGCAAGCACCAGACACTACACAATGCCTCCTTACTTATACGTCCCTCTCAATAGTGAATCAACGATGTTGTCTCAAAAATTTAAAGACAAGATTAGGACCAGGAGGCAGTTCAAGGTGTCAAGATGTACTCTGCATGGAAGCCAGTGGCTCCCTGTAGGATAACTTATTTACCACCATTAAAAACAATACTACATACCAATATGTGTGAGACATATTTAAATCAGCAATTTTTTAATCTCTTTTACTGGCTAAGATCTAAGGTAAACAGAAGTGGTGTTGCTGAGTTATCAGGGAATTGAGAAGCATTTTAAATTTACTACTTTAAAAATAAATAAATTTACTACTTAAAAAAAAAATCTCTTCACAAGGAGTTACTAAGCCATAATGCTAGTGACTTAACAAATGAAGAAAGAAGCAAGGGAGATATTACTTTATCCTGTATAAAATAAGTAATAATAAGTTGCCATGAAAATAGCCCAGGTGTACATCACAAAACAATGGCTCATAATACATTCATATGATGGAATATTACTCAGCAATATAAAAAAAGAAAGAATTGATTTACACAACAAAATGAACGAATCTCAAAAACATTATGCTAAATGGAAGAAAACTTACACAGAAAGTACATATTATGATTCCATTTACATAAAGTTGTAGAACACACAAAACCAATCTACAGAAGAAAAATTATCAGAACAATGGTTATTTTTGTGGAATTAGAAGAATGAATCACCTGGGAAGGGGCATGATGGAGCTGTCTGGGGTGATAGTAATGTTCTATATCTTTCACTTACATAGGTATATTAATTGAATGTGCAGTTAAGATTTGTGCATTTCACTGTATGTAAATGCTATCTTAAAAAAAACCCTCCCCCCCAAAAAAAGCCCAAACTGGGGATCCCTGGGTGGCTTAGTGGGTTTAGCGCCTTCCTTCAGTACAGGGCATGAGCCTCGGGACTCGAATCCCACATTGGGCTCTCTGCATGGAGCCTGCTTCTCCCTCTGCTTCTCCCTTTGCCTGTGTCTCTGCCTCTCTCTGCCTCTCTCTCTCTCTCTGTCTCTCATGAATAAATAAATAAAATCTTAAAAAAAAAAAGCCCAAACTAATACTGACTTCTAGTTAATGATATGATGCTGAAGCATTTAGAAGGAAATGTGTGGTCTTCAAAATACTCTGAAATGCATCAAAAATAAGATAGATCGGTGGATGGACAGAAGGATGAATAGATATTGATAAAGAAAGCACAGTAAAATATTAGTGGTAGAAGTCAGGTAGTAGGGATATTCACTATAAAATTCTTTCAACTTTGCTGTATGCTTAAAATTTTTCATAGTAAAGTGCTGGGAAAAAATCAGATAAAAATATGCACACTCACATTCATAGCAACATTATTCATAATAGCCAAAGTATGAAAGCAACTCAAGTATCCAAAGACACATATCTGGATAAACAACATGTGGTATACACATACAATGCAGTATTATGTAGTTTCAAAAAGGAAGGAAATTCTGACATATGCAATAACACAGATGAACCTAAAGATGTTATGCTAAGTGGGAAAAGCCCACAAAGGATAAAAACTTGTGATTCCATTAACATGAGTGATGTAAAGTAAATGTAAAGTAGTTACATTTATGGAGATAGAAAGTAGAAAGGTAATTGTTGGGAGGTGGGGATGGGGGAAGGAATGGGGAGTTAAGTGCTTAATGAGTACAGACTTTTGGTTGTGGAAGATGAAAAAATTCTGTAGATGGATGGTGGTGATAGTTACACAACAATGTGAATATATTTAGTGCCACAGAACTATACATTTCAAAATGGTCAAAATGGTAAATTTTATGTTATGTATATTTCACCACAATAAAAAGTTAATAAAAAGAAAGTTGCCACAGCTCATTTAACCTACTTTTACTATTATCTGATTTTGTATTAAATCCAAGCTTCTGATTAAAGTTAGGGTGCTTTTGAAATGGTGCTGCCTGAATTAATGCAAATGAGAATAACGTGACAGTTTAGAATGCATTTCTCCATTATTAATGTGAATAAGTTCCTTCAAATTACTATTTTAATCAAATATACAATCAAAATGACATATACTCATATGTAGAAAATTATTTAAGGACATATATTTCTTTTTCTAAAATCTTAAATAAAAGCATAAATTTAGCATCAATACACTGATTCTGCTTCTTAAACCTTTTGTTAGGTTAACACTATCACTTTCACCAGATTTTGGAGCAGTTTCTCAAGGCAAAAGCATGCAAATTATACTCGGACATGAGCCACAAATTTAAAACAAAGCAAGAAGGTAAAGGGATGAAGAGAAAGGTAATTTCCTTCAAAGCATTCGAAAGAATCAACAAACATATGGAGAATGGTATAGTAAGTATAACTACAAAACTTGTTTTTTTTTATAAAACTTTTCTCTATTATGAGAAATACAATATCCTAATTATGATATCAGCTGGAGAAACACAACATAATTTTCTTCAATTAGAAATACATGCCTTACTATATTTATAGTAATTACAACTTGAATAAATAAAAGATATATACCAGGAGCTATACTTATTGATAGTAAAATAACTTCATTATGAAATAGGAATTTAAAAGCATTTTATATATATATTCATGTGCTATGATAGTTACAGATCCAAATATATACATTTCCAGCAATAAATGATTGTGTTTATTTCAATATGTGGAAATGCAAGCATATCATTTATTACTATAAATTATATTTCTATGACTATGACTTATTTTATGACTATAATTAAATTTCTTTATATGCTTACAGCAAATTTTAAGCGCAATAAATGTAATTTTTAGCCATCTAAGGGCAAGGCTGAAATTGGGCTGGACTTGCTGGATGAACATTTTAAATAAAGTCATATACCATCCCAAAGTATCCTAGGCAATCAGCAATGAAATCTCTCAAGCTCAAATCAGATAGACAGACACAAAGAACTGGATGTCCTTTCAGAACTTTAATTGTCACCCAACTTATTATAGTAGGAAATATCTTTTTTTTTTGTTTTATAAAGGGGTTAAAACTATTTAGCTAGCAATTTAATTATGACATTTCATACTCTTAGTCCATCAGCAAGGCTTACCAAGTTGTTGTTTTATTTGCTAGAGCTTTAAAAGTCATGAAGCAATACTATTTATTTTATTTAGGATGTTAAGTTTGATTCTAATTTTAAGCTCTCATTTCCCTCATGTACTTAAATTAATTCATACAAATCCCTGATTAATAATAAAAGGCTTGCCATCAGTATTCAAGGCCCAGCCTGAGATGTCATGGCTGAGAGGGCAGAAATCTGCTTGGAGTAATGAGAGAACCCAACTGAATTCTTGGCGTCTCAGTCTATGAATGTGTAAGCACTTCATCTGTTCACGGAAACACAATGTTCTGGCAGGCTGGGGGTAAAGGTAGCTGCATGGGTAACAAACTGGAAGACATGGGAAGCCATACTACATCAAAGTAACTGAATGACAGAGGCACATTTTACAAGTTTCCTTTATCTTTGCAAAAAAAATTGTTTTAGTGTAAGCTATTGTGTTCTAGACATTTTATTCCAATCACTGCTGTCCAATGATCTTTGCAAAGGTCATGTGTAGATTTGCCTTCTAGTATTATTTTATAAAAGAAATTGTTGCAAATCAGAGCATACTCCTAGTAGGGCCAACTCGAAATTGCATATCCTTCTTAAATCTGGTGGAAAAAAGAATACTCTCTCAGACCTGCATTTCCACTTAGCAGTTACATGTATTTGAGTAAGTGATATGTAGATCTCTGAATTAGTTCCTGTCTGTAAAATGAGGCGAGCATCTACCTTACAAGGTTGTTCGCAAGATAGTAAGTTAAAGTACTCTATAAACTAAAATATATACCATATAAAGTATTACCATCTGAAAGACAGGAAATTCTAATAGAGAACATCTAGTACATGCACAATACATTCCAGGGAAAAAGTGACCTTGAAAAGTTAAGCTGACTTCCAGTTTGCAATTCCATATATAAGGAGCTTGGAAGTAGCCACTTCATCCTAACAACAAGCAAAATGCTGAACAGACTGAAAAATCAACTATTCTTGTTGGATCCATAAGAGAGGGGAGGGCACAGGGGCACCTGGGTGGCTCAGTTAAGTGCCTGCCTTTGACTCAGGTCGTGATCCTGGGGTCCTGGGTTTCAGACCCACATCAGGCTCCCCAGTAGAGTGGGTGGGGAGCCTCCTTCTCCCTCTGCCCCTCTCCCTGCTCCTGCTCACTCTCTCTCAAGCATGCTCTCTCTCTCTCTCTCTCTCAAAAATAAATAAATTAATTAATTAATTAAAATAAAATAAAATAAAATCTCTGGAAAAAAAAAAAAAGAGAGGGGAGGACACAGGGCAAACCACTGCCCCCAAGACTAGAGAGACAGACAAGTGAACTCAACTTTCTAAAGCAGAGCTTCAGGGCAGCCCGGGTGGCTCAGTGGTTTAGCACTGCCTTCAGTCCAGGGCGTGATCCTGGAGCCCCGGGGATTAATTAAATTAATTAAATTAAATTAATTTTAATTTATTAAAATTAATAAAAGGCTCCTGCATGGAGCCTGCTTTGCCCTCTGCCTGTGTCTCTGCCTCTCTTTCTCTTTCTCTCTCTCTCTCTGTGTGTGTGTGTCTCTCATAATAAATAAATAAATAAAATCTTTATAAAAAAATAAAAATAAAGCAGAGCTTCACAAGTGAAAACCACTCCAGGAACTGCCAGGCAGAAAAACCTGACTACAACTGACAAATTGATGAAGGCTCAGTGTGGACAACTCTGAAGAGTTAAAAACTCCAGGGGAATCGACTCATGTTAGGGAGGCTACACAACATTATGAGATTTATCTCCAGGAGTTTGACCAGGTTCCCAAAGTAACTAGCAGAGAAAAATCTCCTCTTGCTTCTGAAGCAGGAAATAAACCCTTCTGAAATATACCAGAGCACTCTGCTCTTGACAAGGCCTGCCTTTGGGGAAAACTAGTTAAACCAGTACCTAACCTGCTGGAATATTATCAGAGCCAACTGACCTGGGGTCAGGGAATTACCCAACTCCAGTCCACTCTAGTCATCCTGTTCCACTTTAAGTAGGAAGGAAAAAAGACAGAAAGACTTGTGAGATTCAGACAAGAAGCACAGACTTGCTAAAAAGACAATCCCAAGGCTACAGAGCTCTTCCAGTCTTCCACACCTCACCACCACATCACTAAAAGACCATTTATAGCAGTTTCTTTTATCCAATATATGATGTTTAGCTGTTAGTAAAAATTATAAGGCATACCAAAGGACAAAAAACACAATTTGAAGAGACAAAGCAATTATTAGAACCAAATATGGCAAAGATATTAGAATTATCAGGCCAAAACTTTATAACAGCTATGATTAATATGCTAAAGGCTCTAATAGATAAAATCAGCAGTATGCTAGAACAGATGAACAATGTAAACAAAGACATAGAAACCCTAAGGAAGGGATCCCTGGGTGGCGCAGCGGTTTAGCACCTGCCTTTGGCCCAGGGCGCGATCCTGGAGACCCGGGATCGAATCCCACGTCAGGCTCCCGGTGCATGGAGCCTGCTTCTCCCTCTGCCTATGTCTCTGCCTCCCTCTCTCTCTCTCTCTCTCTGTGTGACTATCATAAATAAATAAAAATTAAAACAAAAATTAAAAAAAAAAGAAACCCTAAGGAAAAACAAAAAAGAAATTCTAGAGGTAAAAACAAAACAAAACAAAAATAAAAAATGTTTGGATGGGCTTATTAAGTGGCCTGGATATGACTAGAGAAGAATCTTTGAGCTAGATAGAATCCGTGGAAACTGAAAATCAAAAAGAACAAGGCTTGAAAAAAAAAAAATGGAATAGAGTATCCAAGAACTGTGGGAAAACTACAAAAGGTGTGATATATGCATCATAGGGACACCAGAAGCAGAAAAACAGAAGAAGGTACAAAAGAAGTACATGAAACAATGACTGGATTTCTCCAAATTAATGCTAGTCACCAAGCCACTGATCCAGGAAGCTCAGAGAACAATAAGCAAGATAAATATCCCCCAAAACCCAAAAAACTACATCTAGGCATATCATTTTTAAATTATTTAAAAAATCAAAAACAAAGAAAAATCTTGAAAGAATAGAGAGAAACACCTTACTTATAGAGAAACAAAGATACAAACTACATCTGACTTCTCAGAAACCATGCAAGAGGGGCACATGGGTGGTTGCTCCAGTCAGTTAAGCACCCAACTCTTGATTTCAGCTCAGGTCATGATCTGTGGGTGGTGGGATCAAGCCCCATGTCAGGCTTCATGCCCTCAGCATAGAGTGTTTGACATTCTCTCTTTCCCTCTATCCCTCCTCTGCACTTGCACTCTAAATAAATAAAATATCTTTTTTTAAGATTTTATTTATTTATTCACGAGATGCAGAAACATAGGCAGAAGAAGAAGCAGGCTCCTTGTGGGGAGCCCAATGTGGGACTCGTTCCTGGGACTCCAGCATCACACCCTGAATCAAAGGCAGAAGCTCAACCACTGAGCCACCCAGGTGTCCCCAAATAAATAAGATCTTAAAAAAAAAGAAAAGAAAAAAAGAAACCATGCAAGCAAGAGAGTGGAGTGAAATAGTTAGTGTTGAAAAAAACTCCACCAACCTAGAATTATGTGTCCTGAGAAATTCTCCTTCAAAAATGAAGGACAAAAAAAAAAAAAAAAAAAATGAAGGACAAATACAGACTTTCTCAGACAAACAAAAACTGAGGGGATTTGCTGCCAGAGGACCTTGCAAATAATGTTAAAAGACGTTCTTTAGAGAGAAGGAAAATAATACAGGCTCTACATGAAGAAAAGAAGAAAAGAGAAGAAGGAATAAGTAAGGGCAAAAATAACCTTTTGTCTTTCTTATTTTTCATTATCCAACAGATAACAATTTGTTCAAAATAACAGGAACACTGTGCTCAATTATGTACGCCTATATATCTATCATATATATATATAGAGAGAGGTGTGTATGTCTATATATGCTTATGTATGTGTATATATAAGTGAAATGAGTGACAGCAATGATACAAAGGATTAGAGGGAAAAATTAAGATTATTTTATTACTATAAGATATACTATTCATGAAATGGTATCATGTTATTTGATAATAGACTTGGATTAGTTGTAAATGTATATTGCAAACACTAGGGCAACCACTAAAAAAAGTTAAAAAAAAAATAAAAGAGGCCTGATATGCTAAGAAAGGAGAGAAAACAGAATCATTAAATCCTCAGTTAAAAACTAAAAAAAGTTGAAAAAGAGAAGACAAAAATAGGAAGAATAAGTGTAACCAAGAGAAAACAGTAACAAAAATGACAGATACTCATCCAACTATATTAATAATTACTTTGAATATCAATGGTCTAAATACACCAGTTAAAAGATTTTTCTCAGTGGATCAAAAACATGACCCCACTATATACTGTGTCTACAAGAAACTCCTTTTAAATATAATGACACATATAGAGTAAAAGTAAATGTTTGGGGAAAAATATACTATGCTAATAAAAAGATAATAAAAAAGATCAATGGTTGGAGTAGAGCAGAGAGTATAAATTAGCAGAGCATACAGGATTTTAAGGGCAGTGACAATACTCTGTATAATATAAAATGATGGATAGATGTCATTATACATTTATCCAAACCCACACCAAGAGTCAACCCTAAGGTAAACTACAGACTTTGGGTGATAATGATATATCAATGTAGGTTCATCCTTGGTAAAAAATAGACCATTCTGGGGATCCCTGGGTGGCTCCATGGTTTAGTGCCTGCCTTTGGCCCAGGGCATAATTCTGGAGTCCCAGGATCAAGTCCCATGTCGGGCTCCCTGCATGGAGCCTGCTTCTCTCTCTGTCTATGTCTCTGCCTCTCTCTCTGTGTCTCTCATGAATAAATAAATAAAATCTTTAAAAATATATATACCATTTTGGTGAGTGATGTTAATAATGGAGTCGGCTATACACATGCAGGGAGCAGGGGATATAAGGGAAGTCTCTGTACCTTCCTCTCCATTTTATTGTAAACCTAAAACTTCTCTAAGAAATTAAGTTAAAAAAAAGTGTTGGGGTACATTTTTTTTTAAGTTGGTTGGGTGTCTGACTCAGTTTCAGCTTGGGTCAGGATCTCAGGGTTGTGCGATCGAGACAATGTTGGGCTCCCAGTGGGGAGTCTGCTTGTCTCTTTCCCTTTCCCACGCACCCCCCCTCCACCCTGCACACACATGTGCACTCTCTTTCTCTAAAATAAATAGATGGGGGACACCTGAGTGGCTCAGCAGTTGATCCTGCAGTCCTGGGATCGAGTCCCACATCGGGCTCCCTGCATAGAGCCTGTTCCTCCCTCTGCCTACATCTCTGCCTCTCTCTGTGTCTCTCATGAATAAATAAATAAAATTTAAAAATAAATAAATAATTAAATAGATGAGTGAAATCCTTAAAAAAAGTTGTCATCTTCATTCATTTCATTATATTATCATTTTTTATTCATATTATTCATTAAAAACAATCAAGAAAGCTAAAATTTATTGAGTGCTTGTTATGTGTGTGCCAGTTATTGTTTAACTTTATATGTATTGGGATCCCTGGGTGGCGCAGCGGTTTAGCACCTGCCTTTGGCCCAGGGTGCGATCCTGGAGACCCGGGATCGAATCCCACATCGGGCTCCCGGTGCATGGAGCCTGCTTCTCCCTCTGCCTGTGTCTCTGCCTCTCTCTCTCTCTCTCTCTCTGTGTGTGACTATCATAAATAAATTTAAAAAATTAAAAAAAAAACTTTATGTGTATTTACTGATTTAGTCCTCAAAAACAATGATGACACAGGTACTATGATAATCTCCATTTTATACATTAGGAAACAGACACAGAATAAGCTTGAGAAAGTCATATAGCTAGAAAGTGACAGTACTAAGATTTGAATCCAGGTGTCTAGCTCTCCACAATTATAATACATTACTTTTTTTCTAAAGACTTATTTATGTCAGAGAGAGAGAGAGAGAGAGAGAGTGCGCGCAAGCAGGAGGAGCACAGAGAGGGAGAGACAGAATCTCAAGCAGCCTCTGCGTTGAGTGCAGAGTGCACTGAGTGACTGGGGCTGGATCTCATGACCCCGAGATCAGACCTGAGCTGAAACCATGGATCAGACACTCAACCAAGTGTACCACTCAGGTACCCGTAAGATATAATGCTTCTACTTATTCATTCATTTAATCATTCATTAGCTTATCAAATATTTATTGAGCATATGTAATATGACAAAAACTCTGATAGAAACATTTTCAACACAGAAGGTCTTAAAATATTTACCTTTCTCGAAGCTGCTAGAGGAAACGCTCCAACAAAACTGGGAAACAAATAAAAAAGGAGGCTACTGGAGGAGATACTTCATCTAAACAGGAAGTAAACAGTAAAAGATAAAGACCTGGGATCCAGAAAACAAGACTCTAGGAGAGAAGGGAAGGTAATTCCCAAGATAGTGGTAAAGCATAATCCCAGGATGACATCTACACAGCACCAGTTGAGATTAGAGAAGAAAGGAGACCTCCAGAAGGGATATCACTAAAACAATACGGGATTGATTACCTGGTATGTGTGACCACACAGGGAAGACCTCTGTTGGGCAATTTGAGGGAAGAATTAATGATAGAAACATAGAAAATATAACATAAAAACAAAAAAAGGGCAACAATTATTAGCCTTTAGAAAAAAATAATGTTGTACCTGGTATGGAGATTATATCATTCATAATTATATAATTATTCATTTCCTTCCCACTCTTGCATTGGTTCCCTGTAATCAGAAGAGGTTTCCTACCATCCAGACTTGGGAATTTGGCCCTGTGACTTGTTTTGCCAAAGGAATGTGAGTACATGTGACACATGCTACATCCAGGCAAAAGCTTTAAATGTATTTGTGGGGTTTGATTCTGTCTGCCTTTAGTTCTGCCCCAGATAGTATCTATCTACTGAGGATGGATCTCAGAATGAGAATGAGAAGACACATGAAATTAAGATGAACTGAGCCCAAACAAGGCTAGCAAACACAGCAGAGCTACGACTGAGCCAAAACCCTTTTGAAATATGAGCAAGAAATAAATGTAGTTGTTAGCTACTGAAATGTGGCTAACAGCAAACACTGACTAGTATACACAGTTATCACCTATAGCTCAACAATGAACATAATTTAATTTACCTAAAAATAATATAATTACTTTATACCTATACTATAATTAATAATAAAATAATAATATTTTAACATTGATTCTGTAGAGATTCAATCAGAAAGCTGAAACTAAATGTTGTGATACAATTGTTAGGAGGGTGGGGAGAGGTAAGGGGAATATGAATAAAACAGGTAAATCCTAAATCCTAATACAGCAGAAAAGAAGACCAATAATGTCCAAAGTTGGAAAATCAATAAATATATGTATGTTATTTAGAAATATGCAGATAAATTACAAAAGAAATAACTAAAGGAATTGTAAGTTTTTGCTTCAAAGGAGCTAGAATCAAGGTGAGAAGGGTATAGATAAGGGAATAGTTTTTGTTAAAAGTCTTCTGTAAAAGACTGATTTTCTCTGACCTACCTACATGTATTAATTTTATAAAAATTTTAACTCATAAGTACAAAAATTTAAAAAAAACAATAAAATCAAGGGAAGCAGTCAGACCTGATTTAATGAAAAAAAAATATATACATATATTCTATTCCTGAAAGGCAAAAAAACACCCTAGTTGGATCAAAAGACCTGTTTTCGTTATTTTATAATCTGGCTTCTACTTTTCTCTAGCTGCATCTTTCTTAGCTCTGTTTGTTTCATTACTTAGGGGAGAACAAACACTATTACTGGTCCCCCTTTACTACAGAATTATAGTCTGTTAGATGTCATTAACAATATATTACAGGAAAGACACTGCGTAACAGATAACATTAAGGACTAACTTGTATAAAGAGCTGTCAATTTGTACATTGATTATTTATCTACTCCATCTATGATCACTGCCTGTCTTCTTCCTAACAATCACCACCTTTTGGTCATTTCGATCATCTTTCACTGCATTACCAAAGAATGAGTAAAATGATTAAAACTGAATTAGTAAATTTTGCTCCCTATTTAACAACTATAATTCAGGGACAGTTTAAGCTCAATATGTGAACAGTTTTATTCACAAGACAAATAAATTAACAAGTAATATATTTTACAAAATAATTTATAGAATCCCTTTAAGTAGCAGGCCCACATTTAAATGAATAGATTTACCAGGATATCCAAGTAGCTCAGTGGTTAAGCAGCTGACTCTCAATTTCAGCTCAGATCATGATCTCAGGGTTGTGAGATCGAGCCCCGCATGGGGCTCCACACTGGGTGTGGAGCCTGCTTGAGATTCTCTCCCTTTGCCCCTCCCCCCCACCTCTCTCTTCCTCTGAAGAAAGAAGAAGAAGAAAGAAGAAGAAAGAAGAAGAAAGAAGAAGAAAGAAGAAGAAGAAAGAAGAAGAAGAAAGAAGAAGAAGAAGAAGAAGAAGAAGAAGAAGAAGAAGAAGAAGAAGAAGAAGAAGAAGGAGGAGGAGGAGGAGGAGGAGGAGGAGGAGGAGGAGGAGGAGGAGGAGGAGGAGGAGGAGGAAGAAGAAGGAAGAAGAAAGAAAGAAAGAAAGAAAGAAAGAAAGAAAGAAAGAAAGAAAAGAAGAAGAAGAAGAAGAAGAAGAAGAAAGGAGGAGGAGGAGGAGGAGGAAGAGGAGGAGGAGGATCTACCAAAATTCTGGCACAAAGTTTTCCAGAAATATATTTACTAAGCAAAGGATGATATACCTGTTTAAAGTATAATGACAGAAGGCACTAGAACTATTTATAAATATTTTTATTTTATCTATAGATCTTACTCATGAGGTTCACAGTCTCTTCCTTTATTGTGAAGAAACAGAAGTTATTTGACTGCAGCTAAGTGTCCCGTGGTAACTTATACAACGTCAGTGGATAGATACATATGCAGAAAGTATCTTAAATGGGTAATGCCATCTCATATAGATATTCTGACACAATCTTAACCATACTATACTTTGAGTTGTCCTTCATACGCCATTTTGAAAAAAAAGCATTAGGGCAGAACACCAAAGCATAAGAAAATAATCAACAAGGCATATTTTCCATACCTCTTCATCTTTCATATTCACATCCACATTTTTCGATCTGATGACTTTGGTTACATGATCAATGTTGTTTTCCCTGCAGTAGTCAAATATGTTTTTGTCTTCTTCCCTAATTAGAGTAAAAATAAAAAGTGTCTTACTAGGTAATACATAAAAGTTACATATTTTTAACACAACCTATTTACTGCTGACAAACAGCAATGGAATTTGTTTTCATAAAGAATTTTACATGAACAATAATATATTTTCCATAAGACATTATATATCTGATATCTAAAGACTAAAGTTCTTAACAACTGTAAGAGTTTCCCTCTTACAGTTCATCTGCTTCATCTGCTTTAACAAATTCCTCTAGTACACTGATACAATACCTTGAGTAGATTTTCTCAGCACTCTTCCTCTCCGCAGTTCCTTTTATGTACTGACAGGCACAGATTTCCTGACTCAGAATTTTCAATAGTAGTACTACAGTAACGAGGTTATTTGCTATTGTCTATACAGAGGTCTCAAAAGATCAGCACACAGCTTACTACTTGTCTTACAGAATAACGGAATAATAGGATTGCTACACAAGTTAAAAAACATGTGTGTATTATATATATATAATGTTATATTACACATAATACATATATAAATATACACATATATAGACATACATACATACACATATACACTAACGTAATTTTCTTAAAGGAAAGACAGGAAGCAATTTCCTTAAAGGAAAGATAGAGCATACAAACAAAATTCAGAAATCTTTCCAAGAGATATTAGAAACAAAGACTAGGAACAAAACTTGGGAAGCATACTATACCCAGCACTATTCTAAGTATATTGGTGGACTAAACTCATTCTTCACAGAAAAAAAGAAACATGTAAGGAGAGATTATATGGCCTGCCAAATGGCATCACATTTATCAAAGGTAGAACAAGAGCAAGAACTCACTCAGATCAACCGATTTTGTATATAGTACATTTTTCTATCATATCAAGCTACATTTTGACTAGTCAGCTAGTCTATTCTAGAATCTAATGCAGAAGTTCTTAACATGAGATCTATGAGTTTTCTACAATAGTATACAGAATTCTGGAAGTGTGTGTGCATTTTTCTGAGTGTGTTGTGTGTGGGGCGGGTATGGGAAATTCAGTGAAGAGTCTCAAAAAAAAAATCAGTAATTCCCAAAAGGATCAGTAATTTGGAATATTATCAATGAAAGTGTTCTATATGTGAGCTACATTTTCTGGACAAGCATAAAAGAATGCAATTTGAGTTCCAAAAATTATTACTAGTATGTTTTATAACTTGCAGGGCCATAGCTTCCATTCATCAGAAATGGAAGTAATTGGCCTTAAGAGTCCTTCTATCTTAAGAGCCAATTTAAATACCTTATACCCTATAAAAAGCTATTTCCTCTCAGAGGTAATTAACTTAAAACACCTTACTTTGGCATTAACCAGCTAAGCTTCCTTATACATGTGATGTATTTAATTGCACATCTACTACATGCAAGGCACTGAACAATCTGTTGGTGACATAAGGATAAACAAGAAACTTTATGTTCAATACATGTACAGTACAGTTGGGATGAGAAAATCTATATACGATTAACATAAGCTAAAGACAGATCTTTAAAAAGGCCTATAAGAGTACAGAGTGCAGCTGGAGAAAATGAGGTAGAATTCCAGGAAGAGATGTTTTAAAGGAGTATGTTTGAAAACATTCAGGAGAAAATGTTTTTCCAGATTACTTACTCTGAAAGAAAACAGAGAAGTCTGAGGCCAAAACCCCAGAATGGAGAAATATGACTTTTTTAAAAATTTTTATTTATTTATGATAGTCACACAGAGAGAGAGAGAGAGAAGCAGAGACACAGGCAGAGGGAAAAGCAGGTTCCATGCACCGGGAGCCCGACGTGGGACTCAATCCCGGGTCTCCAGGATCGCGCCCTGGGCTAAAGGCAGGCACTAAACCGCTGCACCACTCAGGGATCCCGAGAAATATGACTTTTAAAATTAAGGCTGTATATAATACCACTTTAGCTATACTTAACTACTGCAAAAAACCCTACTGTTTTTGTGAAAGTGTATTAAGAATTCTGATTTGAAGGGCACCTGGATGGCTCAGTCAGTTAAATGTCTGCCTTTGGCTTAGGTCAGAATCCCCAGGTCCTGGGATCAAGCCCCATGTTGGACTCTCTACTCAGCGGGGAGCCTGCTTCTCCGTCTCCCCCTTGCTTATGCTCTCTGTTGCTATCTCTGCCTCTGTCTCCATCTCTCTCTCTCTCAGATAAATAAATAAATAAGGTCCCCCCCCCAAAAAAAAGAAGAAAGAATTCTGATTTGGGAATAATAGGGACCTATTATTTTTGTCCAATACAGTAAGAGAGGCCCATCTAATTCCTCTTAGGAATACCTAAGAGGAATACCTCTTAGGCCCATCTAAGAGGTAGCAACTTTAAGTGCAAAAAAGGACTGTATCATTTCGAATCTTAACCAAAAGACACCCTACTCCCCAATTGTTTTGAACTTGAAAACAATGGAGGGTTGGTGGTGGGACACAGAAAGGTATATAAGGAGGATTCCTGGGATGTAGGTTACCCATAGCCAGTAATACATAAGGGTTACTCATAGATGGAGGACCTCAATCTATGAGGTCTTTCTTCCTGAATCCCAAATGTGTATGTATACTTGGGCCGTAAGCAGTAAAAGTGTAAATACAGCACAAACTTATTTAAAATTTAATTTAATCTATTCTATATTTTCAATATTTATTATGCATCACTTACATAAATTATTTTGTTTTGGTATATGAATATTTTGGAAGGCAGGGGAATTTTTTTCTTCTGAATACCAGCTTATCATCTGTTGTTTATCACCACTAAATACATCAGGCACATAGAGGACTTATAAAATCCTTATGGGTCGAATATACAACGTAAATTAAATATCAAAAAGAAATTCAGTAAAAACACCACAAATGTGCCACAAAGCTAAGTGACTAAGACAAAAAAAGGAAAATTAAGTGATAATCCTGGGCTTAGTTGCTAATAGTTATCCCCACTCCAAGTCTGACTGTATTATTTGCCAGCAACCAAGCTGTCTTTATACAATGTCACCACCTAGTGTCCAGAATGGAGAAACATCTGGAGTAACAGCTTTCCACATCTCTTTTCTTGCCTCCAAGATTATGTAGTTTACAAATCTAATTCTCTTTTCCCGACTACATTTCCCTGTTAATACAGTACTCTGTAAGCAATCTTTCCCTCTATGACATACTTAACTTAAATAAAACATGTGCAAATGAATTCAACCATTACCAAACACAGCAGAGCCTAAACAATGTTAATGCTCTTGGCACATCTTCTCACTTTATCTTCCTTTCTCTTATGATTCTTAGCCAGTTATCTTTCTCCCTCTCTTTGCTGAACTTGAGTGATAAAATTACCATATCTGTTATCTGTGGGTAAACATAAGTTATGACCAAGATTATCACCTTCAAGAATATCCCACATTATCCCTAGCAAAAGACAGAAAGGTCTCTCTCTCTCTACTCCAAATTTTCTGAAATTGACAGAAAACACGATTGTATATCTGAAGTAAAAAAGCTCACTAGTTTTTGAAATTCTTTGAAATATGAGGACACACTCTTATGGAAGGGAGAAATAATGTTTAAGTATGGTTGTGTTTCATCAATCACAGGAAGAATAGTTCCTTGCACACTCTTAAATATGTTATCTGTGTCACTTTCAACGAAGATCGCATTTTCTTATCAAAACAGTATTTCAAACAGGTTTCATAGCAAGCCACCTAGAGTCCATTAGCTACTATTTCACTTACCTTGTAGAATTAAACACATTTATGGGACTAGCTCAGATATCTAACTATTTAAGAGATACATTCAATAAACATTTCAATTCAATTTATATTTTAAACAATCAGATAAAAATAGTATGCTAATAAATAGAGGATGAAAATTTCTTTATTAAATAAAGGAAAAAACCAAAGTAGCATAAACTAATACCTATACAAATATAAACCAATGTCACCAATTCCTCAAATTAAGAAATGTGTACCTGTATGCTCTGTGGGGGTACACAAAGAATTTAAAGGGATATGCAGGTAGGAAAATTTTAAGCTAGAAAAAAAAATAAAAATTTTAAGTGAATCAATTTTCAGCTCAACTTGTAAATAAAGGCATTTTTCCCTTAACTGATCTACCTGGGTGACTATCCTATCACCATGGTCCTTTTCAAATTTCCTTCTACTCTGACCACTCCTCTCCCTAGGTTATATCAGAAAGGTATATGCCTCTCTCCTTACCATGCTACACTGTTAGGAATGATAACCAAAAGTCTTTGCTAAGACTTAGCAAATGATTATTAATTAAACCTGTTACTCTTTTGCTTAGAAATACTCCATTTAACTAATATACTGGGAAAGGTTTAGGGGGAAAAAAATCAATCCCAGGTTGATTACCCCAAGATATAAAACCTTCCTTGGTACCAAATAAAGGGACAAGTCTTGTAAAAAACTGGTGTTGGTAAACATTCTATAGCTAAGGCTAGAGGAGGAAAGAGGTGAAATGAAACAATCAAAACAGACTTGATGCTGTACTGTGTCATTTTAATAAAAAATTATATTAATCTGCCACACTATTTTTAAAAGTTTCATTCATCTCAGTAAGACACATTTTCAACTGAATTTTATATTTAATAATTATTTAATAATATTTATGATGTATGTCAATCAGCTGTATAGAAATAATTACAATGATAACTCAAATGGGAAAATATTTAATGCATAAAGTCACAGAAAATTATATTATATTTTATTTTTTTTAATTTTTTTATTTATTTATGATAGTCACACAGAGAGAGAGGCAGAGACACAGGCAGAGGGAGAAGCAGGCTCCATGCACCGGGAGCCCGACGTGGGATTTGATCCCGGGTCTCCAGGATCGCGCCCTGGGCCAAAGGCAGGCGCCAAACCGCTGCACCACCCAGGGATCCCGAAAATTATATTTTAAAAAAGTCTAACTTACATATGTATTTTTGTTACAGAGAATTATGATAGTAAGATTACACAAAAATCATTACTTTAAAAATTGTGAGGGAGGGCAGCCCCGGTGGCGCAGCGGTTTAGCGCCACCTGCAACCCGGGGTGTGATCCTGGAGACCCAGGATCGAGTTCCACATCGGGCTCCCTGCATGGAGCCTGCTTCTCCCTCTGCCTGTGTGTCTGCCTCTCTCTCTCTCTCCCTCTTTCTCTTTCTCTCTCTGTGTGTCTCTATGAATAAATAAATAAAATCTTTAAAAAAATAAAATAAAATAAAAATTGTGTGGGAGAAGTAGAATAAAAGGAGAAAAACAGAGAACATAAAATTTGTTAAAGATTTAGTTCATGTATTTTATTTTTTAAAGATTTATTTACTTACAGAGAGTGTGCATGCAGAAGTGTGAGTGGACAAGGGGCAGAGGGAGAAAGAAAGTCTACTCAAGTAGACTCTGTACTGGGCATGGAGCCCCATGCAGGGTTCAATCTCACAATCCTGAGATCACAACTTGAGTGGAAACCAAGAGGTGGATGCTTAACCGACTGCACATTCAGCAGCCCTTTTCTTATATTTTTAAATCAAGATCAGAATTTTATTTTTTTATTTATTTTTAAAGATTTTATTTTAGTTATTCATGAGAGACACAGAGAGAGAGGCAGAGATATAGGCAGAAAGAGAAGCAGGCTCCATGCAGGAAGCCCGATGTGGGACTCGACCCTGGGACTTCAGGATCATGCCCTGAGCCAAAGGCATATGCTCAACCACTGAGCCACCCAGGCATCCCCAGAATTTTCTTTTAATTAAACTTTTTATTTTGAGACATCTAAAGATTCACATGCAAATATAAGAATTCAGAGAGATCTTGCATACCATTTTCCCAGTTTCTCTCATTGGTAGTATATTCATGTATTTTAAAAAACGGATTATCCTTAACAGTATTTAGATTCATCTAAAAGAGTGATCTATTTATTTTACAATATTATTATTTACAAAATACCAGAAATTATGCCCTTTAATATACTTAAACTTTTAAACAAGAACTTTAGATGTTATAAAACTCAAGGGAACTGGCTATAGTGTACGGTGTTGGGAAATAGATACCAGATACAGATCCAAAGAGCTACTTGATTCAGGCACTAACCTTAGCATATCTAAATCAAACAAACAAACAAAAAACCCTGAAAAGGCAAATATCCTCAAGTAGGAGGTATGATTAGTAATGAACCATAGTGGGAGGAAAAGTCAGTGGGGCCAATTACGGACTTTGACCAAAAGAAACAATTTGAGGCAAAAAAAAAAAAAAAAAAAGAATTCTGAAGTATCTTTCTGCTGGGAGACAGTTTGTTCAAGAGGCCTCATTAAGACCTTGGCTAAAGCAACTCTCAAAAAAAATGGTTTACCTTCTATTTACATATTCATAAATAGTTATCTATTTATCTGTCTGGGTTCTTCACTACTCAAACTGAGGATACCAAGGTACCTAAGCAGTTTGGATCACTACAAAGATACAGACTTTGGTAAATAAATAAGCCTTTTTGTTTACACCTCAATTTCAGATGAATTTCATTATTGCTATTCTGTCTCTGAGAGTGTGTGTCTTTTTCTAGATCTTTGAGATTAAAGAATGAACATAAATTCACTGGAAAGACATTGTGAAGCTCCTTAGGAGCCAGTCTTTCTAGAATGAAAGCCTGCTTGCTGTCTTACAAAATTCAGGAGAACTGTTGCTGAATACTACTTCTTTGTAAGAATTTAAGTTCTGGGCAACCTGGGTGGCTCAGCAGTTTAGTGCCACCTTCAGCCCAGGGCATGATCCTGGAGACCCGGGATCGAGTCCCATGTCGGGCTCCCTGCATGGAGCCTGCTTCTCCCTCTCTCTCTGTTTCTCTCATGAATAAATAAATAAAATTTTTTAAAAAAGAATTTAAGTTCCTATTTATTTGATGAGTGTATGGTCAGAAGTTGTCAATGGCATGGGGGAGCTCCTGGGTGGAGCAGTCAATAAGCGTCCAACTTGGTTTTGGCTCAGGTCATGATGTCGGGCTCATGAGACTGAGCCCTGCGTCAGGCTCAACATGGAATATGTTTAAGATCCTCTCCTTCTTCTTCTGCCTCTCCTTCTCAAATTCTCTCTCTCTCAAATAAATCAATAAATCTTAGGGGAGAAAAAGTCAATCTGAAAGATAAAGACTTCCTATTCTGTCCCAATATAATGTTAAAAAATAAGATGTCATTTTACTAATCTTGTTTTGACTAGATTACCAACATTCTATCACTGTATAACAAATACAAAGCCCAAAGTCTAAGGCTGATTCTTTTTTATACAATCTTTTGTATATTTAATGTATATATATAATCTTTATATATATATATCTATATATAACTTTTGATAGGACTATCAATACTTTAGAAGCTGAGATAAAATGTCTACATAGAAATTAAGATACTCGGGCAGCCCCGGTGGCGCAGCGGTTTAGTGCCGCCTGCAGCCCAGGGCGTGATCCTGGAGACCCTGGATCGAGTCCCACGTCAGGCTCTCTGCATGGAGCCTGCTTCTCTGCCTCTCATTCTCTCTCTGTATCTCTATGAATAAATAAATAAAATCTTTAAAAAAAAAAAAAGAAATTAAGATACTCTGTATCTTTTAAAAAAAAGCATGTTTTAACTTACAAATATAAAAAAAAATTATACAAACATATTTTAATTTTGGTTACAGTTGCTCCATTCCTGAACAGAAAAAATCTGTTCTTACTCAAAGGTTTTTAGCAAAGCTGGTGTAAGGCTTATCTGGGAGAAGCAAATAGGTAATATCAGCTCCTAACTCAAGAATTTAATAGAGCTATCATACTTATTAGCACTTCAAAAATCCCTACTTTTGATTAATATCTAGTGAAAATTTTGAATATTAAATTTCACCTTTAAAACACTGTTTTCGAGTCTCAATCTTACAAAGACCATAAATGAGAATCTATACTGTGATCATCCAGATAAAATCTTATAAATAATGCCTCTTTTCTGAAATACCTTGGTCACATGCTCTTGAGGAGGCAAATATGCTAGGGCAATGACTATGCTCAAGAAGCCTAGCATTCAGATCAAGGCACTTAAGAAAGCGTTTTTTTGTTGTTGTTTGTAAGTGCTATTCTTAAAATAATGCCTGAAATCCTAAATGGCAAAAGAACATTTAGAAATTGTTCATTAAGTTACTATATGTCCTTGATTCTAAGATACAATTTTTTTCATATTTTAACATTTCTGACAAATCTTATAATCTGTATAAGATTAGTGGCATTTTTTAATGGTATTTAAATAATGGTATTCTAAAACCAGTAGTGGGCAGCCTGGGTGGCTCAGCGGTTTAGTGCCGCCGTCAGCCCAGGGCCTGATCCTGGAGAGCCAGGATGGAGTCCCATGTCAGGCTCCCTGCATGAAGCCTGCTTCTCCCTCTGCCTGTGTCTCTGCCTCTCTCTCTCTCTCTGTGTCTCTCGTGAATAAATAAAATCTTTAAAAATAAATAAATAAAACCAGTAGTGTTTTAGAGTAAATGAAGTAATAAAGTAGGTTCAAAATACACAGTGCCAAATGGACAGATGAATGACTGAGGAATTTATATAAATTAATCATAATCCTCCCACTCAGAGTGCTAACTAGATTTTTAACTGGTTTCAGATAGTCATAGTACATAACCAGTTAGTCTTCCCCCTTCCTGTTATGTAGTAATATCAATGTCTTCTTCACCAAATCATACCTATTTTTGACTGGGTTACATATACAGCATACTTAATTCTAGGCCTAGAAAATTCTTAAAAGCGTCAAATAAAAAGTTCTATTTATTATCTTATTTATGTTGTTAATATGCTGTTAATGTATTTTTCTCACATTTTTGCAAAGAAGCAATGACAAAGGAAAAATCGATATCCCGAGTACTTCTTATATATAACTTGTAATTCTGGAAAAGTTATCTAGCCATGATTTACAGACACTAGTTACTAAAAATGCATTTTCCTCCTTTTAAAACCTGCTTAACTCTAAAATAGTTGATTGAAAATTTCTGATAACTTTAAATGTCTGTATGAAAAAATGTATTTCAATTCTGATCAATCCAGAAAACCAGTGGCCACATCAGAAAAATCTATAGAATCCCTTGGCTAACAGACTCTATAGAGCTGAGTTACATTCTCAAACATTAAGGTAAGTCTAAAATCAATAAAGTCAATTAATCCTAAAGAGCATCATCATTAGTATACTGATACATGAAAGGCTACAGTCTCTAATTTTATCAGTAAAGCACATTTTTAAAAACACCAAATGGGAAAGGGATTTAAAAGTTTTAATGGAAGATATTTGCTCTGTTCATATAATAACTATCACAATTACTTTCACTAACTGCAGAACACAAGGATTCCTCAACCATCTCAGGAGCAGCATAGCATAGCAACAGCAGAGTACTAACCATGTGACCTTGGGCATGTAACCTCACCCCTCTGAGTCTCAGTTTCCTCACCTGCAAAATAGGTATATTAATAGCTACATCTCATAGGATCATTCTGTAGTTTAATTGAAATAATATATACTAACACATGTAGTAGGGTAACTAGCATATTATTAGTGGTCAATAAATGTTAGCTGGTATTATTGCCTTAAAATTTTAACATATGTTAAAAAAAATTCAACATATGTTGTACACTGGGTCATTTCTCATATGCTGTTATATAACACTATCAATCAATTCATCTAACAACTATTAATTAGACTTTTAAGGAAATTAAAATAAGCCAATGTGGGTGGAACAATAATGGGGGAGGGGAAACTGGCATTAGATAAGATGATGAAGGCCCCTATACGATATGTTAAGAAATTTTAGATTTTATCCTAAGTGCTATAAGAAACCATTAAAGGGCTAAGCCGGAGAGTGATATGATGATACGAGTTATAAATCCGGGGCGGGGGGTGGGGGGGAGGGCAGACAGCAAAGGAAAAAAGAATCCATTCTGTGGTGTCCTGGCCAAGAGACAGTGATTGTTTAAGAGTAGCAACAGTATTGTCAAAGGCAAGATAGTGGTGATAATGAAAAGATGAATTTGGGTTATTTTGGAATATAAGGAAACAGAATTTCTAATTTATAAAAGAATGATGGGGAGAGACTAGACCAATGTGACAAAAGAGACCCAAGAATGACATACTTTACATAAAATACTAGTAAAATGTATATCTAAAATTTTTATATTGGGTAAAATTTATAAATAAAACCATGTAATCAGTGTTATAATGCCTTTTCACACAGAATTCCAACTTTGACAAACACCAAGCATTTATTACTATACACAATGCAATCAGCAAAGTCCTCATAAATTGAAAGGCAATGAAATGAACCAAAATTGCTTGCTTGTAGTATTGAGAGAACAGCTGATAATAATTAGAAGAGAATCAAGATGACTATTTTACAATGCTGAGTCTTTGCTAATACTTTTAAAATATTTCTTTAAATTTATGTCTGTAAAGCATTTTAACAGAAGAAAACATTTGTTTAAATTATACATAATATATACCACCATTTATTATAATGGATACAGTAAATCCATAATTATGCATCTTTATACGTGCACACACACATACTCTAAAAACTTTGTAAATGAGTCTCAGTGTCTAGCATTTCGCAGGTACTATATAACAATAAGGATAAGATTAGAGGGGGCAGACAGAAAAGAGACAACAAAGCAAGATAAATAAAGAGGGGGAAGAAAAAAGAATAAGAAAAGGAGAGAGGAGAAGATGATGGTTTTAGTTGAGGAATGACCTCTTGTTCAGAAAGGACTGCTGATCTACAAACAGGTGGATCTGCCCATATGCTTGGTTGGCATCATGACACTGAGCACACAGGAGCTAAATACAGCACAGGAGAAAAGGGTGAATATGAGAGCCAGGAGACTCTTACAACAGTTACTGTTTATGGCAAGACCTGCTTGTCCCAGGGGACCCATTTTCACATAATCTATAATTATCTCTTCGCTTTAATCGCCTTGTCATTCCTAAGGCTCTCCTGGGCACTGGAAGAGGAAAAGCTCATTAACTAAACCTTTTCTCCTCTCTCCAGCCACCCATGGCTTTTAATTGCTTGGTGTGTTATTATCTAGGAGTGCAACTGGGATCATTTTCATAAGAAAGGGAGGTAGAGAGGAGGAAGGGAGCCATGAGTCCCTGAGGTATGCACCACAGAAAAACCTTTGCTTTCTCAATTATTTATGCCAGCTGAGGTTTTACAGGCTGAATAAATCCATAACTCAAGTTCATTCTGAGCAGTCAGATTCTCAAGGGGGAGTTGCCCACTTGCCTATACACACTTGTGTAGTCCTCAAAGAATAACCAGAATGTAACAAGACATATGTCATCCAATTTATCACCTATCACCAGTGTTAACACAATGTTGATCATGGGCAACACGGCGAAATAGGGAAGGATTTCACTACTACCAGCCAAATAGATATAGGGAAGAAGGATAATCTTTTTGATGCTAAGGACAGCAGTATCAATGGAACAGTAATATCCCAGAAACTTAAAACAATTGAAACAAAAAAATCCAAATATTCAAATTTTAAAATACGCATATGTATAACACATACTCTTGAAATTTTGTAGTCTTACATGGATTTGTTCAAACACATTGCTATCTAACAATATGAAGCTTTGAATAAGTAACTGAATGGAATCTCATATCATCTGATTTTATAAATCATTTAAAAATAAAACAATATATGTTGTAGCTTTTCCTCCAATTATACATCTTTCAGGAAAATTTTTAGAGTACAATTTATGACTAAGTAACAGGCTTTTAGCCTTCATTCCAGTTCATATTTTTACCAAAAATGCAAAATTAAAGCATAATCACTTTCAATGTAGTTTATTATACTTCTATTATTCTACTTTATAACAGTACTAAAGAGCAGCCAATCAAAATAAATTTCTAAAATATTTTCAAAATCCAATGTCGTTTAAAAATTTTTAACTTTATAAGTCAATGATGAAAGCTTCTCTTTAAAATTCTACAGGCTTTTGTGTCTGACCACAGCAGTGACCTCTGGTATTTTCTGCCAAAACAGTTCATTTGTCTCACAGAACAACTAATCAATTCCAGAGCCCATCAATCATCTTAGTTGTATACTGGTCTGGTCTTGCTTAGAGAAGGTCCAGATGGCTGGCTGTCTAAGTGGGATTAATAAAATTCTGATAGATTACATAGCATCAAACTACAAAATATAACAGGGAAGACCAAATCTTATTGCAAGGTAGAATGGACACTGTATATGCTTCATTTATTGTATTTTTAATTCTTACCTTAATTTCTCAGTTTATGTACCAACTTCTAGATAAAACCTTCTAAGCATACAAGTCACCAAAAATGATTTCTTGTTAAGCAAGTCAGTATATGTAGTGTAGAAGCATTTGCCTCTTTGCAAAACCCTATGCTTATTAATCAGTCTTTTCTGTCCATCTGCAGTATAAATGAAACATATCCGATCAAGGCTAGAGCAACTGTCTGTGAGTTAAAAGATTTGTTCCTTTTTGGTTTCTATAGTTCCAAACACAGATTCTAATAGCACTGGCTCTTCCTTTCTTGTTTTCCATTTTCTCTTGCAAGCGCAAACAACCTGGGGCAGCCCGGATGGCTCAGTGGTTTAGCGCCACCTTCGGCCCAAGGCCTGATCCTGGAGACCTGGGATGGAGTCCCATGTCAGACTCCCTGCATGGAGCCTGTTTCTCCCTCTGCCTGAGTCTCTGCCTCTGTGTGTGTGTGTCTCTCTCATGAATAAATAAATAAAAATCTAAAAAAAAAAACACAAAAACCGAAACAAAACAAAAGCAAACAACCTGTACTCAATCCTACCACCAGACTGACATGTGATTTTAGCTCATAACATAAGCCCTGTGCCCTGGGGTCCTGCAATAGGAGTTCTGTGCTGAATAACAATACTAATAAAAGTTAACAGTTACATAGTAACTTATTTTGTGCCAGATACTGTTCTAGGATGCCTGCATTCATATAATCTACATAAGTGTCATATGAGAAAGGTAATATAATTACCTCCGTTTTGCAAATAAAGTAACATGTCCAAGGTCATAGTTAATAGATGGTGGAAGCAACATTTGAATGCTGGCAGTTTGGCTTCATAATTTTTTTATATTTAATTAGCCTCACATTGTATCTCCTCTAGTACACTACAGAACAATTAACCAGCTTCATTTTTTTTAAAGATTTTATTTATTTATTCATAGAGACAGAGAGAGAGGCAGAGACACAGGCAGAGGGAGAAGCAGGCATCATACAGAGAGCCTGACATGGGACTCGATCCAGGGTCTCCAGGATCACACCCTGGGCTGCAGGTGGCACTAAACTGCTGCGCCACCGGGGCTGCCCATTAACCAGCTTCATAATGAAAAATTGGTGTCAGGAGGCACCTGGGTGGCTCAGTCAGTTAAATGGCTGGCGGACTCTACTTCAGCTCAGGTAGGTTTAGGGGTGTGAGTCTGAGCCTCCCATTGAGCCCTGTGTTGGCCTCTGCGCTTACCAGAGTCTGCTTATCCCTCTCCCTGCACCTCCCCCTACTCTCTCTCTAAAATAAGTAAAATCTTTAAAAATTGGTGTCAGGGCTCTAGAATATTAACACAGAGATCTGTACCTATGACATTCTATTGTCACTTTCTGTAACAGAGTAGAAATAAGGGTCAGAACCAAAACAGGCTCAGAATTGGCCCCAGTGGCCCTCAAGCACATTTACAATAAAACAAAAATGGGTCCTTAACTTACTGCCTTCAATGCACTTAGGAAAGCTGCCACAACAATGGAGCCCAAGCCATATTAAATGAGTTTATTAGATACTGATTTTCCTGATCTTTAAGAATATTTTTAAAAACTAGAGGTCTATATAATAAAATATCCAAAACAGGCCTTTAAAATACTTTTGTAGGGGCTCTTGGATGGCACATTCGGTTAAGTGTCTGACTCTTGGTTTTGGCTGTCATGATCTTGGGATTGGGAGATCAAACCCCGGTCAGGCTCCATGCTAAGCATGGAAACTGCCTGGGATTCTTTCCCTCTTATTCTGTCTCTCCTACTCATGTTCTCTCTCTTTCTCAAGTAAGTAAATAAATACAGAATATTTTTCAAGTGTTCTTTTTAAAAACAATGATTCTACAGAAGAAAACTTCTCTTTTCACCTAGTTTACCACTTAATATTTCTAAAACTCTGAAACCTACTATCACTTTCACCTCAGTTGAACATAATTCTGCCAAGAAACTGCAATTAACATAAGTTAGAGCACAACTTCCTCTTGGAAAAATAAAACACCAGGTATATTTCACCTGAATGCAAGCAGAATTTGATTACATAAACTCCAAAAAATGGCCTATTTTCTTTGTTGCAACTGTATTCTTATACTTCAGAAACAATAGGGATCACATCTCATCCTTTATTGAAATAATCCATTTAAATTTAGAATAATTTTTATCACGATCTAGCTTATTACAGTGGAATTCAGTTTAATCACAAAATGATTTATCAAATAGAAGAAAATTACCAAGTGCTATGATTTCTGATGGGCTATCAGTAATGGCAAATTTAATGTTTGTAATACTTAAAATGCTTTCAGTGGCTCACATTCATGTTTCCTACTGTTTCGTATCTTACTAATATGTTCCAGAATACATAAGAAGACTAAAATTTAGATGACTTAAAAAAATAAGTCCAGGACTAATCAGTTTTGTCCCTAGCAGAGTTCATATTTCACTGGCTTAACCAAAAATATTCATTGAACATACTGTAGACGCCAAAAATATCAAGAACATACTATTCAAAAGTGAAGCTGGGAAGCACAAATACCCACAATGTTGTCCAACAGACTCAAAATAAATGTGCTGAGTTGAATTAAAAACTGTACTTTATGAAAATAAGCTATATTATTTTGTTATTGTTTCTTATGATCAAAATCCTAAATGTTGATTTAAGTCTAAGAGTGAATTCTTTAGGAATTGGGTGGTGGATAAGCAGATAGGTTACCTCTTCCAGTATACTTTAAGTTCTGCCTTAGGAGTATTCCAATTATCTAGATACCTACTCTCACTTCAACTTGGAGTAATGTTCCATAGAGCTACTGTAATCATCACGTCATTGGGCATTCCAAAAGAAACTGTACTCAGCATGTTATCTGGAAAGTACTAGAGTTTGGGAGCCCTTAAGGAAACTGGTACACAAAATGAAAATCAATACTGTTTATAGATAATTGATATTGTTAGAAAGTTAAATATCGTGATTTTTAAAGTCAAGAAACAATCCCAATGTATTTTGCTAGGAAAAGAAAACAGCCTATATATTTTTTAAAACTGCTTAAGAAAACAGGTGAGAATGGGTACTACTACAGGGAAACCAAACCAGTATTCTTTGTTTTATGATAGGAATACTAGACTAAATCTATGTGAGCAACAATCGCTAAACTATCAGTTCCCTGAGGGAAGAGACACAGAAACCTCCCAAGTTCTGAGTACTTTTATTAGATATCTATTCAGTTCTAGGAACTTCCTCAGATACTGAGAATACAGAGATGGATAAAATATGATCCTTGGCCCAAAAATTTAGTGGAAAGGATACAGTTTCTTTTAAACCTTATAACAAAACCATGTGAGAAACAGAGAAGGAATACCTAACTTCCCCTTCTAATACACAGAAAAATGATTCTAAACGTTTACTGACTTGATTTCAACATTTAATAAACTTTGATTAGTAGGATTAAAATTCTACAATGCCATTTATAGCAGACTCTAAAGATAGAATATACAAATCAAGAACCCTAAAACAGGGACATCTGGGTGGCTCAGTGGCTGAGTGTCTGCCTTTTGGCTCCAGGCATGATCCTGGATTCCCAGGATCGAGTCCCACACGGGATCCCTGCATGGAGCCTGCCTCTCCCTTTGCCTATGCCTCTGCCTCTCTCTCTCTCTCTCTCTCTGTCTCATGAATGGATAGATTTTAAAACTCTAGGAAAAAAACAACAACCTTGGTTTAAAAACAAAAAAGAACCCCAAAATACTTTCTGAATATTTAAGGGTTAAGGAGAATGGGGGTGTTAAACTCTGAAAAATGTTTTTTAATCTATGTTTCCTCAAAACTATATGAGCTCCTCAGAGTTCTCAAGCTCCCAAAAAGGGATCACAGTGGCAAATGTATTCCAGATCAGCCTTAAAAGGTATTTTTATTCCTCTCAATTTTCATTGGCCTTTCGCTACCTACCTCAAATAAACAGTCTGTAAAAATGATATGCTTGCTATGTAAACAGATTCAAGACAGGATCCTTAGTATTAAATGACTAGTCAGTAACTGGAAACTCTGAGCATTTAAAGTTTTTGATTCATAGTGGTAGCAAACTTTCCTCCTAGAATGCTACGTGGGAGTTCTATCATTATATCTTCATGTGGCAGATAATGTCAGCAAAATCTTCTGCAAGAGTGGAACATACCTATACCCAATATTCTCTTTACTGTATAAAGATAGATATTTCCTTTCAATAAATTTAGGTGAACCCAATTTTCGACTTAAAAATTACTGCTCATTTATTTCATGTTATTACTGAAGAAAAGTAACAAAGTTCAGGTTACTCAAAAAGGGTAACAGCATCAGAGATTCCTCCTGCAGTTTGTTTGTAAGGTAAAAATCTTAGAAGAATGTGTCACATGACTTTAAACATGACAAAATCCTTTTCCTGATTTTCATAGAGTGCTGAAAGAAAAAAATTATCCAAGAAATTTTATACATAACACATAAAGTGTAAGATCCTTGTTAAATAATGCAAGATGACCATTAAGAATTTCTTTACATTGTGGTTTAGAAAAACCCCACATAGCATAAATGTTACCATTTTAACCATTTCTAAGTGTACAATTCAGTAATGTTAAGTACATTCACATTGTTGTACAGCCAATCCTCAGAAATTTTTATCTTGCAAAACTGAAACTCTACACCCATTAAATAACAAATCCCACTTCCCACTTCCTCCAGCTCCTGACAACCACCATTCTACTTTTTGTTTCTATGAATTTGACTACTCATGATACCTCCATATAAGAGGAATCATACTGTATTTATCTTTTTGTGAATGGCCTATTTCAGCTAGAATTATGTGCCTAAGGTTCATCCATATTCTATAGCCTGTGTCAGAATTTCTTCCCTTTTTGAAGCGGAATAATATTCTATTCTAAGTATCTACCACATTTTGTTTATCCATTCATTTGTCAATGGATGTTTGGGTGGCTTCCACTTCTTGGCTATTGTGAACAGTGCTGCTATGAACATGGGTGTACAAAGAGGTCTTTGAGATCCTGTTTTCAATTCTTTTGGATTTAAAACAGAGGTAGAATTGCTGGATCATATAGCTATTCTTTGTTTAAGAATCTCCAAAATATTCTCTTTAGTGTGACATTTTATACTCAAAATGATTTTTAGTTCTTATTTTTTAAAATATTTTATTTATTTATTCATGATAGACACAGAGAGAGAGGCCAAGACATAGGCAGAGGGAGAGGCAGGCTCCCTGTAGGGAGCCTGATGTGGGACTCAATCCTAGGACCCCGGAATCACGACCCGAGCCAAAGGCAGATACTCAACCACTGAGCTACCCAGGTAGCCTCAAAATGGTTTTTAATCTTTAAAAGAAATAATAATAATTTCATAATGACCACAAAAAATTTAAAACTTTTTTTTCTAAAAAAGAACATAAACATTTTTTAGAAATTGTATGAGCTTAATGGGACTGAATCACCACTTTCCCTTACATACTTCAGATTGCAACCATACTAAAAAAAGAATAATAATAATAATAATGGCATTTTTATCAGTATTGTGAATAAACTTGAACACAAATATATACACACACAAAGAAAAAATGGTATTTTAAGGAAAACTAATAAGATCAACAATGAAAACCCACAGCTTTAGATTGTGTAAGACACAAAACCTTGCCCTACCAACTACTTACGTGGTGGGAAAAGTTACTACCTAGCACTGATTCAGAGGTATATTTCAAAGATAATTTACCTAAAAAATTATTTCCTGCTATCTATTATATTACTAGAGATACCACCAAATTAGTTTCATATTAAGATAAAGGTCTTTTACAAATGGAAGTTTTCAGGATTAAAAATTAAGACACATGTACACACACATATAGATGTATGTATCTCTATTATCAAAGACCAGAAGAGAAATTACCTGATGATTTCTTCATGATACAGAGAACTAACAACAGGTCCACCAAAACCGGTATTTGCTTCTTTTCCTTTCTTCTCTGGTGACTGTAGGGGGAAAGAAGGTGAAAAAAAGATATATGGATTAAGGCAGTGTGTATTTAAAAGCATTACAAAACACTACTTTGCTAAGGAATACTAAAGATTTGAGGTCCATCATTTCTCTAAGGCTCTAGTAACAATTTCAAGATAGTATCCAAAAGGCAAGATGACCCACAGGTCATCAGAGTAATGGAATAAGTTACCCACCAGAAAATCAAGGTCATTCCACTACCGTGCTCTCAAGCCACCTAAAGCCTATCATTCCCTGATTATAAAATGCTAGCTTTGTTCACTGTGGAAAATACTGATGCTCAATGTAGAAAAATGAAAATGAAAATACCATATGTGAATATGATCATGAAAATCCTATCTAACAAAATCAAAGTTTCCAAGTTAAAAAAAAAAAAAAACTAAACTGTAATACACTCCAAACCCAACCATAAAGAAAAATAAATTAAATAAATAGAAAATAAAAATAAACCTTTTTAGGTAGCAAGAAGAGAGAAGATGGAAGAGAGAAGAAAGGAAGTTATGATCTAATACATTCTTTTTTTTTTTAAGATTTTATTTATTCATGACAGACACAGAGAGAGAGAAAGAGAGGCAGAGACACAGGCAGAGAGAAAAGCAGGCTCCACGCAGGGAGACCGACGTGGGACTCAATCCCGGATCCCCAGGATCACACCCTGGGCTGAAGGCAGCACTAAACTGCTGGGCAACCGGGCTGCCCCAGAAAGTTAGGATCTACAGTAAATGAAAAAAGAGCAAATTGTTAGGGAAAAACTTTCCAAAATCAAATTCAATAGGTCTTGACCCTCAATATTCTCAAAAAGCACAAAATTAAGATTAAATTTAGAAATAAGACTCTTCTCAAAAAAAAAAAAAGAAAAGAAATAAGACTCTTCTAAAACATAACATGGAAGAAGTAAACTTGGATGTTATTACTATAACCTAAAAGGTTCAAACTGCAACCTCCGCAAAAGCCCATATCTCCTGCAACAATGACAGTTTTTAGGTCAGGGCACCCCACAAAAAATCAAAATTCTGAACATAAATATCTTAGAATCAAAACTAATGCTTTTATTGTTCAATTTGACTAATTAGTTTTACTTAAGAAAAATACAGGCAGTCCTCATATACCTGGGTTTTCTTCTTTCCTGTTCTTTAAAGAAGGAGTTTTTGTTTTATTATTGTTACTTTTTTTGTTACTTTTGGTTGGCCAACCGCTGGGAAAAGGAAAAAGATCCTATAGACAGCATATTCTATGAGTTCCTAACATCATGGACAACAAGTTTTGAGAAAGGGTGGAAACTTTTGAAATGCATCAATACAGTTATGAGTTTATGACAGAAACAAAGTTACAAAGTCATAAACAACTACTGTCATGATTAAATGACCAAGTACAGTACTCCATGCTGGCAAATAAGAAGCACCAAGTAAATGCTAGATCCCTCTCTTCCCTGAGGACCATTCTTAGAGAATAAATGCTGCAAAGAATTTTCAGGATAGACAATATTTTCTTTATACTAAAAAAGCCACAACCAAAGGGAGAACTTATTTAATCTAATTGTGTTCTAAATACATACTCCCTTAGTATGATAAAGTTGAAACATACCTGGTGTTTAAGACATGCTAAATGTCTAACAAAACTGAAAAGAGAAAACTGTGCTGCAAGTACAGCTTCCTGACCAAGAACTGATTCCAAGATAACACAGGGGAAAATCAAGATGACCCTGGATTGGCAATGACTTTTTAAAATACAACACCAAGGGGCGCCTGGGTGGCTCAGCTGGTTGAGCATCCAACTCTTGGTTTTGGCTCAGGTCATGATTTCACCGGTGGCGAGATGAAGTCCCTCTAAGTGAGGAGTCTGCTTGAGGTTCTTTCTCTTCCTCTCCCTATGCCTCTCCCTGATGCAGTTACACTTGCGCTCTCTCTAAAACAAATAAATCTTAACAAAAAAAAAACCAAAAAACAAAAAACACTAGAGGCATGATCATGAGAGAAAAAAATTGATGTCTTTATTAAAATTAAAAATGTCTGTTCTCTGAAACATACTGTTAAAAGAATGACAAACCACAAATTGAGGGAAAAAAATCTTTGCAAAACGGCTATCTGATGAAAGACTGGCAGACAAAATATATTTTTTAAATCCTCTTAAAACTTGGGATGCCTGGGTGGCTCAGTGGTTGAGCGTCTGCCTTCGGCTCAGAGCATGATCCCAGAGCCCTGGGATCAAGTACCACATCGGGCTCCCCAAAAGGAGCCCCATTCTCCCTCTGCCTGTGTCTCACCTCTCTGTGTGAATTTATTTATTAAATTAATAAATTTATTAATTTATTTTATAAATTTTATTTTTATAAATTTGTTTATTAATTTATTTTAATAAATTTATTAATTTATCTTATGAATAAATAAATCTTCTTAAATTTAAAAAAAATAAAATCCTCTTAAAACTCAACAATAAGAAAAAAAATTAAATCCTAATACCCTAATGAACATAGATACAAAAATCCTCAAAAGAAAAATGAGCAAAACTAAATTCAACAAAATATTAAAAGATCATATATCATGATCAAGTGAGATTTATTTCAGGGATACAAGGAGGTTCAACATTCACAAATCAATTAACATGATGCAGCACCACATTAATAAACTGAAGGATAAAAATCATATGATCATCTTAATAGAAGTAGAAAAAGCATTTGACAAAATTCAACATCCATTCATGACAAAAATTCTCAACAATGTGAGTATAGAGGAAACATAACTCAATATAATAAAGGGCATATAGGACAAACCCACAGCTAACATCATACTTGATTGTCAAAAGCTCAAGGCTTTTCCTCTAAGATGAAGAACAAGACAAGAATGACCACTTTCATCACTTTCATTCAACATAGCATAAATAATGCAATTTTAAACATGGGCAAAAGATCTGAACACACACCTCATCAAAGAAGATACACAGATGGCAATATAAGCAAATAAAAAGATGTCAAACATCATACATTGTTAGGGAAGTGCAAATTAAAACAATGAGATATTACAACACACCTCTAGAATGGCTAAAATACAAAGACTGACAATACCCAATGCTGGTAAAAAATGTGAAAGCACCAGGAACTCTCAATTGTTGCTGGATGAAATGTAAAATGGAATCACCACTTTGGAAGATGGTTTGGCAGTTCTTCTAAAAGTAAACATATATATATATGATCCAGCAATCTTGCTTCTAGGTATTTACCTCCCAAAATTGAAAATTTATATCCACAAAACATCAATATTTAAAGTAGTTTTTTTTTTGTAACAGGCAAAACCTAGAAGCAACAAAAATGTCCTTCAATAGGTGAACAGAGAAACAGATAAACTGTGGTACATCTATATAACAGAATATTTTCTGATAAAAAGAAATGAGCTGTTCTATATTAACTAAGAAAAATAATAGTAAACAACTAAAATCATTAATTAAAAAGGAGACTTTACAATTGATACCACAGAATTTTATTTATTTTTTTTTAAGATTTATTTATTTATTCATTCAGAGAGAGCGAGAGAGAGGCAGAGACACAGGCAGAGGGAGAAGCAGGCTCCATGCAGGAAGCCCGATGTGGGACTCGATCCCGGGTCTCCAGGATCACACCCCGGGCTGCAGGCGGCGCCAAACCGCAGTGCCACCGGGGCTGCCCGATACCACAGAATTTTAAAAAAGATTTTAAGAGACTATTATGAACAACTGTATGCCAACAATTTGAATAACCTAGAGAAAATGCATAAATTCCTGGACATATACAACCTATCATGATACAATTATGAATAAAAAATGTGAAGAGACCTATAATCATTAAGGAGATTAGTCAGAAACTTAAAATCTCCCAATGAAGAAAAGCCCAGGACCAGAAGACTTCACTAAGGAATTTTAACAAATATTTAAAGAATTAACACAAATCCTTTTCAAACTCTACCAAAAAACTGAAGAGGAGGCAACAAACCTAACCTCATAACACGTTGATACCAAAGACAGACACAGAAACTAGAAGAAAATTATAGAGTAATATGTGAGGAATACTGATGAAAAAATTCTCAACTAAATACTAGCTAACTGAATACAGCAGTACATTAAAAGGACTATATACCATGACCAAATAGGATTTGTTCTTCTGAACATAAGGATGGTATGGTTCAACGTATGAAAATTGATCAGTGGAACATACAACATTAACAAAATGAAGAAAAACTAAGTGATCATCTCAACTGGTACAGAAAAAGTATTTGACAAAATTCAACACCCTCTCATGATAAAAAAAAAAAAAACTCAGTAAACTAGAAATAGAAGGAAATTATTTCAATACAATAAAGCCAAATACAAAAAGCCCATAGCTAACTTCATACTCAATAGTAAAAAAACTGAAAGCTTTTTCTCAAAGATCAGCAACAAGGCAAAGATGCCTACTCATAATATTTCTGGAAGCCCAGAAGTACTGAAGTCCTAAATAGCCAAAACAATTAGGCAGAATTTAAAAAAAAAAAAAAAAAGTATGCAAATTGGAAAAGAAGTAGTAAAATCCCCATTCACAGACATGATATTATATGCAGAAAACCCTAAAGATCCCCTCCACATACACACATATATATACACAAGAAACTGATAGAACTAATGAACAAATACAGCAAAGTTGCAGGATACAAAATTAACACACTGAAATCATGTAGTGTCTGAGAGAGGCAGAAATAAGTAAGTTTTCTAATATTAAGTGATCAGTGTTATGGAAAAAGAATAAATGTGAGGAAGAAAACTGCAATTTTAGGGCCTCACCGAAAAGGTCCTTTGAATAAAGACAAGGGAAGTAAAGAAGTGAGCCTTGCATATATCTGGGGGAGACTTTGATATATAGGAAACAGCTAGTATAGTACAAAGGCCCTATGGTGAGGATATGCTTAGAATGTTAGAGAACTTAAGTACTTTGCTGAAGGCTAATTAATGTATTTTAGGGGGCAAGACTAGAGGCAAGAACACAAGGTTGTTCACAAGACAAAGTTTCTGTTGGTGTCACTCAGTGAAGCTCTTAACGTGAGTGAAACAGGCAATTTAGAAGAATACCTGCAATCCGCTTGGCAATTATTAGCCATGAAAAAGCACACTAGTAATTCAGAGTTATATGTATTTTGAAAAGGGATGAATACAGTTTTCTTTTTTATTTAATTAATAGCCTTTATTTTTTAGAGCAGTTTCAGGTTATAGAATACTGAGTGAAAAGTATGTAAGCTAAAGTTCTCATATGCTTACCTCCCCCAAACTTTCTCCTATTATTAACATCTTGCATTACATGTGGTACATGTTATTAATTAAGGTCCATAGTTTACAGTAGGGTTCATTCTTTGTGTTGTATCTGAGTTTTGACAAATGTATAATGACATGTATTCACCATTACAGTATCATTGAGAATACTTTCATTGCCCTAAAAATCTGGTACTTCACCTATTTATCCCTAACTCCCACGGAAACTCTGGCAAATACTGATCTTTCCATGGTTTCCATATTATCTTTCCCAGAGTATCAGATAGTTGGATCATATAGTATATAATCTTTCAGATTGGTTTCTTTCACTTAGCAATATGTAATTAAGGTTCCTCCATGTCTTTTCTTGGTTTGATAGCTCATTTCTTTTTTAAATTTTTAATTGTTATAAATACACACACACACACACACACACACACACACAATTTACCACTGTAACCATTTTTAAGTATATAGTTCAGTAGTGTTAATTATGTTCAACCTTCCCTGGCTCAAAACACAAGATTTTTCTCCAATCTTCTTCCTAAGAGCATGGTGGGACTCTGGGCAAAATTAATAGAAATAGGGAGCCCTCCTAAGACTGGGCCCCAGGAGTTTTTAACTCCCAAGCTTGTCCACTTGGCCTCCAGGAATCTATTACCATTTAAGCCAGTTAGTTTATAGCTCAAAGTGCTTCTGCTTCCAATAAGTTGTTTTCAAGTGTGATTCTCTGTATTCATCTGTCTTTCCAGTTTGACAAGTAGCTTCCTCATAATCTCAAATCTCAGAAGGATCCAAGGATAGTTCTTGATTTTTAGTTTGGTCAGATTTTTGTTGCTGTTGAGGACAGGAGTGATGATTTCCATGTTCTTTACATGCAGAGCTAACACTGGAAGTTTGATTTTCTTTTAAAGATATTTTAAAATGCAAAAACGTCTTTTATATTTACCCATATATATTCAGCACTTCTAGTTTCTCTTCATTCTTTTATGTAGGTCCAAATTTCCATTTAATATATATTTCCTCTTACCTAAAGAAGTTCCTTTAGTGTTTATTATAGTGCAGATCAGTCAGCAATGGATTATCTCTGCTTCTATCTGTGGAAAAAGTGTTTATTTTACCCTCCTTTTTTTGTATTAACATATTCACATAACAAAATTAACTATTTTAAAGCATACAATTGAGTGGCATTTAGTACATTCACAATGTTGTACAAGTACTACCTCTATTTAGTCTCCATACAATTGAGTGGCATTTAGTACATTCACAATGTTGTACAAGTACTACCTCTATTTAGTCTCCAAACATTTTCATCATTCCAAAAGAAAATCTTAAACCCATTGCAGTCACTCCATTGCTCCTTCTCCCTAAAACCCTGGCAATCACCAATCTACTTTCTGTTTCCATGGATTCACCCATTCTGGGTATTTCATACAAATGGAATCATTCATTATGTGACCTTTGATGTCTGGCTTCTTTCACTTAGCATATTTTTGAGGTTCGTCTACATGTTAGAAAGTATCATTCATGTACTTCATTCCTTTCTATGGTTGAGTAATATTCTATTGTATGTATATAACCTCATTTTGTTTATCCATTCATTAGTTGATGGATATCTGGATTTTGTGTGCCTTTTAGGCTATTATGCTGCTATGAACATTTGTGTACAGAAAGTTGAATTCTGGTTTTCAATTCTTCTGGGTATATACCCAAGAGGAGAATTGCTGGGTCATATGGTAATTCTATGTTTAACTTTTTGAGACACTATCAAAACGATTTTCCATAACAGCTGCACTATTTTACATTCCCACTGGCAAAATAAGATGTTTCCAATATCTCCACATACTTGCCAATACTTGTTATTTCTGTCCTTTTTATCCTCATCTTAGTATACTAAGTATAACTACTTACTGAAGTAGTTATCTAGTGAGTAGTTATCTCATTGTGGTTATGATGCACATTTCCCTAATAACAAATGTGATTGTGAGCTCTTCTTTTTGGAGAAATGTCTATTCAAGTCCTTCACCTATTTATGAGTTATCTTTTGTTGTTGAGTTGTAAAAGTTATTTATATATTCAGGATAACAGATCTTTATCAGATATAGGATTTGCAAATATTTTCTCCCACTCTGCAGGCAGGATGTCTTTCAGGTTCTTGAGAATAGTTTTAAATATCAAAACTAAAAGTTTTAAATATCAAATTCTACTTACCTATTTTTTCTTTGGTTGTGTTTTTGCTGTCAAATCTAAGAATCCATAGGCAAGTCCAAAATTATGAAAATATATCCCTAGGTTTACTTCGAAGAGTTTTATAGTATTAACTCATTATTTAGGTCATTGATCCATTTTGTGTTAATTTTTGTATATAGTGTGAGAAAGGGATGTACCTTTATGCTTTTGCATGTAGATATCCAGTTGTCTCAGCATCATTTAAAAGATTATTCCTCCTCCATTGAATAGTCTTGGACTCCTTGTTGAAAATCAACCAATCATAAATATGAGGGTTTATTTATACACTCACTTTTATTCCACTGGTCTCTTATGTTTACCCTTATGCCAATACCACACTGTTTTAATAACAGTAGCTTTGTAGCAAGTTTTGAAATTCAAGTGTGAATCATCCAATTCTATTCTTCTGCAATACTGTTTTGCTCATTTGGAGCCCTCTGCAATTCCATATGAATTTGAGAATAGGCGCTTTCATTTCTGCAAAAATGGAAGTTAGAATTTTGATAAAGATTACATTGAATCTGTAGATCACTTTAGGTAGTACTGCCATCTTAACACTAAAATCTTACATTCTGTGAACATGGGGTATCTCTCCATTTATTTAGGTCTTCATTAATTTGTTCCAGCAATGGTTTATAGTTTTCAGTGTAAAATCTTTCCCCTCCTTGGTTAAAATTATTACCAGGTATTTTATTCTTTTGGATGCTATTATATATGGAATTGTTTCCTTAGTTTCCATTTTGGGGTATTCACTAACAATATATGTCGCTCTAGTATCTTGTAACTTTGCTGAATTTGCCTATTGACTCTAGCAGTTTTTTTGTGAATTCTTTAAATTTTCTATATATAGAATCATGTTATCTGTCAACAGAGATATTTTTACTTTTTCCTTCCAATTTGGATGCTTCTCATTTCTTTTTCTCGTCTAATTGCTCTGGCTAGAATTTACAGTACAATGTTGAATAGTATTGGTAACAACAAACATTCTTGTCTTACTCCTGATCTGAAGAGGAAAGCTTTGTCTTTCAGCACTGATTGTAAAGTTATCTGTAGGTTTTTATTAATGTCCATTATTTTTTTTAAGATTTTATTTATTTATTCATGATAGTCACACAGAGAGAGAGAGAGAGGCAGAGACATAGGCAGAGGGAGAAGCAGGCTCCATGCAGGGAGCCCGATGTGGGATTTGATCCCGGGTCTCCAGGATCGCACCCCGGGCCAAAGGCAGGCGCCAAACCGCTGCGCCACCCAGGGATCCCTAATGTCCATTATCATAGTAAATTTCACCTTCATTTTTGAAAGCTACTTTAAGTGGTATAAAATTAAAAGTTGAGAGCTTTTTTTTCCTTTTGATGTCCTTATTGACTTCAGACTTCTGAAAAAGACTGCTCTAGTTCTTACCTTTGTTCCTCTGTATCATGTTTATTGTCTAGTGCTTTAAGATTTTCTTTTTCACTGGTTTTCAACAATTTATGTCTTGGTATGGTTTTATGTTTCTGCTGCTTAGGATTCATTGAACTTCTTTGATCTATGAATTTATGACAGCGATTCTCAATTAGGGGAGATTCTTTTTTGCCTCCCATCTCTCCATCAGAAATATCTTCCAATGTCTGAGCTAATTTTTAGTTGTTGCAAGTGGGTGATCCAATTGGTATCTAGTGAGTAGAGTCCAGAGCAGAGATGCTGCTAGACATCTTAAAACGCAGGAGACAGCCCTCTACAACAAAGAATTAGCCAGCCCTAAATGTCAATGGTGCAAAGGCTGAAAAACTTTGGTTTCTAGTCTTCATCAGATGTTTAAAATTTCAGCCAACATTTATTAATTTTTTTCTATATTTTCCTCTGTCTCTTGCTTTTTCTCTTCTATCTGGGATTCCAAATATATACATGCTACATTGCTTGATATTTTCCCTTAGTTCACTGGGTTTCTGCTGATTTTTATTCAGACTTTTTATGATCTGTGCTTCATTTTTATTAGGCTTACTTGCTACATATTCCAGTTCACTATGCTTTTCTTATACAATGTCCAATCTGCTACTAATCCTATCCAGTATATTTTCATTTTAGATATTATTCTCTTTCTAGAAATTCCATTTGGGTCTTTCTGCATCTTCCATTTCCCTCTCCATTATATTTATGTTTTCCTCGACTTTCTTGAATATACAGAATATATTTATAATAGCTACTTTCATCTCTATCATTTCTGCAACTGCTTTCATTGACAGGTTTTTCTCCATGTTATGGGTCATATTTTCCTACTATCTTTTCATGCTTAAAAGACTTTCACAATCAGGCAGACATTGTGAATTTTACTCTGCTTTTGTTGTGTTCTTTAAATTATGTTAGACAAAAAAAAAAAATTATGTTAGACTTAGTTTTGGCATTAAGTTATGTGGAATCAATTTGATCCTTTCAAGACTCACTTTTAAAGTTCTGTTAAGCCAGGGGCAGACCAGCCTGTAGTTTCAGTTAGCCTCACTACTAAAGTGAAATCCTTCTGAGGCCTCTACTATATTATGTCCCATAACCGCATTTTCTTCCCACTCTGACTTATAGTAAATGATATATTCTTAGTCCTATGCCAACTCCAGAAATTGTTTCACCTACTGCTTTCTCGTATTTCTTTCTTCAGCTTGCTAATTTCCATTCTCTCACATACAGAGATTAGTGTTCAGACAAAGAGATCTCTCTGCATATCCTGGAAACTCTCTCTTTTTCTGTACATGAACATCCTCTCTAGTAGTCAGCCCTCCATTTTCCAGCTCAAATTAGTAAGACAGTCAGACTCTTTTGGGTCCCTCTTCCCTGCACTGTAGCCTGGAAATTGTTTCCAGGCAACTAAAGAGCTCATTTTGCTTCCCTTTTTTATTAGTTATATACTATTCTTAGTATGTCTCAAAAATCACTATTTTAATCTATTGCTTGGTTTTCTTCCAGTTTTAGGCAAAAGAATAAATCTCACCCCCATTACTCCACAATGCCCAGGAGAAGTACCATAAGCATTAATTTAAAAACTAGCATAATATTCCATGTATAATTTACTTAACCATTATCTGATAGTTGTCTAAGGTTATTTTCATTTTTTCACTCATACACAAAGATTATGAATATCTTTGTACATAAAGCATATAGTATAGTTTTAATTAAAATCTTAAGGAATACCATGGACTTTCTTCAGAGAGTTAGAACAAATTATTTTAAGATTTGTGTGGAATCAGAAAAGACCCCGAATAGCCAGGGGAATTTTAAAAAAGAAAACCATATCTGGGGGCATCACAATGCCAGATTTCAGGTTGTACTACAAAGCTGTGGTCATCAAGACAGTGTGGTACTAGCATAAAAACAGACACATAGATCAATGGAACAGAATAGAGAACCCAGAAGTAGACCCTCAACTTTATGGTCAACTAATATTCGATAAAGAAGGAAAGACTATCCATTGGAAGAAAGACGGTCTCTTCAATAAATGGTGCTGGGAAAATTGGACATCCACATGCAGAAGAATGAAACTAGACCACTCTCTTTCACCATACACAAAAATAAACTCAAAATGGATGAAAGATCTAAATGTGAGACAAGATTCCATCAAAATCCTAGAGGAGAACACAGGCAACACCCTTTTTGAACTCGGCCACAGTAACTTCTTGCAAGATACATCCACGAAGGCAAAAGAAACAAAAGCAAAAATGAACTAGTGGGACTTCATCAAGATAAGAAGCTTTTTTTTTTTTAATTTTTATTTATTTATGATAGTCACAGAGAGAGAAAGAGAGGCAGAGACACAGGCAGAGGGAGAAGCAGGCTCCATGCACCAGGAGCCTGATGTGGGATTCGATCCCGGGTCTCCAGGATCACGCCCTGAGCCAAAGGCAGGCGCCAAACCGCTGCGCCACCCAGGGATCCCAAGATAAGAAGCTTTTGCACAGCAAAGGATACAGTCAACAAAACTAAAAGACAACCTACAGAATGCGAGAAGATATTTGCAAATGACGTATCAGATAAAAGGCTAGTTTCCAAGATCTATAAAGAACTTATTAAACTCAACACCAAAGAAACAAACAATCCAATCATGAAATGGGCAAAAGACATGAACAGAAATCTCACAGAGGAAGACATAGACATGGCCAACATGCACATGAGAAAATGCTCTGCATCACTTGCCATCAGGGAAATACAAATCAAAACCACAATGAGATACCACCTCACACCAGTGAGAATGGGGCAAATTAACAAGGCAGGAAACCACAAATGTTGGAGAGGATGTGGAGAAAAGGGAACCCTCTTACACTGTTGGTGGGAATGTGAACTGGTGCAGCCACTCTGGAAAACTGTGTGGAGGTTCCTCAAAGAGTTAAAAATAGACCTGCCCTACGACCCAGCAATTGCACTGCTGGGGATTTACCCCAAAGATTCAGATGCAATGAAACGCCGGGACACCTGCACCCCGATGTTTATAGCAGCAATGTCCACAATAGCCAAACTGTGGAAGGAGCCTCGATGTCCATCGAAAGATGAATGGATAAAGAAGATGTGGTTTATGTATACAATGGAATATTACTCAGCCATTAGAAACGACAAATACCCACTATTTGCTTCAACGTGGATGGAACTGGAGGGTATTATGCTGAGTGAAGTCAGTCAATCGGAAAAGGACAAACATTATATGTTCTCATTCATTTGGGGAATATAAATAATAGTAAAAGGGAATAGAAGGGAAGGGAGAAGAAATGTGCAGGAAATATCAGAAAGGGAGACAGAACATAAAGACTCCTAACTCTGAGAAACGAACTAGGGGTGGTGGAAGGGGAGGAGGGCGGGGGGTGGGGGTGAATGGGTGACGGGCACTGAGGGGGGCACTTGACAGGATGAGCAATGGGTGTTATTCTGTATGTTGGTAAATTGAACACCAATAAAAAATAAATTTATTTTTAAAAAATCTTAAGGAGCAGTGAGTGTTATACTATATGTTGGCAAACTGAATTTAAATAAAAACTAAAAAAATAATTTAAATCTTAAGAAAAAATGACTCCATAATCTGATTATAGTATATTCTAAATATATCTCTTCTTCCTGATATCAACTTTTCTTTCTGAAACTTTGTGCATGGTAGAATGCTGGTGACAACTTTTTTGGTCGGGAGGTGGAGAAATTATATCTTAAGCAGAAATAATATTTAAAAAATAATCTGCCATTATCAGATTGAATTCAGAATAAAGCTGCCAAAGCTTTACAAGAAGGGGTAAACTTTGGCTACCTTACCCTCCTATTTCCACTCCGATGAGATGTTTCTCACAGAGGCTTAAGAAGTTTATTCCATTTCTCTCTACTCAAAATCCATTAAGTTATTTTTATGTTACATCAGCAGTTAAAGAAAGAGACTCCAATTTGGCAGTCAATAGGATAAAATTTGCCAATTCTTACATTGCCTCAGACTGTATTACTTGAGACACTGAAATGCTCCTTCAGTCAAAGCAGAAAGGATAAGTTGTTGGCTGAATCTTTATCACTTGATTCAGATTCCACCTTAGTCGGTTGCAGAGTCAAGATTTAAAACTTGTGAAGCATTCTTTCCCAGCTGAAAAATATTCCAAAGATTATCAGTCAAATATATGCAAGGGGGCTTCTTGCTTCCTGTGCTATCTTTTTTGGCTTCTCTTGTATTGGTTTGCTTAATTTTTTTATAGGTCTAACTGTAGAAATTTGGGTAAGTTAACCTCTCTGCCCTACCTTCCTCGTTTATAAAAAAAGGAATACTACTACTCATCCTACATGGGTATTTGAAGGTATAAAATATGTAGGAAAAACAGAACAGTTCCCAGCCTAAAGAGGGTACTATATAAGGGTTAACTAATATAATACTTAGCCAAAATATAGTCGTTTCTCCAAAGCTAAAGTATCTCAGTAACACAGATAACAAGATGGTTTGACATAGAAGCTTATAATATTGAGCCATGAGTCTTTATCTAAGACCTTTAAACTTCTGAATATCCTGCTAAAGCAATCAACCCCCAAATCAACCAAACAAGAAACTTAACATAACTCTTGTCACTAAGAAAAAAGAAAAGAAAAACCAGACTTAAGGAGTGTCTTCCATGTGCTTTGTACTTTATATATATTATCCAATTCCAACTTCAAAACAATTCTAGAAAGTTGGCATTTTTACTGTATTTCACTTAACCTAAGACATTGATTAAAAGAAGCACCATTATTTTCTGTAATGCTAAAGAAAGAAAAAACACAATTAAATATAATACACCATCAATTTTAAGATACATCCAGAATTTTTTTAAAATCTCAAGAACTGAATGTCTGCCTTATACTTGATAAATATACCTCCATTTTATAGATTAGAAAGCTGAAGATAAGAGAAATGAAGTACTCAGTGCCATATAGTAAGTGGCAAAAGCAAGATTCAAACCAAGATGCTCTTTCTGTTAAACTGTTACCTCTCCAAGCTACTTTAGAAACCATTATTACATATAGATAATATTATGAATTAAAATTTTGTTCAGTTTCTTAAGTGTAATTTTAAAAGATTTAAGTACTTAGTTCAAAATGAAACTTTAAATATTTAACTCTTTTTTGAGGTTAATTTATGATAAATTATCCACAATTTAATCAACTACACAGACTAACACTACAATCCTTAAAGAAGAATACTTTTTTAATAATCTTTCACAAATATTCATTGTAGTTTTTTCTTGAAACATGGATATTCATTTCCACATAAAAAAGTACAAATATTAATCTCATTTCAGCTATGATCTATTACAGCAAAAACAAAAACAAAAACCTAGGGGATCCTGGGTGGCTCAGTCAGGTTAGCACTGACTTTTGATTTCAACTCAGGTCATGATCTCTGGGTAACAAGATGGAGCCCTGTGTCCAGCCCTCCACTCAGTGCTTAGTCTGCTTGTCCCTTTCCCTCCTTGTGCTTGTACTCTCTCTCATTATCTCAAATAAATACATATATAAAATCCTTAAAAAAAGAAAACGTACCATGAAAATATTGTTTGTTGTAATTTTAATGGTACTACTTCTAAAATTTCACAAGAGGGGCATCCGGAGGGCGCAGTTGATTAAATGTCCAACTCTTGGTTTCAGTTCAGGTCATGATCTGAAGGTCATAAAATCCAGTCCCATGTTGGTTTCTGTGCTCACCATGGAGTCTAGTAGAGATCCTCTCTCCTTCTCTCTCTGCCCCTCCCACTAGCGCTTATGCTATCTAAAATAAACAAGTAAATCTCTTTTAAAAATAAATAAATAAGTAAAATAAAATTTCACAAGAAAGATAAATTCCAGGGGCACCTGGGTGGCTCAGTCAGTTAAGTCTCTGCCTTCAGTTCTGGTCATGATCCCAGAGTCTTGGGATCAAGCCCCACATCCTGTTTCTCCCTCTCCCTCCCACTTACCCTGCTTGTGCTCACCCTCTGTCAAATAAAAAAAAAAAAAAAAAAAAAAGAAGAAAGATAAATTCCATAAACCTATGTTTTAACCTTAGTTTCCCTTAAAACTACAAACAACACAGCCAAAAAAAATCAACTCATAAACCCTTAACTACAATGGACATTTAATCAGGATGTCAATTATCTAGAAATATTACAAAAATGTTTAAGCTACAATTGGAAAATAATTTTTAGATCAAAGAAAAGAAACATATAATACCTGCAAGTAGATATTTTATCCAAACCTCCAAATTTCAGCATTTTCTATTTTTTGCATATACACTATATATACATTGGCTTAAAAAATGACACAGATTTTTTAAATATAAAAAACTTAAAAATACACTTTTTTACCAAATATTTTAATCTTTATACCAAAATATGGGATTTTTTTTCCAGATAATTAATCTGGTCAATAGAACTATCATAGAATCCTTATAATTCACCAAGTAAATTTCATCACTGTACAACAAAACAAAACAAAAATAATTTGTTCTTTCACCACTCTATAATGGAATTTAAGAATATATTAATTTTGTTGTTTTAATTTCCTGGCTATTGTCAACTGTATTGGTTCTAGAGTACTTTATTTTTTTTACTTCTTTTTTCCCAAGGGAATTTTTTAAAAATCTAAATTCAATTCATTAACATATATTATTAGTTTCAGAGGCAGAGGTCAGTGATTAATCAGTCTTACATAATGCCCAGTGCTCAGCACATTACATGCCCTCCTTAATGTCCATCACCCAGTTACCCTAGTCACATACCCCTCTCCCCTCAGTAACCCTCAGTTTGCTTCCTATGATTCAGAGTCTCTTACAGTTTGTCTCCTTCTCTGATTTCATCTTGTTTTTTCTTCTAGGGTACTTTATTTTTCTTTTTCCTAGGGTACTTTAAAACAAAGGTACAGGGATGCCTGGGTGGCTCAGTTGGCTAAGTGTTCAACTCTTGATTTTGGCTCAGGTCATGATCTCAGGGTTGTGAGATCCAGCCCTGTGGGGTAAGGCTCCTCACTAGGCATGGAGTCTGTTTAAGATTCTCTCTCTGCAAAAAAAAAAAAAAAAAAAAAAAAAAAAAAGATTCTCTCTCTGCCCCTCCCTCTGCACTATCCCTTCGCCTTCTCTAAACAACAAAGGTACAAAAGATTATCACTTGTACACATGCCCAGTTTCCATTGTATAATATATAATGCAACTATCTTTATGAAGTATTTTATTCAAAATAATGCTATTTTTAAATGTCTCTCATGGAAAATTAGCCTCAGGTTATTAGTGACTTCCTAGAAATGTAACAACGATCAGTATTTAAATGTTCTTTGGAAAATTATTCTGAATATTTACCATATATATTCAGAAATTATAGTTTTTCTTAGATTTTAAGAACCAAAGAAAATCATAAAAAAACCAACCTTCAAATAATTAAACATTTCTGAAGTAATGTAGTAAAAATAAGTTAGAAGAAACTATTTTAAACAAATGGTTAATATTTCTATAATATTATAAGCAATATAACCAAACGATCCTAAATGTAAGAAAAACATTAGGATCCAACGGATAAACAGATATAAACAAGCAACAATTAGATATTTGAAGTTACATAGAGGTTTAGAGTTTTATTCACATTTATACACATAAATATCAATAATGTTATACAAATATTTGGGAAAACACTCAACATGCCTAATCATTTAAAAAACACAAATTAAGCTCTCTAGATCCATCCATGTTGTTGTAAATGGCACTATTGCATTATTTTTAATGGCTGAACAATATTCCATTGTGTGGATGGACACTTGAGCTGCTTCCATATCTTGGCTATTATAAATAATGCTACAATAAACACAGGGGTACATATATCTTTTTGAATTAGTGTTTTCATTAAAATAAGTAGGTCAGAGAAAGACAAATACCCTATAATTTCGCTCATATGTGGAATTTAAGAAACAAAACAAAGATAAAAAGAGACAAACAAAAAAAAGCAAACTCTTAAATATAGAGAACAAACTGGCAATTGCCAGAGGGGAAGTAGGTGGGGGAGTATAGGTAAAATAGGTAAAGGGAATTAAGAGTACACTTGTCGTAATGAGCACTGAGTAATGTATAGAATTGTTGAATCACATCGTACCCTTGAAATTAATATGATTGTTTTTTAATGATACACGAGTTAAAATAAAAATTAAAATAATTAATTAAAATTGCAAATTAAAACAATGAGCAATGAATTTTAAACTAATTCCTTTAGGATAACAAAATCATCCAATCTGGTAAAGCTGTAGTCAAACAGGTACTCATACTACTAACCCTAAGATGACCTTGTAAAAAATGGTATTACTCTCTGGAATGCAATATTGCTATCTTACTATGACCCATAATAATATTAGCATACTTTAATTATTTTCACCCTTAATACAGCTTCTGGATTATAAGAAAAAATACAATCTTGAATTATAGTACCTTTGTAGGATTTAACCACAATCCTTTCTATTACTGACCTATACTTGAAATGAATGTTCTTGAATTTTTTTTTTTAATTTTTTTTTTAAATTTTTATTTATTCATGATAGTCACACAGAGAGAAAGAGAGAGAGGCAGAGACACAGGCAGAGGGAGAAGCAGGCTCCATGCACCGGGAGCCCGATATGGGATTCGATCCCGGGTCTCCAGGATCGCGCCCTGGGCCAAAGGCAGGCGCCAAACCGCTGCGCCACCCAGGGATCCCTGTTCTTGAATTTTTAAGATTGAAATGTGGACTGGGACAGATTTTGGGGTCTATACCTCTCTTTTCTGTTTTTTTTCATAAATCATTTAAAAAGCTGGCCCTTGGGATACTTTCAAGATTGCTTGGCTCTGGTCCCCCTTCCCACTTTTATCTGTTTTTTTCCTTTTGTCTTTGTTATCATTGTCCTGCTTGGTTTTGATTAAATTCCCAGCCGATTCCTCTCAGTGTAAGGTTTTGTACTGGTAGGAAAATTTGGCTGGTTAATTTTGGAGGCTTCAGAGCCCAGAGAGCTATAAAGAACCTTATCATAAACCCTTTATAGTCAGACATGAAGTGTGCAAAGGCCTCTAAAAGACCTGTTGGCAAAAAAATAAAAAGTAAAAAGGAAACTACTTGTCGGCAATTTTAGGATCATGACATTCTCCCTATTGCTTCCTCCTTTGGAGATCCCTTTGCTACACTAATATTGATGGTTTGTCCCAATTTTATCTGATCAACTAGTTTTTATAGAGATAGAGATATTGCTTAAGAGCTTTAGATTATGCTATCCTTGTTATCCTGTTGAGGAAGCATTCAGGAATATTCAAAAACTATGCTACAAGCATGGCCATCTTCCCAGAATTCCAATGACCATAAGTGATTTTTGATGGAATGCATGAATGGGAATACACAAATACATAGAGTAGTGCTACACTAGGTGTATTTCCTTTTTTTTTTTTAAACTTTAAACTGGGTGTATTTCCATTCCATTCTATTTTCCATTACTTTTGCCTCCATTCAACTAACTATCTTAATAGGATGAATGGATGATTTCATGAAAGAGAAGTATAGAGACTGTTAAAGCAAGACCAGTTTATTTATTTTTAAGTAAATTCTACCCCAATGTAGAACTTGAACTCACAACACCAACATGAAGAGTCAGGTGCTCTACTGACTGAGCCAGCCAGGTGCCCAAGGACAGACAAATTTAGGGAACATCTGTTATTTGTATCTTACCAAAGTCACTTACACACTACCTCAACATTTCAATAACTTTACATATTGTGAATCTCAACTTTCCAAAGCAGAATCCTCAAAACTTCATTTCTCAAAACTACCTTCTTGCAGCAACCATACACAGGCCAATAACTTAGATTCCATCACTCAGATGCACAAACAAGCCAGTTGGATATAAAATGGAGCTATATGTCACTGACCTGCAACAATTATACTTCTTAATTCACAGCTCAAAATCTAATTGATATGAGTCCATCAACAAAAGTAGCATATTTGATACAAGCAGAATATAAGTAATTAAATCAAACTTATCATATTAATTCATATTTTAAGTACACAGGAGAATACTAGTTAATGCCATCAGGAAATCCACAGTAGAAATCACTGTCACCTTATGTATGGATAGCTCTCATGAAATATGGCATCTATTGTTTGGTGACTGCTATTTTTTTAAATACGTATTTATGAACTCATCAGATGTGTAAATTTATGGACTGAAAACATTTACCAACTATGCAAACATTAAAAGTATTTGAGTTTTTTTTTTAATTTTTTTTTAATTTTTATTTATTTATGATAGTCAGAGAGAGAGAGAGAGGCAGAGACACAGGCAGAGGGAGAAGCAGGCTCCATGCACTGGGAGCCCGATGTGGGATTCGATCCCGGGTCTCCAGGATCGCGCCCTGGGCCAAAGGCAGGCGCCAAACAGCTGCGCCACCCAGGGATCCCAGTATTTGAGTTTTTATAAATATTCTTTATCAGAATAAGAAAGTCCCTTTCTACTGACAGCTATTAACAGTTTTTATCGTAAATGGATATTAAATTCTGTTGAATCTTTCTTTCCCTCTTGCAAAATGACCATATGATTTTTTTTTCTGATAATATGATGAATTATACTGCTTTTCAAAAGTTAAACCACTCTTACAGTCCTAAAATTAACCCTACTTCATCATGATGTGTTATTCATTTTATTTGTTGCTAGATTTGATTTGCTAACATATTTTTATAAAATTTTTTCACCTATGTTAATGTAATTGATTTGTATTGTTCTTTTTTGTATCATTCTTGCCAGGCCTAAATGTAAAGGTTATTCTGGTCTTAAAAAATGAAATGAGAAGTGTTTCTCCTTTTCCTATTTCCCAGATGAGTTTGTATAAGACCTGCATTATTTCTTCCTTAAACAATTGAGAGATTGTACCAGTGAAGCTATCTGGGGCAGAAGTTTTCTTTGCAGTAGTTCTTTAAGAGTCAATTTCTTTAACAATATTTGTTCTCCCAACCCATAAGTATAAAATGCTTTTCCATTTTTTAATAGATACAGAACTATTCAGATGTTCTATTTCTTAGTCAGCTTTGTTAAGTCAAATTTTGAAAACTTTGTCCATTTTTTTCTAATCAATTCATTTGCCTAAAGTTGTTCATAAGATCTATTTATTAATTTTTGTTTCTTCAACATATGTGGTGGTGTCCCTTCTGCATTCCTGACATTGACCGTTTGTCTTTTTTCTCTTCTTTCTTGATCATTCTTGCTAGGGTTTTATTAATCTTTTCAAAGAACCCACTCTTGGCCTTGCTGATTTTTCTCCAGTACACATCTGTTTTTTATTTTATTGGCTTTTCCACTTATCTTCCTATTTTTTTTTAAATTTGACTTTTTGTGGCATCTTGAAATGCAAACTTAAAGCATTATGTTCTCTTGGGAATTACAATTCATTCAAAGAAACTTATTGAGGATAAATATTCAGAAATATTCTTAACTTTTAGTGGATTCTCTGCCTTCCTACTTCAAAAAAAAAAAAGGAGAAATGTGTTCTTGCTTTATCAAAGAGCAAACTGATGGATGGAAAGCAAAGGCTCAAAATAAAAATTTCCTTGGACTATATAAGGCCCCTTGTCTTATTTAGGTATAAACTAAAGATAGACAAATAGGTAGAACTACAATACATAGGGAACAGAAAGGTTAATAAAGAAGCACTTCCAGAAGCACTTCCCCAGAAAGTGTATTTTAGATCCCTACAATAATCCGAAAGCATCTAAAGTAACTGTCTCTGGTCCTACTATATTATAGAGTAATTTTAGGGAGGAGTGAATAGGAATATTTTCTTCCAGTTATAGGAGTAGTTTACTCCCTTACTAATTTAAAGCCCTTATTCAGGGATGCCTAAGTGGCTCAGTAGTTGAGTGGCTGCCTTTAGCTCAGGTTATGATCCTGGAGTCCTGGGATCGAGTCCTGCATTGCGTTCCCTGCTCAGCGGGGAGTCTGCTTCTCTTTCTGCCCCTGCTCCTCCTCCCTGCTAATGCCTATTCTCTCTCAAATAAATAAATAAATAAATAAATAAATAAATAAATAAATAAATTTTAAAGTAAAATTTAAAAACCTTGAAAAATAAAGTCCTTATTCAAATATTGCCCTTCTCAATACAGCCTACCCTTATCACCCTATTTACAACTATACCCAATACCCTCCCCTATCCCTCTTGTCTTCCTGTGTAGAATTTAAGCTCCACAAGGCCAAAGATTTTTGTCTATTTTTGTTCACTGATGTATCCTAGGAACTTATAAGAACAGTGACTGGTACATAAAGGTACTTAATAAATATTGGTTGAATATATGAATAAATAGATTAAAAAATAAGACATAGCTTCAAATAAGATACAATTTTACATAAGTGTGAATTTTAGTTACATATTAATTTTAGAATGAGAAATATTATCATGTTGAAATACTATTCTGTCACTTATTGGCTATGTAACTTAAAGAAAAATTATTAACTTTCCTAAGTTTCTGGGGTTTTTTCCAGAAAATGCAAATAAGTTTTTGCTCTATAGGATTGTGGTGATAACGAAATAAAATATCTAAATTGCGGTGCCTGGGTGGCTCAATTTGGTTGGACATCTAACTCTTGATTACGACTCAGGTCATGGTCCCAGGATCATGGCATCAAGTCCTGTGTCAAGCTTTACACTCAGTGCGGAGTCTGCCTGAGATTCTCTCTTCTCTTCCTCTGCCCTTGGGTCCTGGGATCAAGTCCTGCACCAGGCTCCCTGTGAGGAGCCTACTTCTCCCTCTCTCTCTATGTCTCTCATGAATAAAAATAAATAAAATAAAAATGAAGGACTCCTGTGTAGATGAAGAATTGGGACACGGGCCTAGAAAGCTAAAAAAAGAACATATGAGAAAACAACAACAATAAAAACAAAACGGTGAAGTAGATTTTCACCTAATATAGAAAGAAACTTCTAATAACCACAGTAAAAAAAATTGGGCTGATTCACAAATTGTATATTTCCATCACTAGAGTCTTCTACCAGAAACTAAAAGTCTATGTTGGAATAACTTGAAGACAGAAAATTAGTCTAGACCATCACTAAAGTTCTAACTACAAGATTACAGCTCTACAAGAATAAAAATATGATTGTTTAAAAAGACATATATAAATGGCCAATAAGTACATGAAAAGATGCTTAACAACATTACACATCAGGGAAATGTAAATAAAAAACCACAATAAGATACTACTTCATACCCACTAGGATGACTATAATCATAAAGTCAGAAAATAACAAATGTTGGCAAGGATGGAAAGAAATCAGAACTCTTATATACTGTTGATGAGAATGCAGAATGTTGTACCCACTTTGGAAAATGGCCAGGCAGTTCCTCAAAAAGTTAAACATAGAGTTAGTATTTGACCCAGCAATTCCACTTTTACACGTGTACCCATGAGAAATGAAAATGTATGTCCACAAAAAACCTTGCACACCACTGTTCTTAGCAGTATTATTTGTAATAGCCAACAGGTAAAAACCCAAATGTCCATCAATGGGTGAATGGATTAATAAAATGTGGTATATCCATACAACAAAATATTTGGCAATGAAATGCGGAGATTGAAACTGATAGCTAAAAGGTATTTCAAAAACTCAAAAAGAAACTCCATATTCTTTAGCTATCAATTTCAATCTCCTCATCTCCCCCAGCCCCAAGTAATGACTAATCTGTGTATCTACAGATTTTCCTATTGTGGACATATCAAATAGGTGGAATCAAATATATGTGGTCTTTTATGAATGGCTTCTTTCATTTAGCACAGGTTAGCATGGAAAAACAAGGATTCTCCCAAATTGCAGCATGTATCAGTACAGCATTCTTGTTTACAGCCAAACAGTATTCTGTTTTTTGGATATACCATATTTTGAATGTCCATTCATCTATTAATGGACATTTGGGGTTTTAGCATGTTCATACCTGACTGGGGTAATAGCCGTACAACTCTGTGAACTTACTAAAAACTACTGAAATGAACGCTTCAAGTGGGTGAACTGTGTAGAGTATGAATTATGGTGTCTCAATTTAAAAAAATAAAAGAGAGGAGGGGCAAGACGGCGGAAGAGTAGGGTCCCCAAATCACCTGTCCCCACCAAATTACCTAGAAAACCTTCAAATTATCCTGAAAATCTTTGAATTCGGCCTGCGAATTAAAGAGAGACCAGCTGGAATGCTACAGTGAGAAGAGTTCGCGCTTCTACCAAGGTAGGAAGACGGGGAAAAAGAAATAAAGAAACAAAAGGCCTCCAAGGGGGAGGGGCCCCGCGAGGAGCCGGGCTGAGGCCGGGGCGAGTGTCCCCAGGACAGGAGAGCCCCGTCCCGGAGACGCAGGAGCTGCACCGACCTTCCCGGGCGGAAAGGGGCTCGCAGGGAGTTGGAGCAGGACCCAGGAGGGCGGGGATGCCCTCGGGTTCCCCGGGACAGTAACAGAGTAACTGCGCGCCGAGGAGAGTGCGCCGAGCTCCCTAAGGGCTGCAGCGCGCACGGCGGGACCCGGAGCAGCTCGGGGGGGCTCGGGAGGCGGCTCCGCGGAGGGGGCTGCGGGGCGGGAGCAGTTCGGGGGGCTCGGGCGGAGGAAGAGGCTCCGGGCGGAGGGGGCTGCGCGGCCGGCAGCAGCTCGGAGGGCTCGAGCAGCGGCTCCGCGGAGGGAGCTGTGCCACTGGGAGTGCGAATCCAACAGCGCAGGCCCTGGGAGCACAGGGCGCTGGGACACGGCCCAGGATCCGGCCTCCCCCCGGGACAGGCAGAGGCCGGGAGGGCCCAGGACCAAGGACGCTCCTGCCCGAGCTGAGCAGATCAGCGGCCCCGCCCCGGAGCCTCCAGGCCCTGCAGACGGAGAGCTCTGTAGCTACTGCGGGGGCTGAATCCAGGGCTCCAGAGCTGGCCCCGCCACTGGGGTTGTTCCTCCTGGAGCCTCCCGGGGTAAAAAACCCCCACTGAGCCCTGCACCAGGCAGGGGGCAGAGCAGCTCCCCCAAGTGCTAACACCTGAAAATCAGCACAACAGGCCCCTCCCCCAGAAAACCAGCTAGACGGAAAAGTTCCAGGGGAAGTCAAGGGACTTAAAGTATACAGAATCAAAAGATCCCTGGGTGGCGCAGCGGTTTAACGCCTGCCTTTGGACCAGGACGTGATCCTGGGGTCCCGGATCGAGTCCCACGTCGGGCTCCCGGCATGGAGCCTGCTTCTCCCTCCGCCTGTGACACACTCTGCCTCTCTCTCTCTATGTCTATCATAAATAAATCTTTAAAAAAATTGATATTAAAGTATACAGAATCAGAAGATACTCCCCTGTGGTTTTTTTTTTGTTTTGATTTGTTTCCTTCCCCCACCCTTTTTTCCCCTTCTTTTTCTTTCTTTTCTTTTTTTCTTCCTTTTTTTTCTTTTTCTCTTTTCTTTCCTTCTTTCTCTCCTCTCTTTTTCTCCTTTTCCCAATATAACTTGCTTTTGGCCACTCTGCATTGAGCAAAATGACTAGAAGGAAAACCTCACCTCAAAAGAAAGAATCAGAAACAGTCCTCTCTCCCACAGAGTTACAAAATCTGGATTACAATTCAATGTCAGAAAGCCAATTCAGAAGCACTATTATACAGCTACTGGTGGCTCTAGAAAAAAGCATAAAGGACTCAAGAGACTTCATGACTGCAGAATTTAGAGCTAATCAGGCAGAAATTAAAAATCAATTGAATGAGATGCAATCCAAACTAGAAGTCCTAACGACGAGGGTTAACGAGGTGGAAGAACGAGTGAGTGACATAGAAGACAAGTTGAGGGATCCCTGGGTGGCGCAGCGGTTTGGCGCCTGCCTTTGGCCCAGGGTGCGATCCCGGAGATCCAGGCTCGAATCCCATGTCGGGCTCCCGGTGCATGGAGCCTGCTTCTCCCTCTGCCTGTGTCTCTGCCTCTCTCTCTCTGTCTGTGTGTGACTATCATAAATAATTAAAGAAAAATTAAAAAAAAAAAAAAGAAGACAAGTTGATGGCAAAGAGGGAAACTGAGGAAAAAAGAGACAAACAATTAAAAGACCATGAAGATAGATTAAGGGAAATAAACGACTGCCTGAGGAAGAAAAACCTACATTTAATTGGGGTTCCCGAGAGCGCCGAAAGGGCCAGAGAGCCAGAATATGTATTTGAACAAATCCTAGCTGAAAACTTTCCTTATCTGGGAAGGGTTACAGGCATTCAGATCCAGGAAATAGAGAGATCCCCCCCCTAAAATCAATAAAAACCGTTCAACACCTCGACATTTAATAGTGAAGCTTGCAAATTCCAAAGATAAAGAGAAGATCCTTAAAGCAGCAAGAGACAAGAAATCCCTGACTTTTATGGGGAGGAGTATTAGGGTAACAGCAGACCTCTCCACAGAGACCTGGCAGGCCAGAAAGGGCTGGCAGGATATATTCAGGGTCCTAAATGAGAAGAACATGCAACCAAGAATCCTTTATCCAGCAAGGCTCTCATTCAAAATGGGAGAGATAAAGAGCTTCCAAGACAGGCAGGAACTGAAAGAATATGTGACCTCCAAGCCAGTTCTGCAAGAAATTTTAAGGGGGACTCTTAAAATTCCCCTTTAAGAAGAAGTTCAGTGGAACAATCCACAAAAACAAGGACTGAATAGATATCATGATGACACTAAACTCATATCTCTCAATAGTAACTCTGAACGTGAACCGGCTTAATGACCCATCAAAAGGAGCAGGGTTTCAGATTGGATAAAAAAGCAGGACCCATCTATTTGCTGTCTACAAGAGACTCATTTTAGACAGAAGGACACCTACAGCCTGAAAATAAAAGGTTGGAGAACCATTTACCATTCGAATGGTCCTCAAAAGAAAGCAGGGGTAGCCATCCTTATATCAGATAAACTAAAATTTACCCCGAAGACTGTAGTGAGAGATGAAGAGGGACACTATATCATACTTAAAGGATCTATCCAACAAGAGGACTTAACAATCCTCAATATATATGCCCCGAATGTGGGAGCTGCCAAATATATCAATTAATAACCAAAATGAAGAAATACTTAGATAATAATACACTTATACTTGGTGACTTCAATCTAGCTCTTTCTATACTCGATAGGTCTTCTAAGCACATCTCCAAAGAAATGAGAGCTTTAAATGATACACTGGACCAGATGGATTTCACAGATATCTACAGAACTTTACATCCAAACTCAACTGAATACACATTCTTCTCAAGTGCACATGGAACTTTCTCCAGAATAGGCCACATACTGGGTCACAAATCGGGTCTGAACCGATACCAAAAGATTGGGATCGTCCCCTGCATATTCTCAGACCATAATGCCTTGAAATTAGAACTAAATCACAACAAGAAGTTTGGAAGGACCTCAAACACGTGGAGGTTAAGGACCATCCTGCTAAAAGATGAAAGGGTCAACCAGGAAATTAAGGAAGAATTAAAAAGATTCATGGAAACTAATAAGAATGAAGATACAACCGTTCAAAATCTTTGGGATGCAGCAAAAGCAGTCCTAAGGGGGAAATACATCGCAATACAAGCATCCATTCAAAAACTGGAAAGAACTCAAATACAAAAGCTAATTTACACATAAAGGAGCTAGAGAAAAAACAGCAAATAGATCCTACACCCAGGAGAAGAGAGTTAATAAAGATTCGAGCAGAACTCAACGAAATCGAGACCAGAAGAACTGTGGAACAGATCAACAGAACCAGGAGTTGGTTCTTTGAAAGAATTAATAAGATAGATAAACCATTAGCCAGCCTTATTAAAAAGAAGAGAGAGAAGACTCAAATTAATAAAATCATGAATGAGAAAGGAGAGATCACTACCAACACCAAGGAAATACAAACGATTTTAAAAACATATTATGAACAGCTTTACGCCAATAAATTAGGCAATCTAGAAGAAATGGACGCATTCCTGGAAAGCCACAAACTACCAAAACTGGAATAGGAAGAAATAGAAAACCTGAACAGGCCAATAACCAGGGAGGAAATTGAAGCAGTCATCAAAAACCTCCCAAGACACAAAAGTCCAGGGCCAGATGGCTTCCCAGGGGAATTCTATCAAACGTTTAAAGAAGAAACCATACCTATTCCACTAAAGCTGTTTGGAAAGATAGAAAGAGATGGAGTACTTCCAAATTCATTCTATGAGGCCAGCATCACCTTAATTCCAAAACCAAAGACCCCACCAGAAAGGAGAATTACAGACCAATATCCCTGATGAACATGGATGCAAAAATTCTCAACAAGATACTAGCCAATAGGATCCAACAGTACATTAAGAAAATTATTCACCATGACCAAGTAGGATTTATCCCCGGGACACAAGGCTGGTTCAACACCCATAAAACAATCAATGTGATTCATCATATCAGCAAGAGAAAAACCAAGAACCATATGATCCTCTCATTAGATGCAGAGAAAGTATTTGACAAAGTACAGCATCCATTTCTGATCAAAACTCTTCAGAGTGTAGGGATAGAGGGAACATTCCTCGACATCTTAAAAGCCATCTATGAAAAGCCCACAGCAAATATCATTCTCAGTGGGGAAGCACTGGGAGCCTTTCCCCTAAGATCAGGAACAAGACAGGGATGTCCACTCTCACCACTGCTATTCAACATAGTATTAGAAGTCCTAGCCTCAGCAATCAGACACCAAAAAGACATTAAAGGCATTCAAATTGGCAAAGAAGAAGTCAAATTCTCCCTCTTCACCGATGACATGATACTCTACATAGAAAACCCAAAAGTCGGGCAGCCCCGGTGGCGCAGCGGTTTGGCACCACCTGCAGCCTGGGGTGTGATCCTGTAGACCTGGGATCGAGACCCACATCGGGCTCCCTGCATGGAGCCTGCTTCTCCCTCTGCCTGTGTCTCCGCCTCTCTCTCTCTGTGTCTATGAATAAATAAATAAAAAATCTTAAAAAAAAAAAAAAAAAAGAAAACCCAAAAGTCTCCACCCCAAGATTGCTGGAACTCATACAGCAATTTGGTAGCGTGGCAGGATACAAAATCAATGCCCAGAAATCAGCGGCATTTCTATACACTAACAATGAGACTGAAGAAAGAGAAATTAAGGAGTCAATCCCATTTACAATTGCACCCAAAAGCATAAGATACCTAGGAATAAACCTAACCAAAGAGGTAAAGGATCTATACCCTAAAAACTATAGAACACTTCTGAAAGAAATTGAGAAAGACACAAAGAGATGGAAAAATATTCCATGCTCATGGATTGGCAGAATTAATATTGTGAAAATGTCAATGTTACCCAGGGCAATTTACACGTTTAATGCAATCCCTATCAAAATACCATGGACTTTCTTCAGAGAGTTAGAACAAATTAAGATTTGTGTGGAATCAGAAAAGACCCCGAATAGCCAGGGGAATTTTAAAAAAGAAAACCATATCTGGGGGCATCACAATGCCAGATTTCAGGTTGTACTACAGAGCTGTGGTCATCAAGACAATGTGGTACTAGCATAAAAACAGACACATAGATCAGTGGAACAGAATAGAGAACCCAGAAGTAGACCCTCAACTTTATGGTCAACTAATATTCGATAAAGGAGGAAAGACTATCCATTGGAAGAAAGACGGTCTCTTCAATAAATGGTGCTGGGAAAATTGGACATCCACATGCAGAAGAATGAAACTAGACCACTCTCTTTCACCATACACAAAAATAAACTCAAAATGGATGAAAGATCTAAATGTGAGACAAGATTCCATCAAAATCCTAGAGGAGAACACAGGCAACACCCTTTTTGAACTCAGCCACAGTAACTTCTTGCAAGATACATCCACGAAGGCAAAAGAAACAAAAGCAAAAATGAACTAGTGGGACTTCATCAAGATAAGAAGCTTTTGCACAGCAAAGGATACAGTCAACAAAACTAAAAGACAACCTACAGAATGCGAGAAGATATTTGCAAATGACGTATCAGATAAAAGGCTAGTTTCCAAGATCTATAAAGAACTTATTAAACTCAACACCAAAGAAACAAACAATCCAATCATGAAATGGGCAAAATACATGAACAGAAATCTCACAGAGGAAGACACAGACATGGCCAACATGCACATGAGAAAATGCTCTGCATCACTTGCCATCAGGGAAATACAAATCAAAACCACAATGAGATACCACCTCACACCAGTGAGAATGGGGCAAATTAACAAGGCAGGAAACCACAAATGTTGGAGAGGATGCAGAGAAAAGGGAACCCTCTTACACTGTTGGTGGGAATGTGAACTGGTGCAGCCACTCTGGAAAACTGTGTGGAGGTTCCTCAAAAAGTTAAAAATAGACCTGCCCTACAACCCAGCACTTGCACTGTTGGGGATTTACCCCAAAGATACAGATTCAGTGAAACGCCGGGACACCTGCACCCCAATGTTTATAGCAGCAATGTCCACAGTAACCAAACTGTGGAAGGAGCCTCGATGTCCATCGAAAGATGAATGGATAAAGAAGATGTGGTTTATGTATACAATGGAATATTACTCAGCCATTAGAAACGACAAATACCCACCATTTGCTTCAACGTGGATGGAACTGGAGGGTATTATGCTGAGTGAAGTCAGTCAATCGGAAAAGGACAAACATTATATGTTCTCATTCATTTGGGGAATATAAATAATAGTGAAAGGGAATAGAAGGGAAGGGAGAAGAAATGTGCGGGAAATATCAGAAAGGGAGACAGAACATAAAGACTCCTAACTCTGAGAAACGAACTAGGGGTGGTGGAAGGGGAGGAGGGCGGGGGGTGGGGGTGAATGGGTGACGGGCACTGGGGGGGCACTTGACAGGATGAGCACTGGGTGTTATTCTGTATGTTGGTTAATTGAACACCAATAAAAAATAAATGTATTAAAAAAATAATAATAATAAAAATAAAAATAAAAAAAAGAGCACCCAAAGGAGCATAAAATTTTGAGACAGCAGGTAAAAGGATAAACAATCTATATCTTAACTAGCCAATAAGCACATCATATATTATCACAATGATTAGTAAACATAATGATAACCCTGGGAGGTAACGAATGTGGTAAAATAGTTTAGTGAACTATCTTTAAAGAAGCTAGGGAACTTACAATCACATCAAAAGAATTTTCACCTAAAAATTAAAAACCTTAGCTATTTAAAAAGAATACATTTAGTTAGCTGAAAAATTAACTCGTGTAGAATAGTTCATTCCCCAGATCTAGAATCAAGGAGATAATCTCCAGTCCAGAACCACTACATATAATCTTGTTCTGCTACAATCACAAAATTGAATAATTCTAGATTATATAGAGATTTAGACAGTATATATACTGTTTTAAAAAGTAACACCAGCTTAGAATTACACTTCTTAAACTGTAGCCAACATGGTACTAATCCATAGAAGAAATGTGTTTATAATTAATTATTCAGAAATATAATTACACTCAATGAACCTTCAAATCCTCTTTTGTTATTCTCTTATTACTGTCAGGCTTATTCAGGTCAAAATAAAAAAAAATTTTAAAGGTAATTTTATAGTTTTAAAATTTTGAAGTAGAAAGTTTCAGAAACACTGTTCTCATTTTCTAATTCTATATCAAGGCACAGCAACGACTGCCCCCAGGGGAAGAACTTGGGCAGACAGTAATTGTATTTGACAGCAGCAATTACATGCAAGGTTGGAGATTAGAAGACCATTAATGTGTGTGCAGTAATTACTCTGGTATTTTCCGTTACTGTTGAGGGTCAGCTCAAAGAAAATTCATGGCAAACTTCAGCTTGGATACATTTGGTCCAAGAATTCCACCCTAAGAAAGCACATGAAGAGTATGAATACACTGGTTATAGGCACGGCAGGAATGCAGAACATTCGTTTGATAAGAAACTGATAAAGTATGGAATAGGAACAACTTACATGCAATTCTGAAAGATATTATGACCTATACCTTTCAATTAATCATGAAGAATACCATAAAAACTCATACTTAATGAATATATCTAAATGTTGATCTTTAGCACAGTTCAGATAAATTCTTTCATAACAACACTATAACAAAAGCTTACTCAGTATTTAGAAATTATATTGAATAGGGAGTCTTGGAAATCTGGAAACTAGAAATATCAGAAAGACAACAGAAACAGCAAAGTTATCGGAAAGATAATAGGAAGATGGTAGACTAATCACATATCCTTGGCTCCCTCTCCCTCCTTATAACATACTGGAGCAACTCAACAACTAAACAACCTGGAAAAAATTATGTGTGCACCTAAAAGGAGGGTGCAGGCACTAAAGGCTGGAATAGAAATTTAATCTAGCAGTAAAACCCAAACATTCAGAAGCCCAACCACCTGATGAAAATAGATTCTATTAGGAAGTAGAGAGGTGTCATACCCACCACATGCTATATATGGTCCTACACATGCTTACTCTGGAAGTCCTAAACATCCTGGTAGGCTGAACTGTCCTCAATCTCCTTGTTCAAGAAGGACCTACCTATTTTCAGCATTCACCTGCAGAGTCCTAATAGAAGAAAGGTCTCGATTACCCCATTTCACTTTATCTCAGCAAGAGATCAGAGGGTGCTAGCTCACTGGCTCACCAGATTTGAAAAAAGATTACATCTGCGTTTGCCTGTGAATCTATTATTGCTCAAAAGACTTCAATAATCAGACTGGTGTTATAATCAGTAGTCAGAGAAAAAGTAGTCATTTACAAAGAGAAAGAGGCTAAGATGAATCAAAATGAGTAAATTCTTTTGAGGGAGGCAAAATTAACAGAATTAAGAGAACTTTCATACAATAAAATGTTATGTACAGACACACATGAACACTGAATGTATTATTCCATAAAAGTCTGTAAACATTAATTTTTTTCAATGTTGATAATATACATCCTAGTTTAAATACCTCTTCTACAGCATGGCTCAAAATAGCCCTTCAATGAATTAGCATGTTTCAGCAACTGCAGCACTTTCAAAAAGACAATGAAAATATATGTATTTGTTAGAACCATATTCAAAAAGCATATATGCCATATTATGAGGCACAATTTATGTTAATAAATATCCCTAACTTTTTTCAGTTCCATTCAATTCAACACAATAAGTACTTTTAAGCCCTCACACTCTTAAAAACTAAGCTTATCACTGAAAGGTGTTAATCAAGGTCCCTGCCATCAAGTCACTTAGTATTTTCAGGGACTTAGGATATGTTGCCCCATAAGAAGCAAATATATTGCCACAGATAAGAAACAACATAACGGGATCCCTGGGTGGCGCCTGCCTTTGGCCCAGGGCGCAATCCTGGAGACCCAGGATCGAATCCCACGTCGGGGATTCGGCATGGAGCCTGCTTCTCCCTCTGCCTATGTCTCTGCCTCTCTTTCTCTCTTTCTGTGTGGCTATCATAAATAAATAAAAAAATTTAAAAAAAGAAACCACATAAGACAAATAATATCAAATATTAAAATGTAAGCTATAACAATAAATGTAACATTTACAGAAAGGGGCAAATGAGTGTGGACTGGAGGTTTGTGGAGTAAATAGGAATTGATCAGGGCTAAAAAAAAAAAAAAAAAAAAAAAACGTACCAGAGGCATTTCAGAAAACAGTGAGTAAAGAAAGGCATACTAAATGAACATGAGGAGGCATGTCAAATGGGAGTCAAATTTACAGTACATAAAGTTAGCAGTTAAGTCTGGATTCACAATGTTAGGGACACATTACAGAGGACTTGAAAGTAAGAATTAGGGACGCCTGGGTGGGTCAGTAGTTGAGCATCTGCCTTCAGCTCAGGGCATGACTGGGATTGAGTCCCACATCAGGCTCCCTGCATGGACCCTGCTTCTCCCTCTATCTCTCTGCCACTCTCTCTCTGTGTCTCTCGTGAATAAATGAATAAAATATTTTTTAAAAAAGAATAACTTAGATTTAAGTTAATGGTCCCCCAGAACTTTTGTATGAAACAAATTTTTGTCATTTTCCTATTAGCCTTCATTATAAAGAGGAACATATGTTCCTGTATAAAACTGTTCTTCGGGCAGCCCGGGGGTGCTCAGCAGTTTAGCGCCGCCTTCGGCCTGTGGAGTGATCCTGGAGACCTGGGATCGAGTTCCACGTCGGGCTCCCGGCATGGAGCCTGCTTCTCCCTCTGCTTGTGTCTCTGCCTCTCTCTCTGCATCTCTCTCTCTCATGAATAAATAAATAAAATCTTAAAAAACAAAAAACAAAACTGTTCTTCTCCATATGCAATACAATCACACCTAGAACATATCAAACTTTAAAACATACAGCGTCAAAAAAAATAAAAAATAAAACATACAGTGTCAAAATGTTCTAATAAAAGTAATGATTTTTTCAGAACCTCAGTAGTATAGATCATTAAAAATAATTCATATTAGAAACCCTAAAATTATTTATAGTATTAATATACTGAAAGTGACAACCTCACCAGACAATTTGCTAATATAAGAGAGAGCTTAAAATATTCCAGCTATTCAAGAGAAATCCTCTAGAATTTCAGTAATTTGGCTCAAGTTTGCCTTAAACATTCCTTTTTTTTTTTTTTTTTTTTTTTTAAGATTTATTTATTTGAGAGCGAGCCTGCATGTGCGAGGAGGGACGGGGGTGGGGGTAAGAAGCTGACTCAATAATTTAATTTATTTGTATTTTCTCCATTATACCTAGAATTTACTGTTCTATTTCCTAACATTTTGTCCCAAATGTTTGGGACAAACATTGTTAAGGATATCCCTGGATGTGAGGAAACGTCAGTTCATAAAGTCAGAGACTAAAATGTTCAATCCTAGTTTAGCTGAGGAAACTCAGCTTGAATTAGCTAGGACTCACAGGTAAGGAACAGCTTAGCACCAAATATCCTGACGTTGACAGGCAAATGAGAAGGTTGGTCCTTTGTGACTATTGCATTCCCAATATAAAGGTCTGTTCACTAGAGACTAGGATCTCACTAATAACTGTTAGTACATTTTTAAAAAGTGTTCTCCTTCACTTTATTTAACTATAACATACACAGTAAAAGGACTTTGGCACTCCATTTGATAATATATGTGCAATGCTAAGATCCTCAAGTTCCCTGGGGAAAAGGAAAAATTTAAGTCAATTTGTTATTTAATTTATGAATTGCTCTTCTTCAGAATTCTATTAAATGAGGGAAGGTTGTACAAAGAAAAGATTGTAATACATCTAAGTTGTATTTATACAACACTCTTAGATTTTATAAAGAAAAAATCAAACACACATGATCTCAAGAAAACATTTAAATGTAGTAAACTACATGTGTTTACTCAAGATGCCATTCTGGGGGTAAAGATTTAATTTAGTAAGCTTTGACTCAAAATGTAAAATGAAGCCATTAGTGTGTTATTTATTCTAATTATATTCAATTTTAAAGTAACAAAGCAACAACATAAAATTGAAATGTAAATACAGCATATTCAAGAGGGATTTCCTGGGACTATTTATGACCATATTTCTATAAAAACATTTACTACACATATGATTTGGAAGCAGTCTGTCACAATGGGGTTGTAACCACTATAGCAATTAATAAATTTGGGGTAATTTATTTTCAAAGTACCCATATTACTTTGTCATTTAAAAGAAACTTTCGTAGAGAATGTAGTTAAATATAAATAATAAGCATTATAGTATAAGACAGTGATTTTTAAACTGCATTGGCCAAAACATTACAATTCCAAAGGAAACTTATTAGGTTCTTTCTTAAGTTATTATTAATGGAAAGCCTACTCTGAGTCTATTTTATCACTTCCAAAACTGTCAGAAGGAAGGATACTTCTAGGCCATAGCAAATAATGTCCAAGGGTTCTACAATCCTAGAAACAAAAAACCCCACTAATTTGAAAGAATTTTGTCTAGCATAGTCAACATTCAACACTTAAGATAAAACTGGTAACCTAAAGTGCCAAGCACTTCAGAATATCCTCACATAAGTGGGTTTTCCCTTTTCCTGAATTTGCCAACGAATGTTCCCATCACTACACTGATACTGGTTCCTTCTGACATTCCATCCTGGCTAATATGAGCTCTAGTAGAACCATTTTAGTAAATAAGTCCTATCTTACAATAGAGCTGAGGCAATACACTGTATTGGATACTAAAAGATAAAGAAGAGAACCCTTCAGATACTGGTAAAACAAAACTAACATAATTGAAATTACAAGTTTAAAAGAGAAAACATCCTTGACAGAATTGTTTTTGTTTTTGTATCTTGGTAAGTAAAATATACTAGAATCAATGGGATAAAAATAAACATTTTAAATATTTTATAATTATTTAAGAATGCATTTTATTTACACAGTTACTATCAGAGTGTATATCAGAATCTTATTTACATATCACATTCAGAATTCAAAAAAATTTTTTAATTTTAAGGATGTTAGACTCATATTGCTATGTAATTTTCCTACAGCAATCTAAGCCATGAAACATTTCAGTACTGTAGATACATTCACACTATTCTAAACTACCTCTTTATTTTTTCAAGTTAAGTCATAATACCTAGCTCTCCCATGTATGAATTTTTCTAGATCTAACTTTTTTCAATTAAGGTAAAATCATTACATTAATAATTCTCAGGTAAGGGCAGCCCTGGTGGCTCAGCAGTCTAGCACTGCCTTCAGCCCAGGGCCTGATCCTGGAGACCCAGAATCGAGTCCCATGTAGGGCTCCCTGCATGGAGCCTGCTTCTCCCTCTGCCCGTGTCTCTGCCTCTCTCTCTCTCTCTCATGAATAAATAAAAAAAATATTTAAAAAAAATAATTCTCAGGTAAGAATACAAGGTCTACCAAGGAGTGGGTATTTAAATTTTTTAATATATGAATAAATTATAAAATTTAAAAGCAAGTAATTCTTTCTTTTAAAGAACTATAAAGGGGGCAGCCCGGGTGGCTCAGTGGTTTAGCGCCACCTTCAGCCCAGAGTGTGACCCTGGAGACCCGGGATCGAGTCCCGCATCAGGCTTCTGGCATGGAGCAGGCTTCTGGCATGGAGCCTGCTTCTCCCTCTGCCTGCTTCTCCCTCTGCCTGTGTCTCTGCCTCTCTCTCTGTTTCTCGAATTAATAAATAAAATCTTAAAAAAAAAATAAAGACCTATAAAGGGTAGTAGTCTCTGTCTCCTCACTCTATACAGAATTTTGCAATGCTCCTAAAATAACAATGAAGCCCTAGTTTGTCCACCCATGTTTTTCTAACCAATGACCCATATACATTAAACTTCTCTCCATTTTCTGAATATGCCATCCTCTTTTATACTTCCACTCTGCACCTTCTGCCTCTACCCAAAAATGCAGCTCTATCCTCTTCTTCCTCTAATAAAACTACTCACACCATGAGACCTAGGTAACCTCCAGGGCTTTCCAATGGTCAACAAGCAGATAATCATTCTTGTGATTCCAGGGCCACCCCTGTACTTAAAATGCTGTTAGTATTCTCCCACTCCATGACAATTCTCAGTTTAAATGTTTTTTTTTTTTTTTTTTTGCTCTTTCACTAGATTTGGCTCCGAGAAAAAGGATTATGCCTTATTTATTTCTGTAGCCTCAAATCTAGCACTAATGCCAGGCATGTTGACTAAATAAAAAATAAGCAAGCAAAGGAACATATTATTAAATCTTTCTTTGTAACTCAGTAGCTATAGCGTAGTACTACAGTGCAATGTACAGAAATGCAATACTTTGTATGCTACTCCAATATCCACTGAATTAGATAATCTCATGATTTAGAAGAACATTTTAAAAATATATAAACTATTAACATAATGAATAAAAAGTAAATAATAAAAGTGAAACAATGCTTTAATAAATAGTTTAAACCATGTCTTTACATTTAACCATTTTCAAACATTTCAGTTTTTTAAAAGATTTTATTTATTCACTTATTTGGAGGAGAGGGACATACAACCAGAGAGGGGGAGAGGGAGAGGAAGGGGAATGAATCTCAGGCAGACTCTGTGCAGGACCCTGAGATCATGACCTGAGCTGAAACCAAGAGTTGGATGCTTAACCGACTGAACCATCTGGGTGTCCCCATTTTCAACTTTCAAAGTTGAGGCATCATTTTATTTTATATAGTAACAAAAATACCAACCAAATTTTCCTAAGTATCTTTTTATCTAAGTCTAGTCACAGATGATAGTTCTACTACCTAATTTGGATTAATATAGACAGTATTTAAATTTTCTAAATCAAAATTTTTTAAGGTTCATAGGCTGATGGCAGTCACTGGGAATCTATAAAGTGATCTGTAGGTTGGCAGTTTGATTATCATGCTCATTCAACAAGAGCCTGACACTTGCCCAATATTTGCTGGTTTTCTCAACTTGTTAAAGAAATTAATGATATATTATTGGGCATATTTAACAATTACAGTGAATCTTCATTAAAATATACCTTTAATTAACAGTTTGCCTATGCACAAAAACAAGACTATGAATGCCAATAGCTCTTAAGAAATACTTTCTAATTGTCTAGAAAACTTGCGCTTCTAAGTAATTTACTTGTATTTTCTAGTAGTTATAATAAAGATTAACTAGCTTTTACTATTTATAAATAAAAGTTGAAAAACCTATACAGAGAACATCAGTGATGACTTAGAATAAAAATCAGTGTAAAGGAGATAACACTCTCAAATACCAAGAAACTTGCCATGCATTTTACAGAGATTCTTTACTCTAGACCCTATCTAATTACTTGTGGTCTTAAGCTATTCATTTATAAGTTGGCTAAAGTAACCAGTAAACACTCCTTTGGGGCATATCATTTGTAATAGTGATTTATTAGTCTGCTGCCTCCTGGTATTGGTCTGACCCTGAGTTTATAATTAGGCTGCATAATGTGGATACAGAATGGTGGCTCACCATCTCACTTTATGAAAGGGTATGAACATATAAAATGGAATGGTTTAATTAAATGAATTGAGAATGCTGATTTCACCTATAGAGCTTTAAAACATTATTATTTATCAACATCATAATAATATGTTTTAAAAGCTTGTAGCTACAAAAATTCTGTATTGTGTATAAATATATTATTTCTCATTTATTAATTAATTCAACTTACAGTTACTCCTAACTGGGAGTACAATGGTGATGTAAACAGATAAATGTTTTCTTTATCTTCTGGAGCTTAACATTCAGAGAATGGAAGAGAAACGTATTAACAGTCAATTATAATGTAAGTAGACATATGCAAGCTAAAGAAAAAGTGTAATCTACATAGATTTAAAAGTTATATTTCAAAAAAAATAAAAATAAAAAAGATAAAAGTTATATTTCATTCTTTTTCCTCCAAATCCTATGGAATAATATTCTCATATATTGCTTCCAACCTTTGCTCTTAAGCAACTCTGACTCGCAGTTTGTAGTCACAGATTTCCCCAGAGGAAAATTCTGAAAATAACACCTAGTAATGTGGTGCCATGTTCATAGTGGATATTCAATATGCATGGTAAGTACTCAATAATTATTAACCATTAATGAAAAGTCACAAGTGACTAAAACATGAGACTATATTTCTTCCTAGACAAATAATGCATTGCTCAATAATCTAAGACATTAATCAAGAACTGAAACTATAAAACTTGGCTGTTGACTCCTAGGAATTCATTCTAAAGAAATAATTAGGTAAGTATATAAAAGTATAAGTAGAAAAATGTTTGTTGCAGCATTACCTATAAGAGTAAGAAAAGAAAAAGAAAGAAAGGAAACTGAAAAAACACAGAATTATAGAGTACTGGCTAAATTAATTAGGATTTATCCATACAACAGGATAGTATGCAATCATTAGAAATTTATACACATACATACACACACAAAGAAAGATGACTACGATAATTTGCAAGTACAGTAAATTTTTAAAACTCACCTGAGTAGTAAGATCCCATATGGGAAAAAACTAAAAATTTAAAATTCTAACTATATGTGTATGTGAATACACATATAAAAAATATCAAAAAACGCCATAATATTAACAATATTAATATCTTTAGGACAATTCTTATTTTCATCCAAAAACTTGTCTTGTCTCTAAGTTTCTATAAATTTTTTTAAAATCAGAAAAAATAAAGCTATTTCCACTTTGATTAAAAACAATTTCTTACTACCCACCAAAGACAATAAAACCTGGCTATGTCAAATAATTTGTAGGAAACTTTAAAATTGGATCAAATGTGGGTTGAGATAACTTGGTGCTATTGGACTGAAACAGAGACAATATGGTTAAAACATCAGAATCTGGAGTCAGGCAAAACTGGATTAATTTTACTGCAGTTAAATCTATGTAACATCAAGCAAGGTTCTGTTTTTTAAGTTTTTTACACCTTGGATTCCTCATCTGTAAAACAGAATATTAGCACCTACCTCGTAGAGTAGTGACTAGGTAGATAGTAACTACAAAGCATTTAGAAAAATGCTCTAGTTTATGTTAAGCATACACACATATCCCTAAATAATAAAGTTTCAAAGTTAGTTTCTACAAGATCCACAAACATTAATATTGGATGAACACTGATATATGTCTTATATCTCCTAAATATTTGTTCTCCATTTTTAATAATTATCCCAGTGTCTAAATAATTTAAGTGGCAAATTCCTCTGCCAGTGTTTTATTACATGTTCTATGTGGAAAAAATTCAGTTTTGCATAAGTGTATAAGGAAAAGTTAAAATCCTTTTCTTTCCTTTTCTTTCTTCCCCATTCTGACATCATTTCTTTGAATCTTATGCCTGTGCCTGATTCATTTGGTGGCTTAATTTTCCCAAATGGGATCAAACTGAACATTGTGACCTGCACTTTATCTCATATATCATGGACAACTTTCCCTATCATTCTTTGTATTGCTGGACAGTATCCCATTATATATCATTATTTAACTATTTCCATATTGATGACCATTTATATTGTTTCCAACTTTTCAGTAAGGCAAATAATGCTGCAATGTACATCTACAAACATATGCCTTCTAGAAACTGCAGATACTTTTTTATGAAATTGGGTCTCAGAAGTGGATTGTTAGCTTCTTGGCCTGTATTCCCTAAAGAACAGAACCTGAGGAAAACTTCCAAACTAAGGAATTCTTAGGAGGTGAAATCCCAAGACATGAAGAATGAGAAGGAAAAGGGTTAGGTAAGGAAGGTAAGGAAGAGAAGCAAATAAAACATGATACTGTTACTGAGCTGGCTTCATTGACCTAGGTAAGAGACGATATGTTTGGGGCACTTGGGTGGCTCAGTGGTTGAGCATCTGCCTTTGGCTCAGGGGTGATCCCAGGGTGGCTCAGTGGTTGAGCATCTGCCTTTGGCTCAGGGGTGATCCCAGGGTCGAGTCCCACATCAGGCTCCCTGCAAGGAGCTTGCTTCTCCCTCTGCCTATGCCTCTGACTCTCTGTGTTTCTCATGAATAAATACAAAATCTTTAAATAAATAAATAAATAAATAAATAAGAGAGAATGTCCTTTTGTCAGGCTAAATGGACATCCAGTCTTGGAACAGGCAAAAAGGAAGGAAGATAGGAAAGGTAATTTAACTAGTAGTTCCTTCACATTTCCTGTCTTTACTTGGTCAAATTTTGCCCCCTGACCTTCTTGGCTTGCTACATAATCCATCCAAACAGCTGCTGGGGATAGAGTTTCTGCCACACATACCCCACCCTACCACCTGCACCAGAAGCAGCAGAAAGAATTAAAGCCACTTACAGTCTGGTTAGGGAAGAGGTCTTGATGAATCACATGGTTCTCATACCGAGGGAGGTGAAGTAGGCAGGCTGGTAGTTTTAGGAGGTGAAGAAACCATTTCCTACAAGACTGCTGCCAATTTACACTCCACTAAAAGCGCACGCCTGTAACTGCCTGCCTCATGCCCTGCCAAAGAGCCTTCTAATTCATTCTATCAAAAGAAAAGTAGTGCGCATTGTTTTATTTTATATTTCTTGATTATTAGTGAGATTGAGCATCTTCACTATTTATTGACATTTGTATTTCTTCTGGGGATGGCTTTATTTTTATAAATTTCAGGCACCATTTCTCACCCTTCCGTTCTGAGACTGTAATTTGACTGCAGGATTCTGTTACTCTCAGTGCTACCCTTGTCCCTAAAATTACTTCAGATTACCTATAAATCAAACACTTAAGACTGCAACTAGACTATCAGGTAGCTCAAGTGCAGTACCATAAAAAAATCTTTGCTGGTTATTCTGTCCATAGCTATCACAGAAGAGGACAAGGCAAAACACAACTTCCTTACCCCCAGTTTCCATAACTATGTTTTGTACCATGTAGGGTAGCATGTAAGAAAAGTCTGCATTCCCATCAGTTTGCCTACGTCCTTGAGCTGGTCCTATGGCCAGAGAGCTTGTCATCATTCTGGACAATGACCCCAGCTTGCCATTAGCACTGTTTTTAAACCAATCAAACTTCATTCCAGTGTCCAGTTCAAATTTCCTTTTATCACTGTGGGGTTCTGACCATAATATAACCATCTCCAATATAGAAGCTTTTTCCATACAAGAACAGGTACCAAAAAATTCAGACCCCAATTTGTGACATCTCTTTTGCTTCTTATGATCATTTTCCCTTTCAGGAACTACCCTGATTGGGTTTACCTAAATTTATTTCTGTATTGTATCTAAGGTCAATCCATCACTCCACTGTCTCCCTTTTCATCTCTGCCATAATCTTTATAAAAAGTGAAAGACCAACAAACATATGGTAGCTTTGACTGTAAAGGTTAAAGTTAATAATAGTTTTGCTCGCAAGTTAGAAATTGTGTCAAATAGCTGGAGTCTTACTCCTCATGCACTCTGATGTAAATAAACAGCACTGTCTCCAGAAGAGGGCTACTCTATAGTGAGATAGAAAACAATGTAATTTTCAGACAGTGTCTCAAATCCAAGCCTTTGTAATATATTCTTTTTTAAAAAACTATATTTGACACATAACCTTATATTCGTTTCAGGTGTACAGCATAGTCTTTTGATAATCCTGTATATTACTCAATGTTTAACCATGATAAGTGTAGTCACCATCTATCACCATACATTATTACAACATTATGGACTATATTCCTTATGGTATACTTTATATCTCCATGCCTTTTTTATTGTATAACTGGAAATTTGTACATCTCAATCCTCTTCACCTCTTTCACTCATACTCCACTGCTCTCCTCCCTGGAAACCACCAGTTTGTTCTCTGAATGAGTTTGTTTCTGTTTTGTTTGTTCATCTTGCTTATTAGATTCCTCATAAAGTAAAATCATATGGTATTTATCTTTCTCTCACTTATTTCATTTAAGATAATATCCTCTAGATCCATCCACATTGTTGCAAATGGGAAGATATCACTCTTTTTCATATCTGAGTAGTATTTCATTGTGTGTGTGTGTGTATACACACACATAACAAACACACACATCCTTCTTATCTTCCTTATCCATTAACTTATTGCTTCCCTTCAGATCACATATATATTTTGTCTCTGTAATATATTCTTTAAAATGAAGATATTTGGGGCACCTGGGTGGTTAAGCATCTGCCTTCAGCTCAGGTTATGATCCTGAGGTTCTGAGATGGAACCCTGCATTGGGCTCTCTGCTCAGCGGGGAGTCTGCTTCTCCCTCTGCCCCTCACTCTGCTCATGCTCTCTCTCTCTCTCGAATAAATAAAAATATTTAAAAAAAAAATAAAATAAAATGAAAGTATTTTCAACTTGGTTAATAAAATCTAATTCACACACCTGACAGACTAGATACATATGGAGAAAAACTATACTTTCCAATTCTGCATAAAAAGAATATGACTTAGATTTATCAGTCTTTTATGATTCAAGGTTTGCAACCACAAAAAGGACATGAATTAATAACTTTTCCTTCTTCATAATTCCTCCACAATTTCAACCCAGTTATTTATTCAACATAGCCTACCATGTGCTACATTTTCACTAATTTCCCCAGCAATACTAACCTGCATCACATTTACTTTTGGTAGTATATTAATCTAATTTTTGCCTCTGTTAAATATTATGATTGGTATAAATAATAATTTACATTTGCTTTACACTTTAGGGTTTACAAACACTTTCTACATATATAATCTCAACGAATATCTTCCTTCACAACTCTAATACATGACAATATACTACAAAGCTCCAAAGGTAAATCATATCAAATATTTTAAGATTTTAACAAAGAGCAATAGAAGTATTAAAAAATCAACCTACCATCCCCTTCTTACCTTGCTCCAAAAACAACTCCACATTAGCACTGTTGGTTCATTTTCCCAATTTGAGCTTTTAAAAAATACACACTAAATTTCCCTATATTGTATTTCAATCAATTGCCTAAGCTGAAACTACAATGTCATAAATAAAGTACTCGATCATAAATTTCTCAAAAGACATAAAATCAAAGACCCCCAACACCTACAAATTAAATGCAAAAATACAAACAATGAAAAAGAGTTATATAAAATTCAAGTTGATCAGTTAGTAAACCAGTCTATTCTGAACAGACTTAGTCCTTATTCTCTGTATTAACATTATAACTATGCACCAAAATCATCTTGGTATACTCTTTTCATTTTATGTTTTCTTATAAATTATGGTGCTATGGGAAAAAAGTCAATCACCTTTCAATGTTTGACTGCAAAAGCACTCCTTAGAATAGCAATGATATGAATTATTTAAATACAGGACTCTCTCTGAAATGAAGGCTATCTATAATACAGCATACACTTAAACTAGGGTATATATTACAATATTTTAAATACCTTGAAGATTCCCAACCCTCTTATGACTCTATATTTACACAGCTGATGAAGAATGTCAGGATGGAGAAATTAAAAAAAAAAAAAAAAGGCCTAGAAAAGAAACACAGCTTTTACAATTTTCATACAAACAAATGCTACCTCTATAACATCTTATCATATTCAAGCATTAAGAGGCCATGTTTATAGTGAGCACTATAAAATATATTTATAAAAGAATATATAAAGTTGAACTGATTTTTAAGTCCATGATTGAAGCAGCATTTAAAACCAACTGTCATTGTGTGGAGATGTATAAAAATACTTAACTATTCCATTTTTTATTAAACCCATTTCTCAATAGTGTTATCTGTACATTCTAAGTTTTCCCAAATTTCAGAGCTTTTTGCATTAACCTGTGAAAATAACTTAAGCAGAAGTTTGCAACTTAAGAATTATTGTCCTGGGACGCCTGGGTGGTTCAGTAGTTGAGCGCCTGCCTTTGGCTCAGGGTGTGATCCTGGATTCCGGGGATCAAGTCCTGCATTGGACTCCTTGTATGGAGCCTGATTCTCCTCCCTCTTCCTATATCTCTGCCTCTCTTTCTGTGTCTCTCATGAATAAGTAAAAAATCTTTAAAAAAATTATTGTCCTGCCATTTTGCATTTTTTTCTTATTCTTAAATGATACAAATAATTAAAAGTTGTGACACCCGGTGGCTCAGCGGTTGAACGTCTGCCTTTGGCCCAGGGTGTGATCCCAGGATCCGGGATCAAGTCCCACATCAGGCTCCTTGCATGGAGCCTGCTTCTCCCTCAGCCTGTGTCTCTGCCTTTCTAACTCTCATGAATAAATAAATAAATAAAATTTAAAAAAAAATAGGGATCCCTGGGTGGCGCAGCGGTTTGGCGCCTGCCTTTGGCCCAGGGCGCGATCCTGGAGACCCGGGATCGAATCCCACGTCAGGCTCCTGGTGCATGGAGCCTGCTTCTCCCTCTGCCTGTGTCTCTGCCTCTCTCTCTCTCTCTCTCTGTGACTATCATAAAAATAAATAAATAAATAAATAGATAAATAAATAAAAATTTTTAAAAAAATAATTAAAAGTTAATCTGTCATTTTGGAAGGAAAGAATTGATACTTTATTCTTTTCCAACCACCATAAGGTGATTAAAAGGCTGCACATTTCATCTAAGCATAAAAATGATCAAAAAAAGTGTGGTTGGTAGAGAAGATTATTCAAGATATATGGTTTTCAGCCTCAGCAGAGGTTCATACCAATTTTCCTTCATGTGTGCACGCACATGCACATACACACACATGCACATACACACCTGTAAACACAGAAAAATGTTTATATCTCCAAGTACTAAAATTATGTACTTAATTATATCTGATATGCTGAAATTTTAGGAACTTATATAAAAATAGGACAAGGCCTGAGGAATTCTAACTAGTGTGAAATCCTTCTGTTAACATATCCTCCGCTGGGATTGTTTGGGTACAAAATATATTAACTCTTCCATTACTTCTCTACTCAGGGTTGATTCGTATGGTTAGATGACATTTGGCAAAAAGCTATACTAGGAAAGAATGCTCACATCTTACTGATAGACCAGAATGACTTGCTATCAGAAGGTCAGAAGGTGACGACATCATGAATTAGTGCAGACTCAGCTGAAGCACCCCATCAGGCATTCCTGGAAACTCTGGATAAAGCCAAAAGAGGTTACTTGTTGGTCTAATCATTCCCATTTAAATTTCCCTGGAAGATACTATAAACACAAAGGTGTGTGTGTGTATATGTGCATGTGTGTACATGTGCATAATCAATCATTGTAAAAATAATAAAATCTTCTAATTCCATTTTTAAGTGATACCAATGATACAGTAATTGAATTAGATGATTTCATGATTTTACATTCATCAGCAGAAATGCTAGAGGAAGGAGGTAAAAACTAAATGATCTTGAATTTACTGAGAAAATCACATTCCAAAGTGCATCAATTGTTTAAAAATCTTAGAAAATGACATATAATTAATCATTATTATTATAAGATTTCAGCAGGATTACAGCATTAGTTTATGCTAAGTAATGCAGCTTGAAAAGGCTCAATAAATCTTAGCTAAACTAAATCTCAAAGGACAAATTAACATAGTCACCTCTAGTTTTACAACATAAATAGATCTGAAAAGAAAACAAAGACTATAGCACTTGAAAGTATAGAAATCTAGTACAGTACTAGAGTAATTATTCCAGAATAATAATTCCATAGAAAATACACAAGACAAACCCTCTATGAACTATAAAAATACGTAGAAAGGACATGAAGATTAAAATAGTGATAAAAATGATAGCGATGTACATATATTAGATATTTTAAGTATTCAATCTCTCAATATAAAAAATTGTGCACATGATCCAATTTTGGGGGAATGCGAAGGGATATCAACCTTAAAATTTATCCATCAAGATTACCAGAGGGGATGCATGAAGTAGATGGATGGGATTAGGAGTACACTTATCTTGATAAGCAGTGAGTCATATATGGAACTGCTGCATTACCACACAGTACATCTGAAACTAATAAAACACTGTATGTTAACTACATTGGAATTAAATTTTAAAAATTATCCATCTAGGTTTAAAACTTTTAATATCCAAAACAGTGTTCAGAATTTTAAAAAACTTTAAATAGGGGACAATTCCAAGCATTTTTTTTTAAGTAAGCAATACAAATAGTTATTTGGGATGCAATGTTAACACCATATGTAAAAACAATGTTGCTATTTTTTAAGCTTTAATGTATCTCATTTCTTAGTAATACCATCAAACTCCTTAGCTACAATTACTGATATTGAATGCTAAATGACAGCATATAGTACTAAGGAAATTTAAATACACACATAAGACCCATATTCATATATACAACAAATAAACCATCATCACCAAAATAGAAGTTCTAGATTCACTGGATGAAAATTTTATAATCTTATACCCGTATTAAGAAGTTAGGTTAATTATGTCTATATTGATATTAATTTATATGCACATACACAGTCATTCTAACACATAAGGTTAAAACTCTGAAACTGTAATATTTAGTCCATGTTAAGATTTCTCCTCACTGTAAATCCAACATAGAATTAATACTTCTAAATACTTTCGAACACTGTAAATTCTTACCAAAAACAAACAAAAAAAAATTAGAGATTTCAGTTTCAAAACACAGAGAAAGATCACTTTTCAAATATTTTGTAATTTCCAATTTACTAATGATTCTGTTAATATTCACTTATATCCAGCGTAAAATACAAGAAGTAACACTGTGTTGTCAAGAAAGAGTACATAGCTATAAAGCCATATGAAACAAATCTGGTATCTATTTTTCTTCCAAAAGTTTAAAATAAGTTATTAAACTGGCTTATAATACAACTGAAACCTAAACTTGGTTTTAAAAGGGTAGACAGTCCTAGAAAAGAATATCAGGCTCCAATATAACAGGGTCAAATATTTGATGAATATTTGAGGAAAAGACAGAACATAAAAACAAAATATAGCCATAAAAAGCTAAAATCTTCTAAGAAGAGCAATGTGATGTGTAGGCAAAAGAATGCATACCATATATCTAAGTTAAACCAGTCTAGGTCTGAAACTCTTTTGTACTTTCTAGCTATTAGCTAGCTAATGTCTTGGTTCCATTACTTAACCTCTGTGAGCCTTAGTTTCATTGTCTGTGAGAGAAGAATAATAATACCTACCCTACAGAACTAAAAATAAAAGTACTGAGACTAATAGAATCTTTTAATTTCATATATATATATGAAGTATATATAGAGACATACACATATATATGCATACATGAGTAAACTTGTACAAAAGATACATACTGTTTTGGCACAGACTATATTAGGATAGTAATAAAACATTAAGTTTATGGTATATAATTTCACTGACTTTTGTGTTATTATATTTTTAAAATAAATGGGGAACAATAAATTATCTTCCTTCACTGGGTTTCAAATTCAAATCCAAATTAACAGGGATCCCTGGGTGCGCAGTGGTTTGGCACCTGCCTTTGGCCCAGGGTGCGATCCTGGAGACCCAGGATCGAATCCCACGTCGGGCTGCCGGTGCATGGAGCCTGCTTCTCCCTCTGCCTATGTCTCTGCCTCTCTCTCTCTCTCTCTGTGACTATCATAAATAAATAAAAATTAAAAAAAAATTAAAAATCAAATCCAAATTAACAGAATTTTCAATTTAAAACAACCCAGTGTAACAAATACTATATGATGGGAAAATTCTACAGTAAAAATTTTATGTTAAAATGAGTAGGTGGGGCAACCCAAGTGGCTCAGCCGTTTAGCGCTGCCTTCAGCCCAGGGTGTGATCCTGGAGATCCAGGATGGGGTCCCGCATCAGGCTTCTGGCATGGAGCCTACTTCTCCCTCTGCCTGTGTCTCTGCGTCTCTATCAGTTTCTCAAATAAATAAATAAAATCTTTACCAAAAAAAAAAAAAAGACTAGATGGAGACATCTCATTAAAAAAACAAACCCTAAAAACTTTTGTTCCCTAAGTATATTTCCATTTTGCCTAATTTAAAACTATAGATTATTTGGGGCACCTGGGTGGCTCAGTTGGCTAAGCATCTGCCTTTGGCTTAGGTCATGATCCCACAGTCCTGGGATGGAGCCCTCTGTTGTGCCTGCTGCAGCGGGGAGCCTGTTTCTCCCTCTCCCTCTGCTGCTCCCCCTACTTGTGTTCTCTAGAATGTGCCCCCCCTCTCTTTCAAAGAAATACATAAAATCTTTAGAAAAATAAAATTATAAATTACTAAAATTCCACTGAAGTTTTTTTTCAAATATATGAAATATTCAACCTAAAGCGAAATTGGAAAACTGTGGAGGATGACAACACTTACTTACAATGTCCAGACACTGCAAGAAGAAATACCAGAACTAATACCCATTATATATCAGAATCTGGTTCTAAGGCAATTCAATCCCACTAATATCAATGAAAATATTAGAAGTTCATCCCAAGATAATTTTATGAGATCTATGATGCAAAACTACAGTGCTATTTAAAGATAGAATGTAAGTCCTAAAAACATTCACATATTTTGTTTAAGTTATACCACTAAATTATTTTTTTAATGAAGATGAAGGTGTCAAAGTTTCTGGATACACACACATACAGGCATATATACACATACGGCACTTCCCTTCTTCAACAGGCAAATAGGAGAGGACAAGTAAATGCATGAAGGAATGTGAAAATACCCAATGAATACAACAAATGATTATCCTATTTGTCAATTCCCCTCTGAAACTAAGCAAAGCATTATACATTTTTTAACCACAAATAGGAACGACTAGATTAAACTGCCAAATGAAAACACACACACATACACATGTGTACACAAGCATTTAGAATTCTATAATTCCCTACTGTGCAACTCTTTATAGTCAGTACGGTAAACCATTTTATGTTTTTACTAATACACCATGCTTTTCTGTATCAGAAATTTTCTGCATTTGGAAACTAATAAATTTGATCCAAAGTATATTCAATAATTATTAGTAATAACAAAACGTGTTATAATACAGTTCTGCTTTTAGAACAAATGGTTTTTCAGTAGAAAAAATAATCTCTTAATAACCTGGGAACTAAAAAAAAAAAAAAAAAAAAATAACCTGGGAACTAGATAAAATGCAGTTTCAATTATTCATTCCTAATTAATACACATAACTTATTTTTTAATTAAAATAAATCTGAATAACCCACTAAAAAAGGACTATTCCTAGATTATTTCTTCTAAGTCTTTAATATCATAATTGAATTAATATACTCAAATGTATAATTGTTTTACTCACAAAGAAATATATCCTATTCTACTGCACAAAGTCTTAAGAATTCTATAAATTTTAATTACACAAAACACTAATTTTCTAACACACTTAGAGTACCAAGTGAAATTTACATTGTGTATTTTTCTTATATCAATTAACCAGAACAACAAAATCTTTTCTCATTTCTAGTTCTCATCTATTATCCTAAGGACAGAACATTTTTGGATGTAAAGATATTCTTTACTGAAACTATGTCTTTTGTTTTTCATGAAAACATTACATTTTGATATATTAAATACAGCTAAAAATCTTGTAAATTTCTAACTCTACAGTCACTGTAATGTACTTCAAACAAAACAAAAACACAAAATAAGCACAATGTAAGTGTATTTACCTTCACAGGAAATCACTGTAACTTAAAACTGTGAAACACTGCCCTCTACAGTCCACTGAATTAAAAGACAATTTAATTTCTCTAAATCACAATATAATAGATTTTCCAGCCTTGTTTTTGAAGCAAGATTCTCCTGCATTACATAATGCTTTTTTCAAAAACAGGTTTATCCTAGGGCAGCCCTGGTGGCGCAGCGGTTTAGCGCCACCTGCAGCCCAGGGCGTGATCCTGGAGACCCTGGATCGAGTCCCACATTGGGCTCTCTGTATGATGCCTGCTTCTCCCTCTGCCTGTGTCTCTGCCTCTCTCTCTCTCTCTCTCTCTCTCTCTGTCTCTGTCTCAATAAATTAATTAATTAATTAAAATCTAAAAAAAAACAACAACAGGTTTATCCTAGTTAAATGTCTATTTCAAATATACTTCCATTTGTTAAGGTTTCTCCTCCTCTCTGGCTCACTCCAAATTTTATGTGCAGCTAATTAGGCATTAACTTTCATGTTCCTGAGTAGGGAATACAGTATTTAACCCAATTAAAATCTAGCCAAATTAATCCACATATGATATATCTGAGAAAATATGGATATAGCCATATAAAAGAGGAATAAAGATACTGCATTCAGAATTCAATGTATACAAAAAAAAAAAAGAATTCAATGTATACAAAGCCTTAACTCGATTTCCTATTAACTTGGCACTATTATAACTGGAAAAGCTATACAGAGCAAAAACAACCCTTCTCCAGCACCACACACAACACAACTGCCAGATCATTTCAGTTCAACATTTACTGATCCTCTTCTGCTTCAGATACTGTCCTGGTACAGGGAATATAAATATAAGTAAAATATAATCTTAATTTGGGTAAATTTACAGTGTAATAGAAGAGAAAGAAAATTTATATTCAAAGTGCTAAGTACAATGAAAGAATGGACCACAGAGAACAGCCACTTTGCCTATCTCAGTAAGGTTCAAGGAATGAGGAAAAGATTTCCAGAGATGAAAGAAAATACACTGAAACTTAGTCTTAAAGGACGGGCATAAACTAGGAAATAGAATGCTAGCTTGAAATACTTAGAAATACTTGGAAGGTAAAATCAGTGAGACTTGATAATGGGCCCCTAAGAAGTAGTAAGGAAAGATGCAGGGTTACTCCTAGGTTTTTCCCTTGAATTAACTAGATACATGGCAATACCATTAAGTAAGAATAAAAAAGAAGAAAACAGCTGACGGGAGGTGAGGGGGTAGTTAATGAGTTCTACCTTGGACTCGTTGAGTTTGAAGCCCTACTGTAACATTAAAGTAGAAATGCTCAGCAAGAATTTCAACACGTGAAACTAAAAGTTAAAAAAGTAGAGCCACACAAGTTGACTGTGGCCTGTAAATGTGTTTGATTCGGTTCACATTGTGCTTACTTTTTTTTTTTTCCCCATTTGCTTTTGGCTTTGTTTTTGCTCACCAAGTTATAGGAAATAATTCTACAGGTTTTAAGAAGCAGATACTATGATGGAAACTTCCCTTATCTTGTTGTTTTTGGTTTTTTTTTTTTTTTTTGCTTCTTTACTTTCCATTTTTATTTTTATTTTTCTAAACTTTATTTAAATTCAGTTAATTAACATATAATGTATTGATTTCAGAGGCGGAGGTCAATGATTTATTAGTCTTATATAAAACACCCAGTGCTCATTACATCACATGCCCTTCATAATGTTCATCATCTTTTTTTAAAAAGATTTTATTTATTTACTCATGAGAAACAGAGAGACATAGAGGCAGAGATACAGGCAGAGGGAGAAGCAGGCTCCATTCAGGGAGCCCAACGTGGGACTCGATCCTGGGTCTCCAGGATCATGCCCTGGACCGAAGGCGGCGCTAAACTGCTGAGCTACCCAGGCTGCCCTGTACTTACCTCATTTAAAAATCAAGAGATGTCACTTAAAAACCTAGAATTCATATCCCATCTGGCACTCACAGCAAAAACTGGATGGAACTAAGGTCCAATTCCCCTGTTTAAATAAAATAGGGCCTGCACACCTCTGTAAACTGCAATCCCACAACTATGTATAAATTTCAATCCACTTCATTCTTTTATGTTAATAGACTTGTCTCTATAGGCATTTTTCTTTTTCTTTCTTTTCCTTTTTTTTCTTTTTTATGACCAGGGTCCAAAAAGCTCTAATCAGAATCACAGAAAAGATTAGGGCTAAAAAATAAATTTATAATCAACATAGGTTATGGTTAAAACCGCAAGAACAGTAGGGAGAAATTTCAACATAAGCTGAATCCTTGGGCAAAACAATATTTAATCATGCAGACTTTGTACTTTATGATATTCCTATCAACTCAAAAGTGGCCTTCACCACACTGACATCTTAATTCAAAATTCACTTTCCCTGGAGTGCCTGGTTGGCTCAGTTGGTTAGGCATCTGCCTTCAGCTCAGGTCATGATCCCAGGGTCCTGGGATCAAGCCCCCTTCCCTACCAATCCCAGCTCCCTACTCAGGGGGGAGTCTGCTTCTCCCTCTTCCTCTGCCCCTTCCCCTAACTCATGCATTCTCTCATTCTCTCTCTCTCTCTCTCAAATAAATAAAATCTAGATAAATAAATAAATAATCTCCCTAATGCTGACTATAAGCTATGCCCTGGTACTTGAAGAAATGAGAGAGGAGCCAGAAAAGGGTTAGAAATACATCCTAAAAGGCAAATGTAAAGACATTAGTATTATTTGAGAAGGAAATTAAAATAATCTAAAAAAAAAAATTAAAAAAAATATTAAAAAAAAATAAAATAAAAAAAATAATCTAAAAACTATTTACTATGTTCCTTCTATGGCATCACCCTGTAGGCAGTATGGCCAGGATACAAAGATGAACCCAATATAGTCCTAAACTTTGATATAGTACTATCAAGTATAAAGGTTAGATGAGGTTCTAAGATGAGAGTTTTAATATATGAGAAGCTGTGGCTTAAAGAATGATTCTCTAGCATAAGGCAGCTAAAGACAAGAAATCCAATTCAGTACCAATAACTGATAGTCAACAAAATCTGAATGACGAGAAAATGATCAAAGAAGAGAAGTTTTTGGCAAAACAAAAACCATACCCACCCAATAATTTTTTAAATATAAATTTCAAAAATTATGATTACCTTTATAGGTAAGTATACTTTATACATGTGAATTTATATACTCCAGTAATGTTCAATGAATTGAGAAGTAGGACAATGCTTTAAAAAACACAGATAGGGCAGCCCCAGTGGCGCAGCGGTTTAGCGCTGCCTGCAGCCCAGGGCGTGACCCTGGAGACCCAGGATCGAGTCCCACGTTGGGCTCTCTGCATGGAGCTTGCTTCTCCCTCTGCCTGTGTGTGTCTGCGCCTCTCTCTCTGTGTCTCTATGAATAAATAAAAACCTTTAAAAAAAAAACCACACAGATAAATAGTAGCAAGTTTTACAAAAGGCTAAATGGCTACTGGACAGCTAAATAACCACTTATTTAGCTATCAGAACAAAAGAGAGTGTCAGTTCTCCCACCTATATTTATCCTCATGGACAATACACAAATAAAATATGAGAAGCTAGTCTGAAAGTCATCAGACTAGTAAGGTGAAGAGAAATAGTTATTAATAAGATTCCAAGTAAACATAAAAGTTTCCAAAAAATCTACAGATTAAAAAAAGAAAAAAGGCAAGAGACTAGATGGTTAGTAAGAACCAAGGTATTAACAATACCATTGAGGGAACCCTGGGTGGCGCAGCGGTTTAGCGCCTGCCTTTGGCCCGGGGCGCGATCCTGGAGACCCGGGATTGAATCCCACGTCGGGCTCCCAGTGCATGGAGCCTGCTTCTCCCTCTGCCTGTGTCTCTGCCTCTCTCTCTCTCTCTCTGTCTCTGTGTGTGTGTGTGACTATCATAAATAAATAAAAATTAAAAAAAAAAAAAACAATACCATTGAAATGTACTGAAAGCCTTAGAAATTTCTGAGTGAAATCCCCATCTTATTTATAATGAACTTTGCTCCCTCTGGTGGCCACAAGAGGTTTTGCTAGAGTAGACATGGAGGTAGAGGGCAGAAATAAGACTGCAGGAACTACCTAGATTAACCTGCATCTCTACGTCAGACAAATAAATGTTCACTTATGAAGACTACTTTTTTTAAAAGAAAGAATTTAGTGTTACGAAGGTAGCCATGCAAATTACGCAAACAGTCTCAAGTGGATAGATACTTTTGGGACATGAAACTGAACGAGTATATGACATGTGAGCAAAGAACTTATAAAGTTTCACTTTAGAATCTTCCATACTGCTTGAATATTTATTTTCATATGCCTATATTACTTTCATTAAAATATTATTTTAGTATTAAACCTGGGTGTCTCAGTCGGTTGAGCACTCGACTCCTGATTTAGGCTCAGGTCATGACCTCACAGTCCTGGGATTCAGCCCCAGTGGGGCTCTGCACTCAGTGCGTAGTCTGCTTGAGATGCTCTCTTCCCATCCCCCCCTTCCATATGTCCTTGCTCATGTGTGCACCTGCTCTCCTCCTAAAACAAATCAATAAATCTTTAAAAATATATATTATTTTTGAACTATAAAGAAAAATACCTAATTTTTTTACAAGTTTCAATGAGTCTATTCCCCTTATTTAGAGTAAAAGCCATAATCCTTATAATAGACTATTCCATGAGCCCCTACTCTACTTCTTTCTATTTCTCTACCCCCCTCCCCATTGCCATATGCCTATTCAGTCCTCCTTGCAGTTTCAAGAGCACACAAGACATGATCCTGTCTTAGGGATTTGCATTGGCTGTCCCACCTATACAGAATGCTCTTCCCCAAACGACAATATGGTTCACTCACTCCTTCAAGTCTACAGCTCAATCTCAGTGAGCTTTTCAGTGAGCCTTTCCTGACCATCTTTTTTTTCTTTTTATTCATGAGAGATACAGGGCGGGGGGGGGGGGGGGCGGAGAGAGAGAGGCACAGGCAGAGGGAGAAGCAGACTCCATGCAGGGAGCCCAATGCAGGACTTGATCCCAGGTCTCCAGGATCAGGCCCTGGGCCGAAGGCAGCGCTCAAACCACTGAGCCACCCGGGCTGCCCCTTCCCTGACCATCTTACTTAAAATTGGTTCCACGTCAGTCTCCCTGCATGGAGCCTGCTTCTCCCTCCACCTGTGTCTCTGCCCCCCTCTCTCTCTGTGTCTCTCATGAATAAATAAATAAAATCTAAAAAAAGAAAAAAAAAGAAAAGGCAACCTACAGAACAGGAAAAAATGTGTGCAGAGCATATTTTTGACCAAGGGTTGACATCCAAAATATATAGAGAACTCACACAGCTTCATAGCAAAAAAACCCCAAACAATCCAATTTAAAAATGGGCAGCAAAACTGAATAGACATTTTTACAGCAAAGACACACAAATAGTCAACAGATATACAAAAAGGTTCTTAACATCACTAATCATCAGAGGAATGCAACTCCCCACCACAATGAGATATCTCACACCTGTTAGAATGGTTATCAAAAAGACAGATGGCAAGCGCTGGCAAGAATGTGGAAAAAAGGGAACCCGAGTATATAGTTGGTGGGAATGTAAACTGGTACAGCTTAACTATGGTGAACAGTTTAAAGGTTCCTTAGAAACTAAAAACAGAACTCCACTATGATCCAGCAACCCTGCATCTCATTTTACATCCAAAGAAAATGAAAACAGGACCTTGAAGAGATATCTGCATTCCCATGTTCATTGAAAAATTACTCAATAATTACAATAGCCAAGATATGGAAACAACCTAAATGTCTGTCAACAGAGGAATGGATAAAGACAATGTGATATACGTACACAATGGAATTTTTTTAAAAAGATTTATTTATTTATTCATTCAGAGAGAGAGCGAAGAGAGAGGCAGAGACACAGGCAGAGGGAGAAGCAGGCTCCACGCAGGAAGCCCGATGTGGGACTCGATCCCGGGTCCCCAGGATCACACCCCAAGCTGCAGGCGGCGCTAAACCGCTGCGCCACCGGGGCTGCCCTACACAATGGAATATTATTCAGCCATGAGAAAGGAAATCCTGCCAGTCACAACATGAATGGACCTTGAGAGCATTAACAATATTTGTTCTTCCAATCCACTAGCATGAAGTGGCTTTCCACTTCCTTGTGTCTTCAATTTCTTTTACAGTGTTTTATAGTTTCTTTCAGAAAGACCTATGTCTTTCATCTCTTTGGTAAGGTTTATTCCTAGGTAGCTTAATATTCTTGGTGCAACTGTAAATGAGACTGTTTTCCTAATTTCTATGTCTCATGCTTCATTATTAGTGTGTAGAAACACAACAAGTTTCTACAAATTGATTTTTGGATCCTGGAACTTACTGAGTTCATTTTTTAGTTCTGAATTCAAGTTTTTTTGTGGAATCTTTAGGGTTTTCTAGATAGAGTATCATGTGATCTGCCAATAGTGTTTTACTTCCTCCTTACCAATATGGATGCCTTTTTTTCTTTTTGTTGTCTAACTGCTGTGGCTAGGACTTTCAGTACTATGCTGAATAAATGTGGTGATAGTTAACACTTTTCTTATTCCTGCTCTTAGGAGAAAAGCTCTCAATTTTCCCCCATTAAGTAATGATGTTTCCTGTGGGTTTTTCATATACAGCCTTAATAATGTTGAGGTATAGTCTCTCTAAACTTACTTTGTTAAGGACTTTTATCATGTACTTTGTCAAATGCTTTTTCTGTGTCTCCTGAAATGCTCATATGGTTTTTATCCTTTCTTTTATTGATGGGATGTAACACATTAACTGATTTGCAAATATGGAACCACCCTTGCACACTGCGAATAAATCCCACTTGATCACAGTGAATGATTTAAATGTATTGTTAGATTCTGATTGCTAGCATTTTGTTGAGGATTTCTGCATCTATATTAATCAAAGATACTGGCTTGTAATTGTTTTTTGTGGTGTCTTTACCAGTTTTTGGTATTAGGGTAAGGTTGGCTAGAATGAATTTGGAAGCCTCCTCCTTCTTCTATTTTTTGGAATATTTTGACAAGAATAGGTAGTAATTCCTCCTTAAATGTTCGATAGAGGGGCGCCTGGGTGGCTCAGTCAGTTAAGTGTCTGCCTTCAGCTCAGGTAATGATCCCAGGGTTCTGGGATCAAGCCTTGTGTCAGGCTTTCTACTCAGAGGGAAGCCTGCTTCTCCCTCTGCCCTTCCCGCCACCCGCACTCATGCTCTCTCAAATAAAATCTTAAAATAGATAAATAAATAAATGTTTGACAGAATTTGCCTATGAAACCATGTAGTCCTGACTTCTGTTCATTGGGAGTTTTTTTGCATACTGACTCAATCTCTTTCCTGGTAATCAATCTACTCAAACTTTCTACTTCTTCTGCTTCAATTTTGTAGGTTATATTTCGAGGAATTTATCCATTCCCTCTAGGTTATCCAACTTGTTGGCATATAGTGTTTCATAATACTCTTTTACAATTGTATTTCTGTGGTGCTGGTTATTTTTCCTCTTTCATTTGTAATTTTATTTACTTCAGTCCTTCCTCTTTGTTTTTTGATGAGTCTGGCTAGAGGTTTATGAATTTTATCTTTCCAAAGGACCTGCTCTTGGTTTTGTTTGCTTTTTTAGTCCTATATCATTTATTTCTACTCTAATCTTTATTATTTCCTTCCTTCTGGTTTTGGGCTTTGTTTTTTCTTTTTCCAGCTTCTTTTGGTGTAAGGTTAGGTTATTTGAGACTTATCTTATTTCTTGAGGTAGGCCTGTATTACTATAAACTTCCCTCTTGGATCTTCTTTGGTGCATCCCAAAGGTTTTAGATTGTTTTTCTTTTTTTTTTTTTAGATTGTTTTCATTTTGTTTCCTAGTACTTTTTGATTCTCCTTGGATTTTTTTTTAAGATTTTATTTATTTATTCATAGAGACACAGAGAGAGAGAGAGGCAGAGACACAGGCAGAGGGAGAAGCAGGCTCCACGCAGAGAGCCCCACGTGGGATCGATCCAGGGTCTCCAGGATCACGCCCTGGGCTGTAGGTGGCGCTAAACCGCTGCGCCACTGGGGCTGCCCCTCCTTGGATTTCTTGACTGACCCATCATTTAGTAACATGTTGCTTAACTTCTATGTATTTGTGGTCTTTCTAGTTTTGTTCCTGTGGTTGACTTCTAATTTCATAGTACCGTGGTCAGAAAAGATGCATGGTATGACTTCTATCTTTTTTCAATTTTTTGAGAGTGTTTGGTGGATTATACATTTCATGGTATATAAATGATCTATTCTGGAGAAAGAAGTTCTATATGCACTTAAAAAGAATGTGTATTCTGCTGTTTTAGGATGGAATGTTCTGAATATATCTGTTAAATTCACCTGGTCCAGTATGCCACTTTCCCCTTGTTCATTTTGTTTTCTCCAACAATGTAAGTGAGGTGTTAAAGTCCCCTACTATTATTGTATTACTATTGACTAGTCCCTTTATGTTTGTTATTAACTATTTTATGTTTGGGTCCTCCCATGTTGGGTGCATATATGATTGTTATACCTTCTTTTTGGATTGTCTCCTTTATTACTACATAGTGTCTTTCTCTGTCTCTTCTTATAGACTGTTTTAAAGTTTATTTTGTGCAATATAAGTATTGCTACTCCAGCTTTCTTTTTTTTTAAATATTTTTATTTATTCATGAAAGACACAGAGAGAGAGAGAGAGAGAGAGGCAGAGACAAAGGCAGAGGGAGAAGCAGGCTCCATGCAAGGAGCCTGATGTGGGACTTGATCTCGGATTCCAGGATCAGGCCCTGAGCCGAAGGCAGACGCTCAACCACTGAGCCACGCAGGCATCCCTCCAGCTTTCTTCTAATATCCATTTGCATGGAAAATGTTTCTTCATCCCATTACTTTCATTTTGCAGTGCCTGAAATGAGTCTCTTGCGGGCAGCATATAGATGAGTCTCGTTTTTTCTTTTCTCTTTTAGTCCACTCTGTCACTCTATGTCTTTTGATTATAGCATTTGATCCCTTTACATTCAAAGTAGTTTTTGATAGATATGTATTTATTGGCATTTTGTTACTTGTTTTGTAGTTGTTTCTGAAGTTTTTCTCTGATCCTTTCTTCTCTCTTTCATGGTTTGCTGATTTTCTTTAGTGATATATTTGGCTTTCCTTCTCTGCATATCTATGGGTGGTTTTGATCTGTGGCTACCATTAGGTTTGTATATAATATCTTCTGCAAAAAAAAAATAGTATCTTCTGCATATAGCGGTCTATTATTAAGCTGATGGTTGTTTAAGTTTGAACCCACTCTTTGCTCCTCTCCTCCCTACATTTTAGGTATGTCATATTTTACATTCCTTTGTGATTTCCGTGCCTGCTTTTACATAGAAATATTTATTTTTTACTGCTTTTCTGCTTCCTATTTTCATTCTACCATTTTTGGTCTCCTTTCCACTGAGTCCCCTTTAATATTTCTTGCAGAGCTGGTTTAGTGGCCATGAACTCCTTTAGTTTTTGTCTGGGAAACCCTTTATCTCTCCATCAATTCTGAATGATAGGCTTCCTAAAATATTGTTGGCTACAGATCTTTCCCACTTGGCACTCTGAATGTATCATACCATTTCCTTCTGGCTTGCAAAGTTTCTGTTTTAGGAGTCCCGTTAGCCTAATGTGCTTGCCTTTGTATGTAACTGTCTTCTTTTGTCTCACTGCTTTTAAATGTTTTTATCATTATATTTTGCCATTTTAATTACAGTATGTCTTGGTGTGGATCTGCTTTTGCTGATTTAGCTAGAGGTTCTGTGAGCCTTCTAGATCTGGGTATCTGTTTCTTTCCCCAGATTAGGAAAGTTTTTAGTTATTATTTCTTCAAATAAATTTTCTACCCTCTTTTCTCTCTCTCCTTCTGGGACCCCTACAATACGAATGTCATTATATTGGATAGAGTCACTGAGCTCCCTAAGTCTATTCTGTGTAATTCTCTTTTCTCTCTTTTGTTTAGCTTGATTACTTTCCATTACTCTGTCTTCTAAGGTCATTAATTCATTCCTGTTTCTTCCATTCTGCTGTCATTCCATCAAGTCTGTTGCTCTTTCATTTATTCAAAGTTTTATCTCTGTTATTCCTTATCTCTGAGTTAAGTGTCTCACTCATGTCTTCCACTCTTTTCCCAAGTCCAATGAGTATCTTTATCATTATTCTAAATTGTCTATCAGGAATGTAACTTATATCTGTTTCACTTAGATCTCTAGCTATGGCCTTGTCCCTTTCTTTCATTTACAACAAATTCCTCTGTCATCTCATTTTGTCTAAGGTTCTGTGCCTGTTTCTGTGTATTAAGAAAGTCAGCTATGTCTCCTGTTCTTGAGGGTAATAGCCTTATGAAGAAGAGATCCTATAATGCCCTGTGGTATAGTTCCCAGTGTGTTTCCCAGGACCTGCTGCTACAGGTACTGACTCCAATGTGCACTACATGTGCTCTGCTATTGTGTTCTGGCCACTTTATCCTTCAGGCCAGTTGTCTGCAAAGGCTCTCTTTGCCTGTTGTGGACAATATTTGGTCCTTGGCCTGAATGTGGTGAGTTGTAAGTAGGTGTCCTCTGGTCTACTTGTGAAGTGACACCTATTCCCAACCACCACAAGAACCAAGGACCTGCAAGACTTGGGCCTCTGTCAGGAAGACATGGTGCGGGCAGGGGTTTGGGTTGGTCTTCTAGGGGAGAGGCCCTACCAGGCTGGGACTGAGGCAAAGCCTGATTGGGAAAGGTGGTTGCACCAGAGCACGGGGGCAGGGCTTGGTGTAAGCAAATTAGGTAACGAGTTTTAGCACTGTACTGGTTCCCACAGGTGACTCTGTGCTTGTGCTGTGGTGGAGAGGGAAATGGCACCTGCCAGTTCCCTTTTTCCTGGAGGGATATCTCCATGAACTCTGCCTCTCTTGGATATATTCGGAAATGAGTATATAACCTTCCCACTGTGTGCCCCAGGTCCTCTTCAGAGTGTTTCTACACTGCATGTCTGCAGGCTGTCGGTCCTGCCTTCTCTCCAAGAGCAGCCTCAGTGCCTATGGGCTCTCCCAAGCCAAGCCCATTGACCTTTAAAAGTACAGGCTTTAAGCCCTGCTCATTACAAAAGTTCATGAAATTCAGGCCCTTCTTGAAGCCCTTTCCAAGCCAATTGCTATGGGAATTCGTTTTGCCCATGTGCTCCCGTGTGCTAACCTGTCTTCCACTTTTTTTTGCAACCATGGCTCCCTCCCCATTGCAGCGCCACACTCCATTTCTCTACCAAATCACGTCTCTGTACTTTCTCCATTCTTGGATGTGGACTCTTCTCTGTCTTTAATTGTGAAGTATGTTCTGCCAGTCTTCAGTTCAGTTTCTGGGGTATTTAGGATGATTTGATAGTTATCTAGTTGTATTAACGGAAAGAGGTGAGCCTAGGGTCCTCCTACTCTGCCACCATCTTCCCAACATCTGCTAACACAATTTATATCTTAAGTTTACATCATATCCTATGTTAATTGTATCTACATAAATCATAGTAGAGGGAGAACTAAAGTGAAGTTTCAGGTGGGTCCCAAATTCAATGACTAGTGTCTATGTAACAAAAAGGAAAGGGAGGTTTGGATATGAACATGCAGGGAAGAAGGCCTGTGAAGACAGGCAGAGACTGGAGTTACACTGCCACAAGTCAAAGAACACCTGTGGCCACCCGAAGCAGGTAGAGGCAAGAAGGATTCTTCAATGAGAGCATGACTCTGCTAACACTTGATTTTGGACCTCTAGCTTCCAGAACTGTGAGAGAATAAATTTCTGTTTTAAACTACAAAGTACCAGTTTGTGGTACTTTGCTATGGCAATTCTAGGAAACTAATACAGTCTATAACATCTTGTGCCAAAAAGTAAGAAACTGCTCAAAGAATGATGGGGACATATCAAAAGGACACAAGAGCCATCTTGAAGGAGCTCCCAGTGACCAAATAAGTAACGACAGTAATGGGTTATAACCCAATGAATTAAAAAAAAAAATACATAAGCATATATGGTACTGATATAAATACATGAATATTGGGAGAAGCAACCAGCCATGGCCCCTGAGCACCTTAAGGCTCTGATTACTCTTTACCTGGGCTATTTCTCAAGGTTGTGTATGCAGCCGGTGACCCTCAGAGATGAGGTAATGTCTTCCCAACCCCTGAGAAAGAGCAGGCTTGTTTCCATCTATTATAAAAGTGGTGAATCCCCAAAGCTCAGTGCTTCTTTGCTATAGCACAACCCACTGCATATGCAGGAATCCATCTAGGCCCACCTGCATTATCCCTGTGGGACTTGAGGGATTCGAGAAACCAATGCAAATCAAATGAATCCCATGCATTTTGACATACCATGAATAATAAAGTCCTTTGGCTCAGACCCAGGAGTCTTGTACCTCTGCCGTCATCTAAGAAACAGTAATAGGCTAACTTATTAGCTTGCAAGTAGGGTACAATCTTAGATCTTTCATAGTTCTTGACAATGAATAAATTAATAAATAGGGGAGAAGGGAAAGCCGATTTTTATAGTGGAATGCCAAATGGTAAATGTAGAAGAAATGATGAAGTTGGAAAACCATTAATGGATATTAAAACTAATGGGTGAAATCTGATAAGGAAAAGGATATTTACAGTCTCAAGCTATCTCCCCGCAAATTACTGATCACAAAGGGAAAACTAGGAATTTTACAGTAGAGAAATTTGGTAGATACCACGTTAAGCAAGTGATCAAAGTTAACATAACCAATATTGGGACAAACAGACATCCTGTATCTCCTGGTACAATGCACTGAGAAGGACACATTCCGTGGTATTTCTCCTAAAAATGTATAATCTGAATCTAATTAAGAGGAAACATCAGACAAGCCCAAACTGGGACATTCTATAAAAGAGATAGCCTATATTCTTCAAAACTATCACAATCAAGAGAGGAGAAGAAGAAAGGCTAAGCAACTGTTCTAGACTAAAGGGGACTAAGGAGACAACTAAATACAGTGCATGATCCTGGATTGGATGATGGATCAGAATGTTTTAAAGTAACTATGAAGGAGATTTTTTTTTAATTTTTTATTATTTATTTATGATAGTCACACAGAGAGAAAGAGAGAGAGAGAGGCAGAGACACAGGCAGAGGGAGAAGCAGGCTCCATGTACCGGGAGCCCGACGTGGGATTCGATCCCGGGTCTCCAGGATTGCACCCTGGGCCAAAGGCAGGCACTAAACTGCTGTGCCACCCAGGGATCCCTATGAAGGAGATTTTTAAAAATAAATGATAAACTTGAATATGGATCCTAGATTTAACAAATAATACTGAATCATGTTAAAACTCCTGATTTTGAGAAAAAAGAACTACTGTGGTAGTACACCACTGATTGGAATATAAATTGGTACAGTCATTATGGGAAATAGCATAGAGGTTCCTCAAAAAATTAAAAATAGGGGACACCTGGGTGGCTCAGTTGATTAAGCATCTGACTTCGGCTCAGGTCATGATCTCAGGGTCCTGGGATCCAGCCCTACATCGGTCTCTGAGCTCAGCAGGGAGTCTGCTTCTCCTTCTCCCTCTGCCCTTCCCTCCACTCATGGGCGGGTACCCATGGGCTCTCTCAAATAAATAAATAAAATCTTCTTTTAAAAATTAAAAACAGAACTCTCATATCATCCAACAATGCTACTTCTGGGTATACATCTAAAGGAAATGAAATCAAGATCTTGAAGAGATACGTGCACTCTCATGTTCACTGCAGCATTGTTCACAATAACCAAGATACAGAAACAACCTAAGTGTCTACCTAGGGATGAATGGATAAAGAAGATGTGGTATATATACAAACAATGGAATATTATTCAGCCCTGATAAAGAAGCAAATCTGTCATTTGTGACAATATAGGTGAACCTGAAAGAAATTATGCTAAGTAAAATAAACCAAAGATAAATATGATCGCACTTTTATATAAAATTTAATGAAATTAAAAAGTCAAACTCACAGAAGCAGCAAGTAAATTAGGTGGTTACCGGGGGCTGGCGGGGATTGAGAGATAGGGAGATGCTGGTCAAAGAGTATAAAGTTGCAGTTGTGTAGGATGAATAAGTCTAGATATCTAATATACAGGCATGATAGAGACACCTGGGTGGCTCAGTTGGCAGAGCACATGACTCTTGATCTCCTAGGTCATGAGTTCAAGCTCCACAATGGACATGGAGCTTACTTTAAAAAAATTTTTTTTAAATAATAATAATATACAGGCATGATGACTACAATAAATAATACTGCATCGTGGGACGCCTAGGTGGCTCAGCAGTTGACACTCTGCCTTTGGCTCAGGACGTGATCCCAGAGTCCTAGGATCAAGTCCCACATTGGGCTCCTTGCATGGAGCCTGCTTCTCCCTCTGCCTGTGTCTCTGCCTCTCTCTCTCTTTCTCTCTCTCTGTCTCTCATGAATAAATAAATTAAATCTTTAACAATAATAATAATAATACTGCATTGATACTGAAAATATGCTGAAAGAGTAAAAATCAGGTACTCTCACCACAAAGAAAGGTAACTATATGAGAAGAAGATATATTAATTTGTTTGACTGCAGTAACCATTTCATTACATGTATATCAAATCACAGTATGTACCTTAATATAAACAATTTGGGGTGTGTGTGGAATGCCTTGCAGGGACTCTGAGTCCAGAGGGTCTACAAAAGAAAAAAAAGAAATTTCTAAAGAACTCATAACACCAAAAACGTCCCAATTTTTATAATGATGATGTAGTTACAGAAAAGAAAGTCCTTGTTATAAGAAATAATGAAGTATTTCGTAATTAAGGGACATAATATCTGTAACTTATCTAAAATGGTTCAAAAAATTTTGAGTGTGTGTGTAAATAGGGAAAACACTACACAATTGATGTATCTAAAGACTATCCAAAAGTTCCTTGCACTATTTCTGAAACTTTAAAAAAATTATATCAAGTATACGTTAGTTAATAATGTACCACTATTAGTTATTAATATATTAGCTAACAATAATATGTTGTATATTTGATATTGCTAAGAAAGTAGATACCAAGGGTTCTCAGTATCAAAAAAAAAAATGGTCCATGAGAGGTAATGAAAATGTTAGTCTGATTGTGAGAATCATTTCACAATGTATAAATATATATATATCAAATAGCACATTGTGTTGTACACCTTAAATATATATAATTTTTATTTGTCAAAAACAATAAAAATAAGTTATGCCAAAATACAAATTTACCCTTCTCCCCCGGCAAGAAACCAAATAAGGCAAAAGAACCGCCTTGACTGGATAATCAACAGCACATTTTTTTTTTTTTTTGAAAAGATTTTATTCATTTACTCATGAAAGACACAGAGAAAGGCAGAGACATAGGCAGAGGGAGAAGCAGGCTTCCTGAGGGGAGTCGGATGTGGGAATCCACCTCAGACCCTGGAATCATGACCTGAGCCAAAGGCACACTCAACCACTGAACCACCCAGGTGCCCCTCAACAGCATATTCTTGAGATAAGACGAAATAGAACAGAAAACACAGTCAAGGGTTTACATTATAAAGCACTGCTCATTTTTTTTTAAGATTTTATTTATTTATTCATGAGAGACATAGAGAGAGGCAGAGGCATAGGCAGAGGGAGAAGCAGGCTCCAAGAAAGGAGCCTGATGTGGGAATGGATCCTGAGACCCCGGGATCATGACCTGAGTCAAAGGCAGATGCTCAACCGCTGAGCCACCCAGGCATCCCAACACTGTTCATTTTATACTTCACTTTATAGTCTACGGAGCTTTGATTAAAATAGTAACTACCTTTACTTGAATTTTTTATATACATACAACCCCGTAAGTTTAGATGGATACTATACATACGTTTTATACACACACATACACAAATGTCCATGTATGTAAATACATGTAAATACAAAACGTCAGCTGTGGAAAAGATTAAAGAGTGGAGCTCTGGACTCCAATACATATATGTCCAAATCCTAGCACTATCATTTATTACCTAGCTAATCTTGGGCAAGATACTAAACCACTCTGTATCTGAATTTCCTCATTTTTAAAATGCAGACAATAATAGTTTCTAATTTAATTCTTAAGATTCTTGTGAGGGCTGGCTCAGTCAGTAGGGCATGCAACTCTTGATTTTTGGGTCATGTGTTTGAGGCCCACATTGGGTGTAGAGATTAGTTAAAAATAAAAAAATCTAAAAAATAAATAAACAAATAAATAAATATAAAAAAATAAAAAAATCTTAAGATTCTTATGAAGATTTCAAAGACAACACATGTAAAGAGCTTAACACATTCAGCAATGAGAACTATTATTACTTCACTGATTTCAGAAACTAGTATCAAAAGAAAATGATGCTTTAACCTAAAAGATAATAACTGGAATATCAAATGTCTTGAGATTGCAGTTATGATATACTTCATATCAGTCAGAAAGAAGGGGAAATAAAGCTGAGTCACAGGAGATCAGCTCAGATGTTTAAAAACAAAACGTAAACAAAACATAAAATTCCTCTTTAGAACTAGATTATGGATGGCAAGAAATGTTGAGAACAATGTATTACAAGAATGATCTTTGATTTTTTTTTTTTTTTTAAGAGAAAGAGAGTGCATGCACATGTGGGGAGCGTGGGGGGGAGCAGAGGGAGAGAGAATCTTCAGCAGAGGGCTCGATCTCACAACCCTGAGAGAATGATCTTTATTTGAAAGTGCCTTTGATTCAGTTTGGCTTTCTCAAATTTATGTTCAATAGGTGAGATTTACATATTTTTAAAAAGCACCCTTACTAAAAAAAAAAAAAAAAAAAAAAAAGCACCCTTACTGCTGTTTAAATTTCCTTAAGGAAGAACTACCTAACCACATGGACTCTGCAACCATTTGTAAGAGTTACAGCTAACAGGGGCACCTGGGTGGCTCAGTCACTTGAGTACCCACTCTTGGTTTTAGCTCAAGTCATGATCCATGGGTTGTGAGATCAAACCCAAAGTCAGGCTCCAGGCTCAGTGAGGAGTCTGCTTGAAGATTCTCTCCCTCTGCCCCCACCCCAGTTCCTGTGCACCCACACATTCTCTCTCTCTCTCCAGTAAATAAATAAATCTAAAAAAAAAAAAAAAAAAAAAAAAAAGAGAGAGAGTGCTGGTTAACAGATTTTTATTTAGTAATTAAGGTATTGAAGGTAAGAAATCATAAATTCTGTCATTTATCAGAACTTACAAACTCAAACGCCTACATAGGCCAGGCATCAGAAACAATCATGCAAAATCAACAGGGAAGAAAGAACTAAGACCACTGATACTGAAGAGTAAAGTACTCACTGAAACACATTCAAACTCAGGTTTTGTTTTGCTTTTTAAACATTGTGGCATATGTGTTCAGGCTGTTCAGCTCAGAGGGACATGTGCTTTTACCACTGAATTTCAGATACCAAGTCCTTAGGACCTTTACAATAGATACACATTTGTATACAAACTTGATGTTTCATAAAAGATATTAACAAAACGGAATATTTCTGAAAATATTCTCGTACATCAAAAACATCAGGAAATGTTTCAGTGACTTCAAAAAGGTAGTCATGCTCAGCAGGGAGTCTGTTTCTCCCTCTCCCTTTTCCCCTCACCACCACTATCCACCCCCACCCTGTGCTCTCTCTCTCAAATAAATAGAATCTTAAAAAAAAGAAAAAAAAAAAAAAAAGAATGTTACTTAAGCCTATGCTTGGTTTTCAATTTTTAATTGAGAGGAAGATGGTACGTTTTTGGAAGTATTACTTACAATCATCAAATCTTACCTGAGGATTCCAACCTGGATCTAATTTCTTAACTACTGCAATATACTCCTGCATTGCTTGGCTGGGGCTTGAATCACCAAGTGCTTTCCATGCTTCCCTAGAGTAAAGAATATCCAAAATGATCTTTCATTATCTATGGAATTAACACAAATGGCACATTCCTTCTTAGCATTAAAAAATTGGTATGCACATTTTAAGAATGTGAGACACAGATATAATAAGCCATAGATGAGTAGTTCTCTTTTTGCATTCACAATGGTCTATACCAACACACACCTTATACCCCGTCACCAAAGGAGCCTTTTTAGACTTTTTTTTCCCTAATCACCCTCCCCCATGAAATTGTATAACACAGATATACAACTCATATATCAAATGAGCTTTGGAAGACCACAAAAAATTATAATACACACAATTTTACAACTCCTCAAAACCCACCTTTCATCCCTATTGAGAATGTATGACCTACAGACCAATAAAGTAGTTTCCAACAAAAACAAAACAAAAAAAAAGTAGTTTCCACCTTATACAGCATTTTGGTAACACGCGAACCAATCATCACACAAAACAATATTCCCTGAGAAAATGCTTTGAATTTCTTATGTAAGCTGTGAGAAAAACACCTTCCCCTTCTGCTGTTTTCTCATCTCTAAGCTAGTAGTAGTGGATCCTGAGGCAAGAACTTCAAAAGTGAGGAGTGGTAAAGACAGAAGTAAGAATTCTATTGAGTAAGAAGGTAGGGACTACCTACAGTGTAAAAACCAAGAGCAATATTTTAGTCCCGTGCCCCCTTCTGAGTCATCCTCTGTTTCTTTTTTCTGCAAGCTGCCAAGACAGGCTCCTTCTTGGTTTTGCCCTGCCAATTCTTTCTACATTCAACCAGGAAGTAGATCCACTAATTCACTGTAAAACAGTGCGGTTTTTTCACTACCTTCCTGCTCCCATAATGATATAACATCTTTCTGAAATTTTCCAAATTTATTTTTACTGACTCTCTTGTGGGTTACCTGTATACATTCCAACACACTACCCCTAAATATATCCACATATATCAAACTGAGAAAATTTAACATCAATACTATTATATAAATACAGATCTACCTTCAGATTTCCCGCATTTCCCAATAATGTTCTTTATGGATTTCTTCTCCGAGACCATGAGTCAATCAAGATTCACACATAGCATTGAGTTTCATGTATCTTTAGCCTTTCTTTCATTATATTGATATTTTTTTGAGAGTCCAAACCACTTGCTTTATAAAATATGTCTCAATTTGAATTTTTCTGATTGTTTCCTCACTTACAGGGTGTTCTTGCCCAAAATGATTAACCATGAGGAGAATCAGGTGAAACATTTTGGCATATGTATCACACTGTATCACACTGGGGGCACATACCATCAGTTTTACCCATCATCAATGAACAATTACAGACTTGGTAAAAGCAGTATCCCTTTTTGTCTTCCTTGTAATTAAAAAGTAAACTGAGGGTCAAATTGTGTAAATGCTGCTCCTCAGTAGTTTTTCATCTATTGGTTTCAGCACCCATTGATGATTCTTGCCTGAATTAATATAGAGGTTTTAAAATCAAAACTTTTTAAAATTGCTAAAAACAATGAAAAACCAGGCACGCATGGGGAAGAAAGAATGCTGAAGTTATAAAATTTCATAAATTAAAACAAAAAGCTCACAATGAAAGTTGCATCATGTATCCTCCACAACAGTAGTAAAGTGTCAGAAAACTGTTATCATCAGCAAAGAAAGCTTCTGCCAGAATGGAAATCAAAGCACTGCTTCCTTCACTGAGAATGTCCTACACAAAAAAAGCCAGCTGAACTAAACATGGGCTTAATGACATAATAATTGATTTACATTCAAGTTCAAGCTTTGCATCTCTTTACAGCTGGGTAACAAAGAGTTCATAGACAGGTAACTTGTCAGGGGACCGCATTTTGAGTAGCACTGCTCTAGACTGTAAAGTTAGAATCCATTTATAGTATAGCACTCTTCAAATTTCTCTTTTTTAAAACCCTATGCTTTATACTTTTAATTCCACGACTGATTCTCCAGAGTCCTTCCTCCTATAACTAAGAGTCTCTATTGTATATAGTTTCTCTTTTTTTCACTTAGACAAGGTAAGAGTAAATAAAGCCTGATATGATAAGAAGGAACTTCTGAATTAGAAGTAAAAAAAAACTGGGAACGGGATAATCTTTTTATGGATTCAGGAAAGTAGACTCAGTATCTTTTTTTTTTTTCTCCCTTTCTTCTCAACCGGCTATTATAAGTATTTATTCACTATGGTGTGGGTGGGGCAAGTTATAGAAGAGCATTAGAGTTAAGAAGATAAAATTAGGAATTTATCCTTTTTTTCACCCTTCCTATCCTCCTGTCCTCCTTCCAAAGATTCCTCCACAGGGCATAAATTGTTAGCCATTAGAGGATGCATGACAGGATAGGAAAATCTCAAACAATAACTCTTATCATCACTCTCTAAGAAGCTATTCATATGTAAGAAGAGTATGTCTGTTGTGAACTATGTATATATACCAACATCATGGCATGAGAATCCTTTAGGAGACTTAGCTTAAAGCCGATTCTTTTAATCTCTCTCCCAATTGCCTGTTGTTAGCACAGTCTACAGCAGAGATTAATATAAAAATAATTCTTTAATCTGCTCACTACTTTCTAATTCCTAAACACCTAAACCATTTCCAACAACCTCATTAGATTTCGAGAATTTCTTACCATTTCTGCTTTCCTTCGAAATCAAAGAAGCTTGGTTTAGGAGTATTACAATTTCCAACTTTGACCTAATTGAAAGGAGAGAAAAAAATAAATCAAGAACTTATTTTTCAAAGAAATGCCAGAGAAACTTTTATTTTTCACAGGTATTATGTATACTCAGCAACTATAGGTTAGAAAATATTTACATCTATTAGTCTATTAGAATAACAAAATTTAACATTCTTTGCAAAGGCAAAGAAAAGCGAATTTTAAATACAGGCTGCTTTGGCTTACAGCATAAAACAACCATCGTCTAATACTGTGATACATAAAAAAAAAAAAAAAAATACTGTGATACAAAAAAAAAAAATTTCTGATACAAAAAAAAACTTGCATTCCTAACCTAGTAGACAAATTATATATACAAAGCAAATTATTAATACAGATTATGTACTCCTTATTAGCATTTATTATATAGAAGAATTTTTAAGTGTGTAATAAACAAGCTTTAAAGTACAGTTTATCAGAATTCATAATATTGTTTATTTATGGTGATTCTCATTATACTATCAGCATTTTATCTCTCCCAAACTCCAGGATAAAGTACACTATTTGTAAAGTATCCTATTATGAAACTAATTGATACAACAATAGATGCTAACAGCAGTGCAAAACTTTTCAAGGGTTTTTCAACAATATAAATTCTATCTACTCCACAATAATCTTTTCTTGTTTGTAGTGAATACTTATTTGTAATCCTCAAATAATATTTGTAGTGAACTATATTTTCATCGTCAATAAACATAAATGAAATTTCACACCAGTGCCGAATTCATACAACCCGATTCCCACTGCCAGAAGCAATCTCTTTCTGATGAACTCTCACAGCTTTTACTCCACTTTCCACTTTTACCTGGTGTTAAAAAGTTTTGTGTAGTCTCATCTTCCTATCAGAACACAGCCTCTAGGAAACCATTCTTAACTCCCTCCCTGCACCTTTTATGGCGCCTAACCTGAGGTAGTAAAAAATGTTTGTTGAATGTAGAATGAACGTGGTAGGCACGTATCCAACCAAACACCTACCTTTCTAATACCACAATCCAACTCCCGTCTACTTCTCAGAGACCTTCTAGCCATCTACTGTTACACACTTGAATTTTGCTAAGATCACACTGATGTGTACTCGCTAACCAGACTGACTTCTCACTGCTTTGAGTACTTTGATTCTCATTACCACCCCCTCTCCAAATGCCTTCTCCTCTTCCTTCAGCTTTTCAGTTTTCAGTCCCCTCTAGGTTGAGACTGTAGGAATGCTTGGTCTCCAATGATCTCACCCATCTCTGAAGTCATAACAAATAACATCTCCATCATTTGCTTAGCAATTAATCACACAGCCCTCCGATGGATATTACAATGTACACTTATACAGGAACAACTCTAGAATAAGTGGATGGAGGGAAAAAACAGTGAGAGAGCAGGAACTGCATTTCTTCATCACCATAAACCAAAAGCTTCATTTGTTATGGTAAATGAGCCACATAAACCATCCTGCTAGGTTTGCCATTATAAACCCATTGTAGAAATGAGTACAGAGAAACTGAGGAGGGTTGTCAGAGTTCACACATTAGCAAATCCTGAATTAGGAGTCAGCATTTGAATTTAGGATGGTTTGACTCCAAAGTCCAATATTCTTTTTCCATACCCCTCTGTTTTACCTGCCACATCCTATCTAAGCCTCAATTCTGGCATCTCCAAAATCACTAGAACTACTGGATTATCAGAAACAGGAGAGAAACTATGACACATCATAAAACCAGCAGTCATTACTATTTGTTTTTTTAATGAGATACTAGCCAGTGGTAGAAATAAATACTAATATCTCTATTTCTCCTACAGTTACAGAAGTCTCAGCCAGACACCCGGTCACCCAGCTAAACGTTACATGTGACTGTGCAACTTCAGTCTGAGTTCAGGGGACTAAATGTGCATGAAAGTGATATAAATATCTTCCTTGAAAAAAAAGGGAGAACATGCATGTAGTGATGGTGAGCCATCTTTGGCCATGGAAAGAGATGTGAGGTAAACAGTTCTCAAACTTTTTGGTCTCATGATCCCTTTATACTCTTAAAAAGCGAGGACCCCAAGAAGCTTTGTTTATGTGGGTTGTATCTATCATATTTACCATGTTAACATTTAAAAGATATTTTTAAAATATGTATTAATTCATTTAAAAATAATAAACTCATTAAGTTAACATAAGTAACAAAATTTTATGAAAAGTATATTCTAAAGCAAAAAAACTTAGAAGAGTGACATTGTTTTACATTTTGCACATCTCTTTAATGTCTGCCTTAATCTATTGCAATATGTTGCTTTGGTTGAAGTATATGAAGAAAATGTGGCTTCACATAGATGCACTGTTAAAAAAGAAAGAAGTATTTTAATAGCATTTTCAGATAATTGTGGATACTCTTCTTCAATACGACACCAAAACTCAGTGAGTGGCAGTTTCTTTAAGGTTAGATGCAATGTGGATGCTGATGTCACATCAATGAATTTTTCCTACTGTTACATTAAAATCCTTGGTCTAGGACGCCTGGGTGGCTCAGCGGTTGAGCACCTGCCCCTGGCTCAGGGCGTGATCCCGTGGTCTGAGGATCGAGTCCCACATCAGGCTCCTTGCCCTGGAGCCCACTTCTCACTCTGCCTACCTCTCTACCTTTCTCTCTCTGTGTCTTTCATGAATAAATAAATAAATAAAATCTAAAAAAAATAAAATAAAATCCATTGGTCTGACTTGCACTTTGAATGGATCACACATAATTTGTAACATTCCATGCAATATTTGGAAAGTATGGTTCACTAAGTTATACATTCCTTCCAATGCTGACACATTTCATTATACAAGAGCCAAAGTTTACAATCATTAAAATCACCATTAATCTCACTGAAAAAGTTTTTAAGTATTAGGAAGCTGTCAAGTTCATGTGACACAGATTTGCCAAACCTCTAATTTTCACTTGAAGGCTCAAACACGACCACTGGCAACAAATACTGGCAGCTGTTTTCCTTAAAGTGACAGGCTCACTTCATTGACTTTGAAGAAGCCATCTGCCAAATACTCAAATTTAAATAAACATAGTTTATCTGTGAGTTGTGCTATTAAGGAAAAATGATGTTTCACGTAAAATGTGGATAGCTCAGCTTGCAACTCAAAAATTACACAAGTGCTTTTCCTCAAAATAACCAACATAATGCAGTGTGCAGAACTGCCTTGTGTGTACTCCCCATTTCAAAGACCTGTACTCAAGAGTTAATATTTAATAAAAATCAATAGTTTTTACTGCTTTATCAAAGACATTTTTAAGTGAAATTGGCTTTTTTTTTTTTTAACTGAGTACATGGTGGTAAAAATATATGACTACTGGTACAGTCTGCTGCCCAGCCTTGATTCATGCTGATGCATCAGCAGTTTTACCACACAGAAGAAAGGCAAATATTGTTTTAGTATTATCATGAAAATAGTTCTGATCTTATAGATCTCCTGAGAAAGTCTCAGGGATTCTCAAGGGTCTCTACACCATAATTTGAGAACTGCTGCCTTTGGGGATGGCTGAACTACAGGACAGAAAAAGACTAAGCCCCTGGGTGATCTCATGAAGCAAAATCACCCTACCAGCACTAGATCACCTACCTCCAGACCATTATGTGTGATGAAAATAAAAGCTCAGCAGCTGACCTTGTATTCTGAAACAGAAGCTTCTGTATTCCCCAATTCAAAGAATTGTTCTGGATCAGAAAAGACTGGATACTGGAGGGTATCATGCTGAGTGAAGTAAGCCAGTCGGAGAAGGACAAACATTATATGTTCTCATTCATTTGGGGAATATAAATAATAGTGAAAGGGAATATAAGGGAAGGGGGAAGAAATGTGTGGGAAATATCAGAAAGGGAGACAGAACGTAAAGACTGCTAACTCTGGGAAACGAACTAGGGGTGGTAGAAGGGGAGGAGGGCGGGGGGTGGGAGTGAATGGGTGACGGGCCCTGGGGGTTATTCTGTATGTTAGTAAATTGAACACCAATAAAAAATAAATTAAAAAAAAAAAAAAAGAAAAGACTGGATAAATAAAACTACAGGGTTTTAGGACATGATGAGAAACAGTTTCCAAATCATTAATAATGAATCATAAGCTATAAAGCAGTTACAAAATGTGCCACCTTAACAGAACAGTATGTTCTGATACATACAGGATATATCCAGTGCCCTTAAAACAGAATATTTTAACAAAGGGGGCTAATGGCAAATGCCAGTGAATTATGTGTGAGCAGGTTAAAGTAGAACATGCTGAGAATCTTCACTGTGCTAGTGCTGAAGGGTCCTGTAAAAATGAAGCTAACAGGGATTTGTAATTTTCATTGTCCTGGAGTTTTCACAGGAGTCAATTAATGATCTTTTGATGGGAAAGTGTAGGATAATGTGGAGTACCAAAAGACTGTTCATTGGTGTGATCTATTTGAAACTTCACTAAAAGATGATTTTGAAGCCACAGGCTTATGTGAGGCTAAAAGAGCTATTATGTTAGGTAAGTTTGGAGCTCTGCCTAAGAAAAGAAGGCTCACAGCTCAGCTTATTTTTATCATCCTCCTGGGGACAACTATTTCATTTGGCCTCCAAAATACAGTGCTACTCCAAATACAAAACATAATTGTTTCATGAGAGATTCTGATCCACCATGCAAGAATTATATTGGCATTTCAATTTTATTATTTTATCAAAGATGCTAATCAAAAAAATCAAAGATTTTTAACACTATCTCAGAATTCTGTTAAAAAAAAAAAAAAATTAGGGCAGCCCTGGTGGCTCAGTGGTTTAGTGCCACCTTCAGCCCTGGGCATGATCCTGGAGACCTGGGATGGAGTCCCAAGTCGGGCTCCCTGCATGCGGCCTGCTTCTCCCTCTGCCGGTGTCTCACCCTCTCTCTGTGTGTCTCTCATGAATAAATAAATAAAACCTTTAAAAAATATATTTAGGGGCACCTGGGTGCTCAGTCAGTTAAGTATCTGACTCCTGATTTTTAGCTGAGGTCATGATCTTGGGGTCATGGCATGGAGCCCTGCATCAGGCTCTGCACTGGGCATGGAGCCTGCTTACAATTCTTTCTCCCGCTCAAAAAAAAAAAGAAAAAAAATGTAGAAGAATGGATGAAAATTGCATCCCAATGTCATATCTAAGTAAGCATAATCCTATTTTCTAATAATGAAGAATTTTATTTCCAGATACAGAATATCTCTAAACACCTTAACATGGAGTTCTTGAAAGGGTGAGGGACACACCACTTCCAGGATTAAGTGAGTATACTTGAGACAGAATGGTTACCAGTTAACAGATGACTATAGTTCACTGATAATCCAGAAATCAGATACTAATAACGATGACACTAATATCAGTAATAAAGTTATGTCCTAGAAAGAGAAAGAATGTTCTCTAGGGAATTTGGAGAAAAACAGTTTTATGCTGCCCGAAGAATTAGCAGTCAGACATGTTAAAGGTCCTAGCAGAATGTTCAATAAACTCTTGTTAAATAACTGAAAGTCTCATTTTGATGTTATTGCGACAAGGTAAATAACCAAAGAGAAAAAGATAATCCAGAACTTCTGCAAGAAAGAAATTCCAAAGCCAATTCAAGGGCAATTTTCATTCAACACTGTAATTTATACCGTATGTATCTACAGCTATGTCTCTCAAGTCACTTTAACTGGTATTCATAATTCAAATTCACCAGTCCTCAAAAGATAGTTCATCACTATTCAGTATATTCAGTTGAAGAATACAGAGGGGTCTTTTTTTTTTTTAAGATTTTATTTATTCATGAGAAACACACACACACACACACACACACACACACACACACAGAGAGAGAGAGAGAGAGGCAGAGATGGAGGCAGAGGAAGAAGCAAGCTCCATGCAAGGAGCTCGATGCAGGACTCGATCCCGGGACTCCAGGATCATGCCCTGGGCCAAAGGCAGGTACTAAACCGCTGAGCCACCCAGGGATCCCCTACAGAGGGGTCTTAAAACTATTTTTTTTTCTTAAAAGAATGCATAAGGGAATAGATATCAAGAAGTAAAACAACGGTAAAAAAAATTTTTTTTTAAGATTTTATTTATTAATTCATGAAAGACACAGAGAGAGAGGAAGAGACATAGGCAGAAGGAGAAGCAGGCTCCATGCAGGGAGCCCGATGTGGGACTTGATCCCCCCTGAGCCAAAGGCAAGACGCTCAACCTCTGGGCCACCCAGGCATCCCTAAATTTTTTTAGTGAAATAAAATGTGCTCATTGCTTCCAGTGTTCCAAAGAACTGGAGTTTTCCTAAAATGTTATCTAACTCTTCTTAGCAATTTTCATGTGTTTAAATCTAGATTCCTCATGTAACTTTCCAAGTCTCTTGAAGGAAAATACCACCATGCTTTTTCTTCTTTGCACTCCCTGTAGGCTAACACCCAAGTGTTTTGCACATAAAAGATGTTATACAACTACTGGTTGATTATGATAAAGCAATCATTTTTCCTTCTGGTACCTGTGACTCTTTGAATGCTAAATTAAACATGTCTTACATGACATTAGGATTATTATTCCCAGATAAAGCTCAGAGCCTTAGTCAGAGTCAGGAGCTACAATCTAGTTCCAGTTCCCACTCATCTGTCCCTAAGACCCTGGACAGGTTATCTACTCTCTTTGGGCTTCCGTTTCCTATCCCCCAAAGGAAGGGGATTGTTTCACCTGGCGTTTACTAGCTTTAAAATGTTTATAATTGTATCTAACAGTCAGAATTCCTGCCCATTAAGCCAAAACACAAGTCTAATATAACTAGGATTTTAAAAATCACAATAATAAAACTAGTAATGGTTTATTTTGCATCACCCTTTTATTACGATCACATAATTCTCCTGGATCTCACAATTTCTTTTTTAACATTACTTCCATAGGACCATGTTACTTCCATAATTACCTCCATATGACCCTTTGGCAAGAGTGAATGACAAACCTTATTTCATCATCCTCATTTTACAAAGGTTCTGAAGCTGGTAAAAGCACGAGTGCAAGGTCACTGTACAAGTCAGAGAAGACACGGGAAACTGCCATTCGGTGTCCAACCACCTCTGTCTCCCAGGACAGCGGACAGGCCCTATCCACATTCAGAATGATGCTAATGCTTTAGGAGATGACCACACACACGCGCCCCCACACACACGCAAACTTCATCCCACCTAGCCATCAACCCAAGCACCTGTACGATCAGATTCTGGGGGACAGAGAAGGCCTCTCCTGCCGCTCTCCCGCACGCACCCCCTTCCCGGGGCCTTACCTGCTTGTACCTGGCATACAGGTACAAGAGCTGCTCCCGGCTGGCCACCTGAACCAGGCCCTGGAGGTGCGCGGCAGCCTGCTCAAAGAGCTCTGCCAGGCTCCCGGACGCCTCGGTCTCGGGGCTCTGGCGGGGTTCCACATCGCCGGAGTCGTCCCCCGAGCTCAGCTCTCCGCCGCTGTCGCCCGTGGTGGCCCCCGCGGTCAGGAATGGCGAGGCCATGCGTCCTCGCTCGCCCCGCGCCTCCGCGCCCGCGCCGTGCGTCCCAGGCCGCGCGCAACGCCGGCTCGGGGGGCCTGGCCCACCCGCCTCGGGCCCGAGCCCGACCTCGAGTCGGACCCACGCTCACTCGCTCGCGCGGCCTCCCGTAACTCCGCCCGCCTCCCACTTCTCTCCGGGCGTGCAGGGCAGGCCCCGCTACTCTCGGCGGCTCGCCCGGCCCACCCGGTCTCCCGCGGCTTCCTCCGGCCGGCACCGCGCTCGGGCTCGACCCGGGGCCCCTCACCGGCAAGGGGGTCTCCCGGCGGCGCAGCTGAGAGATCCGGAAGGGAGGGCGGGGGGCGGGGCGCGGGCGGGGGCGGGGCCACGTGCGCGTGCGCGCGGGGGCGGGGGCGGGGCGGGCGGGGCCCCGCGCGCGCCTGAGCACGTGTCCGAGCACGCGCGCGCCCGAGCACACGTCCGAGCACGTGTCCGAGCACGCGCGCGGGGCGAGGCGCGGCGGCGGCGGCGGCGGCGGGCTCTGCGCGGGGTGCGCCCACGTCCGGCTACCGGGCACTCGCGGGGCCACGCTACGGAGCTGCAGCTCGGAGAGACTCTCCTCAGCCGTTGGGACGTCTGTTCGTCGTTGCACCAAAATGACTATTCAGAGTCAGGAAACCGTTCCGGGAATAGGCCCTCGGGGCGGGGACGGTGGCCCCCGGGTGCTAGTGTGGCGGTAGGAGCGGAGTCGCGGGAAACACGGAGCCGAGGACGAAGGTTCCGCCTGCGCCCGCCTCGGCGGGTCGTGTGGCCCGGGCGCCCCCAACCTGGCCTCGGACCCCTGCGCGCGCATCTGTTGCTCGGGAGCTTGGCTCGGACTTGAATAACGGGTGAAAATCCGGGGGGCGGGGCTTTCCGCGCGGAAGCCGCCTGGTTGGCTGTCCTCCCCTTCCTCGGGGCGGGGCGGGGCGGGGCGGGGTCGCCCGGGGTCGCCCCCCGCTTCCCCCCAGCCGGGCCCCGCTAGCCCCGGGCTCCTGGGACCGAGCCTCGGCTGTCGTGTTTTGCAGACGCTGAACTGAAACAGTACGAGACCGCTGTGCCCTAAAGGAACTGAACACAAAACTACACAAAACCTGCGACATGATTATAACAATCAACTTGTACTTAGGGGTTATTACGCCCCAAGTGTTGTAAAGCAAAAACGGAAACACTGTGTGTGCATTTGGTACTCAGAACGGCGTAATGAGCACCATCAAGATTGGTGCAAAGAAGGAGTTCTAAAGAGTGGTTGCCGGGCGTGTGACACAGGTGGACAGGGCAGGAGGAAAGGCCAGACGCTGGGAGAGCTGCCGTCAGGACTCCACAAGCCTTCCTCGAGGTTCTGGAGTCTGCCCCTGTTTGCTCTCCAGGCGCTCACGATCCAATCAAGGGATGGCTGATGGACAAATTCTTGTAATTAAAATGCGGTGATAATAATGACTCACTGAAGCCGTTCATGTGTAAGGGACTTAATCCCGACTACTAATGATAGGTACAGTTATTTGCACTGTGTACGGAGGAAATCACAGAGTGGTTGAGCAACTTGCCCAAGGCTGCACAGCTAATAAATAGAGAAGGAAAAATTCAAACTCATCCGTTGTTTTAGGCAGGGGTTAGTCTGTCTATGGTGTAATTACAGACCATGAACCTGAAAAGTAGAATGAAGAGAAGATGCAGGGACCTTTGTATTTCTCTGTTTCTAGAATTTTTACTAGAAACGTGAATTTAATATTATGGACAGCTTTTTAGGCCGTTTATATGTTTTTCTCCTTTAACCTTTTGATTTTTTTTTTTTATTTATGATAGTCAGAGAGAGAGAGAGAGAGAGAGGCAGAGACACAGGCAGAGGGAGAAGCAGGCTCCATGCACCAGGAGCCCGACGTGGGATTCGATCCCGGGTCTCCAGGATCGCGCCCCGGGCCAAAGGCAGGCGCCAAACCACTGCGCCACCCAGGGATCCCCTCCTTTAACCTTTTAAAGGAATTATTAATAAAATTTCTCTTGTAATGAACTATATTAACAATATTATTAAGTTAATAGGAATTTAATGAATTATATTTATAATTGAAATTGATAAGTTAACATACATTTTAATACATTAATAGATTTCCTAATTTTAAGTGATGCTTCTCTTCCTGAATAAACCCATTCTGGTCCCGGTCTTGCCTTTTTTTTCATATCTGTGGATTCTGTTTGCTGACGGTAGTATCTTTACATCCCTAATTAAAGAGGGCATTAACCAATAATATTCCTTTTTTTTCCCTATCCTTTCTCAATTTTGTATCAGGGTAGTAGTATCCTTCTGGAAAATATTTAGAAAAAAAATATTTAGAAAGTTTCTTTTCCTGTATTCAGCAACAGTTTAGATAACATGAGAATGAAGCAAGCAGAATTCTCTTATGAACAGAAGTATACAGCAATTCTACTTTTATCTGGTGAGAATGCATACATGTGTTCACTAAACGCATGTACAGGAACATTCATGGCAGCACTGTTTCTATTTCTATTTTCCCAAACTGGAAACTCCCAGAAGTCCACCAACAGTAGAATAAATATAGTGTGTTTACATAATGGAGTACCATTCAGCAGCAAGAATGAATTAGTTACAATTACAACACATGAATGAATCTCTTAAACATAGAACCCAGAAAGCCTGATACAAAAGAACTCCTATGTTTCCATTCACATAAAGCTCAAAATCAGGCAAAACTATTCTGTGGTATTAAAACCCAGAAGGGCGCAGTCAATTGTACTGGGTGGCTCAGTCAATTAAGCATCTGATTCTTGATTTCAGCTCAGGATATGATCTCAGGATCCTGAGATCCAGCCATTGTTAAGCCCAAGGTCGAGGTCCAAGCTCAGTGGGGAGTTCGCTTGGGGTTTTCTCTTTCCCTCTCCCTCTACCCCTCCCCCTGCTCATATTCTCTCTCTTTCTCTCTCTCTCTCTCTCTCTCTCTCTCTCTCTCTCTCTTTTAAGATTTTACCCATCCATTCATGAGAGACAGAGAGAGAGAGAGAGGCAGAGACACAGGCAGAGGGAGAAGCAGGCTCCATGCAGGGAGCCTGACATGAAACTCTGAGCCTGGGTCTCCAGGATCATGCCCTGGGCTGAAGGTGGCACTAAACCGCTGAGCCACCTGGGCTGCTCTCTCTATCTCTCTCTCAAATAAATAAATGAATCTTTTATTTTAAAGCCACCAGAGTGCATAGTCTTGAGTGAAACACTGGTTACACAGGCATGTTCACTTTATGAAAGTTCACTTTTATACTTTTGGGGACACCTGAGTGGCTCAGTTGGTTAAGCATCTGCCTTCAGCTCAGGTCATGATTCCCGGGGTCCTGGGATTAAGCCCCAAATTGAGTTCCCTCTCAGCAGGGAACCTGCTTCTCTCTCTCTCCCCTTACCCCAGTTGTGCTTTCTCTCCCCTTACCCCAGTTGTGCTTTCTCTATCTCCCTCTCTCTCCCTCTCAAATAAATAAATATAACTTTTAGGGGCAACAGGGTGACTCAGTTGGTTAAGTGTCTGCTTTTAACCCATGTTGGGCTCCCTGCTCAGTGGGGAGTCTGCTTCTCCCTCTCTCTCTGCCCCTCCTCCTGCTGGTACTCTCTCTCTCTCAAATAAATAAAATCTTTTTTAAAATTATACTTTTCAAAAAATAAAAAATTATACTTTTCTATATGTGCATTATATTTCAATAAAAATATTAAAAAATAGCACATGAAAAAGGAAGACAAGAGCCCCTGACATTCCAAAGCTGGCTGGACACTCACGGCTAAGCCATATTATTGTCCTATTAGAAATAATCTCATGGAATCCCAACCTCGGACAAGGTCATTGTAAAACCATGATAAGACAAGGCAAAGCACTTTATGAATCTGTCTAAACCACAGACAAAAACAAGATCACTCTGTCCTACAAAATATCAAACACCCTTTCTTTTGGCCAAAATGAATGGTTACTACTTCTTTACAAATTACAGCTTTATTCCTGTATTAGACTTCTCTCCCTACAGATAAGGTTTATTGAGATGCCCAATCATAGAATTGCCCTGGCTTTCTCATAGCATCCAGTTGAGAACAGATCTCTGCTATTAGACTCTCCCTCTAGTCATCAACCAAAGTCTAAATTATCTAACGGCTGCTTTGAACACCTTTTTATTGTGACAGCCCGTAGCTCCCAGTAGTGTGTATTCTTCCTCCCTGCAACAAGAAATAAATACAACTGGGTTTACTAGAGCTGACTTCCTTTAGGTCTCCAGCAGAAAGACATTGACATTTGAGAAAGTTTGATTTCTTGAAGATTCTATTAAAACTCCCAAACTATCAGGATCTGGCAACTTTGGGGGAATAAATCAATTGGTGATTTATCCTTGGTAGTTTCATTCAAGCATTTCTTGAGGACTGTAAGGAACTGAATATGTTTTTCCAAATCTAAAGGAAAAAATCAGCCAAGACATTGGGAAGACAGGAGAAAATATTATAATTAGAATGAAAGTATAACAATCAGTATTAAAGATTAACAACTAATATGGAAAAATTACTGATTCAAAGGGATCCGCCGGCAAGTCAAAAGCAGTCCAAAGTGAGCCAGGGAAAGTTAGGAGAGAAGTTGTCAAGAGCTAATCAGTCTCGCTGGTGGTGGTTGCCTTGGTGTACATGTGTTCATGGCCCCCACCTGCTGCTAACAGTGAGTCACTCTTGCAAATAAAATAAATATTAATAACATTATATGCATAGTACACTTTATACAAATTCAATGGGTGATGTTCTGAGAAATACATTTTGGAAGCAAAGTAAGTCCTTAAACTGGCAATTTCTTTAAGTGATTCTAAGTAGTGCTGCTAACTTTGCTAAGAGATCTGAATGTTATGTTATGAAAATACTACCCAACAATGTTTGCTGGTATTTTCCAGTGTTAATATTCACTGAAAAGTACTTTAACAAAAAGAAGTTCAAAGAGAAGATTGTAGCATACTGCAACATAACATCCTGAAGTGACCTAAAACCTGAATTAAATAAAAGTGATACCTGTTTTGCTGCCAAACTAGTCAGAACAAACAAAGAATATATTTGGGGTGGAGGATAGGGGACACCAGGGTAGCTCAGTCCTTTGGGCGTCTGACTTTGGCTCAGGTCATGATCCCAGGATCCTGGAATCAAGGCCACATGTCATCATTATCGTCATCAGGCTCCCTGCTTAGCAGGGAGCCTGCTTCTCCAGCTTGCCTTGCTGCTCCCCCTGCTTATGCATGCTCACTTGCTCTCCCTTTCTCTCTGTCAAATAAATAAATAAAATATTAAAAAAAAAAAGTAAGTGGATTTAGCACAATTCAGTTTTGTAAACTATTGGCCTTTTTTTAACATTAACATTAAAATATTCATAATTCATCAAAAATGTTAACTCCTAGGGATCCCTGGGTGGCGCAGTGGTTTGGCGCCTGCCTTTGGCCCAGGGCGCGATCCTGGAGACCCGGGATCGAATCCCACATCGGGCCCCCGGTGCATGGAGCCTGCTTCTCCCTCTGCCTGTGTCTCTGCCTCTCTCTCTCTCTCTCTCTCGACTATCATGAATAAATAAATAAAAATCTTTAAAAAAAAAAAAAAAATGTTAACTCCTAATATGTTTTAGTCACAGTGTTAAACTCTATGGATAAACAAGATTATCATTCTTCTCACTGTCTCCAGCCTCCTGGACCCCCTTGCAGCTCTTCTTCAAAACAGGCATTATTCAACATCCTCCTATTTTAGTGCCTTTATGTTTACTAGTATCTCTTACTACAACACTCTATCCCCAGATTTCTATGCAGTTTGCCCTCACTTCCTTTGGGTCTTTGTTTAATTGTTGCATTAGCCAAACTTTCCTTGGCCACCTTATTAAAAATCGCAACTCCATCTTCCCAACACTCTATCCCACTACTTTAGCACTTATTGCCACCTAACTAACAATATATTTTACTCATTTGTTTTATCATTTCCATATAAGTGCCAGAAAGGCAGACATTTTTGTCTGTTTTATCACTGTTGTATTCCCCAGAGTTGGCACATAGCTAAATCTTTATTGAATAGGTAAGTGAGTGAATGTATAAAAGACACAGTCATTGTTCTTTAAGGGCTTAGGATAGTAAATGAATAGGGCAATAATATATAATAAGTGATGTGGAGAGAGCATCCAGACAGAAGAAGTAGCATGAATAAAGGCACAAGAGTATAAAAATAACAAGCAATATTGCTTGTTTTTACTTAATAATAAGTAAGGTTCCATAAACAAACAGCAGAAGTGTAATTAGCTGTTTTTCTCTCAACAACACAAGCTAAGAATCAAAACATATGTTAACCTACTCCTAAGAGGAATAACTTGCTTAACAAAGACTGCATTATTTTGCGAATATTGGAAAGAATGGAATTCTTATAGATCAGTGGCTTATTTGTATGTCACTAATCAAATTGGTGGTATTTACCTAGACATAATCTTCTAGGCTATCTGTGGCCTTTAATCCAACTCTTTAAGTGCATTAGTGGGATGCTGGCACACAGGCAGATAAGCAGGTAGAGAGAGATATTAGACTATATTATCTAATTTACATAATCTTGAAGTTCATTTGACCACCTTCAAATACAATAACCAGCAGATTATCCTAGAAGAAGAAGGAGGAGGAGGAGGAGGAGGAGATCACAACAGGGAAATCAGAACTCTGACCTTGAAGTCTTTATGAAATCTGTATAATGAATAAAATTTAATGACAACAAACACATCCTCAAGCTCTCAGGAAGTTAGATATTTCCTACTAAATACTAAGAAAAAAATGTGATTAATTTTGAGACCTCCTCCATCCCCTGCCTTAGTAGAGGCTGGTTTTTTTTTTTTTTTTAAGATTTTATTTATTTATTCATGAGACAGAGAGAGAAAGGGACATAGGCAGAGACACAGGAGAGGGAGAAGCAGGCTCCATGCAGGAAGCCTGATGTGGGACTCGATCCTGGGACTCCAGGATCAGGCCCCAGGCTGAAGGCAGCGCTAAACCACTAAGCCACTGGGGCTGCCCAGTAGAGGCTGCTTGATGATAATGGATGAGCTTTACTCTATACAAATAACAGAGATTTCTGGAGGATGTGTTTATGGATTTAGAAACTGACTTGATAGACTCTTGTGCAATGCTGCTTATCATTACATGGGTTCAAATACAAGGACAAATCACATGCCATAAAGCAAAATAGGATTAAATAATAAAAGCCTAGTATATTCTTAGTTATCAGTCCTGAAGAGATTCCACTGGTAAAATGAACCACAGAGCAGTACAGAAAACCAGTGGACTCAAGTAAGTGGGTAGTGATGGCTCATTTCTGCCCCACATTTGGAAACATTTTGGTTGTTGTCATTGTTAATATATTAGCTAGTACATTAATGGTGCTGCATATATTTTAGTAAATGTAAAGTCATTTTTAAATTTCATATTGTTATTTTGACTTTCTGAAAAATTAATCAACAATGAATTTTTAAATGCTCACTTATTAACTTTTCAGATAATGTAATACAGTAAAAAGTCCACAGGCCAGGAAGTCTGCTATCATTTTTGCCATCAAATAATTTAAATCTTAGTTGGAGAAACAAGATTAGTACTCATGAAAAAAATTAGAAAGTCAAATAACACAGTATAATTAAGTACAAAATCTTGTGGTACACACTGAAGCAAAATAATGATAGGATTTTTTTAGCTGAATATCCTCCCCATGAAAGTCCTCAGTTGAGCTCTGTTACTTTTCACAAGGAGTCTTTTAAATGTTGAATGATCTGCATGAGGCTTGATATGTTTAGGTGGGTGTCCAAACAGATCTAATACACAGATCTCCTAATATGTAATATGTGCATATGTATGTATGTGTGTATATTATCTATTTATTTTTATTGAAGGGTAGTTGACACCCAATGCTGTAGTCTGGGGCTTTTCTCCCTAGTAAGACACACAGTGCTCAGTATTCATTAAATGAAAAGGGAGCTATTAGTCAATTGGCAGAAACTAATTTAAACTATTTGTGGACACATTAAAAGTAAAATCTTTAAGGAAAATATCACTGAACTTGAAACCAAGAAACTGAAATTTTTCTTCTCCATCTCTGTGATCTTTTTCTGGGTACAGTTACTGGTTTAAAGACTAAAGAGTCCAGAAAGTAAAAACATAACTAACATATTGTGACTTCATAAAATATAACATCTTTGTATGAAAAATGAGGCCTGGGGCACCTGGGTGGTGCATTGTGTAAAGGGTCTAACTCTTAGTTTCAGCTCAGGTCTGATCTCAGGGTGATGATCTCGGGGTCCTGAGATAGAGCCCCCTCTGGGCTCTGGGGTCAACGTGGAGTCCGCTTAAGTTTCTCTCTCCCTCTGCTCCTCCCCCACCCCACCACAATCTCTCTCATAAATACATACATACATACATACATACATACATACATACATACATACATACATACATAAATATTTTTAAAATAATAAAGAAAGAAAGGGAAAATGACAGCCGGCTGTGGATTTGAACCACTTAACCCAGGCTTTTGGATGGCTGGCTGTCATCTTGCAGGGCACCGGTGGAGTGGAGATGTAATATACAAATTGACCACATGATGGCAACACAGAGCCAGGTTTCTTTTCTGCCAGTGTGCAGGTTTGCTGGATTATCTTTGTCCTTTGGGTCTTCATGTTTAGGAAAGACATGGACCTCACGCACAAAATGGAACAATTGTTTATATCATTTTTATATCTTTATTTTAAACAGAAGCCAAATCCTAATTTTGTTTCTTCTTTAGACTTAGAACCCAAACTGAGAATGAAGAGAAAAACAGGCTTTCTTAAGATGCTCTTGGTTTAAAAAAAAAATGTTCTAAGTACACTTAATAAGTGTAAGTGTAATAATAAGTACACTTATTATTCTGAATGTTGTAATAAGAAATAGAGGTTATACAGTGTAGAGCAAGATAAACTTAGGTCTCTAAATCTACGTCATTACCCCCTTGACTGTTGTTGGTTATTGTTTTTGCTTTTATTAGGTTTTCTTTTCTTGAAAAAAAAATGCTTGCACCTCACCCTGTTCTTCCAAATATTTGGGGGAACTTTCGGTTTAAAAATGACATTCTGGGTACTCCTGGGCAGCTCAGTTGGCTACGCATCGGACTCTTGATTTTGACTCAGATCATGATCTCAGGGTCTTGAGATCAAGCCTCCTGTTGGGCTCCGGGCTGAGCATGGAGCTTGCTTAAGATTCTCAATCTCCCTCTCTGCCTCCCACCTCGTGCTCTCTCTCTCTCCCTCTCTCTAAAAAAACTTAAAAAAGAAAAAAGTGGGACGCCTGGGTGGCTCAGCAGTTGGGCGTCTGCCTTTGACTCAGGGTGTGATCCTGGAGTCCCAGGATCAAGTCCCACATTGGGCTTCCTGCATGGAGCCTGCTTCTCCCTCTGTGTCTCTGCCTCTCTCTGAGTGTCTCTCATGAATAAATAAACAAAATCTTAAAAAAAAAAAAAAGAAAGAAAAGCCAGACTCCTTTAAAAACACTGACATTCTAAAATATGCAATAAAAGATAAAATATTTAGTATGTATATCTTGATATATGTTTATTGAAGTTTAAAAGGCTCAGCAAGTGAAAATGTACCAAAATTAGAATTCTCATATAAATTATATTTTTGCATTTGTCAAAATATCCCATTGTTGTTTATCTTAATGTCCACAGCTGAGCATCATTCTGGAAGAAATCATGACTTTCATGAATTTTGTGGCACTTAGGCTTCCAAGAGTTGATTGGACATTAGTAATCCAAAACTAGAAATGATTTTTATCATCAAGAAAATCTGATCAGACAGACACACATTAAACAGTTTTGTTTGTATTACCTTAAAAATAGAAAATAACATTCAGGTAGTTCTTTTTTTTTTTTTAAGATTTATTTATTTGAGAGATCAAGTAAGGGTGAGGGGGAGCAGCTGAAGGAGAGAGAAAATCTCAAGCAGACTCCATGCTCCAATTTGGGGCCTGATCCCATGACTTGAGATCATGACCTGAGCCAAAATCAAGAGTCAGACACTTAACTGATTGAGCCCCCCAAAGTGTCCCATGATAGTAAGGCTTTAACTTCCATCTCTTGAAATATCAAATGGCTGCCATTATTTTGACTGTAGAATTAAACCTCTCTTCCTGATCCCCCAAATGAGCCAAGCAAATAGTAATGTTTATTTATTAGAGTGCATCAGTAGTGCTCAGAAATAACAGCACTGTAAATCTTACTAACAGAGTTTCCATCACACACTCATATATGTGCATACATGTCACCTGCTATTATAATTGGCCTGAATACTGATGCTCCTGCTTCTGATTTTTTTCATGATGGCAAGGGTTTTTTTTTTAGTCAATTGTGTATTATTAACATTTTCAAATGTACAGAAAAATTGAAAGAATAGTAAACAATCCCCAAATGTCTATCTCCTAGATCCAACAATCATTAACGATTTTCCATATTTGCTTTATCTATTTATCTATAATTTTTTGATCAGCCATTCGAAAACAAGACATCATGATACATCAAAATCTAAGTACTATAGTATGTGTCTTCTAAAAATAAGAAAATTCTATTATAGGGGATCCCTGGGTGGCTTGGTGGTTTAGCACCTGCCTTTGGCCCACAACGTGGTCCTGAAGTACTGAGATCAAGCCCCACGTCGGGCTCCCTGCATGGAGCCTGCTTCTCTCTCTGCCTCTCTCTCTGTATCTCTCATGAATAAATAAATAAAATATTAAAAAAAAAGAAAATTCTATTATAAAACCATAATGTCATTATCATACTTAAGAAAATTAACAAATATTAACTATCATGTAGTCCTCTGTGTTAAAAATTTCCCAGTTTTTTTCAAAAAGGCTTTAAACAAACATACATTCAAATTACTTAAAACTAAAATACATGGATATATAAGGGTAAGTATATTTGCATATGAAGCCAGAGCTCAGGTCCAAAAGACTTGATCAAAAAAATCAGAGCACTTTACAGTGAAGGTGAACAATCAGCAAGAATTAATAACCATTTCTGATTCTGTGAGTGTATGGGTATATAGAAGCATTAAAAGCATTGAGCCTACTATACTTGTGCTTAGTATAACCAAAAGCATAACATATCAGTAGAAGTTTCCTACAATTTCTTTTTAATTGATATACCTCAATTTCATATAAAAGAAGATAAAAATGGAGTCTATTTGTGATATTTTATCCTAAATACGTAATTTGTTGTTTTCTAACCTCTAAACAGTAAATTAGCTTTTCATGTAATAGTCATCTTGCATAGACCATAATTTTTTGAAAGGGCATGTTATCGATCATAAGCAAAGGAAATATTTAATTATTTTGGTTACATGAAGTTACCGTGCTCTTTTGCTTTTAGTAATAAGTCTGTTTCATTTTGTGTTTCTATGTGTAGTGCAAGGTGACTTGTTTATGAAGAGACATAAGACAGAGAAAGAAGGGATGAGAGAGGGAAATTTTGCATTGCACACAGCCCCAAATAGAAAGTGGGGGACAAGGTGGGTGGACCATTACATAATCAAGCACAAAATGATATACTGACGACTGTTACTGTTATAGGAATTTAGAAAGGAGGAATGTCAGTAAAGACATCAGGATGCTTCTGAGCTTCCTGGAGATAGGAGTTGAGCCTTGAGTGATGGTCAGGTTTAAATAGGAAAAAGAGAGCAAGAAGGGCTTTGCAGGTGAGTGAAAGCATATGAGGAAAGCCATAATAGCACACCTGCAAGAGAGTGGTCTGGGGTAAAGGGAGTTGATTGGGAAGCAGGGAGGGAAAAGGAAAGTTAGGGATGAAATGATAAAGCCATGGTAAGGCAAATCTCACAGTTCCCTAGGATGAAGAAATAGATCTGTTCCTCCATGTGTACCCTGCTTTGCCCCAGAAGTAATTTTAGGTTGCTGTGACAGTCATTGTAGAAGTGTAAGAGTAGCATTCTGCATTGAAAATGGGTGGTTAGACTGGCTTAATGAAGGGAGTTAAGAACAGAGAGATATGGATGAATTTGACATTAAGTCAATGACTACAATCCATCTAACATGGTATTCTGTTGACTATGTTCATTGTAATATTTTTGTTCATTGTAATATTCTTGGGACATTGTAATATTTGTTCATTGTAATATTCTTGGGACATCACGGCTGACTGTTGACTAGGATAAAGTCATATTAACTTATATCATAGTGAAGTATTTCATAGTCATCCAAAGCATCTATTACAACTGAGTAATTAAAATAAATGGGGCAGCCCCAGTGGCTCAGCAGTTTAGCGCCACCTTCAGCCCAGGGTGGGATCCTGGAGACCCAGGATAGAGTCCCAAGTCGGGCTCCCTGCATGGAGCCTACTTCTCCCTCTGCCTGGGTCTCTGCTTCTCTATGTCTCTCATGAATAAATTTTTTAAAAATCTTAAAATAAATGTATTTTAGTTGCTTCCTACTAACGCCTTTATAATCTATCTGGAGCCCAATCTTGGCCTCCCAGACAGATCTACCCTGGCAGGTGCACACCCAAAAGAATTCCCCTTAGGTGGCACCATTCACCCATCTGAGAACTCTGCCCCATTAACACTAAAGGTGTTGACTAGTTGGTTAGTAGGAGTGGACATGAAGAATTTACTGCTGACATCAATCAGAACAGGAAAGGTTATATGGTAGTAACAAAACCCCCTAAGCTTCAATGACTTAATCCCATAAATCTGTGATTTCACCCACACTCCGTTTCTCTGTTCAGCAGTTATCAGAGATCCAACCTGACACGACCCATCTTGACATCTGCTTCTACAATCTCTAAAGCAGCAATAAAGGAGAATGTAACAAATTGTGCACTGGTTCTGAAAGGTTTCACTCAGGAATGACAAGTCACTTGTACACCCATTTCATCAGCAAAGTTATATGGTCATAACCTAACTTCAAAAGGGGCAGAGAAGTACAATCCTACCACGTTCTTGGAAAGAAATGAATGCCAGACTATTCGTGAACATCCCAAATGACATTCATTATCTTACTTTTTTTTCCTTTCTTCCTCCCTACTTTTTAAAGAAAACATTATTTATTTTTTAAAAAAGATTTTATGTATGTATGTATGTATATATGTATGTATGTATGTATTTATGAGAGACACACAGAGAGAGAGAGAGAGAGAGAGGCAGAGACACAGGCAGAAAGAGAAGCAGGTTCCATACAGGGAGCCTGATGCAGAACCCGATCCCGGGACTCCAGGATCACGCCCTGGGCTGAAGGCAGGCGTGCTAAACCGCAAGCCACCCAGGGATTCCTGAAAACATTATTTAATGAAAAACTCCCTGCTGGGGTAGGGCCACTTGCTGAATGATAAGAGATGTGCTGCCTCATGCCCATTATTCTTTTGAAAGTTCATCCTATGTCGTATTTTCTAGTATTCGAATATAATTTCTGCAAATATTGCCCAACCCAGAGACCATCTGTAGTTTATGGAAAATATTAACTGTAGTGAACATAATTGCACTGAGTCACATGTCGGCAGTATCTTCCTTTTTTTCCCCATGGAAACCAGGAGACATTTTGCAATTTATCAACAAGTGTGCTGCCAGATTAGAACTGAAGGCTTGCCTCCAACTCATGTGCTTGTCCGGGCATGGTCCAATTATCCCTAATGCTGAGAAGAAATAGCTATATATTTCCCACTGTGCCTCTTAAACTTCAGTAGCCGGCTGAGTATTGGGCAATGTGTTCCACTGTCACCTTCCAGGAGGGTCAGTTGAAGGCTTTCTGTTTTCAATGTGGGAATGACAAGCATGCCTTAGCAGTTTGGCGGAATTAGTTATCTGATACTTTATAGTATGTTAAGGGCATCGGCCTTGACGTAGAAAGAGCTTTGCACATGCTTGCCACCTATCTCGGGTGTGTTTACTTATTTTCTGCTTTGTAAGTGATTTCCTATTTTGTTTTGCATTTTGCCCCTTGCATGTTTTTAACTTCTCTACCTTCGAATTCCTTTTAAACATGGTTATATGTCATAGGTGAAGACTCGTAATCTCACACTTGGAGTTGTTTTTCCAGAAAAGCAAAAGTTGGGTTTGTCTTGTTTGCCACTGAATCTCCATCACCTGGGATGGGTCCTGGCACATGGTGCTCAATAGATACTATATTGGGTTAATAAACAAAGGAATGACCAACAGATAGAGAAGGCATTATTGGCTTACCTGCCTGGTAGTTCTCTATGTATTTTTTTTTTAAGATTTTATTTATTTATTTGAGAGAGAGTAAGAGCCAGAGAGATCACAGAGGGAGAGGAAGAGGGAGAAGCAGACTCGCCACTGAGCAGGGAGCCCAACACAGGGCTCAATCCCAGGACCCTGAGCTGAAGGCAGATGCTTAACAAAGACTGAGCCACACAGTCACCCATGTTTCTTTTGACCAGTGGCAAAAATTGTAAGGTGCTGGACCAGAATGAGAGACGGAGAGAACTTCTCTGGGTTGAACTAAGCTAACAAGTCCATAGTTTTGCTCTCTAATTATTTTAGTTGCTAGATTGTTTTCATCTCTCATTACTCCCTAATCATAGTCAACTTCTCAGCCAAGCTGAGCCACTCACTGACTTTTCTCTGAATGGTCATCCTCCTTGTTGAACTATGTCCCCCACCCCACAAAGATATGTTGAGGTCCTAGCCCCCAGTATCTCAGAATGTGACCTGATTTGGAATTACAGTCATGATAGATGTCATTGGTTAAGGTAAGGTCATACTGGGGGCACCTGGGTGGCTCAGTGGTTGAGCATCTGCCTTCAGCTCAGGTCGTGATCCCAGGGTCCTGGAATCAAGTCCCCCATCAGACTCCCCACAGGGAGCCTGCTTCTCCCTCTGCCTATGTCTCTGCCTCTCTCGGTGTGTCTTTCATGAATAAATAAATAAAATCATTAAAAAAAAAGAGATGAGGTCATACTGGAGTAGGGCTGGCCCCTAATGCAACATGACTGGTGTCCTTATAAGATGGCCACATGGACACAGAGACACACAATTAGAATATGGTGTGACAACGAAGGAAGGCAGAGAACTAGAGAGATGGAACTGCAGCCAAAAATGCCAAATACTGCCTGGAAACCAGCACAAACTGGAAGAGGCAAGGAAGGATCCTCTCCTACAAGTTTCAAAGGGAGCAGGGCCCTACTCACTTGATTTTGGACTTGAAACATCCACAACTGAGGCAGTACATTTCTGTTGTGTTAAGTCCCCCAATCTGAATATTTTGTTACAGCAGTCCCTAGGCAATGAATGTACTTCTTATGCACATATGCTTTATTTCTTCTATCTGGTCTTCACCTACGTTGCCCATCTCAAGACCTTCCTTAATATCTCTTCTTGGGTAAAATCTCAAAATTTATCTCCAAAATATCAGATTGGCTGGCTCCCCTCAGCTCCTGGAGCACCTATATCTATTGTGGAGTAGATAGATGGTGATGAAGGAGCAGAATATTCTGAAAAGACTGCTCTGAAGGTAAGGAGAAGTAAAATGAATGAAACAAATGAGTAAATTCAGGGAAAAGCATACTGGTCATTGAGACCAGAGAGGAAAACAAGGAGGAGGCCAGGAATACAAAAAAGCTTGTACACAAAATATTTTAAAAGGCAGGGTGAAGGTTCCAGGAAGGGCCCCACAGCCTATGTGGGCAGACCCCATTCCAGGTTCTCTGGCAGAGGCTTCCTCCTCGCTAATGATACTATTCTGATAAAACTGCTTGCAATGAAATAAATATAGGCAGAACCACATATGGCCCAGGAATTCCATTCCATTCAGAAAAGGTCTGAGAAGTAGTTTAGGAAGGGTTGTGCTATAAAAAATGAGGTCGTGAGATAGAGATTTTGAGTTATAGGTAAAAAGCAAACCCATTTTGAAAGCACTTTTGATAAAAAAGAAAGAGAAAGGAAGGAAGAAAGAAAAGGAAGGAAGGGAGCAGGATGGGAGGGAGAGGAGGAGGTACCTTCTGGGTGTGCTTATTATTTCCCTCATGGCCTTTTGGTCAAGTCAATTAGATAATAAATTATGCATAACCATCTCTACTGGCTTAAAAAAAAAAAACACTTGCAGTGAGAAATGATGGATGTTCTGGTGACCCATGTAAATTTGCTCGGGGTCAGAACAATTGTTACAGCCTGTTGCTTAAATTGTTCTCCCTGTCCCTCTTGTCACCTCCTGGGCTTGGCTACCGAATGATTGTTCCACAGAGTCAACACCTACCTCTAGTGCAGCGCTTATCTCCTGGCATTTTAGTTATCTTTGTTGAAAAAACAATAAGTAGCAATCAATGCAGTGAGAATGAACTAAAGAGACAAAACAGATATACACACTGGGATGGATGGCGAGGGAAGAGGCCGCTTTATGGGGGAAGGAGCTGGGAGCAAAGTATGGGGTGAGTTCACCAGCTGTGGGGTGGGAGTCAGGGTGAGGCCAGGGAGCAGGTGTGCTTCACCATCAGGCTAAGTACACCAGCAAATCGGAGCCTCCAAAACATTTGGGCAGAAGGAATATTTGGCAGTTCAAAAATAAAATCTTTTTAATAGTCATCTAATTTATTAGAGTCTGTATTTATTTTATGGTTTATAATCTCAACATTACAGTTTATATGTTTTTCCTTTGCTTGGAGTTTTAAATTCTTTTTAAGATTTTATTTATTTACTCACGAGAGACACACACAGAGAGGCAGAGACATAGGCAGAGAGACCCAACCCCAAGACCCTGGGATCATACACTGAGCCAAAGGCAGATGCTCAACTGCTGAGCCACCCAGGTGTCTCCCATTCCTTGGAGGTTTAAAGGCTTTCGTGAAGCTGTAGGTATTTGATTGAGGTAGAGGAATACTGGGATTCCATCCAAAGGAGTACAGGGTTCAAAGCCGGCATAGTCAGTTCCAACACAGACAGAAGCTTGGGTGTAGACCCAGGCGGGGGGAGGGGGGGAAAGCTGGTAGAAAGGGTGAGGTAGGAAAGCTAAGAATACCAAATGAGTAGCAAAGTGAGCAAAATAGGGGATGGATGGTCTGGAGAAATTCTGGAAACTTAGGACAGATGCTTGGAAAGGGCCATCAAGCCACTTGTGTGGGTGTACAGTGTTTATTTAAAGAGATGGGAAATGATGAATGGCAGCGCTCAACAACTGCCCTCCACAGGGCTGCTTACCGTCAAGGAGACGTCATGGGCAACGTGGGGAGGCTCAGCCGAACTGCGTGAAGGAGTAAGAGCCTAAGAATAGCAGGAACCCTGCCGCTGCCTGAGTATAAAACTGGGCCCCGCTCCGGACCCAGGGCAAAGGAAGCTGGTGTGTGCAAGGGCACTGCCTCCAGAGGCCACCCAGGGGCAAGGGTCGTGGCCTCTGGTGGCAGGTGCCTCCTCTGAGGGGTTTCATGAACTATTTCACTGGTGGGTGCTGGAGCAGCCAGCCACGGAGAAAGTCTCTGCAGCCATGGACATGACACCACAGGAGTTGGGAGCCATCCTAGAAATCCTTCCCCATTTGGAGCCAAATCATTTTTTGTGCTATCACTAATTTGCATCCTGCCTATCCCTGAGGCTGGCGACCTGGGGAAGCCTTCCTGTCACATGGAGGGGAGGGGGGAATGAGTGCCTGGAGTCATAACTGACACTCAGAGATACTGGCTTTGTAAACTCAGCGGGTACAGATTAATCAGAATGTGCTAGAGCTACTGCAGGTGAGTCAGCTTGACCTAACTTAATCAGTCAGTGATAAACAGCTGCTGGGCAGAGGCTCAAGAAAGCCTTCATATCAACGCTTGGCTCTGGTTTGGTTAGTTCAATAACTGGAGGTATTTCCCCGGTTCCTTCCGGTGACAGTCATGCATATGTTAGGGTAACGTGGATGTTGCTAAGTCGACTTCCCTTCTGAGGCCGCTCTTGCCTTTGATACTCACTGTGGAACTACTGTGCTCCTTCAAGCCTCCACCACCTCTGACTCTGCAGTCCAGCTTCCTGCTCAGTCCTTGCTGCTTGCTCTCTCTACCTTCCCACTGAAGCACAGACATGACCTGTCTCCTTTCTGTTGCTAAACACCACTAACACAAAGCAGTTGCACATAACAGAGTTTTCTGGAGATGTTGTGGCTAACGAGGGCAGACAGAGCTATTAAGCCTGGGGCAGGAAGTAATTTCAAATGCAACATTAGACATCATTGTTCCTAGAATTGCCTCTGCTGTTGCCTCCACAAGGAATTTCTCTCCGTGTCCCTCCTTGGCACGCTCAGGGTGTCCCCGAGCCAGAGCTGCTTAAAAAGAGATCAAGAAATACCCCATCCTTCCATCCCATATATATATGGAACTACCGTTTATTAAATGACAGGGACTTCCCTGACTGCTTATATTATCTCATTTAATCCTCTCAACAACACCGTGTAGATACACTTATTTTATAGATGAAGAAATGACTCAGAAATGCTAAGTTGGCCTGGGACACAACTTGCCTGAGATCTGAACAGAGCCCCATCTACTCCAAGCCCATGCTCTTCGCAGCTGCATTTGCCGCCTCCTGACCTAGCCCCGAGTTGTTCACATATCCTTAGGTCATCGGAATTCGAATCTATTACTCACCCCTTAACTCAGCAAAGTTTTCTGTAGAGTCAGGTAAAAATTTCCCTAACATTTTCTTCCATGCAACTGAATCCTTTCCCCCAACAGCTCTATCTCAAAAACAATGCTCCCTCTCCTGAGATAATTTTCATATCCACTCTGGTCTCTTTGTCGCTGAGTTTTTCCTCCTTACCGGCTCTCCTAGATAACATTCTGCCGTCTCTGCTCCCCTCATCCCAATTGCTCTGCTTTGTCAGCTCTTCTCCAGAACAGTCTCATTCAACACCAGGATTGGGGATCCATTTGCCCCACTTCCTTCTTCAAGTGGGTGAATCCGGCCCCACAGAAAACACAACCAGGTAATCTTTAACTCATACACAGAAAATCTCAGCTGTTTTCCCCAGTGGCAATGAGAGAGAAGGAGAGACTCTTCCTTACCTGAAGCTCTATTTTCTTCCTCTTATCTCCTAGACTTTCTTGGAGCTAAGTTTGGCCCTCCATTAGGCCAGGACATTCAGCCTTCCTGAATCTTCATAATTGTTAATTATGTCCTTGCCACTGGTTGGGACAACAGTGACAGGAGAGAGAGCACACCTTCAAAATGGAGTTATAATGGGGAGGTCTGGGTGGCTCAGTGGTTGAGTGTCTGCTTTTGGCTCAGGTTGTGATCCTGGGGTCCTGGGATCGAGTCCCACATCGGGCTCTCTGCAGGGAGCCTGCTTCTCTCTGTCTATGTGCCTCTCCTTGGGTCTCTCATGAATAAATAAAATGTTGGGACGCCTGGGTGGCTCAGCGGTTAAGTGTCTGCCTTTGGCTCAGGGTGTGATCCTGTAGTTCTGTGGTCGAGTCCCACATCAGGCTCCCTGCATGGAGCCTGCTTCTCCTTCTACCTGTGTCTCTGCCTCTCTGTGTATGTGTGTGTGTGTGTTTCTCATGAATGAATAAATAAAATCTTTAATAAAAATAAATAAAATCTTTAAAAAAAAATGAAGTTATAATGTAAACCCTGTGGCTGCCCTCCCTGGCCTTGCCCTAAAAGAGTATAACAACACCAACCCACACTCTCACAAAGAGCTTACACCAAGCAATGATGAGAAACAACAGCTTTGTACCCAAACTCATATAGTCCTTCTCCAAGCACAAGAGATGAGGATTCATGAACCAGTCAAGAGACTACTTTGAGTACCCATTTGGTATGAGGCACGCTATCAGGGAAATTTAAAGAAAAGAGAAGGAAGAAATGCGTACCTCATGGATGGACTTTAGAGCCTATTTCCAGAGATAGGACATGAAAGAGAATTATCCACATTAGAGAGGAGATGCAGACGGCCAGGGCTACAAGAGCTCAGAGGAGGCAGACAGCGCTGACCTCCCTGGGAAAGGAAGACCAGTGGTCAGGCCAGAGACAAGGCTGGCAGGCAAGGAGCCTCCCTCAGTGGGCCGGGAGGGGCAAGGGCATCCTGAGGAGGGCATGAGCAAGGGTGCGGGGGCTGGGATGTGCATGATGTGTTCAAGGGACCATGAGTCATCCCCTGGGCTTTCTTTACAGCTGCCACATAATAGTGGGCACATAACAGGTTATTATTTCGTTTTCTTTTCTTAAAAACTGCAAAAATAAAACAAGACCCAGATTCTCAATATAGAAAACATGCCTGTGATGTCAGTGCTCAGTGACACTGGAGAGGTGAGAATTCCTGAGCCTGATATGAACTTGAACCCTGACAAAATTCTCACCCCTGTTTGCTGGAAATTCCATTTATCTAATGCTGTGGTACAGGAATCTGTCCTTTGGAAATCCTGAAAAATAACCCGGTCCAACCTTACCTCAGTTACTAAGCACCGAGTCAGCAGTTACTCGGGCTCTGTCATCATTGATCACCAACTTTTCTGCTGTTTTAAAATCCTTTAAAGCTATTTGGAGCCAGGAAATGTCTCTGAGGAAACTAATCCTGGTAACATTACCTACATGAATGGCTTTGTAATGTTACATCAGCAGTTGGGGTGGGGGTGAGTGGTGTTTTAAGGTACATCTCCTGAGGATTAGACGGCTCTTTCTGATGAGTGCCCTCCTGCATTATGGAATTCCCAGGGATGTATTAAGGGTGGTGGGGCAGTTCCACCTCCAAGACATAAGTAAGATCTTTTTTGCTTTTTTGGTATTTTCTGTTGAAGATGTTTTTGTTTTTCCAGTATTTTCTATTGGGGAATATTAGCTGCCTCTCACTTAAAACTTGTTTTCCTTTATGTATCATCCTTTAAAAATAATTTGTAACCCACCTAGCTTTCCAAAATGGTTACTATACATTTCCAGTGTGTTTAGAAGGGAAATTAATTGTCACCTCATGATTTTAACAAAACACATGTTACCGGAGGCCCGAAGGAACAATCACTTGAGACATTGTGTTCTCTTAGTCACAGGCACATACTAGGAAAAATTCAACTAAGCCTCACCGGGGGTATTAAAATAGCCCTTTCCCCAGCTCAGAATCACATTTCAAAGGGTGCCTAGGTGCAAAGCTAAGCCAAGTATAACCTAGCCATGAGCTAACGCCAGGAGTAATACGTTGTTTTCCACTTTGTTTTAAACAACGGAAGGCTGCACAGAGTTGGGAACACCCAGAGAGCAGTGAGCCAGCCGGAGCAGCAGGGAGCTGGGTGACCTTGGACAAGTCACCTAACCTGTCTGGGCATCTGCACTTAGAAAATAAGGAGGGATGCCCATTGTGCCTTAACACATATTGACCAAAGAGAAAATATGAGCAAAATCATTTAGTAAATGGCAGCGTTTTTCCCACAACACCTAAAGGAATCAAAGAGGTGGCTCTTTGGGGGAAATGAGATATGCGCGAAGCTTCTTTTCAAAAAATGATTTAATATCTTCTGTGTCTTCAATGATTTAAATTTAGCAATTACAGGTTCGTTAATTAATACCCTAAGAAAATACTGTTCTGCTATCACTGTGTCTCCTACATAAGCCATTTCTTTTTTCACTGTCATTCGTAATTTTCTTTCATTACCTAGAGGATAATGGGTGAGATTTTTCTAAGCGTCTTCTGTCCAGAGACAAAAGGCTTTTTCCACTCTTCTCAAGTACACCAGTTGAGCAGTGATTTATTTGACAATATAATACTTTAAAAAAAAAATAAAGTAAGGAAATGGAGGGTGTTCCAACAAGTCATATGGAGGGAGGTGTGAAAGTAAAGTGTAAAAGAAGGAGGAGAAAAGAATATTGAGGAAAGCTGACTAAGAGGACCATCAGGCGAGCATCCCAGTATCTTCAGCATTGAAAGTCGATAACCAAGACCCCTCTGGGTGTAGGTAGAGCTTCCCCATCTCCCTATGATGTCTGGGCTTCAACTGACCCCTCTGGTCTTCCCACTGCTGTATTCTTGTTTGAAAGCTGATGAGTAAGAATGTGGCACAGCACTTTTCTAAGAGGGCTATGATCTGTTTTTCAAGAAAAGAGAGAGCCCTTGCAGGCAAAGTCACACCAATCTAGTGACCCAACCACCGGTTTTGCTGCCTGAAGTGTGATCACTGTCCCCACTTGGATCCTATCTTCAAAGAGCTTGACTTCTCCCTCATTTTCACAAAATGAGGCAAAATTACTAGCAGAACTGATCCTAAAACACTGGCGAAGTTGACCCCACCCTTACTAAGTTGGTGCATGATTTCTCAGCTGTTTGTCAACACTTCTTAATGGGGTATCTGTCCAACCAGATGGGGACTCACAAATGTGGGGCAATGATTGGGTTGAAGCCCATGGTGTAGGCTGTGAAAGGATTCACCTGAGGCAGAACACAAGGAAATAGAATTTTATTGAATCCACTGCAAGGGAGCAGCGGGTAAGACTGCAGAGGTTGTCTGCAGGCAGGCAGTGGGTGGGGGGTATTTTTAAAGAAGGAAGGTGAGGGGTGCCTGGGTGGCTCAGTTGGTTAAGGGTCTACCTTTGGTTCAGGTCATGATCTTGAGGTCCTGGGTCCAGCCCCGAGTGGAACTCCCTGCTCAGTGGAGAGTCTGCTTCTCCCTCTCCCTCCCTCTGCCCTTCCCCTGGTCATGCTTCTCCCCATCCAAATAGATAAATAAAATCCTTTGAGAAAAATAAAATTTTTAAAAATAAAGTGCTTAGCAAAATACCTGGTCATGGTAAGCTCTCAATAGAGGTTAGCTTGATGCCACGTGGGTGGCTCAGTCAGTTAAGCATCTGCCTTTGGTTCTGGTCATGATCCCCAGGTCTTGGTCCTGGGATGGAGTCCTGTATCTGGCTCAGTGGGGCGCCTGCTTCTCCCTCTACTCCCCTCATGCTCTCTCTCTCTCTCTCTTTCTCTCTCAAATAAATAAATAAATAAAATCTTCAAAAAAAGAGGGAAGGTGAGGAAGTATGGCAATATATGGAATTTCCCTTTATTGGTAACCATGCTGGGTGGTAAGTAGTCCATTGGTTAGTTAGGACCTCTGGCTATTTTGAGGTGGGCCAGCTGATGGGACTGTCTGTATTCAGCCAGGGGGTTAGTTGGGCCACTTTGGGCCCTTTTGCCTCAATGGAGTTTCCACTGCTCAAACCTGTTGTGTAAATGCGGCCCTACACTGAATAGTTGCCCTTAACCACCTGCTGGAAACTCGATTGCCAGCAGCCCTGACCTCTGCCTAAAGCAGCTCTCAATACCTCCTCACATAGAGATGGGGGCCTATTTGCTGTCTTCCTAACAGGCCTGGGTACTGTAATCTCAGGAATTCCCTCTCTACCTGTTTTGTGAAGGGAATGCCATGTGGCAAGGTAGAACCAGGAGGGCAGTGTTTTACCCAAGTGCCACCTTCTCCACCCATCATCCTCTCTGGTCTCTAGCTGCTGGGGTCTCCTGTCTACCACATGTCACCAGTCCTGGCTCTTTTTTTTTTTTTTTTTAATTATTTATTTATTTATTTATTTTTTTGTTTATTTATTTATTTATTTATGATAGTCACAGAGAGAGAAAGAGAGGCAGAGACATAGGAAGGGAGAGAAGCAGGCTCCATGCACCAGGAGCCCGATGTGGGATTCGATCCCGGGTCTCCAGGATCGCGCCCTGGGCCAAAGGCAGGCGCCAAACCGCTGCGCCACCCAGGGATCCCCCAGTCCTGGCTCTTTGTCACCACTAGTGACCACAGTGATAGCTGAGACAGACTCTTTCTATGAAGAATTAGGTAAGGAAGTCTTTATTTTGTCTCATAATGGGATATGAGTGAGATTTTGACCTACTTCTGCAACTCGCTAGTGTCAGTGGGTCCCTGTATTTCATGCCCCAGCCTCCTGTAAAGCTTGAAGGGGAGGAGGGAGTTCATTAATGATGTTTATTGAAAGTTTCAAAGATTGCTTCCTATAAATATAACCTAAGCACCACTGATTGCCTCTTCTAAAATTAGTTTCTTAAACAAGCTAATTAATTCCTCTGCTTCCCGGGTCATCTGACCAAGGCTACAATGGAAGTTACATAGGAAAATATCACTGAGAATAAAGCTTTTATGGCCAGATAAAATAAAACTACTCGGTTGCTGATGGATTTATTTGATAGACACCTGTCAACACTGCAGGGGACAAATGAAGTATAGGTATTTCTGTCCTCTAGGAAATTACAATCCAATTGAGAGAAATAGTACAATGTAAATGTAATTTAAATACGTTCACTACAAAAAAGGGAAAATGGAAAATATAAAAAAGGAAAGTGTTAAATTTTCAAAGCATTCCTTATAGTATTTTTCTTCATTTTTGTATGCTTTTAAAAATAAAACTGCTACCATCTATGTATCCAATTTGGTCTTTTGCCTCTTCCACTTAATTCACTTACAATGAGTAACAGAAAAGGAAAGCTTTAAACCCCCTTCCAACTTTACAACATATATTGATACGGGAAAGCTTGGTTCTTGTCTCATGGAGTCAAAGAAAGAATCTCGCAGACACAGGAGAGTGAGTAAAGGGATAGAAGTTTATTAAGTAAAGATACAGAGAAAGCTCTCAGGAGTGAGAGGGGTACAACAGGGTTGCCACTAGGGCTTGTAGGGTTAGTCTTTTATTGAAAGCCAACCAAGGAACCTAAATCTTTTAACACATCTACTGATATCATCATTGAGTAAAGACTAGTGATAACATCTTTAATGGTTTACTTCCCTTTTAGGGTCTGGTAATTCTTTGTTGCTCACAAGTAGCTGTTATAATAAGAGCCCACCTCTGGCACCTGGGACAAGATGGTCTGGTTTATTTATCCCCCAGCATACTGAATTTTAAAAAGCTGATTAAAAATGTAGTGTGGGGGATCCCTGGGTGGCGCAGCGGTTTGGCGCCTGCCTTTGGCCCAGGGCGCGATCCTGGAGTCCCGGGATCGAGTTCCGCGTCGGGCTCCCGGTGCATGGAGCCTGCTTCTTCCTCTGCCTATGTATGTCTCTGCCTCTCTCTCTCTCTCTCTGTGACTATCATAAATAAATAAAAAAATTAAAAAACAAAACAAAACAAAATGTAGTGTGAGCAGCCGGGGTGGCTCAGCAGTTTAGCACCGCCTTCAGTCCAGGGCCTGATCCTGGAGACCCTGGATCAAGTCCCATGTCAGGCTCCCTGCATGGAGCCTGCTTCTCCCTCTACCTGTGTCTCTGCTTCTCTCTCTGTGTGTCTCTCATGAATAAATAAATAAAATATTTTTTAAAAATGGAGTGTAAGTTCAGTTTTATGTAAAATACATACATATATTTATATATTTAAGTGGTATTATATATCAGATAATTAACAATAATTATTTCTATGCCTTTCTAAAATATACAAATTGTACATTGTGTCCATGTATACTTCTGTGATTGGGAATAAAAGCAATCAATTCCATTTTTAAAAACAGAAGTGTGAACCTCAAACACTCTGTGAAAGCCCTTTTGATTTAAACCTTTACACAGGTGATGTCTTTGGCATTCCAATTCCTTTACTTGACCAGGCTTCCTAATATCATGTCTCAAATATCAAGGATGAAAAACATCATTGCTGGGGATCCCTGGGTGGCGCAGCGGTTTAGCGCCTGCCTTTGGCCCAGGGCACGATCCTGGAGACCGGGGATTGAGTCCCACGTCGGGCTCCCTGCATGGAGCCTGCTTCTCCCTCTGCCTGTGTCTCTGCCTCTCTCTCTCTCTCTCTCTCTCTCTCTCTCTCTCTGTGTGTGTCTATCATGAATAAATAAGATCTTTAAAAAAAACATTGCTATAGTTACTATGTACTGAATTCTTACTCTGTATCCTGCAGCGTATTAAACAATTTACATGTATGGTTACATTTAATCCTCACAATTATCTTCTGAGATAGAATTATTGCTATTCCCAGTTTACAGATGAAGAAACTGAGGCTTAATGAGACAATAAGAGGTGTAGCTAGTTGGTGGAGGGGTCAACATTTGAATCCTGGCAATGTGGCTTCAAAGCTTTTTTTTTTTTTTTTTTAATTATTTATGGTAGTCACAGAGAGCGAGCGAGAGAGAGAGAGAGAGAGAGAGGCAGAGGGAGAAGCAGGCTCCATGCACCGAGAGCCCGACGTGGGATTCGATCCTGGGTCTCCAGGATCGCGCCCTGGGCCAAAGGCAGGCGCTAAACCGCTGCGCCACCCAGGGATCCCCAAAGCTTATTCTTTACATCGACACGTATATTCTTACGTTTTCCTTTGCAAGAACCAGGAAGGCCCGTCCAGTTCATCGTTTGGCCAGATTGGGTTTGCTGGGTAGAGAAGGGCATAGTTGGTCTTGTTAAATAGAAGACTGTGGAATTTGATATGAATTACTTGGGATGTTGCTCTCAAGGCTACTAAAGACACTTCTCTGACTGCTCAGGCTCAGCAGCTAGTGACATGGCTGGAGTTAAGCCCAAGAGCTTGCCCCAGAGTTTGCACGCCACTGTAGCCACTGCAGGATCCTCTTGGGGTCTGTCCTCGTCCCCATTTCTTGAGAGCATAAGGGGAAGAAGAGATGTTTTCCACTGTGATTCAGTCTGGTCCTCCGTTATCTTCATCACCAACTGGCTTGTCCAGAGACCCCATGAATCCCATGGCATTTCTAGGTATTCAGGATGCTTATGAACCCACTTTTCCACTCCTCAGCTCCTGATTCCAATCTTCTTCCCATCAGATATGTCACTTTCCTATTATAAATCCAGACCACATCCAAGAATCTCGGAAATAATTGTACCATGTGGTGAGGCAGGGAAGTTTGTTCTTGAGGATGAGGGTCAAGGTAAGAAAATACTGAGGTTGAAAATCAGACGCTAAAAAAATCACACAGATTTCCAAAGGAGGAAGTCCTAATGGTTTTCTGAATGCACAAATAATAGCTTGTGAGAAGCTTTTAAAGAGCTTTCCTACTAAATCTGAAGGCCCAAGGTTGGGGCTTTTTTTTTTTTTTCTTTGAGGTTTCTTAATGGAATCTAAACACTTCATTGTGTTCACCAGAGCAGCGAATTGAATGTAAAGTGGCAGCAGACCCTAAAAGGAAGGCCAGTGACTTAGAGCACAATTTGCATGAAATCTTTTTTTTTTTTTAATGGTATTTCAATGCCCCGGTTAGAGATGAGTCTGGCTTCTAGGATTGTTTCCTTTTTCACTACAGGTCACCCTGGAAGGGTCAGCCCCTCCCGCGGCCTCCCAAACCTCACGGGCAAGTTGACACGTGGGGGCGCTCTAACGCCTCCTTCCCTTCCCACGGCCACTTCCACCCCCTCTTCTCTCCACCGGGTTGACCCTGTTTCTGGGCCTTTTCTAGCATAACGCTCATTACCAACCTCAGCAGTTTCTTAAAAAGAAACAAAGGACCACATTCTTAATATGTGGAAAAATAATACATGATGTAGTTCTTCGAGGAGCATTTAGGAGTACTATCCTTCAAAAGAATCTCCTGATAGGCAGGGCAGATGTTTTCTGTTCTTTTAGAACAACTACTTTGGCTTGCAGATGTAGAGTGCATGTTTAATAAACCTGGAGTGGTTCTGAAGCTGCTGGTTCTCTGATTCTTTGGCCAGGCCTCTTTCCTGCAATCATCTGACTTAAGATCCAGCTTTATTGGGATCCCTGGGTGGCTCAGTGGTTTAGCACCTGCCTTTGGCCCAGGGCGTGATCCTGGAGTCCCAGGATGGAGTCCCAGGATGGAGTCCCAGGATGGAGTCCCAGGATGCTGTCACAGGATGGAGTCCCACATCGGGCTCCCTGCATGGAGCCTGCTTCTCCCTCTGCCTGTGTCTCTGCCTTTCTCTCGGTGTCTCTCATGAATAAATAAATAAAATCTTAAAAAAAAAAAAAGATCCAGACTTATTTTGAAGGAAGAAGATCATCTTTTAATGAAGACATCAAAACAATAAACAGCAATAAGAATAACACAATAGAAAAGGAAAATCATATAATCACATTTCCAGTATTTACTCATAAGATGATTTCAGTGTCAAGGGAAAAAAAATCGCAAGCCCTTTTCAAAGTTGAATATAAATTCACTTAAACATGGAATAGACAGCTTGCCCAGATCTTTTCCCCGCCCTTCCATCCACACTAGGCAATTTAATTAATGGGCAAACAGCCCGATGGTGGATTTTTGTGATAGAGTAGCATGAACGATCCATCCTCGCACAGAGTTGGTTGGCACATCACTCTGGCTGCATTACAGAAACAGAACAGAGTCGTATGGTTTCCTGGAAAGTAATTGTTTGGCAGGGCTCTAGCCTCGGCGAATCCACATAGAAAAAGTGCTCAGGTGGCCCTCCCTGGTGCCAGGGCCAGGGTGGATGGCAGAGGGTGGGCGTTGACTGTGTGATGGTGCTAGGTCCTTACGGGGTGGGGGAGGGGAGGACACAGCAAGGGAATATAGAGACACCCAAAGAACAAGGCTGTAAATCATTCTTGCTCCTCTGCTCCTGTAATCTGTTCATTTAGCCATCAAACATCTACTCAATATCTATTGCTTGCTCAGCCATGAGCAAATAGTTTTACATAAGTGAGCACAAGAGACCAACTTTTAAAGGATATATATATATATATTAAAGTCCATGCCTTTGATAAGATTTCTGTTCAGATGCAGAAATAGCCTTTGAAGAAGTTCTGTAATAAATATATTGAGTTTCTACTCTGTGCAGTGGGGGTGTCTGACAGGTCTTAAGGCTCCAAGTTGAAATATTGATACATCACACTGTAAAGAACCAGCTTTTAAAACCCATTTTATTGATGTGGTCAATGTTATACAGAAGTGCAGAAGAATATTGCTTTTATAGATTGTGCTCATGTTAAAGTTTGAATCAATTAGAAAACATTTCAAAGAATTTGCTGGAAGCCTTTCCAGGATTTTTTTTTTTAGGAGTGGTCAGAAGAACAAACTCCCATCTCAGACGTTAGGCCAATCAGGCATCTGCCCTGTTCCCAGAACCAGCATTTGCTCGGAGAGGCCCTCCTACTACCTTCATTTCTATGTCTCTACAAATATGAGCCTCAAACATAGTATAGTGTGACCGGCTTGACAGAAATGATCTCAGCACTGTGGCTGTGGGCTCCCTGTTCCTGTCCACTCTCAGCAAATGGCAGCAGCAGCAACCCTTCAAGCACATTTTAAAAGATCTTAGAATCTCCCTTCCATACAAAAATGCCTTTTGGAGACCAAAGGCTTGTGTCTGTGATCTCACACTCTGCACACACCAATAATAGAACATCAGCCTCTTATTGCACACAGGAGCTAGTCAGGCACTCAGCCAGCGTCAGCCTGTCCCCCTGTTCCTCCTGGTCCTCCGAGCTGGGACCTTGAGGTGCTGCACCAGCGCATGCTTCACTGTTCCTATCCATCATTTTTCCACAAATGAATTTTGCCACATGATGCCAATCTGGATCTACTTGCCAGCATGCAATGATTATAGCAGGAGACCGAAGAAGCAGGAGCTGCTGTTAAAGGAGGAAAGGGCAAGCCTCTCAAGAGTGCTCCAGTTGCCCCAAGACAACACCAGCAGTGCCTCCCAGCTTTACTTGCAAACTGGCACCCAGATGTCCATTTGGCTCATCACAAAAGCCTCCAAAAAGGCTCTCTGCAAAAGAAAGTTCTGCACAGAGCAAAACTCACCTTGTTTCACCCTGTTCCATGTTTTGATTTGGGGCAAGACTTTGTTTTCATATTTACAAACCAAAAGAGTAAATAAGGCCCATGATTTCTAAGGTCTTTTCCAGCTTTAACTTTCTAGGTATGTAAAAGTCAAAAGAAAAAACTATCAGGCAGGAGTCATTAAGATTCACCACCCTGTAGCTGAACCAAGAGAATCTGTATTGATAATTATTTTAAAATATTTTTGTAGGATTTATTTTCATTTTTATCTAAAAGTTTATAAAATTTATTTAAAATTAATAAATTAAGTAACAATTAGTATGGGGCAGCATAAGAATTAGTGGTTGGTATATATATAAGAGCCCTGAAATCTGAGTTAAAATACCTGAGTTCCGAGCCATCAAAAAGACACCAACTTCTACCTAAGGGGAAAAATCTTGATGTGGGAGCTGAATTCAAATTCTAGCTCCATCATTTGCTAGCTGTGAAACTTGGTGCCAATTACTTAAATTTTCAGTCTGTTACTTCATCAGTAAATGAGAATAAATGTATTTCTAGATTGTAGTTTAAGATTTAGGGACATAAAGCTTAAATTTTTTTAAAGATTTTATTTTTAAGTCATCTCTATGTCCAGTGTGGGGCTTGAACTCATAACCCCAATATCAAGGGTTGCAATGCACCACCAACTGAGCCAGCCAGGCACCTCCATAAGGCTTAAGAAATTATTAAGTTCTTAGCGCATGGTAGAAACTCAGTAAATATTCTTTTATGTAAACAGCCTTTCTAAGATCTCTTAGGGGAGGGAAACTAACATATTTTGTGTTCCAGTTTTGTGCCAGAAATTTCCATGACTTCCTCATGTAATCCCGATGATGTGGCTACTGTTGTCTGAATTTTAGCCTAAATTCATTTTCTCCAGATGTAACATGGACATAATACCTTTCCTACCCAATCCAAAAAATTCTTATAAAGATTCAAATAATTTAATGTGAAAGAGATTTGCAAATTGTTGATATTTATATAAATGGAAATATCCTAGCTGTTGCTTTATTAAACACTTTTTACAATAGTGTTCAATCACTGAACTTGCAGTATTCAGATTCTACCATTTGGCCACTGATTCAGAATATGGTCTCTGTTCCCATTGGTTTTATAACCAGCGACACCAAAATAACACGCTGGAAACTAATGAGAATGGTCAGAAACAGTCAGAAATACCTTGCCACTGCAGGTAAAAGTAGTTAAAAGAGAATGATGTGACTTAAAAGATAAATTTAAGGTGAAGAGATTGAGAAAAGGGGAGACATTTTATATAAAAGAAAATAGCATGAAAATAGGAGCCTATGAAGAAATCAGGATTCTCATCCTTGTCATTTATAGGAATATTAAGTACTGCATCATTCATGTAGCAAATATTTATTGAGCACCTATTATGTGCCAGGCATTAGTCTAAGTGTCATACAGCAGTGAACAAATTAAAGGGTAACTTCCTTGAGGAGCTTATATTCTAGTAGGTGAGACAGAATAAATTAATAAATTATACAGAATGTTAATTGATGAGAACCACAGAAAAATCAGAGTGGAGCAGGGTGGGGGGATCAAGAGTGACAGTGAGGTTGTAGGTGGCAGTAGAGAGAGTGATCAGACTAGGTTTCATTGAGAAGGTAACACTTGAGAATGCATTTGAAGGAGGTGGAATAAGTCAAGTTCCTTTCAGCAGAAGGAACAGTTAACAGTTACAGCCATGTTTCTCAGGGTATGGTCCCCACCCAGACCACTAACATTTTTTTTTAAGATTTTATTTATTTATTCATGAGAGACATAGAGATAGAGAGAGAGGCAGAGACACAGGCAGAGGGAGAAGCAGGCTCCATGCAGGGAGCCTGACATGGGACTCAATCCTGGGACTCCAGGATCACGCCCTGAGCTGAAGGTGGCGCTAAACTGCTGGGCCACCCCGGGCTGCCCTCAGACCACAAACATTAACATTATCTGGGAACTTACTAAAAACATACATTTTCAGGCCCCATCAGAAACTCTGGTGCGGCCCAGCAACCCCCCCTCCAGGGGACTACAATGTTCCCTATAAAATATAGGTCTAGTTGGCTTGTGCCAAGCTCGTGCCAGTCTTGTGCAAGACCAGCAAGGCTAAAGTGAAGTAAGAGGGAGAGAAATAGTGGGTGACGTCTGGTGAGAGAACAGCAGGGTGATGTGGAGTCAGAACGGGAGAGATCCTGTGAAGTCTTGTTAGCCATTGTAAGGACTTGGGTTTTCACTCTGAGCAAAACATGGAGACATTTCAGGATGATGACTAGCAGTGACACAGTCTGTTTTGAAAGTATCATCCTGGCTGCTGTTAAGAATAGATTGTAGAGGGGCGAAAGTGGATGAATGTTTTTCAGGAATGCAGGCAAAAGATAATAAACGGAGGCTTGGATTAAGATGGTAGTAGTAAAGATGGGGAAAAGTGGAGACTGAATATATATATATATTTTTTTTATTAATTTTATTTATTTATTCATGACAGACACAGAGAGAGAGGGGCAGAGACACAGGCAGAGGGAGAAGCAGGCTCCATGCAGGAAGCCTGACGTGGGACTCGATCCCGGGTCTCCAGGATTACACCCCAGGCCGAAGGCGGCTCTAAACCGCTGGGCCACTGGGGCTGCCCGAGACTGAATATATTTTGAAGGGATTTGAAGTCAATGGATTTTCTGACAGAGTGGCTATAGGGAATGAGAAAGAAAGAAAGATATTGAAGCTGTTTCTGGCTTGAGCCACTGGAAAACAGAGTTGCCATCAATGATATAGGGGAAAGTGCCTTGGAAGCAGGTTTGTGATGAGAGGCAAGGAGGTGGGGTGGAATAGGAAATTCAGTTTGGAACATGTCTGAGATGTCCATTCAACCTCCAAATGGAGATGTTGAGTGAGTAGTTGGATATATAAGCCTGTGTTGAATCGAATCAACTTGTCATCATGCTGAGTTACATGGAGAACTAATTTCCACCAACACCATTAAGTACTGATTCTGCTCATTTCAAATCAAGAATGATATCAGAGCTCTCAGGCTTTTTACTAAGCTCTTTCTTTATAGTCCACATATCGAAAAGAGAGATTTCTTTCCTCAACCAGCTAAAAGCTCTCCAGGCTCAGTTCAAGAAACTTCCACCACAGAAAGAAGGTCCTGGCTTTGGGGAAATGGAGGCAGCGGGATATTCAGCGCTCCAGACTTTTGGCGAAAATCAGTAGAATGTCCTCATGCTAGATTTTACCTTTTTATCTGAAGTTCTATCTATGTGGTAATTTAGAGAGGTTTTCCCCCCAAGGGAAAAAAATATATGGTAGCATTAGTTCAGGGTACATGACAAGAAGCTCCAATCATAGACTAAGAGAAAGTGTATGTTATAAAGGAGCCAAACACCTCACTATAATTAACTGTTTTATCAGCTGCTTTGAAAACATATCATTGAGAATTTCCAAAAGAAAAAGACTTGGGTTTCCCAGCTGAGACTGTTTGGAACCTGGTCGCCGGGGTTTCCATAAACTAAACTATCATTAAACATTTTCACCACTGAAGGGGGTCATTAGGTGTGCAAGCCTGTTTGATTTAAATTCCTATTTATTTTGGTTGTGGATCTCTATATAGATGTGTGTCCCTAAGGCAGAAAATAAGATCATGACGTTTAGGGTCTTAAACATGTATTTTCTCAAAGGTTCACATGAATAGACTACCTAGGGCTGCAATACGTGGTGGAAATCACACCCAAATATTTTGCGAACATGACCCCCTTGTTTTATGTCCTAGCTCATAAAAATAACCGAGGACTGCCCCAGAGAAGCAATTTTTCCCTTTTACTCACCCACCTGCCACAAAGCAATGTTCAGCTCCGTGTAGACGGTTAGAGCAAGAGGTGAGCTGGGAAAGGTCCAGGATTGCCGGCCCCTGGGGCGGATCTAGGTGCAGAGAGCGGTGCCTTTAGGGCAGATACAGGCCTGCTGTTGTGTCGGGTCCGGTATTTCCAGGCCAGGTGGAAGAGAATTCTACTCAGAGGAATTATCCTATGCTGATGGGTGCCACCCTGTTTTTCGGCCTTCGCTGGACATCTGCCAGCGTAGTTCTTGAACAGACCCTGGGATTCTCCTTTAAGCAGGCCCTGAACTTGGACTACCTCACCTGGACTCTGGTTTCATGGACTAGATTCCAGCGTCCAGCCACATCTTTCCCCAGCATCAAACTTAGCCTGTCCCTGACTTCATTTGCACAGCATCCCTTTGACTGACTTACCTCAAGCCTAGACGTCTCTCTCTGCTTAGGCCTTCCCATGGTGTTTCTACCTGGAGTCCATAGGAGCGGCTCTAGCTGCACCGTATGCTCCTTTTTTTTCAAGATCAGACTCTGGACTCTTTGATGATAGAAAGCAGCACTGAACAACACAGGGCCCTCCAAGTTTTGCAACATGGCCTGTGGTCCCTTTTCAGGAATAAGAACCAAAATCATTACAGTCAATGAATCCTAATCCCACTTACTCGCAGGAGCATTGAGAAAGCCTCCCCAGGCGAAGTAATTCCAGCCAGCCTTCTGCCACCATTACTGGTGATGACTCAGCGAGGCTGCCGCCAGCGACGTGGCATTTGGTGACCACGCACTATGACTTAAGACACGGGGTGGGGATGGGAGAGAGAAAGAAATAGATCCATCCAGGACCAGGGATTAAAGGGTCACTAGTACCCTACTCCCCTCCTGAGACCCCCCCTCAAATGTCTGTGGCAGCAGAAACATTCTCTTTACATTACTTCATATTTGGAGGTAGAGAAGAACATTCAGCTAGTCCCCAGAGTGTCTACACCCATCTATGCTCCCTCACATGACACACTCACAAGCTCTGTGACCCACTGAGTAACCTTCCCCCAACCAAACAAGGCAGTGCTCTCTTCCTGTTCCATCAGCACCTCAAAATCTCTGAATGCAGTTATCTTTTAAAAATGAGATAATTACATGTAAAGCACGTAGAACAATGGCTGGCAAAGAGTAAGCATTGAGTACGTCTCGCTCTAATTATTATTTTTGTCTCTGGTCTGCAGATGAATCTGCAGTGCCATTTGCCTCCTCAGATGCCAGTATCTTAATGCCCCTCCCCGCATGGCCAGGTCTCATCTCCTTTGAAACAAACAAACAAAAAAACTGAACAACAATAGCAATAAAACCCCCTAAGCATTATAATTGGATAGGACAAGGTATGCTATTTGGTGGCTTTTTAAAAATAAGCTCAAAACAAAACTATTCAGGGACATGGAAATTAATTTTAAATGCTTAAATGATAAGCAAGTGTAATATGAAGACCTTGTTTGGGTCCTGATTAAATAAACCAGCTGTAAAAAGATGCTTGAGAGACAATAAGGGAAATTTAATTACAGACAGGAATGCATGATACCAAAGTAGTGTTGTTAATTTTAGTAGGTGTGATAATAGCATTGTGGTTATGGGTTTGTTTTTGTTTTTTTTTTTAAGTCAATATTTTGAGAGATCCAGAGGTGAAATAATATGATGTCTGGTATTTGCTTTCAAGTACTTTGACAAATAGGGTTGCCTGATTGGCTCAGCCAGCAGAGCGTGTGACTCTTTGAGCACCATGTTGGGTGTAGAGATTAATTTAAAACAAATAAATTAATTAAAAAGTACTTCAGCAAATAACCACCAATCAAACAGCTGATAGTAATGGTTGCAAGGATGGATGATTGAAACCTAGACCCAAGGGGAAAGTACTGGGGTTGGCAGCAGTCAGAGGTTTAGGTGAGCTTGATTTCTGGGCCGCTGGAGCCTTGGGAGAGAGAAGCATAGTAAGGTGAGACCAGCACCGTGGCGAGGACTGGGGAAAGAGGAGAGAAATCCAACAGTGACTGGAGGGCACCACCTCTGCTTGTGTGGCGGCATCCAGACCCTTTTGCCCCCAGCCTCTCCTTGGAATAAGCCAGCCTATTTCCAATGGAACTAGATTAGAGTGGTCCCTGGCTACTGCTTCTACTAGACACAGAAAACTTGTAGGGAGTAAAAAAAAATAGAAATTACCACTTTCCCTAGCACCCAGTGCCCCCAAATGTCAAGAATCTCTTAATCTTGCAGAAACAGTCATGGTGTGATTCTGGGAGGCTGGGGAAGAGCTGTCTCTGGTTCTCTTTCCTTTTTTAAAAAATTTTTATTTATTTATTTGACAGAGAGAGAAAGTGCACAAGCAGACGAAGAGGCAGAGGGAGAAGCTGGCTCTTGGAGGAGCAGGGAGCCCTAAGGCAGGGCTTGATCCTAGGACCCCAACTTCATGACCGGAGCCAAAGGCAGACGCTTAACAAAGACTGAGCCACCCAGGTACCCTCTGTTTCTATTTTCCTAAAATTCTATTCCAAAGGGGCAAGATCTTTCCTATTTAGAGTCAAGAATGAAGCGTTACCATTCTTTGGTTTTGAGGGCAGCTCCTTTATCCTAATGCAAAAGGACCAAGATCACATCCTTCCCTCTCCTGCTGTTGAAAACTAGCGGACCACAGAGGGCCCTGGGTACCGGGAGAATGAAGACAAACTTCAATCGCCTGCTTTGCCACCTTGCTAAGCACCACTTACCTGAGTCTCCTGGACAAATGGAAGCAGATGGAGAGGGCACAGCCTGGCCCATTCTCAGAAAATACTCCAGTGGAGGCTAAAGGAGCCCGTGCAAGAGGACCTACATTTCCATATGTGAATCAGGCGTCAGTGATGTCCCTTCTCTCCCAGGCTCTGTTCAGAAAAAATGTCAGGTGCTGAGCATATCCACAGCCACCAAGGACACTCCTTGCGTGCCACTTTTTCAAGTCTCGGTTCTTGAATTTCTGAAATGGAGAGACAGACAGATGGAGGCAGGGAGAGGGAGAGGGGATACCGTATTTGCCTCTTCCCACCCTGCGGCTTGGTAAGAGCTAATGATGGAGTGCCTGCACCTGGCCCCCTGGAGCAAGCTTTTTGCTGAGGGAAGGCCACCATTTTCCTCAGATGACTTTTCCATTCATCTGATTTGGGGAAGTATAGGGGAGTTTTGTTTCCTTTCTATTAAAATATATCCATTATATTATTTTTCTGACTCAACTATATCTTTAAAGAAAAGCTGGGTTGTATTCCCACCAGCACTTTAATAATGTTTCAAATGGATTGTAGTAAAATCATGTTCATCCTTTACCTGCAGTCAGGGGAAAATAGACCATCTCATTGTGGATCTTCCACTTCCTGCCAAAAGTAGGAATCTTGTAAAAACGCTGATCCTGTGTAGGCCATGAGAGAGTATTAAAAAAAATAGGACCTCACCCAGAAATGGCAGTTGTCCTTTTGTCTTAATAACATACTTCTTCATTTCTTTGGGGACTTACACCTCCCTACCACATCAAGTCCTACTGAGGCTGCCCATCACCATGCCCCATCCCTCATCTGGCGTCACTGGGAAATACGCCCAACCAAGTTGACCAGTCCAAAGATGTCATCATTCTAATCATTGTCATTAATTCAAAGGTAGGCAAATAACCCAAGTGGACCAAACAGGGCTGTCAAATGCCGGCACAGCACAATCCAGCAGAGCTGTCTACTCTTCATTGATGTCCTTGTTAGTTTGAATGGATGGTCCAGTGGATCCCTGGCTCTGAGGTCAGTTCACACTCTTGGTGCCCAGAGAGTAGCTATAACCCGAGGGCCTTCCTGCCTAGGCCATATGCTAACTAAAGCATAGTCAAAGGTTCCAAGGCAATGGAAGCTCCTGTGGTTGGTTTATCAAAGCCAGGCCTCAGACAATACTTTTGGACCTGCTGAGGTCAGGATGAACCAATTCACCTAAGGACACAGTGTCCCAAAAGACAAACTCAGAAAAACAAAAGAAGGATTTGGGGCTGATGTTCTGGCTCTGTACTAAGACATAAAGATCCTTAAAGAGGATAGACTGTCATCACTTTTTAAAGTAACTACCTCAGGGCCACAGTGTTAATCCCTACCATTTACAACTGCATGCTTTGGGGAATAATAATTTCTCCAGGACCAACCTGGTTCAGCAGTGGTTGGCATGAAAAATACCCTAGGCTTTTCTCTAGGGCAGAGCAAGAAATCGGATTCCCAGATGGGTTAAGACTTGGGTGCCTTTCAAGTTGATGGAGTGGTGGTGAGGGTGTGACGTGGGGGAAGAGTGCCATTTTACTGTCACTGGAAGACACGGTCTACAGCACTGAAGGGAGGCCACTTTGACATTTTACCAGTTATATGTGGAATCTTGTGTCGAGCTTATTTGGCACCACATTTCTACTTTATTTTTGAAAGTACTCTTTAGAAACTGACACCTAAGGCAGCTGTCTGTCTGCCCTGACCCTCAATCCAGTTCTGAGTCTGTATGATTCCTTCTCTGCACTCTCTATGCTTCCCCAACCTTCTTTAAATAGGTCTTGCTATCTCCCACCATGGCCGCGGGGGGGGGGGGGGGGGGGGGGGGGGGGGGGTTGGGGGCGGGGCGGGCAGGCAATGGATTGAGATAGAAACAGAACTTTGCAGATAAAGGCTAATCTGCATTTGAGACTCTTAGTTGGGATTTGTTTGGGGCCTGCTTGCCCTCTGACCTGTCTCCTGACACTTCACTCCAATAGGCCCTGCCAATGGTTATATTGCCTCACTTAGACTTCTCTGGATTTTTGATCTTATAATGCTAATGAAAGCTTTATCCAATTTATGACATCTTACTAATAATAATGTTGGCGTGCATGGCCCTTATTGTCTTCCCCTGTGATGAAATAGTCTATGATTCTAGTTGGGACTGATTTTTACTCAGTGTTCCTTAACCAGAGGTAAACGGTTTCCTTCTATCTATCCCAGTGGCCCCCTAATTTGTAGAAGTTTAAATATTTTCCTGTCAAAGAAAATATCCCAAGTATAAAAGTGTGACTTTTAACGGAGTGGGAAAATTTGTTTTTGGTTTTTTTTTTCAGAGTGGGAAAAATTAGAGAGAGAGACAAAACATGAGAGACTCCTAACTCTGGGAAACAAACAAAGGAGGTGGGTGGGCAGATGGGGTAAGTGGGTGATGGGCGCTGAGGAGGGCACTTGATGGGATGGATGAGCACTGGGTGTTATATTATATGTTGGCAAATTGAATTTAAATTTTAAAAAATGAAAAAAAATTTTTAATGTAAAAAAAGAAAAAGAAAAAACTGGAAAAAATAAATAAATAAAGTGTGACTTGTGTGTGTAGGGAAACAGAATGGCATCCAAGTTAGACTACTTAATTTATTTTTAAAAAATATTTTAATTTATTTGAGAGAGAGAGAGAGAGAATATGAGTGGGGTTGGGGGAGGGGAAGAGGGAGAAGCAGACTCCTTGCTGAGCAGGGAGCCTGACTCTGGGCTTGATCTTAGGACCCCAGGATCATGACCTGAGCTGAAGGCAGGTGCTTAACCAGCTGAGCCACCTGGGAATCCCCAAATTATTTAATTTAAACATGAAATCATATTCCCTTGACTGTGTTTTGCTTTACCTTTTGGACACACAATACCAAAAACATGTCAGAGGTCAGTGGTAGGCATCTGAATTCCCTAAATGGAGCAATTAGCTATTAAATACTATTTTAAGATATTCTAACATGAGAAGGCAGCAAAAACTGCTTTCAGGCTCTGCTCTCTGAACGACAGCAAGTAAAACAGATTAGGATTCAAAAGAAATAGAGCCATATTCACTTAAGACATGCAGAGTGAAATGGCCAGGAATTAGCGTCAGGCACAGGCAACATCATTCAGTGAGATAGAGTGACCAACTGTCTTGGTTTGCCTGGGGCTGTCCTGGTTTTAGCACTGAAAGTCCCACATCCCAGGAAACCTCTCCATCCCAGGCAAATTGGAACATTTGGTCATCTTAAAATGGGTCAAGTCACAGACTACAGGCCATGGCCAACAAAGACTGTCCAGGCATGTATTTGTCTCAATATCTTTGTGCCTTAGTAAAAGAAGAGTTAAAATCCTAAACCTCCCACTCAGAATTGCTAAAAGAAATTGCCTCAATTCATCGCTAGGCAATTTGCAAATGTGAGATGCTATAAAATTATAAATAATAGCTTGAAAGTGATTTTCATGCAGCTAGTAGACCTTACCTGGCTGACGCCAAGGTCTTGCTGTGTAACTATTAGAGCTTTCCCTATGGAGAAAAATCCAGCCCATTGTGAGTAATTTTACATTTCTTTCATTCTTGCTAATGCTAGGCCACCTCTCAGGACAATACAGAGCAACCTTGGCTCCGATTTTGTTTAACCCAGCTGGATGCAGTCAAATTATGGGCTTCTTTTTGGGTGGAGCATATTTTTGTGGGCTGTGGGAGACCTGTAATTTTTTTTTTTTTTAATGCAAAACCATTTATAGCTTTGGGTGATGTAAAATCCACAGGGTGCCTACAACAGTGTCATGCAACCAAAGGGCTTCCCGCATGATCCATCTGGGACACAGTGGAGCCAGGGCCTCACCCAAGTCTCTGCCCACCCACTTTCCACATCTCCTGCACTGGTCCGCCCTGAGGCAGGGCAGCAGGCTGTGGAGCCTTTTACTTCTTTCGCTGCTTGTGGCTCAGAGGTTTCAATCACCAGCCAGGTTTTCTTTTTATCGAGAGAGCTATTGTTTGATGCTGTGCATTCATCCATCCATAAGTACCTCATACGTCTGACTGCTAGCTCCAGAACCATGGCAACAGCATAGTTTTGTGCAAGAGTCCTAGATGAGAAGGAAAACCTCATTTTTAGGCAAAGCTCTGTCATAGCCTGGCTGATAAATCATAGGCCAATTGCCCAACCTATGGGACTCCCGTTTCCTCATCTGTTAAACGAGAGGGTTGGATTAAATTAGCTGTAAAGCCTTGCTAGCCTCTGAAGTTCTATGATTCAATGCAAGAGGGCTAAGTGGTGGGAATATAGGAAAGAGAGGGAAAAGATAAAGAGATGCAGGGCAAAGTTGATACAGTAAGTTGGAAGCCAGTGCCTTGCAGAGAAAAGGTGGTTAGGGTGAGATCCTCATGCGAAGGCCTAACCAACTACCATTAGAACACAAATAGCTGCCATTCTGTTCTAAGGAGTTTGCTGGGCTATGATGGGATTTTACTTCCCCTCATCATCACCCTCACTTACAGTCAAGGTTATACTCAACCACCTTCCACTGGGGGTGACACAGAAATTACCATGAAGTCAAAAAAGGTAACGTTAAAAAATTAGTTCTAAAAAGCAACTCAGAAATCCATTAAACTGAATTCCATTTTCAAATAGCTTATTTTCTCAACACAACTAAACAACTGCACTTGTACAGATCTGAATTAGTAAAGAGCCTTACAAATGCAAGTTCATGGAAGTTATGACACATGGCATGATTGCATGGGGAGGAAAGAAGGAAGCAGGAAGCAGGAAGCAGAAATCCTCCCCGTCACTTAGACCAGCCTCCACCTTGGGCTCTACGGTTCTGGGTCCATCGTTCTTCATTTTAGGATTCCAGGAATTCTACTTTACTGGGATTTGATGACTTCTGTGATTACAAAGGATCTTAATGGAAGCAGACACCAGAGGAATATCATTTGCCACCAGAACTCTTTAGTTCCTGATGTTATTTTATTAGTGGGCCTCAATTACTGCTACTCCCTTTACCCAAATTAACTTCTTCCATGTAGCCCACAAGGGAAAACAATAATATGTTATCTACCCCAGATTCTTTCATTCTGGGGTCCCCAGAATCCCAAGGGATATGCACAATAGTAACAAAAATCTGAGAGCTGCTTTTGTAATTTCATTTAATTTTTTAAAGATTTAGAGAGAGAGAGAGAGCAGGGAGAGGGGCAGAGGGAGAGGGAGAGGGAGAGAGAGAATCTCAAGCATACTCTCCACTGAGCCCAGAGCCAGATGTGGGACTCGCTCTCACAACTTTGAGATCATGACCTGAGCCAAAAATCAAGAGTCAGGCACTTAACTGAGCTACCCAAGTGCCTCACCTCCTTTTTAAAGATTATTTTTTTCATTTTATTTTTTTTAAAGATTTTATTTATTATTTGACAGAGACAGTGTGAGCACAAGCAGGGGGAGCAGTAGACAGAGGGAGAGGGAGAAGTAGGCTCCCTGTGGAGCACGGAGCCTGACAGATGGGCATGAGGCTCCATCCCAGACCTCTGAAATCATGACCCAAGCCGAAGGCAGATGATTAACTGAGCCACCCAGGTGCCCCTACTTTGGTCATTTTAAAAGTTGTAGTGATGATGAATTTGCCTGAGTCTGTTGCCTCCCTGAACCTTTGAATGTTTGTTTGTTTGTTTGTTTATTAAAGATTGTATTTATTTATTCATGAGAGATACAGAGAGAGAGAGGGAGAGGGCAGAGACACAGGCAGAGGGAGAAGCAGGCTCCATGCAAGGAGCCCGATGTGGGACTTGATCCCGGGACTCCAGGATCATGCCCTGGGCCGAAGGCAGGCACCAAACTGCTGAGCCTCCCAGGGATCCCCTGTATCTAACTTTATACTCGCTATACTTAAGGAGACACATTGAATGATGCCAGGAATTTACTCAAGTCCAATATCCACTTACTGTTTCATCCCACAATGGCTACCTTTATAACCTTGACCCTCTCATCCCTCCCGATATCACCCTTGACAATTTGCATTCAGTACCTATATATTTTTTTGTCTTTTATTATGGAAAACTTTATATGGATGGATAGATAGATGCTGGGAGACAGAGATAGAAAGAGACAGAGAGGAGACAGTATACTAAAACCCCCATGTAGTCATCACTGAATGTCCATATTACTCACTCATTTGATGCCCAGAAGAGGTCATTTTAAACACCCTGCACCTTGGGATCCCTGGGTGGCGCAGCGGTTTAGCGCCTGCCTTTGGCCCAGGGTGCGATCCTGGAGACCCGGGATCGAATCCCACGTCGGGCTCCCGGTGCATGGAGCCTGCTTCTCCCTCTGCCTATGTCTGTGCCTCTCTCTCTCTCTCTCTCTGTGTGACTATCATAAACAAATAAATTAAAAAAAAATAAACACCCTGCACCTTAAACAATGAAATTATTTTTGATAATTTTTATGAAATGAAACAAATAGTAACAATGGTCAGAGTAGAATTAGAATTGCAGGCAATGAATTTTCTTTTATTGCACGTCATATACATAATTGTGGCAGTAGAAAGGATAAAATAAAAATAAAATCAATAATACAATACTAAAAAAAGGTATAATATTTATTCAATAGTGTTTATATCTACCTAGCAGTCTGAGCTTTGATCCTTTGGTTATAGTCTGATATAGTAATATAGTAATATGTACATAATTGTCCAGTAACTAATAAGTAAATATTAATAAAATGGAAATGTTTATAAAAGGTTCCCTTTAGGCAACTATTAAATAACACAAATGTGATATTTTATTTTCTTGGTTCATTCTTCAGTTTTAAAATAATTAACAACCAAGAAAGGAAAATACATTTCAATTTTAAAAATATTACTTGAAATCAGTAAAATGAAAAAAATCAGTAAAATGGTTCACATATGAATGAAAATTTCTACTTGCCAACAATAGTATTACACATTGCTGTTCAGTCTCTGTTTCACTATTTTCAATTTTTAGCACAAATAAACACTCCCAAAGGTCACATAGAATAATTGAATTGAAGTCACTCAAGTTCTTTTTCTACTCGCACAATCACTACGCTATCCTAGTTAATTTCAAATCCACTTTTTAAGGGCAGGAACAGGGTTAAAAATGTGAACTTCAGCAGAAATGAGCTCCTGGTGCCAAACCAGTACAGATTTTATTAGTGTTTTAAATTCTCTGCTGATCGGGAGGCCTGGGTGGCTCAGTGGTTGAGTATCTGCCTTTGGCTCAGGGCGTGATCCTGGGGTCCTGGGATCAAGTTCCTCATCAGGCGCCCTGCGAGGAGCCTGCTTCTCCCTCTGCCTGTGTCTATGCCTCTCTCTGTGTATCTCTCATAAATAAATAAATAAAATCTTTTAAAACACTTCCTTACAGGGGATCCCTGGGTGGCTCAGCGGTTTAGCGCCTGCCATTGGCCCAGGGCGTGATGCTGGAGTCCCGCGATGGAGTCCCATCAGGCTCCCTGCATGGAGCCTGCTTCTCTCTCTGCCTGTGTCTCTCTCTGTGTGTGTGTGTGTGTGTGTGTGTGTGTGTGTCCCATGGATAAATAAATAAAATCTTTAAAAAAATAAAATAAAAAATAAACCTTAAAAAAATCTCTACAGATCATGCACCCCTTTCCTGTCTGCACCTAGGGTGAACTGCTTCCACCACCCTTCCATATGTTCTAACAGTCTGGGCACTATGTTGCATAGCTGCTCCCGTCTATCTAGTAGTGGCTTAGGGACCATGTTCTTCTCATTACTCTGGCTCCAGCCAGGCCAGTCTTAACTTTCCTCTGTGTCCAGCATCCCTGGCTTAGTTCACATTAACTTTAGATTGGATCAGAAAATTTCACTTTGGCAATTCTGCAAGTGATTTTTTTGCCCTTTTGGAAAGGACTGCTCTTTATTTATTTATTTTTTAAGATTTTACTTATTTATTCATGAAAGAGAGAGAGAGGCAGAGACACAGGCAGAGGGAGAAGCAGGCTTCATGCAGGGAGCCTGATGTAGGACTCAATCCCGGGTCTTCAGGATCACGTCCCAGGCCGAAGGCGATGGTAAACTGCTGAGCCACCCGGGCTGCCCAGGACTGCTCTTTAATAAAGCTATTTTTTCCTTTTGTTTTATTCAAATGGGCCATGTAAAATAGAAAAAAAAAATTTTTAGTTTTATTAAGATTTAATTGGCATATAGCATAAATTTAAGGTATACAGCACAATAACTTGACACACAGTGTGAAATGATTATGACAATAAGTTTGAGCTAACATCCATAACCTTATATAGTTAGAAAAAAATGTTTTCCCTTGTGAAAGAACTTTTAGGATCTATTCTCTCAGCAAGTTTCAAGTATAGGATATAGCATGTTAATCAGTCATCATGGTGTACATTGCATCCATCCTCCATACTTACTTACCTTATTTCTTTTTAAAGATTTTATTTATTTGTTTGTTTGTTTGTTTGTTTATTTACTCATAAGAGACACAGAGACAGGCAGAGGGAGAAGCAGGCTCCCTTTAGGGAGCCTGATGCAGGACTCAGTCCCAGGACCCCGGGATCACAACCTGAGATGCTCAACCACTGAGCCACATAGGTGCCCCACTTACTTACCTTATAACTGGAAGTTTGTACCTTTTGACCACCTTCAGTCAATTTCCTTGACCTCTGGTAACCACAAATCTGATCTTTTTTCTATGAGCTTTTGTTTTTGTTTTTTTAGGTTCCACATGTGAGTGAAATCATACAGTATTCATCTTTCTCTGTTTGACTTATTTCACTTAGCAAATGTCTCAAGTTTCATCCATGTTGTTGAAAGTGGCAAGATTTCCTTCTTTTTTATACCTGACTAGTATTAGAATTAGAATTAGAATTAGAATTAGAATTAGTATTAGTATTTTATGGCTGAATAGTATTCCATTGTATAGATAAAGAAGTTTGCTTCTGTAAGACATTACTGAAAGCTTTGAGAAGCAGCCACCATATCCATAATCCCACTTGATATCTTTTTACAAAGCACTCTAAACCTCTCATCTTCGTAGGCATATTATCTGGGTCCCATGAGACAATGGGAAATAATTTAACCAAGTGCTTGACTACCTTCTGAAAGGGTTGCCACCTTCCCCTGGAGAAAGAGGGGAAACTAGCGAATTCAATTCAGCCATTCCACATTTCAAGAACTGCTATTTTAAATTCTCTGAGAGTATTTATGAACTGGAAAAGACATCAAACGGAAAAGAGATTAACTCAGAGGAGTTTGGGTCACAGCTGAGACATAGAGAAAACCAGTTAAAGGCTATGATGGGGACAAAGACAGATATAAAGGCAAAATAGACCAAAGAGGTGACTCTTTCAGGAAGTCTACTAATTTGACTCCTCTTCCAGCCAAGAGTACTTCTAAAAGTACTCTTTTAGATACTTGTTCAATATTTCTCCAGTGGGACAGAAATATTTTTAAAATTCCATTTGAGATTGCTGTCTAGTTTGGTGAGTATATGATCAAATTACATTTTCACCAGTTACACAAAAATTCTCCTGTGAAGATCTGCATTAATTTGCACCATTTAGCCAATGTATTCCATTGATTTTTTTACTGCTTCCTTATTAATTGGTGCCCTGGGCATCTACTCAGCTGGCACACTCCTTAATCCAGATTTTGATCAGGATAGAAGAATAAGTAATTAGAAGCTGAGGGTGGGAGAGTATGATAAAGCCTGGTGGACTATGGGCTATTGCCTTATTTTCTGTTTCTGTTGTTTTTCATTGCCTTTTGTCATTGTTTAACTATTATGCTCTCCTTTTTTTTATGGCTATACTCTTTAAGTACCCTTTAAGTACCAAAGTAGCCAATTACATGACAGCTGTTATGTAGACTGGAAAGTTCTGCAACCCAATGTTAGTTTTTTAAAAAATTCCTTCAGGGAGGGGGCTTTAGATATAGGCAGTAGTAAGTTAGTGTTTGGGATCCAGAATTAATTTGATATGCTTTATCAGCCAGTTCCCATAATCTAGTATAAATAGCATTCATTTGCTATACTGGCTGTATACAGGGAAAAGGGAAAAACTCATACTTTTATGGAATTTCTAGACACTGACTCTGTAGTGGGTTGGCTAATGACCCCCAAAATTCATGTTTACCTGGAACCTCAGGATGTGATCTTATTTGGAAATAGTGTCTTTGCAGATGTAATTATAGGGATCATACTAGACTAGCATGGGACGTAAATCCAATTGAAATACCTTACAAGAGACAGAGACATAGCAAAGAAGGCTATGTGAAGATGGAGGCAGAGATCAGACTTATGCAACCACAAGCCAAAGAATTCATGGAGCCAACAGGAGCCATCAGAAGCTGGAAGTGGTAAGGAAAGATCCTCCCTTCAGAGCCTTCAGAGAGATGTTAGCCCTGCCAACACCTTAATTTCTGACTTCTGGTCTCCAAAACTATGAGAGAATACATTTCTGTTGTTTAAAGCTGCCAAGTTTGTGGTAATTTATTATGGGCAACTGTAGGAAACTAACATAGCCTTCTAACTTGATGCTAACCCCTGAGGACACCAAAACTCACTGTAGTCCAGTCCACCAGGGGTTTATAGAGCACAGGAAATATGATGTTTTGGCTCAAGTCCACCCCATAGTGAGCACAACAGGTCCATGGACCCATTATATGGTTATTTCCCAAGTTCCTAGTGTATAATAGAATAGGCATGCTAGGCAACTGATAGAATCACTACATTGCCTTTGGGACCCATGGACTGATGGCTATTTTAGTAGCAACAGTTAAAACAGTTAAGAAAAGCATCCTGGAGCATCCTGTTCTAATAAGAATAGTAAATGAAAACCAATATTGCATCCTCAGGGAAATTGTCAACTCTAGTAACACCATCACAGACTTGAAAGATCCCAAGACTGTGATTACTTTCACATTGTCATTTAACACACCTTTTTGGACTGTGAAGAAGTTAGGTAAATTTTGGAGAATGATTGTAGATTATCATAAGTCAATCAGGCACTTTTTGAAGTTGTTTTTCCAAATATATATATATATATAATATATATTTATATATTTTTATATATATTTATATATATATATATATAAAATATTTATATTGGGGCAAATCATCTCAGACCCTAACTCCTAAAATATAGCTATTGATCCAGTGAAAGCTTTTTTACTCTATATCAATTTACAAGACCCACCAGCAGCCATTTGCTTTCAACTGGCAAGGATTTGCCTCAGGGCTACACGAACTTTCTTGCTTTCTGCAATAATCTAGGCTAAAGATACCTTAATCATCTAAACATTCCACATAAATTATGATGCTCCGTTAATTGGTAGCATGCTAATTGGACCTGAGTAGCAGAAAGTAGCAAGCACCATGGATAACTTACTTACATACCTGTATACCATAGAGTAGGAGGTAAACCTCATGGAAATGCAGGGGCTTTTTTGGTTTTAAAAGCACTATGTATCATTTTTGATGTGTTACCACAACCCATCTACTAAATAACCCAAAGATTGCCAATTGTGAATAGTACCCAAAGCAAGAGGAGGTTCTACAGCAATTTTTGATCATATGACCTAACAGGTCCAGCCATATTCAAAGTATCAGTGGCAAAGAGGGATGCTTATTTTTGGCAAGTTCTAGTAGGAGAAACACAATGCAGACCTCTGGGGTTTGGGAACAAAGCTATGCTCTCTTCTTCAGATAACAATTCTTTTATTTTATTTTATTTTATTTTATTTTATTTTATTTTATTTTATTTTATTTTATTTTATTAAGAAATAGGGCTACAGAACCTTGGCAGAGACATTCAGGACATCAATGCAAAGCAAGCTACCCATTATGAACTATGTGACATCTGGTCTGGCAACTTGCAGGTTGAGAGTATGCTCACCAGCAATTGATCAGCAAGTAAAAATAATATATAGAAAATAGGACTCAAGAAGATTCTAAAGACACAAGTAAGTTGCATGAACAATGCCTTAGACTCCTACACCACCTAGTCCTGTGGCCTTGCCCCCTCTTCCTCAATATATACCTATGATACCAGTGGGAGTTCATTGTGATTCACTGACTGAGGGGAAAAAAACTCAGGTCAGTTTTATAAGTGGTCACACTGTATTAACCAGAGGTGAGCTGCAACATAATAACCCAAATCAGATGCATGTTAAGACAGTAGTAAAGGGAAATCGTTCCAGTGGGCAGAAGAAGTACATTAGGTTAACCACTCCATCAGGACTGGAAATGGGATAGTGGATTGATGGTCAGGGAATTGGAAAGGATAGGAAGGAAAGATTGGTGACAGAAGGACTGGAAATGATATAAAGAGGGATGTCTTGAAGTGGGCACAGAGTAAAGATGTGTGTTTTGCTTGTATATGCTCACTGCATAGAGGTTATCAAAAACTCAAGATGATAAGTTGACCTATTCCGTGGATCTCAGCCAGACACTCCAGTGCTTAATGAATTCATGTCCCAAGTAGTCATGGCAACAGGGATAGAAGCAACTCATGGACTCAACAATATAGACTTCCTCCCACTGAGGTTGATACAGCTACTGCCACTTTTGAGAGCCTCACCTGCCAACAGTGAAAACCTACACAGAGTGCCTGGGCAGGGGGTCAGGGGGGAACTATCAGCCACCTGGACTCATCAGCCACCTGGACCTTCCAGCCAGCTGGCCAATCTGGTAGCAGATTCATTACATTGGAACTTTTCCATTATGGAGAAAGCAGGAAAAGAATAGTTAAAGTCAATGAAATCATAGTAAAAGAAAAAATTACTGCATCTTGCATCCCCTGCCAAAAAGAAAGAAGCATGACTTTTGGTTCTGCCCCTTTCGGTTCTGGAGGCAACACATTCCACACCTAGAAATGTTACTCTAGGTAATATACCTGGTAACACCAAAGGCTTCCAATTTCTTAATAGATCCCAGAGCAGAAAAGAGCTCTATAGCAAGTCCAGGCCATTCAGCAATCAGCCCTACTACTTCAGCCACATGATTCACCAGATCTCAGTTCATGGGTTGCACTGGTGGATTTTCCTTAGTGCAGTGAGGGTTTATGGCAAGCTCTAGAAAAAAATCACAACACAGATTTCTAAAACCATGGAGTAGATTTGTGCTACATCAGAGAATTATGTGTCCTTTGCGAAATAGCTAGCTAGGTGTGTAACTAGGTCCTTGTGGCAATGAGACCCTTAGCCCTGAGACATGAAGTAACCATGACTTTGAAACTGCTAATGAGCTGGATTCTGTTCACCAAGTCATAAAGTTAGGTTGGCCTAGCAAAGTTTATCATAAATTGACCATAGTATATCCAGAATTAAGCCCAAGCAGGACTTGAAGGCATAAAACAGTTGTGTGCCTAGATAGCCTAGACCCCATGTCACTCCCTAAGTAGTTGCACTGGGTTGAACCCATGGCCATTTGAGAAATCCCACACGATCAGCTGAAAGACCTGTCCTAGCTTGGTTTATGAATGGGTTTGGGCTGTGGATATTTAAAGGGTAGCCTTGAAAGACAGTGAGTGGTGCAGTGAGCACTGTACCTAGCCATCCAGTTTGTATGGTAGGAGAAGTGGCCTAGTGTGAAAATACATGCAGATTCCCAGGCAGTGATGTCTGGTCAAGAGAGTAGAAAGAAAAGAACCGAATGATCAGAGACAAAGAGGTCTGCCATAAAGGCACATAGATGGATGCAGCTGTGGGCACAAAATGTGAAGATTTTTGAATCACACATTCACACATTAATGCCCACACTGAGAGTGAGGGTCTCCTTAAATATTGCACTCATAGGCATCTCTCTTGGCTCACCACAGTCCCCACTCTGTTCAAAATTCACCATACTCTATTGCTGAAGCCTGTATGGATTCAAGTAAAAAGGAATAGGTGGATTGTAGCAGAATGTGCTATGTTTTAAAACTGCCACACAGACCCTGTTCTTACCATGGATGATTTAATAGTCAATGTCAATATTTTTCTTGGAAATGACATATGAAGAGGCTTCCATTCCATTCCACAGTGAACAAATGGACCCTGAGTGAAAGTATGCTAGTTTCCAAAGAGAGAAGTTTGTGATGCCCAGACCCAACCTCAGTATAAGGTTTCTCCCAACTACCATGAAGGATTATAGAAAGCATACTTCTCTCCAGTTCTCTGGTTTATTATTCAGATTTAAATTTCATAAATGGAATGAACATGACTGCCTATAAAAGTGTTTCATGGGCACCTGGGTGGCTCAGTTGGTTAAGGGTCCAACTCTTGATTTCAGCTCAGGTCATGATTTCAGGGTTGAGAGATTGATCCCCAAGTCAGGCGTAGAGCCTGGTTAAGATTGTCTCTCTCTCTCTCTTTGCCCTCCCCACCATCACTCTCTTAAAAAAAAAAAAAAAAGAAAAGAAAAAGAAAAGAAAGAAAAAGTGTTTTAATGCATCCATATTGAGAATGTCTTAGATTGTATTCTTGGTAAGATGAAGATTAAATCATCTTGAGTTTGACCCCTATAATAAAAAGTTCTCAAAAGGTGCTTTTTTAAAAAAACAAGATTTTATTTTTTTAAAGTAATCTCTACACTCAACATGGGGCTCAAACTCACAACCCTGAGATCACGGTTTGCATGCTTTTCCAGCTGAGCCAACCAGGTGCCCCACAGAGTGTGCTTCTTGATTTAACAAAATCTGGCATTGGTAATAATGAGGTGATATTGTTAGACTTACCCTCTACTGCTTCCTTCCACATGTAGATGAGAACTTAACAGGAACATGTTCTGGTTGCTCCTGTTACTGTAAGTAATCCTGTGTCTGGCCTCACCTACAAAGATAAGTATAAAAGGTATGGAAGTGCTAGGTTGCCCTGGAGAGGATTCTATCAAAGCAATCCATTAATGTGTCAATCCAAACAACAGAGATGTAACAAATGACTGAGACCATGGCCATCCTGGGAAAGCTAAATAGTAATAAGAATGGTTAACATTTATTGAATCCTTACTATATGCCAGGCACTTTTCTAAGCACATGCTTTGTCTCCTTTGAACTCCATAGTTCCCATATCAGGAAGTTCCGTATTATTTTACAGATGAGAAAAGTGAGGCTCAGGTTGAGCAAATTGCCAAGAATCAGTAAGTAGCAGAGTTGGAATCACAATGCTGTTTTGTTTCTTCGAGGGGTGAGCTAGTGGTTGGGGGGATGGGGTAACTGGGTGATGGGCATTAAGGAGGACATGGGATGGAATGAGCACTGAGTGTTATACGCAACTGATGAATTACTGCAAACTACATCTGAAACTAATGATGTACTATATGTTGGCTAATTGAATTTAAATAAAAGAGGCAGGGCAGCCCTGGTGGCTCAGTGGCTTAGTGCCGCCTTCAGCCCAGGGCCTGATCTTGAAGACCCGGGATCGAGTGCCACATCAGACTCCCGGCGTGGAGCCTGTTTCTCCCTCTGCCTGTGTCTCTGCCTCTCTCTGTGTGTTTCTCATGAATAAATACATAAAATCTTTAAAAATAATAAATAAATAAGGCAAACTGAAGAAGAAAAAAGAAAAAATATATACATGTATAGGCAGCCAGGCTAGAAGTAAAAGAGATCCAAAGAATGGGGTAGGAGGATAGCGGGATGAAATAGGTAAGATCAGGTGACTCAAGAAATGAAGTTCACAAGCACTAGACATGTAAGAGCCATGGGTATCTTACCAGGTCGGGAGCAGTTCCTGGGAAGCACTGCACCAGGCAGGAGCTAAGGTAGGCTCTAAAGTAATAGGTCATAGAACCAGTATTATACAAGTCCAGAGTGCACATGGATGAGTGTGGCATTACCATATTGCTCAGGTGTGAACATGTTCCTCCTGGGGTATCTTAATAACAAAAGACACTCTGGAAGCTACATTTAGAGATACTTGGCATTGTGGGCTGTATCTTAGAGCCCCTAAAAAATAATGTTTCTTCTTTGGTCTAACAACTACTGAACTGTTTTATTTTATAGTTCTGATGTATGGTTGATACACATCAGAAATTACCTTGTATAACCTAAGCCTTTGCTGGTTAAGTTAACACAGAGAACATTCGAGTTACTAAGTGTTCAGTAGCATTTACTTATTTTATAAGAAGTTGTAAGGGGAGCCCAGGTGGCACAGTTAGGTGTCCAACTCTTGCTTTTGGCTCAGGTTGTGATCTCAGGGTTGTGAGATCAAGCCCCGAGTCAGGCTTCGTGCTAGGTACGCTGTCTGCTTAAGTTTCTCTCCCTCTCCCTCTACTCCTCCCTCTCTGCACACGCACTCTCTCTCCCTCTCTCAAATAAATAAATAAATCTTTAACCAACAATAAAAAAGAAGTTGTAAGTTTGCCCTCCAACAAGTTAGATTGGCATCCAGCCTTACACAATAGTCAAGCTCTTTTTAAAAAAATGTATAAATTAAAGTTTTTGGTAAATTAAATATCTTAAATATCTTCTGAATCCAACTGATTAATTCTTTTTTGAATTTTTAAAAAAGATTTTATTTATTTATTTGAGAGGAGAGAGAGACAGAGACAGAGCATGAGCTGGGGGAAGGGGTAGAGGGAGAGGGAGAAGCAGGCTCCTCACTGATCAGGGAGCCCAACATGGGGCTCGATCCCAGGACCCTGAGATCATGACCTGAGTCAAAGGCAGATGCTTGACCGACTCAGCCACCCAGGCACCACCCCCCTCCAAGTGACTGATTCTTTAAGAATATCAAAGAACACTGCTTAACTTTTTTTTTAAGGTTTCATATTAGAAGTCATCTTAGAGTAGGGAAACATCTGTACGGGCTTTCTATTTTCAGTTCCACCATGTTCCAGCCCCAGTGAATTAGAGATAAGGGAGAAAGTCACAGAAAGGTTATCAGGAAGCCGGGTTATCTCATCTATTTGCTCAGCTCTCCCCTGGCACCTTTCAGTGGTTGCTCTTGCCTGAGCATTCTCCTCTTTTCCATCTGCTTTCCCCCTGCCCCACCACATGCTATTGGAATGGAAACACAGAAGGCATTTGGCTGAAGGTTATTTGGAAAGGCCGACTCTAAACCACAGTGGTGACCAGGTGCTTAGTGGCAGCCAAGCTACATGTATGGAAAGAAGTGGGACCAAGCAGGGGAATCTCCATGCCCACAGAGGATGAGGTAGACACAAGGGAACAGGCATTAGCAGTCGGGACAATCCAGCTGGACTAACAGGTGGTGTTGCAGACGTGGGTGGAGTACACAGCAGGGATTTTGAGAACATGAGATCCATGGGTATCCAGACGTGAAGATAGTTCTCAGTGCTGGGCTGTCTGGAGCTTAGAGCAGGCACTTTGCATGGGCCATATGAAATAGTTGGGTACTCAACCTGGACTGGGGTTTGTCTAGGAGGACATTCCCTGTCATTGGCCATCCTGATCTGTGAGAAACTGTAGGTGCACCAACAGTTCAGTGGGAGGGTAATACAACATCAAGATGGTTCAGCAAGTCAAAGATCAGCCACTGAATATAGTCATAACAATTCAGATATATTTTTAAGTCAGGATTCTTTTTTCCCCTTTGGCCGTCTTAGCCTGCCTGGGTATCTTCGGGGAGACCAGTCATCCATGTTTGCCATAGCTGCAAGGCTGTCTGAGCAGTCTACAGCTCAGTAGGCATGGAGGTGGACCTTTGGGGACTCATCAGAATCCTTCTTTCTTTTCAGAAGGTAGCTGTCAGGAAACTGATGCATGGACCTGGAAAGCAACCCAGGCATTCTTAGCAATACTTGGGGAGAGGTAGAGAAAGTGGGGAAAAGACAAAGCTGGTTGCTATTCCAGGTGAGAAGAAACATCTGTATGTGGTAGTCCCAGACCGGTGAGGTCTGTGACACTGAGTGGTATGGCTGTGCTGTGAATGCCATCACCCAGACTGTGGTCCCAGTTAGATGACAGGTAGGGAATTGAGAGTCTCAGGTATAATATCGCAAGGGGTCCCATGAGACCAAAGACAAAAGAGGCTATATCTCTTATGTATTTTTTTTTCCTGTTTTTCAAGAGAGAAGGGCAGAGGCAGAGGGAGAAAGAGAATCCCAAGCAGGCTCCACGCTCAGTACGGGGCTCTATGCAGGCCTCGACCCCATGACCCTGAGATCACTACCCAAGATGAAATCGAGTGGGACACCTCAGCGACTAGGCCATCCAGGCACCCCCACATCTTACAGCTTTAAGAATGCCGTAACTTGGAGATCTATAAAGCCCTAAGTCAAGCAGAGGGATAGATGGAGGGAGGGGCAAGTGAGGTAAACCTGAGAGGAGAGTTTGGTGATCGAAGCCAGGAGGCAAACATGAGGCTGAGAGTGAAGCTGAGGCACTCTGGGTCTCGGTGCGGGTCAGTAATGGATGGATGGGGTGCGCACACCGGGAGGCAGGCTGACAGGAACCCGGGGCTGGTTCTGTGGAGCTGCCTGAAGAGTGATGTCAGGTCAGGCCACTATAGTTAGAGGCACACAGACAGAGGAGCAGAATAGAACAAACAGCAGTCAGTTTCATGCTGTTTTCATCCGGTTGAAGACTAATTTCCTAGTCCCAGAGGTGGAATGGAGAACACGTTCTTTTTCCTCTAGACAAGTGGTTTTCAAAGGCAGATAAAGACACCAATTAAAGGTAAATGCAAAAGTGGTTTTACTGCTGCCTCTCAGCCTCTGGTGGGCAAGTCTGTCAAGTTCCCTAGCACAGGGGAGGGTATGGTTTACAGCTCCCGCCACTCCTGGCAAGGTGCAGGGCATGCTGGCGGCACAGGGGATTGCAACCCCAGCCCCTGACGAGCCCTCCAGACAGCCTGTGTCCACCCCCCCGCAATCAGAGAAGGGCCACAGTCCGACAGCAAGGTACAATAGCTTTACCAGGAGCAGGCCCGACAGAGTTCCTGTTGTATTAGCCCAGGCCACCAGAAAGAAAACCAGAGATCATCTTCTCCATGGAACTAACCACGTACAATCTTTGCGTTACTGAGTGCAGCTAGGTATTCTCAGCCTGGGTCACCATGCATAGGATGACCACATAATTTATCTTTCAAACTAGGTACTTTTAAGAGTGAAAGGGGGCCTATGACATCAACTAGGATTTTGACGTCACAGGCGTAAACGTGGGCATCTCCAGCTAATCGAGGCCTAGACCTACTCAACACATACACAGGAACCCAGTCCTCTCTATGTTATGACTAAAAGCTAATCATGCTTTTGAAGTCAAACATAAGGTTTGAGTGTAAGGTGGGATCGCCAGGTAAAATACAATTTTCCCTGTTAAATTTGAATTTCCAGTAAATAAAATAATTTTTATTATGAATATATGCCCAAATAAAGCATGATGTATACTCTCACTAAAATTATTCATTGTTTATTTGAAATTAAAATTAAATTGGGTGTTCCATATTTTTATTTGCTACTGGCAACCCCAGTCTAAAGTCAAACCACAAAAAAATAAAATAAAATAAAATAAAATAAAATAAAATAAAATAAAATAAAATAAAGTCAAACCACTTAAACTTATGTTATATGCTAATCCCACCACAGCGCTTACATTCAAGGTTGTCCTCCGGTTGCCAAAAGGAGAAAGTAGAGGGTAGCATCTCAATTAATCAGTCACCTGAGCTAATGCAGTCAGGTTCCCTCAGTTTCTCTGGACCAGGAATAGGCTGGGCCTAGGATGGGGTACCTGGGGTGAGCTGGGCCAGCAGGTGACAGCGCCCTCCCGGAGGACAAGAAGCTGAGTGGAGAAGCATATTCTCTCAGCTTTCTGTTCACTTTTCCTTGATTTATGCTCACATACGTTAGAATCACCACGGGAGCTTTACAAACCCAGTAATGTTTGGGCCCCACTTCCGACCACTTCCCCATCTCTAGGGGCAAGGGTCTGACTTCCACGGACTTCAAAAGCTCCCCAGGTGATTGTCCTGTGCCCTCACTCTGAACCCCGTGGCCTCCAGTTTTGGTTGTTCGATTTCCCTCCTTTGAATACTGTCTTGGTAGTATTGGCTATTTTGTAGGCCAGAAGACATGCCCAGAACACACGTTCTGTGTCAAAATGGTGGCACAGATGGGATTGACTAGAAGGACTTCTTGTCCCTGCGGAACCTTGTCTCAAGCTGACTCCTGGCTCTGTCCAGGCCTTGCACCTGCTCCTGCCTCTCTTCAGCTTTGGCCTCCCCTGTCTTATTCTTCTCTGCTCACAACAAATCAATTCCCAGTTTGCGGCTGGTCTCCCCTTCTCTAGCCCATCCAATGGCTGTCTTCTTTGGCTTGGACCAAGGACCCCCTCTAATGAATGGTCCCTGCAGACCATGATGATGCTATTGGCTGTATTGACTGCAGTTTGGGGCTCTACCTCTCACTGGTTTCTGCCCCCCTGGATGGGGGGGGCAACACTCAGATTTTAGAAAATCTGGACTTTGCATTTCCAGAAAAGGAATTGGTGGATTCCCCCCACAGTGGTATGTCAAAGTTCTAATTTCCCTCTGACAAGCTGGCTGAGTAAACAGTGGTTTGCTTTCCAAATGACAACAGGAAGGAAGGGCCCGACAGAGGCATACTGCCTACGCATCATTGAAAATTGACTCTCCTGCTCTCTTTGGAATTTGACCCAATGAAGTTAAGTGAGCTTTGGGCAGTGACCAGCCCAGAGTTCTGAGCAGGATATAGCAGGAGCTCTGGATTATTTATCAAGAATCTACAATGTGCCAAATACTATGCTATTCACTGAGTGTCTACAGGTGAATAAAATAGATATGGTCCCTGGAGCCTATAACTCGCAGCATTGTTATGAATACTTGAAAATTTGATGAACACGAAGGAAAACTAGGATGGAAATAGTGAAGCAGAAAGACAGTAACACACACGCAGTGCATTTTCAGTGTAGCACTCCACGCAGGGGACAACCACCCCGCCCCACCTTCTTGGAGGTGCAAAGCTACACACTCAAATTCCTTAATCAAACAATAGGCTAGTGCAAATGGAGTTATTTCTTAGACCCATCTGTTTACACAGCAGCTACAAATTTGTTTAGAAAGAATCCCCACCATTCACAACTGTCTCCTCGACAGATGCTCAAGAGCATTCGTCTCTCGTCTCACCAGTGGCAGTTCAGTCAAGAGGAGGGAGCAGGTTTGAATGTCTGCAGCTCCAGGAACTAGACATGCTCAGTCTCCGTCTGCGCCCAGAGGCTCCTCTCCCCAGCTCCCTTCTGAGGAACAACAATGATTTTAGAGGCATAACAAGGAGGGCTTGCATTGAATTATTAAACAATGGGCATTGAAGATGTGTTTTCTCTGACCTCCTTACCTCTGGCTTTTACCAATCAGTGTTTTCTGGTACAGAGGCACAAATAACTGTCACACCCGAAGCAGATTATGTTCTCCTTTTTGTAATATTTTCCATGCTTATTTAAAACCCTTGCATTTTAAAACATGCAACATTGGTAAACTTTAAAACATCACATGCGGTCCTTTCATTTTCTGAAGTGCAACATAAATATCAAGGAGCACAAAAGCACTAGAACAAAGCACTGCTTTGTTTCCAAACCAAGCTCCCTCCAGATTCGGGTGGGCAGCCAGTGGGAGTCTGAACTCCCTCCCCCTAACTCCAGCTCCCAAGACTCATTGTTCTAAATGGTAATATTAACATGTCCCATCTTCATTGGAGGGTAACATCCCATTACCATGTTCAGTTATACATTTTCTCTGGCATAAAATAGGAGAGGTAACCAATAAAATAATGAGACAGGTTTTAAACAAATAAATAAGAATGTATACAACCCAATGAGCATTGTGCTTTTGAGATAGCCACTTTAGAGGTCAGCATGTTTCTAGAGCTGATGCCATTGCTCGGAAGTCCTGTGGAGTGCTCATTTGGGTGTAGCACAGGGCAAAAAACACGAGCCTCGGAGGCAGGTGCCCTGGCAGCAAGTCAACTTCTGCCACTTTTGAACTATGGCCTTGATCAAGTTCTTAACCTCTCTCTGAGCCTCAGTCTCCTCATTGGTAAGACGAGAGAAAGGGCACAAAAAATGTATGTAGCCCAATAAGTAGCTTTTAATATCATAATTGTCACTAATGCCATGTTTTTTTGAATTGCATTAAAAGATCCTCTACAGTGATTTTGGGGGGAAAACTCTAAGTCTTTAAAATCAAATTAGAAGAACAAAAATGAGTAATAAGTGGCTGGAAATTCTAGTTTTGGGGGGAAAACATATTTGCTTTTATAGTCACGAGCCTAAAATTTTATGTGGCTCATTAAGTGGCTCTGAAGTCAACTCCAAAAGATGTTTCCAGAATGTTTGGCAAGACCGATACTCTCCTTAGAATTGTGTGAGGGCTCCCTGGGTGGCCATTTTGAAGTGGGTACAACTCCTTTGATCATCTAAGTAAGTTGCATGGTGTTAAAGAAATTCTCTTTGCTTTATAGTCATGCCACATATCTAGATCCTGTAAAAAAGCCTTAATTATTGCAAATCTGCCTTGTCATTTCCTCTACGTCCTGACATACATCTTCCCTTTTTTAAGCTGTGGTATGTAGTAACCAGAGCTCCCCCTCCCTTTTTAAAAAATGTTCTCCCTTTTAATTTTTGAAGCTTTGTAACTGAAAAGGAAAATTAGATCCAATCCCCTGCTATCAAAGCTACTATCACTCCTTAGTTTCAGGAGGCTTTCAGGTTTCCATTTTCCTTGTCTCACCCCAGATGCCTGGCATACGCGATAGCAGAAAAAACAAAATCTGTTGCATTTTTGGAATGTTATTAATGCATAAACAGCCCAGGGATTGAGACAGCTAAAATAGACACACACACATACACACACACACACACACACAGAGGCGCACACTTACTTTTTTTTTCTTTTCTTTTCTTTTTTTTTTTTTGAATCCAGGGAACAAAAAGCAAAATTGTGCTTGAAGAACTTTGGAAGAATCATCGAAATGCATTCTGATCTACTAATTTTCCTCTGACTGCCACCCACCACCACCCAATCTCTATTTCCTGATAGGAAAGCCTCTTTAGGTATTAGACAATGATATTACACAATAGAACTATAAATCCGATGTTTGTGTAGAATTGAAATGGCCCTGCTGAACGCCACCCTTCCTCCCATTAGCAACATCAGAAAGGGAGTTAGTGAGGGGCAAAATCATCTGTTTGTATCTCTGAGTGGATTTTAAAATTGTTTTCCCTGGGGTCTTCTAGGGTTTTTAAATACGAAGGTGTTCATCCAACTGAAAAAAAATTTTATGTCTATAAGCAATTTAAGATTCAGTCTGTCTGGTGATCCACATTGTTTTAAAGGATGAGAAAATGCAGTACTAAATGTGAATATGTATGCTGTGTAGGGGAACTTCTGAACCCTTCACTGTCATCTTGAAGCTTTTATGATGGAAGCTTCTGACAGTGTTAGATTGTAAAAATCATTCTCTCATTTTTGGAACTTGAGACATCTCTCTGAGCATAACAAATGCAAGATCACAAATAAAGGTGTTTTGACCTCACTAGAAGATATATCTTTAACACAGACAATTCTACCTCTCTAATAAAATTGTATTTGCCTCTTTTCATTAGTTGGTCCTATCTACCCATCCCCTTCTCTAGTGTTGACGGGATTTATCCTCTACAGTCAGCATGGTTGGCAGCAACAGGGCTGTGTAGATGTAGCTGGCATGGTCAGGAGATTGGTTATGGGGAACCAAGCAAATAAATAAGCATATTGTGGATAATGGGAGCCAGGTTTCTCACTGTTGGACAGCTCTGTATCTGAGTTACAAACACAGAAAGGAAGAAGGCTAGAGTAAACCCTGTGGTGCTAGATTGGAATTGAAGGTATCTGTGTGTACTCCTGGTTTTTAATGTAAATAGATAAATTAGACTTATGTGTTTTTATGTGTGTGTATATGTGGATATATACTTACATAGGCATACATGTGTAAGGACATCACATCCCCACCTATCAATCTATTCTATTCTATTCTATTCTATTCTATTCTATTCTATTCTATTCTATTCTTCTATCCTATCCTATCCTATCCTATCCTATCCTATCCTATCTTATTCTATTCTTCTGTCTGTCTGCATAATTTCCTAGCTCTCTCTACACAGCGTCTGGAAGTAAAACATCCAAGTAGCAATGAGCATACCTGGCATCCACATCTTGGGTTCTAAATATCATTAGAAGGGATCAGATCTGTTAAAAGGAAACAGTGCTACTTCAAGAAATGACAGAGTCTAGGGCATGGTAGGCTAAAAAATAGCCCGCCAAATACTATTCATCCACATCCTGAACCCTGGAATCTGTAAATGAAATCTTAGTGGAAAAAAGATCTTTGCAAATGAGATTGAGTTTCTCCTCAAAATGAGGAGATCATCCCGTATTTTCTGGACGGGCCCTAAATGCCAATACAAGTATCCTTATTAGAGAGAGGACAGGCAGGAAAGAGATTACAGTCAGAAGAGGAGAGAATGATGTCACCAAAGAGGCAGAGACTGGAGTGATGTGACCACAAGTCAAGGGGTGCTGGCAGCCACTGGAAGTTATGGAGGGGACAAAAGAAGGGTTCTCTCCTAGCGTCTCCGAAGGAACATGGTCCTGCCATTTAGATTTTAACCCAGTGATACTGATTTCAGACTTTCAGCCTCCAAACTTATGAGAGAATAAATTTTTGTTGTTTTAAGGTCTAATTTGTTATGGATAATTTGTGAGAGCAGCCACAGGAACTAATATAAGTGTTAGGACAGTGAATGATGAACCCAGAACATCTTGTTGTGCTAAAAAGCGAGGTAATGCTCTGGAATGGTTAGGGCATACCAACCAGGACCCAGCTTGAAGGGTCTCCCATTGGCCAAACTGAGGACAATTATGAATCCAAATAAACAAAAATGAAGAATAAAAATAAATATCAAGATGAATATATTAATCTGTTATAAATAAAATAGGAGTCTGTGAGTCTAAAATTATGTAAATAAGTGAAAGAAAACTCTACCTCGCAGTGCAATGCCAACTGACAAATATAGAAAGAATGATGGAATTAGAAAATCATCGTTTGGCAGCCATCATAATAAAAATTGATTTAGGCGAGAAGCATCAGTGTATACTAAAACAAGTGGATGAAAAATTACAAAATAAAACTAGTGAATGAAAATTTGATGAGAAAGAGAATATTAACAGCATCTCACAGAATCTTCCAATGAAATATTTTTAATTCCTTATTAATAAGTACAAAATGCTTATTTTTTTGAGAAAACTTTTTAAAATTGAAGTATAGTTAACATACAGTGTTATATTACTTTCAAATGTACAATAGACATTACTCAGTGCTCATCATGGCAAGTGTACTCTTAATCCCCTTCACCTTTTTTTACCCATCCTGTCATCCACCTCCTCCCCTCTGGTAACCAGCAGTTTGTTCTCTATATTGAGTCTGTTTTAGGGGTGCCTGGGTGGCTCAGGGGTTGAGCATCTGCCTTTGACTCAGGTTGTGATCCCAGGGTCCTGGGATCAAGTCTCCCTCTGCCTATGTCTCTGCCTCTCTGTCTCTCATGAATAAATAAATAAAATCGTTTTTTTTTTTTTTAAAGAGTCTGTTTTAGTACAAATACTTATTAATTAACTTCACTCTAGAGAAATTTGGCAAAAACCAGCTTAACAAAAGTGACCAAATTGAATTGCACCAATAACGGGGTAAACAGACATCATGTACCCCTAATATGATACACTGCAAAGAACAAAGCATTGCTCTGTGGTAGCCCTGCCAAGTTTGCATGACCTAAAGTTAATCAGGAGAAAATATCAGACCAAATCAAATTGAGGAATATGGTACAAAATAACTGGCTGTACTCTTTGCAAATGTCAAAGACATGCAGGACAAGGGAAGGCTGAGGAATTAGTCCAAATTAAAGGAGACCAAAGAGTTCTGACAAAGAAATGCAACACATAATCCTGGATTGGATTCGGGACCCATAAAGGATCTCGTTGGGACAGATGGTAAAATTTGAATGTAGTCTGTGGATTAGATGGTAACATTGTATCAGTGTTTGCACCATAGTTATGTTGGAGGATGTCCTTGTTTTTAGGAAACGCATAATAACGTATTAAGGGATATTGGGGCATTAGGTCTGCAACTCCTCTCAAATTGTTCAGAGAAAATAGAGCCTATAGACATGCAGATAGAATGAAAGACACATGTGGTAAATGTTAACAATTGGAGACTCTGGGTGAAGGGCATGGGAAGAATTCTTTGCAGTATTCTTACAACATTTTTGTAAGCTTGAAATTATTTCTAGAGAAAAGAAAGGTCATTATTCTTTCATGGTACCTTATCACTCGATTCAAAGAGTCTTTATGGAATGCTTACCGCATTTTTCAGAAAAGTGAAAGGGCACTGGAGGGAAAGCAGAAGACCTGGTTCTGCCACTGTCTATGTCCCCTTGTGCAGGTAACAGCCTCTCTGCCCCTCAGTGGCCTCAGCGTTATCATTCTCTGCCTTTCTATGCCTAAGGCGTTGCTCTTACCACTTCAGTTTTAAAAGGGACCACCAGAGACACAGTTAGAAATCATTGCCATGGAATGGGGAGCAGCTGCTAAAGGACGCCTAATCCCATTTCTTTTTGTGGCATAAAAACATCCAAAAATGAAAATGGTGCTGATGGCCACTAACCCCATGAAAACAGTACAAAACCTTTCAACTGAGAGGGCTGAATGATGTGGTATGTGAATTATGTCTCAGTAAAGCAGCTCCAGTCGCTGCTGCTGCACTCCTCATGTCCTATCCCCATGGGACTTCATGGTTAGAGCAGGACACCTGTGACAGAAGGTGCTGGATGAGTAGAGAAGACACGTTCTCATCCCTGAGGCAAGGTGGGAAGGAAAAGGATAAACAGTAAAGGATGTTTTAGAGCAGATGGAGAAAAGGATGTGAGGGATGCCTCCAGCTCCAGCTTTCCAGGCCCTGTGGCTGTCCTCTGCTCCTCTAGCTCTGTACCCAGCCCCCCTAGGTGACTGGATCCATATCCATGGCTTCAGCTCTCTCCCAGAGGCTGAGGACTCCTTGTGTGATTTAGGATTAGATTTTTCAGCAACTAAGAGAAAACTAAAATACTACTAGTTTAAACACTTAAATGAAAAAGAAGTTCTGGAGTTTTTCTTCCTCACATAAAAACCTAAGTAAAGATCCCAGAGATGTTATGAAGCCCCAGGGTATCAGGGACCCAGGCTCTGGGGCACCATTTGCACAGGCTGCACACTGTGCAACTCCAGGACATGTTATCCACACATACAGCGTGAATGATCTCTTCTAGAGTAGTGCAAAGTGATGGCGTGGCCCAGGATCTTTCTCTCTTGTTGTTCTCATTTAAATGTTAACCTTATTGCCTAGGGTGGCAACATTTATCTTCCAGGCAGCAAAACAGAAGAAGGGACAGGTGCAAAAAGAGAGGGCCAGGGTGTATATGGGCTGAGTCTAAAGTAAGGTTTTCAGAACTTCTCATATGACATTTCCCTTACATTTCTTTTTTTTTTTTTTTTTTTAAGATTTTAATTATTTATTCATAGAGACACACAGAGAGAGAGGCAGAGACACAGGCAGAGGGAGAAGCAGGCTCCTGCCTGAGGTGGGACTCGATCCAGAGTCTCCAGGATCACACCCTGGGCTGCAGGCGGTGCTAAACCGCTGCACCACCGGGGCTGCCCTCCCTTACATTTCATTGTCAAGATCTTAGTCCTATGACCATACTCAGTTGCAAAAGAAGCTGGGAAACATAGCTTTTATTCTAGGTGTCCATGTACTTGGCCATCTAAAAGAGGGGGAAGGAATTCTAGTACCAAAGAATAAGAGGCAATAAATCTTGGAGAACAACTAGTAGTCTTGGTCATTCTTTCCAGTCCGTATTTATAATCCGGATCCATATATTCACCTGTCTCCTGGACATCTCTACTGAGATAAATCACAGACAATAAGACTGAACATGTCCTGCATGAAAGGCATCACGTTTACCCACTCAACTCCCATCCATAACCTGCATTTTCTCCTGTTCTCCATTGCAATGAATGGCAGAGTTATTTACCTATTGGGATGGGAATCTTCTTAGAGTATCATTTCCTTTTACTGCCTACCCTCTACTGCCACCCTGCAAGCTCTACCTCCTAAATGGCTTTTTTTTTTTTTTAAGATTTTATTTATGTATTCATGAGAGACACACACACACACACAGAGAGAGAGAGAGAGAGAGAGAGAGAGGCAGAGACACAGGCTGAGGAGAAGCAGGCTCTATTCAGGAAGCCTGATGTGAGACTTGATCCCAGGACTCCAGGATCGTGCCCTGGGCCAAAGGCAGGCACTAAACCGCTGAGCCACCCAGGGATCCCCCCTAAATGGCTCTTATATCCACCTCCTCCTCATTCCATTACTCTAGCTCAGACTCTCATTTTTCTCTGGTCTGGATGACTCTAGGAATCTCAAATGGACCCCACTACCTCCAGGCTGCACCTCTATAATATCCTTTCCCCATATTATACCTAAACACAAACCTAGTTTTGATTCATTTCTCCACAAAATTTTGCAGTGGTTGACATCTTTTTGGTAGTAAAGTTCACTTTCTCTAAGCATGACGCCCACGGCTTTTCATGATCTGGACTTCAGCCTGCCTCTCTCACCCCATCTGCTGCCTGCCCCCCCACACACCCTTTGCTCCAGTTGTACTGAACTATCTGTAGTTCCCTAAACTTTCAGTAGTTTCATGCCACTCTGCTTTTGCACATGCTACCCACTCTGTGTGGAATGACCTTCTCATTTTCGTCTGTATAACTCCTACTTCTTCAAAACTCAGCTCAAGCACTGACACCCCAGGAAGTGTTCCTGCATTCCCCAATCTGATTTAGACAGTCTTCTTGCTCCCACAGAGCACCATCCGTAATGATCTCAATACTTGTTTATTTGTGTAGCTTGCCCACAAGACTAAAAGCTCTTCAGGGGATGTCTTTTTGCCTTTACATCCCTACTGCCTGGCACATAAATATTTCTTGAGTGCATAAATATGGCAGACTCAATCTTACACATGTTTATATATAGTATTTGATTCCCATAAACCCCCATTAGCTATGTCCATTTTACAAATAGGAAAACTGAGGCTCAAAAGAATTGTACATGTCAGAGGCCACAGTGCTAGTTAGAAGTGCAGATGGAAATAAAATCCAATGTCGTGCCTCCCTGTTTGCTTCTATTTAGAAAAATGGCATTTGTGGCTGCTATGAATTGAAATATGCACTCATTTTGGTGTTGGTTAAGCTCTATCCTGAGTCCACCATCAGAAATGTGTTTTTTCTCTTTCCTCAAATTCCCGAGTCCCTAAACACAATTCTAGGATCCTTACAAAACATAGTCTAGGCACCTTGTTTCTTTTGTCTTCTCCTGGGGAAATGCCTTTATAAAGCTGTGAGCAGTCTGTGTTTCTTTACTCATCCCCTCCTTCGATGAATATTTATTAAATGCCAACTCTGTGTTGATGCTAGCCTCATTCACAGGAACATGCAGAAACAAAGACGTTTCAGCTATTATCAGAATCTTTTCATCTCTTTGTTGGAGTCTCTGAGATTTCTCCTTATCTAAGGATACAGTTACAAATGAAGAACAAGCAGCAGAGCTGTACTGTATGTTCAAGGTTACATGTTATTATTGTTCCTCCTTAACCGAGGCTTGTACAATCCTTGTATTGGAAACAGGTTTCAGGCACAATAAACAATGTGCTCCCTTATCTCAGATGCATTAAGGCGGTTCAGCGAGTTGTTTACCACACAGGTATTCCTTATTCAGCACTTTCAGACCATAATGACACCTTAAAATTCCCTAATGCTTTACCCTCCCAAAAGGTAATAAGAAATCGAAACTGTGTGCTGCTTAAATGAATTCATTTGCGCAGAGAACAAAGCCCGTTTTACATATTCCTGCAATGTCCATTTGACCAGAAGCCAGAAAATTTCACACAAGCAGCACAGATCCATCTCCTGAAATTGATTCTGGTTTTGTCTGATGGGGGGTGGGGTGAAAGAAAAAGGAAGGCACGTGCATATAATTGCAGTTGGAAGCAGTCCCAATCACAAGAGCAGTTCTTTAAAGTTCTTCCTTTGGATTCACCTTAAATCATCTTAGTGGAGCAGTAAAGTTTTGTAGCAACAAAGAAAAACCAGGAAAGCAAACTGGGAGTTTTTATCTATCAACTTAACAAATATGGAGCACCCATCGCATGAGGACCTGCAGAAACATGAAAATTAGTCACGCAGGATTCAAGAGAGTACAATACAGCAGGCGAGTTAACAGGCACGCACACACATACGCACAAATGCACACACACATGCACACACACGTGCACTCATGCGCGCACGCACACACGCATGCACAAACTGTATAAGCCTCTCCATTCAAACTATCAGAACTTTTGCTACCCAAATTCAGAAACTGAGTAGATCCAGATACGGTTTTAAATAAACCCATCCCTAACCAAACTTTTACTACTCACTTACCAAAACCCAAGAGCCTCAGGTAATCGGTATCTGAACTCAGCATCCAAGTTGTCAGCCTCCAGACTCAGGAACCCGGAGGATGTGGCCCTGAATGCCGTGAGGCTTGGAGGAGTGCGAGATACCTTCCAACGGGGGTACGATTTCACAGAGGACGTGTTTTAACCAGGCCTCGCGGGATGGGTAGAGCTGTTTCTTTCCAACCTCAGTGACATCTGTTTCTTTCCAACCTCAGTGACATCTGGCGATCCTGTGTTTGTTCCGATGAATGCCCTGGCCCACGGCTCTAGCAGTACTTCCAAACCTTTTGCCACTCTTCTTTTTTTTTTTTTTTTTAATTTTTATTTATTTATGATAGTCACAGAGAGAGAGAGAGGCAGAGACACAGGCAGAGGGAGAAGCAGGCTCCATGCACCGGGAGCCCGACGTGGGATTCGATCCTGGGTCTCCAGGATCGCGCCCTGGGCCAAAGGCAGGCGCTAAACCGCTGCGCCACCCAGGGATCCCTTTTGCCACTCTTCTTAAGTCCTCTACCTCCACTCCCCCACTTACTCTCAGCGAAGGACCTCACTTCTTACTTCATACAGCAAGAAGGAGAAAGAGACACAGGCAGAGAGAAAGAGTAAGCTCTCTGGTCTCTTCTTAGATGGTCACTAACACCATCATAAGGATCCTACCCTCATGAGTTCATCTACACTTAATTCCCTCTCAAAGGCCCTGCCTCTAAATACTATCACATCGGAGTTTAGGGCTTGGGGTGGGGGGCATTCAAACATTCAAACTGTGACGATAGTCTAGCTTTGTATTTCCTGCCTTCCTTTGCTTCTGCTTGGCCTTCTTCTCAGGTAGGCTCCTGAACAGCTATGAGTGACTTGATTTTCCTGACCACATGTCCCTCTCCCCAGTAAAACCACCCACCCTTTCTACACTTCATACACCCCTACTTCATTTCCATCGTCTCAAAGGAAGGAATCCCATAGCAGAATGACTTCTCCATTTGTCTTACGAATTTTATCCCTTCCCAAGTATACGGGTTGATGATAACCATCTTCTATGGTGTTTTTCTGTCTGCCCTGCATTCCTTCCTTCTCTAATTCTCCTTCCCTTTACACGTGCTTTAGGCTGTTAATAATGGGACTGTGGCTTTCCCTAGCACAAAGTGGACCCATGACCCAAATAAGGCCATTTGGAGCCTGTTTCAAGGATGGATAAGGGGGCTGGAGGACAGTTGCATTCTTTTCTCTGAGACTGCCAGCCATTAGATGAGCATAAGCCCGACCACGTTACACAGAGTGAGCCTGCCAAAGAACAAGGCTGAAGAGTGGCAAAGATGCCAAGAAATAGGGTTCGAGTAGTTAGGGACTGAATGTTTGTGTCCCTGCCACTCCTCCCCTCAGATTCGTATGGTAAAGCCCTAACCCCTATGTGATGGTATTTGGAGATGGGACCGGGGCGGGGGTGGGTAATTAAGTTTAGATGAGTTCATGAGGGTAAGGTCTTTGTGATGGGATTAATGCCTTGTAAGAAGAGACCAGAGCGCCTGCCCTCTATCCCTGCTATGTGAGGGTACAACAAGAAGACCATCTGCAAGCCAGAAAGAGAGCTCTCACCAGAACGTGACCATGCTGGAATCCGGATCTCAGACTCCTCAGCCTCCAGAACAGTGAGAAATAAGGGTCTGTTGTTTAAGCCATCCAGATTATGATATTTTGTTACAGCAGCCTGAGCTAAGATAAGTACTAGCAATATTGTTTTTAAATTTTTGGATGTTTCAGTTATGTGAGCCAAAAACTTTTCTTTTTGCTGAATATTGTTTGAATTTGGTTGCTGTTGTTTGCCATTAAGAATTCTGATTAGTCTTCTTTCTCTATCCTTTAGCTTATTCCTCGATCCAGGAACTTTGGTCTTTTTCCTCAAAACTAACTCCTTCCCTCAACCAATACACATGCTCCAGATTCCACCTGTCTAGAAAAACCTGCTTCCCTTCGTGTCAACAAGTCAGTGTTGGTAGGTGACAAAGCCTTCACTAGTCTGTGGCAAAACAAAAAGAAACAGCAGTAATAATAAGAATAATTCAGTGAGGTTTTGTGTTGTTAGGCTTATGAAGGTACAATTTAAAAGATTTATTTATTTATTTATTTATTTATTTATTTATTTATTTGAGAGAGAGAGAGCAGAGAAAGGGGCAGAGGGAGAGGAAGAAACAGACTCTCCGCTGAGCAGGGAGCCTGACTCAGGGCTTGAACTCAGGACCCTGGTATTATGACCTGAGCCAAAATCAAGAGTCAGCTGCTTAACCAAGTGACCCACCCAGGCATCCCTTGAGATACAATTTAATACAGCAAAATTCACCATTTTCACATGCATAGTTCTATGAATACTGAGCAATATAAACAGTTGTGAAGCTACCACCATAGTCAAAATAAGGTATTTATTTATCAACCCCAAAACTTTCCCCTAGGACCTGGTAAACATTGATCTAACTTCTATAGTTTTCTTTTCCAGAATGTCATATAAATGGGATCATGCACATGTAGCCTTTCATGTCTGCCTTCTTTCACTTAGCGTAATCATTCTGAGATTCATTCATGTTATTGGGTGTTTCATTAGTTCACCCTTTTAATAGCTGAGTAGTATTCCATTGTATGATGGTATCATAATTTGTTTACCCATTTCTCAGTTGATGGACATGGAGATATTTTCCATTTTTGATAATTATGAATAAGCTGCCATAAACATTTGTATATAGGTCTTTGCGTGAGCATGTGTTTTTATTTCTCTTGGGTAAATATCTAGGAGTAGGATTGCTGGGCCATATGGTATATGTATATTTAACTTTATGAAAAACTGCCACACTGTCTTCCAAAATGATTATACCATTTTGCATTCCTACCAGCAAAGTATGAGAGTTCAAGTTACTTGACATTCTTGTCAATATTTGGTATTATTAGGGTTTGTTTTTTGGTTTCTTTGCTTGCTTGCTTCTGCCATTCTAATGGGTGTGCAGTGATATTTCATTGTGGTTTTACTTTGCATTTCCCTGATAATGATGTTGAGTATCTTTTCATGCGCTTATTTGAATCTCTCTCTCTCTCTTTTCATTAAGAGAGCTTTTGCCCATATTAAAAACTGAGTTGTTTGTGCTCTTATTACTTTGAGAATGTTTCTGGAAGTGAGTCCTTTACAGATATGTTTTTGGCAAATATTTTCTCCTAATCTGTACTTGTCTTTTAGTGGCATTTAAAGGCAGAGTTTTAAATTTTGATGAAGTCTAATCCACCAATTGTTTCTTTCATGGTTCAGGCTTTTTGTGCCCTAAAATACCTTTACTAGGAGTTTTGTTTCTTAATTAAACTAAACTTATTTAATTCAGAGCATTTTTAATTCTAAGTCTATGCTGCTTTCTTTGTTGGAATTAAATTCTCTTTTCAAAAATAATAAATGATAATAAGAATAGATAGAAGTGTGTGTGTGTGTGTGTGTGTGTGTGTTCACATGTGCTTGCCCAGAAAAATAGAGTTGATTGATGATTCTATGTTGGTGTCATAGGTCAGTTCCCCAGGAAACAGTCAGAAATTTGCATGTGAAATCTGTCTCCTTGACCAAACTCTACTCAGTCTCCTAAGGCTTCTTCTTCACTAGGCTTTGACCTTGGGCTTCAGTGTCTGTCCTTGTCAGGACTGCATCCCTCGGTTTTAGCAAAAATCCTAAACCAGTTTATAGAGAACCTCCTGCCTTGGATATCTGATCACCTTCTAGACCCAATGAGATCCTTCATCCCCTAGCATCCCCCAGGAGATACCCATCACCCTGGGCTGCCACCAGGAAGAATCTTGCCAAGATGTTTTCGTCAGAATCCTCCCTCACCCCCGATGTTTCCTCTTAGTAATTTTCCATCCACTGACCCCTACCCTGTTCCTTGGCTATAAATCCCCACGACTTGTCCTTGTTGAATTTGGAATTGAGCCCAGCTCTATACTGAGACCTCTTTTCTTCTATCTCAGTAGTTCCTGAATGAAATGTTTTTACTGCTTTACCTACTGTCCAGCTCCGGTTTTTCTTTGACAGATGGAGGAATTTTATTGGGGCGTGCTACTGGGAACAATCTCTCTAAGAGAGGGCGTGAAACAGGATTGGCAGGGAGGGATCTTGAATTATGATGCAGTTACGACAGAGGCCTCCCGCTGATCCCACGGGGAGCTCTGGAGCAGCCACGGCCTTTACGGAATTGCCCTGAACAGAAGGAAGGGTCTGGACTGTGTTGCTTCTCCACCATTCCTCCCTATCTGATGAGATGAAGTGTGAAACTAATATAAAGTGAGGTATAGGAGTGAGAAAGATGAAGTATTGGAACTGTAGTAAGTCTTGGTGAGCCTGAGGCAACCCCTCTATAAGGAGAAATAAAACAAAACTAATTAGTCACTTGTGAAACCCTTTCCTTGGTTCTGTGACCTTTGCAACCCAGCAGCCACGTATCCCGGCAACAGTCCCTGGGCTTTATCCCCGGTTTGCATCATCCCCTCCCCCCACCCCCTGGGGGTAAATGCATCTTTGTTACCTGTTCCATTGTTTCTGGCCCCCATGCAAAAAGGAGTGACTGTTTTTTCTGAGTCCAAATCTTTGCCCTTTGCAGCTGGGGATGGTAAAGACATTGCAGAGGTGAAAGACCTCCGTGCCCAGTAGTGAATCCTAGGGGGTGTGGACAAGCTTTCTATGCGAAGTTTAATAAAGGCTAAGTGTTCAGGGTTATATGGGAAATGATGTGTGGCTGGTTTTACTTTACATGCCCTGACATCACCCATGCATCATGATACCCTCTGCCCCACTCCTCGAATTGCTGTCAATCTAAGCTGAAGAAGCAGAGAAAAGCTCGGAGTCCGCCCGCCATCCAGCTCCACACAACCCAACCTGAGGATCCAGTAGAGGGAGAGAGGTCCTTCCTTCCCCAGGGTTATGCTCCCGGCGCCTTTGAGTCCTCTCAGCAAAAAGTGCTCCTGGGAGGTGGAACTGTCAGGAGAGGGACATTTGTCTGCTATCATATTTTTAATCTGACCCTCTTGAAATGAGAAGAAACTAGCCTAGAGTCATTCGACTAGCTTGGGGCAGAGCCAGAATTAGAGTCAGATGTCTCGTCTCTCAAGTCAAACGAGCCAGAACCCCTGCGCTCTGCTTGATTCTCCTGTCTTCCCCACCTCCTACATCCACTTAGTCATTAAGTTATTTTTACTTAAAAACAGCTCTCAGACTTGTCCCCCTCTCCTCAGTTATGGGTGCTACTTCTTTCACTTAGGTTCCACCTACTGTCCAGTTGCAATAGCTTTATAACTGGTCTTTCTGCCTCACTTTCTTCCATCGACAGCCCATTCTGCACACAGCAGCCAGTCATGGTTTTTGAGCACAAATTTGGCAACTCATCCCCCTGCATAAACCTTTCCATTGCTTCCATTCCTTTTCACGATCAAGGGTCCAACTCCTTAGCCATAGGTACAAATGTCATCCTTGGCATCGACAACATTATGACAAAGTGGACTGCAGGCAAAATTAACGGTGGCTTTAACCATAGGATATTTCTAAAACAGGCAGTCTTAGAATTGGTTTGGTGGCTCTGGGATGTTTTTGGAGACTCCAAAACTTTCTGTCCTTTCTCTTCTATCCTCACTGGGCGGCTTTCATCCTCAGGCTTTCATTAGGGTCACAAGATGGCTATTGCAACTCTAGATATCACATCCTCATAGGACAACATCTAAATCACAAAGGAAGGAAGGGAGGAAAAGGGGAACTCCTGGCACACAATTCCTTTTGTTGTTGCTGTTTTTTTAATCAAAGATGAAACTCTTTCCTCAATGTCATCCCTCCACCAGACTTCTTCTATTTTTCTAGCCAGAACAAGTGCCATACACAGCCTTGGACCAAGCATTTTCATCAAAGGTAAAGGGAACTGTCTAGATTGGCTTAGGCCAATTGTGATTTATGTCCTGACTCGGGACACTTTACCACCTGAACAAAACCAAAGTTCTGTTTGCAAGAAGGAGAAATGGCTCATAGGATGGCAACCTACAGTGTGTACCCCAATCTACAAGGCCCTTGTACATTTTCTGTACCTACCCCTGTACATTTACTGACACTCTCTTTTATAATGACCTTTTACTCCAGCCATATGGAACCACTCACACTTCCCAGAATGGTCCTCTTCCCCCTGCCTGAAATAACCTTTTCCCCTTGATAATCTTATGATACTCATTCTTTTTGGAAAACGCAACTGAAATGTTACTGGCTTTGTAAAAATCTTTCCTGATCCTTCAAAACAGGATCAGTCACCCTTGACCTTTCCTGGTCCAGATGGTGTCTGGTACATTGTAGTTGCTCAATAAATATTTGTTGAGAATCTTTACATCTTGCGAGTGTGCTGCCATTTTGAGCTCTCAAGTTATTACCACTGCTTACATTTCAATTAATATCATTACTTTCATCATAGAGCCATGTGATGATTAATTTTATGTATCAACTTGATCAGGACACAGGGTGCCCAGATATTTGGTTAAATGTTGTTTCTGGATGAGATTAACATTTGCATCAGTAGGCGGAGTAAAGCGGATTGCCCTCCCCAATGTAGGTGGGCTTTATCCAATCTGTCAAGCACTTGACTAGAACAAACATGCAGAGAAAGGAAGAATTCACCCTTAGCCTGACTACTTGAGCTGGGGCATTGGCTTTCTCCTGCACTTGGACTGAGACATCATCAACTCTCCTGGTTCTCAGGCCTTCAGGTTTGCACTGGAACTACACGCCCAGCTTTCCTGCATCTCCAGTTTACAGCTGGCAGACTTGGAACTTCTCAGCCTTCAGAATTGTGGAAGCCAATTCCTTGTTTATCTGTCTTACCTGTCTATCTGTTCCGTGTTTCTGGAGAACTCTGTCTGATAGAAGACAGTTAAATTCTGTAGTATAGAAAAATGTTTCTAAATGGTGGGATCAAGTTGCTGAGAGGGAATGTGATTTTAAGGAAGCTAAAATATCCTAACTTGATGCGTGGTCTTCTATTATTCATAATATGAGACTATTATTATTCATCATATTCTATTTAATGGTGTCTATGATAAAAAATTCTCTTTCACTCCTGTGTATCTTGCATACCTCTTTTTGCACTGGAGAAATTATCTTATGCATGTCATGCAGAGATAGGGACACTTAGAAAGGCTCATGTGTATTGGGGCAAATACTAGATGGGGGTGTGTGTGCGGAAAAATTACAGAAATGCACCAGTGAGATAAAGGGTGAAGGGATGAGTGAAAATGAAGTAGAAAGTGATAAAATGTTAGAGTGGAATTGAGCCCAGGGCGTGGGAAACAAATTCACAATAATGTCAGGTGGTACAGGTGCTCAGCCATAAGTAACATGAATGTACAAGAATCTTATTCCCTTTTGAATGCTCTCTCCATTCTTGTAAACGGTGTACTTCCATAAGTAACCAGGCTTAGGAAGTGACATTCCATCTTCCTGGGAGCTCTGTGCTCTGACCTACGTGACAGTGGCTTAGGACCATTCCAGCAAAGCAGGTGGGGCAAATCTCTGGCGTTCTGCTGCTGGCAGGTACTGGCTCACGAAGAAAGGGAAGCAGGGAATGTCTATGCAGCCACAGAACCAGACTTTGAGGAGGAAACTACTCGTATCAACAGCATGAGACCTTGGGGAGGACATGTATGCTTAAAGGGAGGAAAACAAAGGCCCTAAATTAAAGAAGAGAAGAAAAGAAGAAAGGAAGGGAAGATGGAAAGAAAGATAAAGAAGGAAAGGAAGGAAGAATGAAGAGGGGAGATGGGAGTTGAAACCTTGAGGGGTAAATAGGACATGTAAGTTGGTTGGACTGAAGTTGCTTCCAGGAATCTCTGCCTAATTTCTTTGAACTGTGACTCAGGTGCATGTCTGTCCTTACCCAGGGGCATGTCTGTCCTTGTTCTGACAGAACTTTAAACTGTTTACCTCGTACTCAACCCGAGTGGCTTCTCCATTCTCTGTATCTAGTTATCTATCTACTTTCAAGGCAAGAAGCATGGATGACCTAGGTACCGGCCTGTGCACACCTGTCACTGTCATCACTGCTCAGCCCCTTCCCCAACCTTAGGCTCTTTTCTACTGTCTTTTTTAGCTGCCACTGTCCTGTGGTCCTTGGTCCCCTTGGAACATCTGTAGCTGAGGGTAAGGGCCGGGAGTGCTGTGTGCTCCGAAGAAGGGAATGTGGTCACATGCAGTGCTTTCTGTTTCATTTCAGCCAAATATCCTCCTTTATTTATTTATTTTTTTAATTTTTAATTTATTCAAGATAGACATAGAGAGAGAGAGAGAGGCAGAGACACAGGCAGAGGGAGAAGCAGGCTCCACGCAGGGAGCCCGAGGTGGGACTCGATCCTGGGTCTCCAGGATCACGCCCTGGGCTGAAGGCGGCACTAAACCTCTGAGCCACACAGGGATCCCAATATCCTCCTTTAAATTCAGAAAAAGTACATGCCTTCTAAACTAGACTGAACCTTCTTGGGGTAGCTACCAAGGACCACCAGAGAGCACCTGCCCTACGGGAAGGTGGTTGGATACTCGTCCTGTATTTCTTTGGGTGCAGCTGTGTTCCTTTTACTCCCCTACCAGGGAACACAGTGGCCTCCACTATCTCTATGGCCCATAAAATCCGCCCTCCGCAACAGAATGAATGAACTCTTTCACACAGCTGCTATGGCTAAATAAGAAACTTCTCTCTAAAGGTCTTAAAGGGATTAACGATGATTTTTTACGTCTAGAGCTCTCAGAACCAAGGAAAGAGAGATCTTTTAGAGGACAGAAAAGCCTTCTCGATAACTCTATCATACCTCATGAGATTTAACCTCTCATTAAGACTGGCTCTTTACCACACCCAGCAAAATATGTTTGATATTCAAAGTATGAAGTCTCCTCTTTTCTGAACTAAATTTCATATGAAGCACAATCAAGCTAACCTTTTTTTTTTTAAATTATTTATTTATTTGAGAGGGAAAAAGAGAGAGCACAAGCAGGAGGGAGGTGTAGAGGGAGAGGGAGAAGCAGACTTCCCCTTGAGCAGGGAGCTGGATACAGGACTTAATCCCAGGACCCTGGGATCATGACCTGAGCCAAAGGCAGACAGACACTTCATGGACTAAGCCACCCAGGTGCCCTCAAGCAAACCTCTACTGAGCACTTCCCATGACCAGGTATTTTGCTAAGCACTTTGTTTTTTTTTTTTAAATTTTTATATATTTTTAAAAGATTTTATTTATCTATTAGAGAGAAGCAGGGAGAGCAGAAGCACGAGGAGGGGTAGAGAGAGAGGGAGAAGCAGACTCTCCTCTGAGCAGGGAGCCCAATGCAGGGGTCTATCCCAGGAACCTGGGATCAGGACCTGAGCTGAAGGTAGATGCCTAACCAACTGAGCCACCCAGGTGCCCTGCTAAGCACTTTATAATACACACTTCCCCTACTATCTGAAAGTTCACTTTATGCCATTTCACTTTTGCAAAAGACCCACGTCAGTACCTCTTTTTAATTAACAGAAAGAAATTCAAAGAAAATTTTTGTTTTTGCAAAATGGTCATTGCTTCTTTGCTTTAGGTCATCTCCGCTTATGAAAGTTTTCATATGAGTACTCTACTCTCAGAAAGTAGAAGAAATAAAAAAAAAAAAAAAAAAAAAAGAAAGTAGAAGAAATCTGTATGCTATTTTCTTCTCAAACATAGGTGGTATCATGTAAGATCCTCCTGATTTACCTGAACCAATCAGGTATAAGGCCAAAGGGCATTTATGGGCTCACGAGACAGGCATAGGGCTGACTTCAGACAGGACTGAATTCTAACAATGTTATCAGAACCTTGTCTCCCTCCATCTCCTGGATTGGCTCCACCTTCCTTTGCCTGTTGCCTTTGTTCTTAGAATGTAGGTGGGGGCAGGTGACTGGAGCTGCTGCAGCCAGACAGTCTTCCAGTGTTTGTTCTCCGTGGGAAATCAAGAGCTTCCTCCTGGGTGCTCAGATGCATTCTAATTAGATGGGGTCACATGCTCATCCCAGAACTGGTCTCAGGGCCAGGGGCCTCAGAGAGTCTCTCCTAGATCACATTCTGCATTCTTGGAGTGAGGTGATGGAGCCCCCAATCAGGCCAGAGAGATATAGAGTAGGAGAAGAGGTTCCCCAAATGGATATTGGGGAAAGAGTTACTCCGTAACTCTAACGCACCAAGACATTTTCCAAAACCCTTGTGAGTATTAGTATTCCAGTTAAATAGATGAGGAAACTGAGGCTTGGGGTTTAAGTAACTTGCCCAAGATCACTGCTAAGTAATTGGCAGAGCAGAGACTTGAATCCTGTCATATTTAACTAGCCATACTTGCTTTTCCATTTATTCAAAGGAAATGTTTGCTCTTTAAATAAATAAAAACAAGACTATATAACTAGAGCAAAAGAATTAATGTCAAATTTTCCATAAAGAAAATCATCCCTAACTTGCCCTACAAATGTATCCCAGACGACAGCCTAGAAGCCCTCTAAGAAGGCATAACTCTCTTTTCAATATGCCATTGGCCAAGTTCTGCTGCAAAAGGAAAGGAAGGGAGTGTGGCGATTTATTAAACAGACTTGCTTCTGATACCACCATCAAAACGATTTGAACTGAAAACTTCACTAGCTTTAAGAAAATCAACATGTTAAGTGAATTCTTGATATAATTTTTTCTTTCCTAGACACTTCAGATGGGCCCAGCTACCTCCTAGAAGGATTTTGCAATAGTCATCCAGGAGGTACGGTCATTATTGATTTTGTTCTGAACTTTTAACCACAAGTGGCTATAATGTCAGTTATTAATGGTCTTATCATATTGACACAGGGCCATGAACTAACCAAGATAGAGAAAACCATGTGTACACTACAGGATGAAACCCTCAATGTAGAGTTAGTAGAGTCCTAGATGTGGCACTCATTAACTCCATAACTTCAGACAAATCACCTTAACTTGCTGGTACTCACTTTCTTCATCTGTAAAATCTTTAAAATGATGATGATGCTTCCTTTATAGGCTTTTATGAAATTCAGATGATATGATGTATTTTAAAATTCCAGAATATCTGCATTCCATAAATGTGAAGTATTATAATCCTTCCAGTCCAAGGATCTGAGAACTCCAGGGCTTTGTATTCATACTAACTGCCAAGAGAACCAAGAGGCAGACAAATCCCAATCAAGTTAGAAATAAAGCCTGCAACTTTAGCAGCTGATTCTGGACTAAGTAATGGCTGCTTAATAACAGTAATGGCTTGCTGCAAAACAAAACAAAACAAACAAACAAAAAGCAAAACCAAAATCAGAAATGTGTTTCATTAGATTGAAATGCAAAAGGAGCATGAGAGAAGCATGGCACCAAGTTCTGAGGCAAATTGGCAGTAACCAAAACTGCATGATCCAACTTTCTCAGCACATGTGACTTCTAGATCTTTTACTCTCGTCCAAAAGTTTCCACTAAATCCTCATCACCTCACACTTGTCACCTCACATATCATCAAACCCCTTAGCAGGAAGCAGGGCTCAGAAGAAAGACCCACAAGTCAGAAACCTATAGAGTAATTTCACCAAGACCAAATTGGAGCAACAGGTGACACCAAGGACAGACCTTTCAGATTTCAAGGTCTAGTGCTGGTAAAAGTGATCACTGTTGGGGCAAATTGGTGGCCAGGCCTGCAATGGGGCAGAGGATAAGCTCCATCAACACTAGGGAGTCAGGACACCTGGGTGGCTCAGCGGTTGAGCATCTGCCTTTGGCTCAGGTCATGATCCTGGGGTTCACGGGATCGAGTCCCACATCAGGCTCCCTGCATGGAGCCTGCTTCTCCCTCTGCCTGTGTCTCTGCCTCTCTCTCTCTCTCTCTGTTTCTCATGAGTAAATAAACAAAATCTTAAAAAAAAAAAACAAAAACAAACAAACAAACAAAAAAACACTAGGGAGTCATCTTCCTCCCAAAGCCTTCCCTGGTTTTCTTTAGAAGGTTTAAGAGGCCAAAGCAAGGGTTTCTTTCCAGAAATGGTCTGACTTCTGTGTTACAAAATCTATCCCATCTCCATTCTGCCATGAGAAATTTGCTCTCATCTTAAACTAAGTGAGAGGGCTTCACAAGAAATATTTGGAAATCCTGACTGGTGTCTTCTGGAATTTGAAGGACACAGGCACTAGTGACTGACTTTCACCACAAGAAGCCTAAAGGTGGGAATCTGGTTGGAGGGGCTGCCTTGCAGCCGAATGAAGAGCCAAGGCTCACTGGCAGGGCACTGACTGCACTTCCATTGATGGGAGATGGGATAGATTTTGTAACACAGCAGTCAGACCATCTCTGGAAAGAAACCCTTGCTCTGGCCTCTTAAAGCTCCTAAAGAATGTTTCTGGCCTCTCTTGCATAGCCTGAAGGTGGGTCATGGGCCGATACTGGCAGCCATTTCACAATATCTTTGTGTGCCCTTCATAGCTAGGGAGTGTAGCACTTCCTTTTAGAATGTGCCAACTTAGGACCTACCATAGTATTCCTAGCCTTTGCAGGCTTGAGATGATAGGAGAAGCAACTTTCTGTACAAAATAAAAACCTGTAATCCCACTAGCTTTTTACTCCTTTAGAAGTGTAGAGAAGTCTCCTTCCCTCCTCTTGTCTGTAACAATTTGATGTGTATCTTTTTTTTTAAAAGACTTTATTTATTTATTTTAGACAGAAAGAGTGTGTGCAGGCACCAGCAAGCACAGGCAAGGGAAGTAGAAGGGGAGGGAGAGGGAAGAGAGAAAGAATCTGAAGCAGACTCAGCACAGAGCCGGTCTTGGGGCTCAACGTCATGACACTGAGATCATGACCTGAGCTGAAATCAAGAGTCACATACTTAACCAACTGAGCCTCCCAAGTGCCCCTGGTGTGTATTTTCTTAAGTTATCTTTTATGTTTATACAAATCTAGAAGATAGATAGATAGATAGATGATAGGTGATTTAAAAACATAGCTACACATACTCTGGTTTCTCTTCAGATCGTATAAATCTTTCACCTTTTACTAAAGATTTTCATGGAGAGGAACAATTCTGAGTCTTAACTCAATTTTTTGAGGCCCCGTTTTAAACAGGACTATCTATAAAGTATAAAGAAAGATGTTTGGAAGTCCATCTCTGTCTTCCGTTAAGGCAGTAGGTGGCCTATCATCACAAGATGACTAAGGAAACTAGTGAGCTAACTGCAATAGGAACATTTTTAGCTTTGTGTGTTTTAAGTGTTATGGTTTCTACTCACAACTAATGTGCTTACTGCTAAGTTCTGTACTTCGTTATTTTCACTTTGGCTAGTTACTGAAGTGAAAGTCTTTTTAAATAATTTGTTCTTGGGACGACTGGGTGGCTCAGCGGTTGAGCACCTGCCTTCGGCCCAGGGCGTGATTCTGGAGACCCGGGATTGAGTCCCACATCGGGCTCCCTGCATGGAACCTGCTTCTCCCTCTGCCTGTGTCTCTGCTTCTGTGTGTGTGTGTGTGTGTGTGTGTGTGTGTGTGTGTGTGTCTCGTGAATAAATAAATAAAATCTTTTTTTAAAAATTGGTTCTTTCTAAGCTGGTACTAGGAGTTGGTGTACCTTGCTCTATAAAAAAAAAAAATAGCCACAAAATGTTTGATATTGCTCTCATCTAGAGATGGAATTTATGTTCCCTTCCCTTGAGTTGAGAGGCAGCTCTGATCCCTTGGACCAATGGAATAACAGTGGAAAAGCAGCTATGTGACTTCTGTGGCTAGGTCATGAAGGGCCATGAGGCTTCCATCTTGGTCCCAAGAGACGTTAGCACTTGAAACACTGAGCCACCATGAAGGGAATCTGACTCCCCCGAGCTGTGATATCAAGGAGGCCACACAGGGGTTCCCTGGTCAGGGGTCCTAGCTGAACCTGTCATTCAGCATTGCAGCCCAGGCAGCAGACATGAGAGTAAAGACGCATCGTAGGAGTACGTCTTCCAACTCCAGTCTTAGCCACACAGTCATGCCTGCTGTAGCTATCACTGGGCAGAGGAAAACCAATCCTGCTATGGTCTGCCTCAATTCCTGACCCACAGAATCCTCAAGCATAATAAAATGGTCATTGTCTTACAACATTAAGTTTTGGGATGGCTCATCGCATGGTGATGGGTAACAGGAACAGACAGAGATATTCATGTTATCGGGGTAAGGATGGAGTAGAAAGGGGCACGATTAGGGGCAGGAAGGCAAGGTATGAGGCTTTTGCAGGAGTCCACATGAGATAGGAGGAAATTAAGGCAGTGTTTGGAGGAAGTGGGGGGGCAACTGAGAAACACGCTCAACATTATGCCCCACGGCCCGTGTCAAGAGGGTAAAGCATAAGAGACAGGAGAAGAACAGTAGGGCAGGGACCTCCCTATATACTATGAATGCAGGTCTCCTTTGGCAGATCTCAGCGTTTTCCTGTGTGTGCAGACTCGGCTTTCTTACCCCAGGCTGTGATTACACGGTTTAGTTCCACAAACGGGAGGCCCTGAAGGTTAGGCTGTAGATTACATTAATCAATCCATTTTGTTTTATCTTACATGCTTACTTAAAAGCCTCTTCCACTTAGAAAGAAAATATATGCAAAGTAATGTACAAATCAGCAGAGCCTTGGCATCTTTTTCAGCTGAGCCCTTGTGCCTTGTCTGGGAACAGAGTGGGCCCTGGGCAAGCAGGGTCCGTCTATAGCAAACAGGGTCTGGGGTCACCCTCCCTGCAACAGGGCAGGGAGGTGGGTGGGAGGGACGCATACAGAAGAACAGAAAGATAAAGAAAAATTGTTCACAGCCACCACACTGACATGTTTCAAGAAACACCAGGCCCAGACTGTAGAACAGTATGTGCAATAAGGTATAGCTTACATTCTAAAAAAGATCTGCATGTGTGAATATGTGCAGAAACAAAAGACCAGAAGCATATGAGCCAAAAATGGTAAGGTTGTTCTTTTTAGGACATAGAATTACTGGTTTTTTTTAAAAAAGATTTTTATTTTCTTTATTTTGAGGAGGGGGAGGAGATGGAAAGGGAGAGAGAAAATCTGAAGTAGGCTCCTCGCTGAGAGAGGCATGACACAAGGCTCCATCCCACCGCCCTGAGATTATGACCCGAGCCCAAACCAGGAGTTGGATGCTTAACCGACTGAGCCACCCAGGTGCCCAGGAATTATTTGTTTTTATTGGTTTGTTTGTTGGGTCCTTTGTGCTTTTTTTTTTTTTTTTTTTTTTTTTTTTAATGTTCCAAGTTTCCTGCATCTATATGGCTTCTGAAAATTAAAATAAAAAATGTTATGTTACAAATCACTGGGCCCTCACAATTTCATCCACCAGCCCATATATATCAGTACTAGTAGTGCCTGCAGGTTCTACCTTAGATCAACATACTATTCTTCATTTTACAAATGAGGAGATTACAAATACAATAAGGAACTATTTCCCGCACAGCATATAGGGACCTTCTTAGTCTTCCTTCTAGAATTCTAAACTTTCTCTTACACTCACCCCATTCTCCAAATGTTCAGGACAGCCTCTGGGTCCCCGCTGGTCCCCTCTACGGTGTCAGGTATGTGGTTTTTAATAACCCATGTCTGTGCTCCTGAACCCCTTCTTTCCTCTCTCTCTCACCTGCTGTATTCTCCTATTCCCCACCCTCTACCAAGTGCCTACTTTCCAGGTAGATCTCAGTGAGATGTTAGTAACAGTGAACACATTAAACTAATTCACCGCATTTCAATAGCTAATGGCTTCATAGTCACTGGGTTTTAAAAGAGTCACTGGGTTTGTCCAGTTAATGTTCTTGCATCTCTAATTGGTGATACTAAAGTTTCAGTTAAATGCAGATTTTCACGCTTCCATTAAACCCATGTGCAAGGAGGTCACAACCTCTTTTAGCCAAGCAGGAAGGTTTCCTGTAGCCAGGCGCCATCGCCATTACCATCAGAGAGCAGGAGCTAATTTGGTCATGTTGATGGATGCCGAGATGGTGCCCAGACTCATCTACAGTCGGAACTACAGGGCTAGAGTGCAAGAAACTAATTTCCTCCTGGCCTGAAGTGCTCTAGGTCACCCCTGGTTACAGGGAAAATGACACGAGTCATGCATCTCCTGAGCCAGCTCTTACAGAGTGTTGTGCACAGTGAAGCCCCCCCCTCCAATAACAGTCAGTGTATGCAGAATGCATGTTGTCTCACCCCATTAGTTCCAAGTTTTGAACTCCGATATCCCAGAAAAAAAGGTTAGGGCAACTGCAGAATGTGGCAGTTACAAAAAGCACTTCAAACCAATACCCACTGGAGGAAGAAATGCAGACAAGCTTCTGAACTCTAGCCAGTGGGCTGATTCAAAACAAAGCTGTCTCTGCCCAAGAGAATTCCTTCCCTGGGGCGGCCTTTCAATGGTTTGAAGGGTTTTCTGTGGCTGCTTTCTGAGGAGGAGAGGTGAGGATCATGTTTTGTTTTTCTGTTAAGGTTTCATTTATTAAACAAGTATTTGTAACTACCTACTATGTGCCGAGTACTGTGCCAGGCACTGATGATTCAAATATGAATATGGCTCAGTCTGTGTTCCCAAAGAAGTGACAGTCTAGTTGGGGAATGGCAGTGGGGATTGGGGCAAATGATGAAACAGATGGAAATAAAATAGGTGATTGGCCCTCAAGAAGGGTATTGAAGGACAGAGACGAGGGCGTGCTTTGTCCTCATGCCAGGAGACAGATAGAGGTGGGAATGGAGGGTCGGGGGTGGGAAGGAGGCTGAAAGGCAGGAAAGGGTCTGGAGGAAAGTCTTCACTCCAAGGATAGTTAGTCAACCAAGTGGATATGTGAGGTCCAGCAGAGGACAGAGAGCTGAAAAAGATTAAAACCTGTTCATTGATGAAAGACAGTTCCAACCCTAGATTTTTATAGCAGTGTCTTTTTCGTTTGTTTCTTGTTTAACTCTAAAATTAAAGGTAAGCAGAAACATTCTGTAACCCTTGCAAATTGAAAGGGTACAATCTGATCTGTTCATTTCACACAGTTAAGCTCCTTCAATTCTTCCTTTCTCTGCTGTGAGCCTTTTGGATTCACACGTGTCCTAGAAGATGGATCAGAGAAATATAAATAGAAAAAAAAGAAGGAAAGAAAAAGAAAAAGTGAAAGTCCATCCTTTTTAAGTAGTTGGTTTATATTTTATAATCTATTCCCAAAGACATTCGGAGGAAGCAACTAATGTTTCTGTTTAACTGATTCAGTTAAAATGATTGAGAAAAAGTTGGAAACGAAAAGCTACATTTTTACTCTATTTCCTCAATTACCTGATAATTGGGAGATAACTACAGAATATGCCACATCCACTCCAAAGTATATTTACAGGAAAAATGCCAGAGGTCTGTCTCCCTTTCTTTCTCTCTAAATAAAGGGTTTCCAGATGCTCTAGATACACCTAAAGTATATACTCTTATATGGCAAACTGACTAAATATGTTTTCCTTTAAAACTAATCTTTTAAATTATAAGCAATATATGCTTATGGTTTAAAAGTACAGACAGACAGAACAGTCAGTCATCAGAAATAATCACAGTCAATAGCTTTGTGAGTATATGTATTACAACAACGGGATTATATTGTAGATAATGGCATCTCCAGAATTTCTACGTTAGAGAGGCTTAGGATGGGGCCATCCGGTTGGATGTGAAGGCTGGGAGAGAAGCTTCTTTTGCAGAGTCAGCCATTAGCATTTGAGTTGATGTTGATTTGCCATGGTTTGTGGGGTGGGAACTGGAGGAGGTTACGGGAGAATCTAGAGGCTTCTCTGAACTGGCCATGGCAAGCTGTACGTGTCCATGTTCCCACAACTTGCTTTTTTATTTAAAAATATACCTTGGAAAAAAAATATATATATATCTTGGTGGGGATCCCTGGGTGGCTCAGCCGTTTGGCGCCTGCCTTTGGCCCAGGGCGCAATCCTGGAGTCCCGGGATCGAGTCCCATGTCAGGCTCCCAGTATGGAGCCTGCTTCTCCCTCTGCCTGTGTCTCTGCTTCTCTCTCTCTCTCTCTGTGTGTCTATCATAAATAAAATAAATAAATCTTAAAAAAAAAATATATATATATATATATATATATATATATCTTGGTGGTGCCTGGTTGGCTCAGTAGCTTGGGTGTCCAGCTCTTACTTTTGGCTCAGGTCATGATATCAGGGTCGTGAGATTGAGTCCCTTGTCAGGCTCTGTGCTCAGTGTGGAGCCTGCTTGAGATTGTGTCTCTCCTCTCCTTCTGCCCCAATCCTGCTTGCGTGAACTGTCTCAAATAAATAAATAAATAAATAAAAATATGTCTTGAACATTTCACCAAATCATCAACATATATAGATCTACCACCTTCTTTTATAATAGCTAATAGGACTGCATTGTACCTAACTAGACTATTGGTAAATATTTAGACTTTTTAAACCTTTCATTAAGCATTCTCTCATACTTATGTGCATATATGTGTATATACATTGTATATACGTGTATAAAAATCTTCTGCTCGTAACTAAGAATTTCTATAGAATAGATTCATAGAGGGGGCACCTGGGTGGCTCAGTGGTTGAGCGTCTGCCTTTGGCTCAGGTCCTGGGATCGAGTCCCACATCAGGCCCCCACAGGGAATCTGCTTCTCCCTCTGCCTATGTCTCTGCCTCTTTCTCTGTGTCTCTCATGAATACATGAATAAAATCTTTTTTAAAAAAGATAGATTCATAGAAAGGAACTTTCTAGGGATGCCTGGGTGGCTCAGTGGTTGAGCATCTGCCTTGGCTCAGATTGTGATCACAGGCCCTGGGGACTGAGTCCTGCATCGGCTCCCCGTGGGGAGCCTGCTTCTCCCTCTGCCTGTGTCCTTGCCTCTCACTGTGTGTCTCCCATGGATAAATAAATAAAATCTTAAAAAAAAAAAAAGAAAAGAACTTTCTAGGGTGAAAGATATATACACTTAAAACTTTGACAGAAAACTGTCATCCTTTAATATATAGTTAATATACAGTTCAATAAACAGTTGTTACGTGGCCCTACCACCATGATGTTGGCAATACTTACATGATTAATAGAATGACTGTATAATCTAGTGTCCAAGACAGAACATTTTTGAAAGAGGAGGTGAATGCTATTAATTATTATACTAGGACCACAGGAATTAGCCAGAACTGTCATGGGGAAATGGAGACATCTGGTCACCCTAATAATTATTAACACAAACAGTATTAATAAGAATCGTATTGCTGACAGTTTAAGAAACCTCTGCAAATAACTTAAGAAATTTCAGCTATCCTTTTCTCCTTCCCAAACTTAATGTTGTCGCTCACACAGCATTCAGTGAGGGAGTACACAAATCTTCCAGCAACCTACTTGTCAGATCTTGTCTTAATGACAGCAAACTAAAGGTTTAGGGAAAAGAAGGAAGAATTTACTTTTAAATATTTGGTACCATTAAACTTTTCATTTGAGAAAGGAAGATCCCCAAACTGGGAATCATAGCTGGATATCAAAATATCTCGTGGAATAAAGAAATCATATGGAAAAAAGAAAAAAATGTTTTGGAAAATTGTAATAACATTTGCTTCCTGTAAATCTAGCCTCAGCATTGCCTGATAAACCCAAGAGATATGGAAAAGCTGGGGAAAGAGCATAGCATATGTGTTTTTCTGAGGCCTATGACTTGAGTCTCAGCAGGCTAAGTTTCAGGCAATCTCTGAACTACTGTTGATTTTTATGGCTCATCCTGAGAGTATATTTCTCTTTGATGCCCTGTAGAGTGCCGGTGGGGCTCAGACTATTTTTTGGTTCTTTATGGACAATCCATGACCTGGGATACTAGACACGTGGCCTTCTGAGAGTGTGGTCAGTCACATGTGTCACTTCCCCTTTCCAAGACTGGGGAAAAAAACTTATCTTGCTCCCAGGCAGGATCAATCTATGGTGGAAATCTGTGTAGGTTCAAGAGAGGACTTGTTGTTCCAGATGGAGGAGAGCCCATCACATGCCTTGTGTGTGTGTGTGTGTGTGTGTGTGTGTGTATGTGTTCCCGTAGCTCCAGCCCCGCCCTTTGTTCTTCATTAAGGATTACATTCCTTTTTCTGCCTGTTATCCAGGCTCAGGAAGAAAGCCCTTGATGGGTTAATGAATCGCCCAGCACACTGAATCATCTGTCTTGTGTTTCTCACTAAATGAGAGGCTTTAACAGATCAGTGCTGAGGTGTTGAGAAGTATGTTTCTAGCTAATGGCAAGCTGTTGAAAATGCCTCAGAGCCCTACAATCCACCACCTGAAGCCAACTCCACCAGAGGGTATTTTCCAAAACGTTTCTCATTTCACCTTTTGTCCCTCAGTTGCTAATTCAAAAAGTGGATGTAATGGCCTAATTTTTTTTAAAGCTGAGTTATTTCAATAAGGTAATGCTTAGTAAGAGCAATTATTAACCTACTTTAATTTTTTTTTTCAATGTACATCACTATTCCCACCTTCTCACATAAACTTTGTTTGGATTAAGGCCTACATTTGGCAAAACATTTGAGATTCATTTTGTTTCTGTGAAACTGATGTTTGCCTTTGTCAAAAGCTATCCAAAAGCTGAGATCAATCTATAGATCCTAACGAAGATAGCTGAGATGTTTGTTTGTCAAAAACAAACAAAAATTGCCAAACAGTATGTATGGCAGATCTCATTTATGTAAAAATATGTATAAATATAATATGTGTTCGTATATGGATAGAGGAAATTTAAAAGACCGAAATGTGCACCACATTATTAATAGTTGTTAGATCTAAGGGTGGGATTGCCAGGGCTTTTTACTTCCTAAGACATCTGGATGATTTGCTTTTTATACAATAAGCATCTGTTACTTTTCCAACCCGAAAGAGGAAGGAGATGCAAAAATAAAGTTACTAAGAAGGATTGAACTGATTTCTTAGTCCTACAATCAAATGAGCTGAGCTAACCAAAAGCAAACATAAGGAGCTTAGCAGTGGGAAATGAACGAACGGTCTGTGAGGCAGAAGGTAGCACTGTGATATATTAATAAATAGTATAGGTACACTACTCAGGGCAGAGGAAAGGACAAGTGCCAGAGAGACAGAATTTTCCAGGTATTACTCATTAAAAATAAACTTGTTTTAAAAATAAAGTCGTTTTTTAATCCGCTTAGAGAACTTTTTCAAACTCACAGAATTATTTTAGAAAAGCATCATTTTGGTTATATAATCTCATTTAAGAAAATGTTCAACTAGAATATGTCAGATGTTAGGTAGAAGTGCCTGATGGCAAATTATTGATACGTAGTTCAATTATCTCAGCTCTAACCTACTATTTTGAGTCATCCAGGGTGGTGTAGGGGAAATTACATAGGTCTTGAAGATTCAACCTAGATTCAACTCTCCCCTCTCTCCCTATACTTGCAATCTGATCTTGAATAAGTTACTTAACCTCACAGAGCCTCAGCTTTCTAAATTAAGTGCATTTTGTAGCAATACTGCATAGGGTGGGTATAAGGCTTAAAAAATTATCTGTAAAATGCGTTTTGCAACCTGTAAAATCCTCTAGTGTATGGTGGGTACTGAATACTGAGGGAATAAATGACACAGTATTATTCTAGAGTTTGTTAAGTGTCCATACTGAAATGAAAGAGAGAAAAGAGGGGAAGAGGGAAAGATGGAAGAAGGGAGGAAGGCAAAGAGAGGAGAGAGAGAGAGAAAGAGAAACTCATTTTAGCTTCTTAAGGTGTGGAATTTTCAAAGAATGAAAGTGACCGTTATGATTAAGAAGAAGAAAAAAGTAGCCATGGTTGAACGAAGTCCCTAGATTTAGAATAATACCACAACATTCTGAAATTGCCACACACACATTTCATACAGCTCCTGTCATCCTTCAACGCCATCACAAGGGCGATTCCTTATTTTCCAGGCAAAGGCAGGAACTCCCTCCCCATGAAGGCCAGGCATGAGAAGATTAGCTGTGCTAATGAGATTCCTTTTCAGAGGAATTAAAACTAATAGAAACAAAACAACTTTCCAGTTGGAGAGAGGAGTCCCCTTACAAGTGTGAGTTCCCTTCGTGATAATATCCAAAGTGATAGCTCTGTAACCCAGTCTGCTCTTGGGGCCACAGTTAGGCAAAAGGTAAAGTCAAGCATATACTCAAGGATATTTTAATCCTCCTACACAGGTTGTTTGGGTGTATGGAAGCACCTCATCAAGAAGTTTAAAACTCCTGTTTTGGGGATCCCTCGGTGGCTCAGCGGTTTAGTGCCTGCCTTCGGTCCAGGGCGTGATCCTGGAGTCGCAGAATCGAGTCCCACGTCGGGTTCCTTGCATGGAGCCTGCTTCTCCCTCTGCCTGTATCTCCACCTCTCTCTCTGAGTGTCTATCATGAATAAATAAATAAATCTTTAAAATAAAATAAAACTCCTGTTTTATTTATTTATTATTTTTATTTTTATTTTTTATTTATTTTTATTTATTATTTTTAAAAAGATTTTAATTTATTTATTCACGAGAGACACAGAGAGAGGGGCAGAGACATAAGCAGAGGGAGAAGCAGGCTCCCTGTAGGGAGCCTGATGTGAGACTCGAGCCCAGGACCCCGGGACCACGCCCTAAGCCAAAGGCAGATGCTCAACCACTGAACCACCCAGTGCTCCCAAACTCCTGTTCTTTTAGAAAGAACTTGATCTGACAGCTTGTGGTTAACCGGCCCTCCATTACAGGTTCTTCCCTTATCCTGCAGCCCTGGCATTGTCCGCATGACACTTGTGCCCAGCCATGTAGACAGAACTAACATTTCAGGGCCTTCAAAGCCAAACAGTTTAGAGGTGAGTCTGATGGCCAGGAAAGAGATAGGAACTAGAGTTCTAAATTTGAAGTTAACCGCAAAACTATTGATTTAAAATCCTCTAGAGTAGGGGGAAAATGACTGATGATCATGGATGTGGTTAGAAGAGCCTAAAACAAAGCTGATAGATATACATGCTAGGCAGTAGGCAGTGGAGGAAGAGGAGCTCAAGAAGTACTCCAGGAGGAGACCAATGCCAAGATCATCGGTCATCTTTTCTTTCTTTTTTTTTTTAAAGAGATTTTATTATTCATGACAGACACAGAGAGAGAGAGATAGAGACAGAGACAGAGGGAGAAGCAGGCTCCACACAGGGAGCCCGACATGGGACTCGATCCCAGGTCTCCAGGATCCCACACCCTGGGGCTGAAGGCAGCACTAAACAGCTGGGCCACCGGGGCTGCCCATCGGTCGCCTTTTCCAAAGAGATTTTGGTAGCAAGGTACAGAAGGAATTCAGACTACAAATGAATTTTAAGATGAAGCTAGACTAGGGAAGTAGAGCAGTGATCACTGATAATCCTCCCAAGGAGAATGGCACAGAAGGAAAAGTGTCCAGACAGGCTTGGCATCCTTAATTGTTCCTTCCTCACCCATGTGCAAGGCTACAAGCATCCTGTAAACGGAAGCTAGACTCTAGGTATCCATATTCTGAGAAATCTTCCTGCTCTGGTTCCCATCCAGTTTCCTGAAACTTTTGGCTCATTCTTCCCATCCCCAGTTACAGATCCTTTAACTCCCATCATTTTTCTCCTCTCTGCCAAGTATGTTTTGGATTGATATCACGTTTGACCGTCACTGTGGTTCTTATCCCATATCACCTGCAGCGCTATCTTAGTCCCCTCTCTGTTCCCCACCCTAGGGCTCTACTTCAGCTCCTTCTCAACAGGACACCCAGACCCCAACTCCTGGCCTCCCTGAGGAGGCTTGCCCAGTCTGGAGCAGAACTGGTTCAGAATGAAAGAGATTGGGACACAGGATGGAGGACGATACAGTCAAGGAAGGAAGTGTCAGCCCACTTCACTCTCAGAGGGACTGGTTAAAGGGAAAGAATCAGTAGAGAAGCAAATTTCTTGAGTGAGTAGGGAAGGCGTTAAGGGTATAGGTGGAGGCCTTGACCAGAGGCTTGCAACCTCTGAAATAAGACAGAAGGAGATAACAATGAAGATGGGCACAGTTGAATTTGTAGGAGATGAGGGTTCTGCTGGGAGTGAGGGGTGTGGAGGTTTGGTAGGAGACTCAAGCTTTTGAAAGTTTGGATGGTCAACTGGGGGAAGGGGAGAGTGAAATAAGCAAACAGCACTTGGAGTAACACAATGAGACCAGTAGAAGCTGGAGACCCAGAGCATGTAAGTCATTTTCTCCAGAAGTTCTTTAGCCCAGAAAGACGACCTCTGCGAGCCAGGCTGACCACAAGTTCTGGTGATTAAAGCCAGCAGACCAGCCTTGGCTCAGCCCGAGGGTCAGATGCATCGTCCCTAGGACACTGGAAATATCAGAATAGAAGAAACTTAACATCCCTTCAACTCATCTCTTGGCTCTATGAAGGGACGGGAATGCCCTACACACCCACATACATTGATTTGACAGGAGAGTAGTTGACCACATGGAGACATGACCATTTTCCATGATCAAAGCCAGTGTCTCACTTGCTGCACCCTGGCCCTGCCCTGATCAAGCCCTGATGTAGAGGCAGCCTGTTTGCCAGGTTTCCTGCTACATTTGGAAATTCTCATGACCTGTGTTGCCCATTTTCCAGTGGAGGCTCAGTGTGTGGCTTTCCTGGTCTCTTTGCCACACAGGACGGGAAATATTCTGGGTAAAAACAATGAAAGATTCTGAAACAGGTCAAGTTTCATGTATGAAGTTTGATCCAGGGGGAGAGTGCCACTTGGGCCATTTGCAAACTCCGACAGTGTTGCCATCTTGCAGACCACTTCGCAGCAGGGCTCTGGATCCTGGCCCACGACCTGCCTGGGACAGCACTGCTCTAGGGATGTCATTTCCAACAGCCTGGCTGGACCCTCCATGATGAACCGAGAATGCTCAGGGGTTAAAAACATAGCCGCCTCTGTTCTCCGGAATGAACAACTCTGCACAAGGGTGCTGTGCCCTGGGAACCCAACCTCCACCATCAAGAAATGATATGTTCGGGCAGCCCCGGTGGCTCAGCAGTTTAGCGCCGCCTGTAGCCCAGGGTGTGATCCTGGAGACCCGGGATCGAGTCCCACGTCGGGCTCCCTGCATGGAGCCTGCTTCTCCTTCTGCCTGTGTCTCTGCCTCTCTCTCTCTCTCTGTGTCTCTCATGAATAAATAAATAAAATATTAAAAAAAAAAAAAAAGAAATGATATGTTCCCTTCCCTCAGCTGGCAGGAAGACTGCCAGGACTGTAGGGATCTCCTCTCCTTTCCTTGCCAGTCCATCTACCTTCCTGAGAACGTTCTGGCATCCCTGTTGTTATGGGGAGCCAAAGCTCCCTTGTTGCCCAGGATCTTATAATCACAGTCTTAGGATTCCAAACGTAAAGGATAAAAAAAATAAGTGTCAAGCACCCACACATTCCAAAGCAAAATGCTAGACCACCTTTGCAGAACCTGCTGGTCTAGCCATCACCTATCTCTACCCCATAAAAGAGTGAAGAGGAAGAAGATGGTGGGGGGTGACTCAGAGACAATGGGTGGTATGCTGTGCATCCTGCCTCATCCACAAGGAATGGGGAGGAGGGGTTTCCTTCTCACCTCAGGCTAAAGACAAAGACTTCAGGGAAGACTTAGCGAGTTTGACATAGCCTCGTGGTTAGCTTACTAATTTGTGGGGCCCAGTGCAAAATGCAAATGTGGGACCCCTTGTTCAAAATGGGGGAAATGGGGATCCCTGGATGGCTCAGCAGTTTAGCACCTGCCTTCGGCCCAGGACTTAATCCTGGAGTCCCGGGATCAAGTCCCATGTCAGGGTCCCTGCGTGGAGCCTGCTTCTCCTTCTGCCTGTATCTCTGCCTCTCTCTTTCTCTCTGTGTCTCTCACGAATAAATAAATAAAATCTTTTAAAAAAATGGGGGAAATGGAATTAAAAGTACTAATTTTTTTTAAGTGGGGCTGTACTATTATTTCTGTTGAAGCCTTGAAGGTCTGCTTTGGACAAAACTCAAGGCCTGGATTCTTTAGGAATTAAAAGCTGAAAAACCATTATGCTTCCCATTAACTGCTTACTACATGCGGTGTCATCTTGTTTAACTTTCATGACAATCCTGGGACGCCTGGTTGGCTCAGCGGTTGAGCGTCTGCCTTCAACTCAGGGTGTGATCCTGGGGTCTCCGGATCGAGTCCCACATAAGGCTCCCTGCATGGAGCCTGCCTCTCCCTCTGCCTGTGTCTCTGCCTCTCTCTGTGTGTGTCTCTCATGAATAAATAAATAAAATCTTAAAAAAAAAAAAACTCATGACAATCCTGTAATTTTAACAGTTGTCCAACGTCACACCGATAGGGGCAGAGATAGGGTGTAGACCCAGAACTTACAGGCTCCAAAGTCTGGGTTCTTTCTCTGTAACTTTCATGTCTCCCATGGAAGATAGGAATGGGTGGAATGCCAGGCCTTTTGGAGAATCTACTACAGTGCTAGCTTGGTGCTCAGTGGAATCGGTCCAGCTCTTTGAGGATGAGCTGCTTCTGGAGGATCCTCTTCCAGGTCCTCCACATGTGTATATAATCTCCACTATTCACTGTAGCAGTCTGGCCCCACACAGAGGAGCTAGAATGCTGGTGGAGATGGGAACAAAAGTGTCTCTCATTCTCTGATACATTCATTTATTTGTTCATTCATGACAGTATTTAATTGACCCTTCTTTCTCTGCACCCCTGAGTTCCCAGAACAATTGCACTCCTTCCTCTTTTTTTAGCCTTCTCTTTGTCTAGGGAAAGAAAATTTAATGAAAAGACAACTGAGAGGTTATGCACATGATGAAAGGAAAATAAATCATTTCAGAGTAGCATGCTTTCTGAAAAGAAATTTCAACGTATTAAACAAACAAACCAAAAATGACCTGTCTGACCAATTATTTTGTTTATCCAAGAATTATTTTATTACTTAATTCAGCCACAGGTCCCTGTAGCTAGCTGCTATCAAATAAAACAAAAAAGGTCATAATTAAGTGGAAGCTGGGCAATGAGGTTGATGGTTTTTCCCCATAAGGCTGTGATCTTGGATTATTTGTAAATTCATAACTGTCTTTGATGCCTTGTCTAAAACATGGTCTGAAAGGCTGGAGCTGCAAAGAACCTTGGCAACAGAGCAAGAAGGGGGAGGATGGCCTTGTGTGGAATCCAAAGATTCCAGAGCTGAAAGTTTCATGGTGGGCATTTCATCAAGTCCCTTTGTCTGACAAACAAGGAGACTGAAGTTCAGAGATGCTACATGAATTTTCTAAAGACACCCACATAATTAAGGCAGGGTTGAGCCAGGAACCTTTGCCTCCTGACTGTGAGTTCAAGGCTTTCCCTGTACATACTGTTATTTTGCCTGTGGTTTATTTCTGGAGGTTATTTTTGTTTACTTGCTTATTTATGTTTAAGTGGTTTTTGGGGGCGCCTGGGTGGCTCAGTCAGTTGGGCATCCAACTCTTGATTTCTACTCAGGTCGTGATCTCAGGGTCATGGGATCAAGCCCCATGTTGGGCTCCGTGTTTAGCATGGAGTCTGTTTATCCCTCTCCCTCCCCTTCGGCTCCTCCCCTCACTTGCATATTCTCTCTCTCAAACAAATAAATAAAATCTTTTTAAAAAAAGTGTTTTTGTTTCCATTTTTTAAAAGATTTTATTTATTTATTCAGGAGAGACAGAGAAAGAGAGTCAGAGAAAGGAGAAGCAGGCTCCTCACTAAGCAGGGAGCCCAGTGTGGGGCTGGCAAAGGCAGATGCTTCACTGACTGAGTCACCCCTCCCTTTTTGTTTTTAAAATTATAAAAGTAATACATCTTTTTGTTAAGAAACTCAAAACTGAAGTCTATAGAGCTAAAAGTGACTCTTTCTTCCACTGCTCACTCCAAATACATTTTTTCTCTGGCAGAAACCTCTTGTTAATGGACTGGTGTGACTTTTTCCTATGCAGTTACAAATATGTCTATCATATCTTTTCTTATAAATGGAAATAAACCATTCATATTGTTTTGAGGTTGGCTTTTTTCATTTAACATTTTCCTGAAGATATCTACCTCATTCTTTTTTAGAAATTGAGATACAATTTATATAACATAAAGTTGATCATTTCAAAGTATACAATTCAATGATTTTTAATATACTCACCATGTTGTGCAACCACTCCACTATTTAATTACAGAACGTTTTGTCACTCAAAAAGAAGCCCTATAACTATGAGCAGCTGGTCCTAATTCTCAAGTCCCGCCAGTCCCCCGGCCATCACTAATCTATTTCTGTCCCTCTGGATTTGCTTATTTTGGACATTTCATAGAAATGGGATCATACAATATGTGGTCTTTCATGTCTGGCTTCTCCACTTTGCATAATGTCTTCAAGGTTCATCCATGTTATAGCATGTGTCGGAATTTCATTCCTGTTTATGGCTGAATAATAGTCTATTGAGAAGTCAGCCACACTTTATTTATCCATTCATCAGTTGATGGACATTTGGGTTGTTTCCACTTTTCAGCTACCATGAGTAATGCTGCCATGAATATTCTACACATTTCTGTATGACTATATGTTCTCAAATCTCTTGGATGCATTCTTTTGAATTATCGCATAGTATTCTATTATTTGAATTTACCATGTAACCATATCGTCTGTTGATGGACATTTATATTTTACTCATGTTTTCTATTTCAAATAATGCTGCAGTAAATATCCCTATGTATATCTTTTTGAGAGAGATAGCATAGTGTCTACGATCTCACCCAAGAGAGAGTATTACTAGTTGTGGCAAGTGGCTTAGGCTCACTGTGCCTTTGTTTCGTTATGAAATGGGATTAGGGTAGAGCTTACCTCACAGGGTAAACAATTAGTATAAATAAAGGAGTTAGGGCTTGACACATGGCATGTGTTCTATAAATGTTAATATGCAAATATTTCTATATGTTAGGTTCCTAGAAATAGAATTTTAAGTTAAATATTCATTTAAAAATTTTTGAAAGGGGCTTCGGGGTGGCTCAGTCAGTTAAGTGTCTGACTCTTGATTTCGGGTCAAGTCATGATTTCATGGTGTGCATTCTCTCTCAAAAAAATTTTTTTGGGGGAAGATATTGCTAATTGCCCTTTTAAAAGGTTACATCAGCAGAAATGAAAATGCCTATATCTCCACACTTTTGCCAATTCTGGAAAATCTTAAGCTTTTTGAGTTTCAGTTTTAATTTTGTGCATCTCATAGATAAGAATAGCATATTGTTGCTCTAATTTGCATTTCCCTAATTACAACTGAGTCTATGTATCCTTTAATATGCTTATTGGCTACTTACATTTCCCCTATTGTGAAATGCCTGTTTATACCTGAGGCACACTTTTCTATTGACTTGTATACTCTCTTTGCATATGGTTATTATCCTTTTGTTACGTACCTTGAAAATATTTTTCTTTCAGTTTGGTTCTTACTTTTTAATTTCATTATTGATGTCTTTTGTCCTATTGCATTCTTAATTTTTATAAAGCCTAAAAGAGCAATACTTCCCTCTGGAAGCTCTCCATAGACAATTGAAAAATCAAACTGGAGATGACACAGATTACTTGTACTCACAACTCATTGAGCAACCGGTCACACAGCCCCACCTACTCACAGAGGGACCAGAAGTATACGCCCACGCCCAGAAGGTGAAGAACTGGAAATATTCAGTGAGCATCCTGAATAACTGCCACAATGGTCTAAATCAGAAAGAGACCAATAGAAGCAAGGGAAGAACAATAGAGTGGTAAAGGGTTAGCACATCTCCAGATATTAGCCGAGAAAACTGTAATCAAGTGACAGAAAATTAATTCCAGTCGAGTTAGGAAGATGTGGCTTTATACAAAGTAAACCTGGCATATGATTCCAAAAGGGACACATTTTCTCAAGAAGCTGAGGAGATAGAGTTCTTAGTGTTCAAAGAGTGAGCATTGGAATACTGTGTTTGCTTATTAGCCTTCGACTTAATCCTGATGTGAAGGGCTTGTATAGATTATCCAAATATTAAGTCACCAAGCCAGAGGGTATTTTTGAACGCATTTGGGGAGTGGTAGAGCTGTCTGTTCTTGAATAAATGCCTGCCCAACCCCCCATCCTCTGTAAGCTCTCTTAGTATGTGTGTGTGCACTTCCGTGAGGGAAAAATCAATACCTTCTTGGACAGATGGAAATTGAGCTATGTCAAGGCATACATGCATTGTCTGATAGCATCTTTCTGCCAGAAATCTAATATATTGATCAAATTTCCCTAGCAGAGCATCCGCGTAATATGCAATGGAACGAGAGGCTAATGGTAGGAACATTGGCTCTACATTTTTTGGAAATGTCTCTTTTCACAAAAAAAAAAAAAAAAAAAAAAAATCAAAGCTTGAGATCTTCAGGCAGAGCACTGCCTCTCCTGATGTGTGCCCTAATCATGCAATTTCTGACAAGGGTAACAAACAATGGGCTCTCCTATCTGCTCCTGTAGTTCACCGGCTCCTTACCGAGGGTGAGAAATGATTTTCTCAGTTGGAACACTCCTGTCAAGCACAGGGTTCCCTCTCCTCCTCTCCTTTGCCTCTACCCCTTCCTCCCCCTACTTTGAGCCAAAGCAACATTCCTTTTTTTCTCCAGTAACAGCAGCAAATGTGTGGGTGGCCATTTGGCTGAGGCTCTATGTAGCTACAGAAGTTGTACCTTTGCATTGTGCACATGCTGTTTTGATTGTTGTTAATAAGGTCTGTTATTACTGTTGCTGTTCTTGTTAAAAGGTCAGGGTGATGATGGGAAGGAGATGGACGGTGTCTCTGCCTGACTTTTCCAGACATACTCATTCCTAGCTCAGAATGATGACACACAAGCACAAGGGTTATTGGCTGACCCTCTGTTCATCGTTGATGAGCCTGCCTTCAGCTGTGAAAGAGGAAGGGACATACAGAAGCAGAGAGGAGGATGTGCCTGTATTTTTAAATAAACTGCCTTGTGATGCAGAAGGCCTATGAAACATTTCAGATATTGAACCCTAGATACATGGAAAATTACTCACAAGTTTTCATATTTTTTTCCCCTAATGACTCTAGTAATCCAAAGGGAAATTATTCCGGTTAAATGACTCATCTAAAACACGTTTTCAACTGTATCTTGGGCAAGGAAGAATCTATTCAGAGATAACAATTTATTATTTAACATTTCGACAGGTCCACAGAAGTATAAGTCAATTGAGTCCAAATAAAGAAACGTGCTATTTTTAACAACATCTAGATGTTCTTGGCAGAAGCGAGGCTACACTTTGTTAGAGGAAAGAACAGGTTTATGATCTTTTGCCTTCAGGTTTTCAATTAAAATGTGACAAAAACAGTATTAAAAGAAAAGCAAAGAAATAGCCTTAGAAATTTTTATGAAGATCCAATGAAAGGAATAACAAGGATAAAAGAAAGCAAACAAGCAAGCAAGCAAGCAAGCAGACATAAACTATGCCCTGGAACCAGAAATAGATGCTCCTGAAATAAAGAAATTGTAATATTTCTATTATTTCATTCCTATTATTGCATAGATTGTTAGAGGAGATGTTGTATGTTGTAATATGCTTTTATTTCCCTATATAAAGGGTACCTCATCCTTTATAGATGAAAAATATCCTATTGGAATTCTATCATTCAAATGTGCAACAAATCTAATACAGGATTTTTATATTTTCACATTGTTTTCAAACACTTCATATATGTTATTTTATTTAAGAAGCATGCATTGTTGGGATGCCTGGCTGGCTCAGTTGGTAGAGTGTGCAACTTTTGATCTCGGGGTTGTGAGTTTGAGCCTCATGTTGGGTGTAGAGATTGCTTAAAAGTAAAATCTTGGGGGTGCCTGAGTGGCTCAGTCGGTCGGTTAAGTGTATGCCTTCAACTCAGGTCATGATCCCAGGGTCCTGAGATCAAGCCCAGCATCAGGCTCCCTGCTCAGCGGGGAGTCTGCTTCTCCCTCTCTGCCCCTCACACAACTCCCCAGCTCCTGCTCTCTCTCTCTCTCTCTCTCTCAAGTAAATAAATAAAATATTCTTTCAAAATCTTGAAAAGAAGCATGCATTGTTATCAGATAGAGAATGCATTATTATCTATTTTATTGATGAAGCGATGACAACCAAAGTCATATAGCAAAATAATTATAAAGTTGGAACACATTTCTTCAACATCAAATCTGTTATAACATATTGCCTCCTTAGACCAAAAACTTGCCATATTTTTGGACACACACACCTTCCTTTTCTTACTTTTTCCTGGGATTGAGTTTGAGTCCATAGAAGTCCTTGAACAGTTTTGCTTAATGTGTAACATTTTAATCTTTCTTCCAAGGGAGGGACAAACCAGAATTTTGTTCACTTTGCAGTGAAAATGGAAATTATGTTGAACTCTGAAGGCCCAAAGAGGGAGAACTGGCCTAATTTTCCTTCTACCACTTTCTAGTATCTTCCCTTGGAATGACTTATATACTGACTGTGATTAATTGCAGTAACAATGGATAAGTTAGCATAGGTATGTCATGATAATTGGATATGGACATTCATAAACCCAAAATAAAAGTTTGAGTAATCATAGCATTATTTTCTTTCTTTTTTTTTCTTAAAGATTTTATTTACTTATTCATGAGACACAGAGAGAGAGAGAGAGAGAGGAGAGAGAGGCAGAGACATAGGCAGAGAGAGAAGCAGGCTCCATGCAGGTAGCCTGATGCGGGACTCCATCCCAGGACCCCAGGATCACCCCCTGAGCCAAAGGCAGATGCTCAACCTCTGAGTCACCCAGGTATCCCCCATCTCTTAGTTTTCTACGCAGGTTAGCTCTTTACTGTCGTGTGTTTAGTTTTTAAGTCAGGTTTTGCCAACATGTTAATAAATTGAATATAGGACTTCTCATTTCTTTTGTAATCCTGCAGCTAAAATCTTTCATCTTCAAAACCCTTTTGAAATTACCTTCACTTAAAATATTTCATACTCTAAGGGCACCTGGGTGGCTCAGTCAGTTGAGTGACCGGCTTTTGATTTTGGCTCAGATCTCAATCTCACAGAGGTGGAAGCCAGCCCCACATCAGTCTCTGTGCTCAGCTCATGGATTCTGCTTGTCCCGCTCCCTCTGCACCTCCCCCCTACTCCCTCTCTCTCTCATTCTAAAATAAATAAAATCTTTAAAAATATATATTTCATGCTCCATTTTTTCTGAATACTACATAATTAATACTACATTTATTTCCTGCTTCCCATGCTGAATTTATGATATTCTGCAAATAATCATGCTAATTCGCTCCTTTATTAATTCCTTCATTTATGAATCTATATAGCTAGTACAGCTAACACGTATTGTACTCCCGTATCTACCATATTATGTTGTAATTATCTGTTTCCCCTAGAGTTGAACGTCTGAGGGACAAGACTCTGTGTTTGTAATCTTTTCATTTTGGGAGGTACTTGGAACATAGTATGTATACAATGAATGGCATCTATTTAAAGGTCATACTTGGCAGATAATGACTAAACTATATCTAGAGGTGAAGACAACACTGATTTCTTTTGCTTTATTTTAATCATTTTTCTCACAAATGAAAGGTTTGAAATATTTGAAAAAATAAGACTGCTTTCGAGTGGAGTTTAAAATTGCATTACCATGCAAGATTCTATTTAGATAAACAACCTATTTTGGGGGTGTCTGGATGCTGAATGCCCGTGAAACTATTAAATATTTTATCAATATGCATAATTTTTTTAGTAGGTTGATCTATGTGTGTCATAATTGTAAGAAACCGAGGTGGGGATCAAAATACATTATATTTTAAATCCTGGAGAATAAACAGGAAATAATAAAAAAAATCGTTATTTATTTCTTTGTTCATTCGAAACTCTGCCTCTGGTTAAACCAAGCAGCCTTTTCAGAATCATTGGAACTGTAATAACATGCCACTAAATGCTTTTGCTTGTTCAATTTTTCATTTGCAAAGGTAATCCATGCTTTAAAACCTGGAAACCTTTGAAATATGCATCAGGCAGGAGGCTGGTGTGGAGATTGCCTTGAGGTCAGGGCTTTCAGGTCGTTGGTTGCTGAGTCTGTGGTTTTTGATGAAGGCCACGAAATATCCCTTCATTAACTGGTTCTTGGCAGCAAATATAATTAAGAGCGAGCCATAGATTAGAATGTTGTAAAAGGATAGCTATCTCCTGTGGTGTGAAAATAGAGCCAAAGACGCTGATCCTATGAGTGTCCTAAGAGTCCTATACAATCACTACCCTGTAGTTGGTGGGAATTTGATTTAACAAAATGGTTTGGAATAAAGCAGCTTTGTAACACTGGTGGTTTCTGACAGATAACACAACCTTTAGTGGTGCTGGCATGCGCTGAGTATGGAGGCTTGACTCCACATGTTGGCAATTTCTCCGGTTTACCAAAGCCCTTCCCTGAAGACTCTCCTGTCAGGCCAGTTAGGTGCATGTTTGTACAGGTGGTGGATCGGCTGTTTTCCCTGGAAGTCATGCCCTTCTCTTTCCTTTTCCCGTTGAGGGTCACTCAAGGGTGACAAGAAGTTTACCGCTCCTTGAAGACTCAGCCCACTGTTGCTGTGGCTGCCAAAACACAGCCTCCAAGAAACAATGATTTGAACCTGGCTTGCTGACTGCTGTCTCTAGACTCACTGGCACCACTCGGTTTGGGGAAGAAAAAAATATACCTGGTAACATTCAAGCCTAGAATTGTAATGAAGTTAGGGTGACCAGATGTATCCTTTTAAAGGAATTAACTTAGTGTTCCAGGAAGCCTTTTGAGGGTAATAAATTATTTACTTTGTCCAAGGGAGATAGGAATAGGAAATCTTCAATTGTGCTCATAGAGATTAGAATTTTAGTCCGACCTTTTTTCCAGTAGGGAGGAGGTAGCTATTTGTGTTACATAGAACACATCCACAGTAGATCTTTGTTTTCACCTGGGTCATTAGTGCATGCTGCTGATCATGTGTGCCAAGGTCTCCTGAGCACACCAATTACACTTTGCTGAAGTCAGCTATAAGAAAGTTGGAGAATGCGGTTAAAAGAAGAATCTAAAACTATTTTGGACTGGGAAGGAGGGAGTTTGAAAGGCTAATATTTGCCTCTGCAAGATTATATACTGCTGATAACCCCTTTCATCGTGCATTTCTCTCCTCCCTTGCTTTACTAAACAGACTTGGGCCATATGCCAAAACCTCTCTTCACACCTTTGACACTCGTCAAACTGGACACTTTGCAATTTCCTAGACAAAATATCAAACATTTGTCAAGTCCATGCATTTTTTTTTAAATTTTTATTTATTTATGATAGTCACACAGAGAGAGAGAGAGGCAGAGACATAGGCAGAGGGAGAAGCAGGCTCCATGCACCGGGAGCCTGACGTGGGATTCGATCCCGGGTCTCCAGGATCGCGCCCTGGGCCAAAGGCAGGCGCCAAACCGCTGCGCCACCCAGGGATCCCCAAGTCCATGCATTGTGACAGGTACCCCATTATGTCTTCTACACACGCATAAACTCTTCAAGGTGATTAGTAATTGTCTATTCTTTCATCCAACCAAGAAATCTAATGAGCATCTACTATATGGCAGGGATATCCTAAGCAATACAAATATGGCTGTGAACAAAGCAGTCTTTATAGAGTTAACAGTCTAGCAAAGGAGATAAATGTCAAATAATGACAGTAAGACAAAGATAGGAAGACATGGGGACATAGAGCAGGGGGGTCTAATGCTGAGGAAGGAATGCTCACCCTAAGAAACAAAGGAATTATAGGAATCAGCCAAATTAAGACAGTGCGTCTGAATACTGGACCTGAGGAAAGAGTCCGAAGGAGTGAGAACAAGGTCAGAGAATGGTAAATAGAACAGTAGTGTGGACTGCACAGCCGATATTTCTGGTTCAAATCCTGGCTTACCACTGACTTTACCAGTGACTTTAGGCAAGTTACTTACCTTCTGTACCTCTATATGCTACTCTTTGAACGGGGATAGTAATAATACTAAGATAATGGACTTGCTGCCTTGACAAATGAGTTAGTATGTGTCCAGAACATAGTAAGCATTATAGAAGTGTTAATTATTTTAATAAGAAAGTGAAGGTATTCTGAGTTACTCTCTAGAGCATAGGAAGAAAAGGGGTGAGATTAGAAAAACCAATAGAGCTTGGATTTAGAGGGACTGGGGGACAGGGGGCTGAATGACTTTCTTGATCTGTAGAACAGTGGAAAGTCATTCAAGGATTTTTTTTTAGTGCCGCCTTCAGCTCAGGGTGTGATCCTGGAGATCCGGAATCGAGTCCCATGTCAGGCTCCCAGCATGGAGACTGCTTCTCCCTCTGCCTGTGTCTCTGCCTCTCTCTTTCTGTGTCTCTCATGAATAAATAAATAAAATCTAAAAGAAAAAAGATTTATTTATTTATTCATGAGAGACACAGGCTGAGAGAGAGAGACAGAGGCAGAGACACAGGCAGAGGGAGAAGCAGGCTCCCCACAGGGAGCCTGATGCGGGACTTGATTCTGGGACCATGGGATCACGACCTGATCCGAAGGCAGGCGCCCAACTGCTGAGCCACCCAGGCGTCCCATCATTCAAGGATTTAAGCAGGACAGTGACACAATTGGTTTACCTGAGCCAAGCTGGTGGGCGTGGAGATAAACCAAAGTGACTGGATTGGCAAGGTATCTAGGAGCTAGAATAAATTACACTTAGTTATTAATTGAAAGTGTGAATCAGAAAGATGAAGAACGGCTACATGGACAAGAGAGAAGCCAGGTAGGTTATCCTTTATGTTTAAATAACAGGGAGAAGTGCCAGGTAGCTATGGATGTACATGAGCTGATGGGTTTGGTGGAGAAACTGGAGGAGAAATGAAGGATGGTAGAGATTTGAGGAAGCATGATCTGAAATATGGTTTGTAGAGAATGGGAGAGAGCATTCACTAGGAAACTAAGGCAGGGTAAGGGACTCTGCTGAGTTTGGTGATATTTGATTTCAAGTGGCACCTAACGGCCTTGGTGTGAAGTTTCCTGCAGCTCTGGGATGCAGCGACATGAGCAGCTGAGAGCTCCAGGATCAGGATAGTTAGACGATGGTAACAATGATCTGATTCAACATTTATGAAGGTTCGCCAGGTGTCGGGTGCCTATTGGAAGAGCTTTTCATGTATTATCTCATTTGATTCAATGCAGGCAGGTCTTAAAGTTGTATGAAAGATACCAGATAGCAGCACATTAACTGACTTAATTTGAGTCAGCAAATAAAAGCTTAGCTGTTTGGCATCTTATTTATATGATTGTTGTGTACAAATTGTGTTTCTCTGGCCTCACACATTTAGGGGAAAACAACAGCAATGAAAAAATGTCTCTTTGGCTTTGCCCTATTTACTCTCAAAAACTCCTTCCCTCAAATTCTATTTCGTTTCCTAGGGCTACTGTAACAAAGTACCATGAATGGAGTGGCTTCAAACAACAAAAATGTATTGCCTCATATTCCCAGAGTCTAGAAGTCTAAAATCAAGGTGCTGGCAGGACCAGGGTGCTCTGACACCTGCAGAAGGGAGTCTTCCTGGCCTCTTTCTGGTTCCTGCTGGTGAGCAGCTGCCAGTCCTTGGCATTTCTTGGCCTGCGGTCTCTACTTCTGTCATCACTTGCCTTTCTCCTGGTGTGTTTCTGTCTTCAGCATTTCCCTTTCCTTATAAGGACACTGGGAATTGGATTTCAGAACCATATCTTAATTTGATTGCATCTGCAATGATCTATTTCCCATACGGTCATATTCTGAAGTACCAGGGTTAGTAATCCAACATACTTTTCTGGAGGACACAGTTCAACCCATAACAAATTCTTTCTGAGTAGTTCTGAAAGTGCCCAGGAGCACCCCTAGGTGGGCATGAACTCTTTTGTATCCACACACTTCTCTCCTCTCCTGTAAACTAAAACAGTTTGACTACATTGGTGCTTCTCATAGGGCCACCAAGGTCAACATACTGCCACAAATGCTTCCAAGCCTTCAAAGAAGCACCAGAGGGACAATGCTCACTGAAGGTGCCAGTGCCTCCATGGTGCTACTGCAGCCTGGTGACCCTTTCTATGCCTTCTCTGTGTGTCCACTGAGTCCTCACATGTCCCACATGTGACCTGATGCCGTGTTTCTACACCCCCTCACACATGGTTTGTAGACTACTACCTTATGCTTTGTTTTCATCCCCTCTCCTGTAGGTCCTGCTCCCTAAGCTCATCTGGGCTGAGACAACCAGTGACAGATGCTGTTTGAGACTTATTCATCCCTGTCATGAAACTGACCCTGAACCAGAATCCTTGAACCAAATTTGTGAGCTTTGCTTCTCTGTTGCCCTGGTCTGATGGCTGTTATGATGCTTTTTGGTATAAACAAAACCTCTGCTATACCAGACATGCTTAGAAATATCAAGAGGAATCTTAGGGTGAATGCAGCTTAGCTCTCAGGCATGATTACAGCTTCCTATGATATATATTTAAATTCATTTTATACAAAAAGTTATCTGCTGTATGATGCTTATCATCAATAACTGTTAGGTTGGGGGGCACCTGGGGGGCTCAGTCAGTTGAGCATCTGGCTCCTGGTTTTGGCTCAGGTCATGATCTCAGGGGCGTGAGCCCATAGAGCCCTATGTCAGACTCCCTGCTCAGCATGGAGTCGGCTTGAGATTCTCTCTCCTTCTTCCTCTGCCCCTCATGCTTGTGCTTTCTCAAATAAATAAATACATCTTTTAAGAAAATATATAATCTTTTGCCATATTAGAAAGGACTTTCTTGGATGCCTGAGTGGCTCAGTCAGTTAAGCTCAGATTATGATCCCAAGGTTTTGGGATCAAGCTCTGCATCGAGCTTCCTGCTCATCTGAGAGCCTGCTTCTCTCTCTGCCTCTGCCTACCACTCTCCCTGCTTGTGCTCTCTCTCTTTCTGTCAAATAAATAAATAAAATATTTTTTAAAAAAGAGGGGCTTTCTCCATGCACTTCACATTACGTTTCTATTTTCTTCCCCTTTTTGAGCCTACTGAATCCATTGAAGGGTTTAAGTCCAGCCCCTTCTAACCAATCGTAGCCTCTTACTGCAGATACCACAGTCATACCCAGTCACATTCAGCTATAGCATACTCTGATTTCTTTTTCTTGCAAGAGGCTCTATCATTAAAGTAATTATAAATGTTTGTACCTAATCCTCACTGATAGTTTGCACTTTCACTACAGTAGGAAAAGGGTTGACTGTAATCATACCTGGGTGTCTTTGATGTGTCTACCTCCGGGTGTGATACCTTTCTTCTAATCAAAATATCAACCTAGGGATCCCTGGGTGGCTGAGCGGTTTAGCGCCTGCCTTTGGCCCAGGGCGTGATCCTGGAGTCCCCGGAGTCCCAGGATCGAGTCCCACATCAGGTTCCCTGTGTGGAGCCTGCTTCTCCCTCTGCCTGGGTCTGTGTGTGTGTGTGTGTGTGTGTCTCATGAATAAATAAAATCTTTAAAAAAAAAAAAACAAAAAAAAAAAACAAAATATCAACCTAAAGTTAGTTACTCGGGGCACCTGGGTGGCTCAGTGGTTGAGCGCTTGACCTTGGCTTAGGGCGTGATCCTGGGGTCCTGGAATGGAGTCCTGTGTTGGGCTCCCTGCCTGGAGCCTGCTACTCCCTCTGCCTGTGTCTCTGCCTCTCTCTCTGTATCTCTCATGAATAAATAAACAAAATCTTAAAAAAAAAAAATAAAGCTAGTTACTTAATTAATCAATCAACAAATATTTGTTGAGTGTTTCTTATGTGCCCTGCATCCGCAGAAAACAGACATAAGGAAATTACCTTTTTGGTAATTATTATTTTATACTCTTTAAATCATCCATTCAAGAAGTAGTACTGAGCACCTACTATGTGTCAGGTACCATGCTAGGCACTAAGTGATACTGCAAAAGCAAAGTCAGACATTATCTTCTTAGATTATTCCTTCTGTTGGGGGACCTAGACCTTAACAATCTCACAAACAAATACATATTCACAAATGTTAATAAGATCCGTGAGAGAAATATATAGGGTGCTATGTATAAGAGGGAGAGTCTAAGTTAGATTGGGCATGGATAGTCAAAGATATTTAAGCTGAAATTCAAAGGATGAGTGAGAAGGGAGAAGTAAAATAGCTCATGCAGAAGAATAGCACATGGAAAGGCTCTGAGGTAGAGCCCTGGTGCCTCCAAGAAACTGAAAAAAGACTAGTGGAGCTGGAGCACAGGAAATTAGGAGGAAGTTGAGATCAGATGAAGGAGAGGAAGGACAAGGACAGATGCTATATGGCCATGGTAAGGATTCTGGATTCTACCATATGTGCCATGGGAGGCATTGAACGATTTTGAGCAAGGGAAAGGCATGATGGGACTTATGTTTTAAAAGATTGCTCTAAAAAATAAATAAATAAATAAATAAATAAAATAAAATAAAATAAAATAAAAGATTGCTCTGACTGTGGTGTGGACAGTGGAGTAGGGCCAGAAGGGGGAAACCAGCTGGGAAGCTCTTATTACAGTTCAGGTGAGAGACTATAGTGACTGGTGATATGGAGACAGGAAGAAGTGAACAGAGTCAAGAGATAATTTGGAGATGGAGTCAACAAGTTTCTTTCTAGGCGGTATGGAAAGAAAGCATCCACCGATATCGATCACTGAATTATTTAGGTCCTAGTCCAAATAATGTGGACGTTAATCACCTGCTTAGCACTGGAATCTGAGAGTCTGTCCCGATGCATTGCAGGGGATATGCCATTGAGCCAAGACCCAAACCTCCAATTCAAGCGCAGAGAGAAAAATTGACTTTCGTTTTAGAGCATGCTTTGTCTGGGGCTGTGTGGTCCGTCTCAGGATTTCAGGAAGTGAACAAATAAACTTTCTTTTTTTTTTTTTTTTTAAGGTTGTCATCAGAAACCAGCTTTCAGAGATATACAGAGAGCAGGAGCAGGAAATGATGAGTGTTTTTCTTAATTAAGTAGACAGTCTCCTGCCTACTAAGTCTCCTCCCCCATTCTTGCTTTTTCTGCGACATTCACCAACAAGAGCCCGTGGGAATTATCTTTGAAATACACCTGCCCAATACACCCAATCTGCATTCCTCACACCCTCCCAGTCACACGGGCATACTCCATTTTCTACAGACACACCCTTCATCCTATCTCCCCAGATCGAATTGGTTCCTCTTGTGGCCCTCTTTTCCCCTCCTTCTACCCAGATCCTGGCTCTCAGAAGACACCTGAAAGACATGAGGTGGAATGCACTGTAACCTGGTGGGAAGGACATGCTGGGCTTCCCTAACTGGTTTTTCTTAATATCAGACTGTCATGCAAAAAAGAGGAACTCCTTCAGTCAGAGTCAAGACAAACATTTCTTTGTTGTGATGGCCAAGTCAGAGGTTTCTGGTAGCTTGTGGGGGTGTCCTATGAAGAGGGGGATCTTACCTTAGAGCCCAGAACCCTGATGTCAGGAACATTAAGGACATACAAGAGAAGGACACATTTCTTTTTTTTTTTTTTTAAGATTTTATTTATTTATTCATGAGAGACACAGAAAGAGAGACAGAGACACAGACAGAGGGAGAAGCGGACTCCATGCAGGGAGCCCGACACATGGGACTCCATCCCTGGAACCAGGATCCACGCTCTGAGCCAAAGGCTCAGCTCAATTGCTTGAGCCACCCAGGCTTCCTGAGAAGGATACTCTTCTGTTCCAACTTCTCACTTTCACTAACCTCTCAAGTGTTAACTTAAAAAGACAAAAGTAGTATGCCCAAATGTTGATAGTAGTTTCTCTTGGGTGATGAGATGGGGGTGTCTATTTTTCTGCTTCCCTACACTTTTCTGTGCTTTCTAAATTCTGTACAATTAACATGTATTAATTTGATCATTAAGAAAAAAACCTTAAATTAAAATCAAACTGCCTTAAGATTGGGATTTTTTTTGATTGGATGTACTTACAACTGAACAGAATAACAAAAGGCTCTCATATATCCCAGTAGGACTTTAGATACATTTGATAAGAAAACCCCCATTCCTTGAATGCTTCAGACTTCTCGATTTTCTGGATAGTCTATATTACCCTTTGCTTATGAGTCTCCAACTCCGGCTTCAGTTTCTAGCCCCAAGTATTGGGGAAAGAGCTTAGATTCTAACAACATGTTGTAATAACAAGAATGGATCTTCTTGGATCCAAAAACTGTCATGCTTTTTACTACTGGGGATGGAAAAAAGCATATGTTAAAGAACCTATTTATATTACCATGTGGAATCTACTCTGTTAAGTGCTGTTAAGAGTGAATAGGATATGGATGGTTCCTGTCCCTAAGGAGCTAGCTGTAATTTGGGAAAGGTTATTTCTCCAACTTTAAAGATGTAAGTGTTGGCAGAAAACAGCAAATCTCGTCCTTTGATCAAGACATCTGTGAGACTTTATAAAGACAAAGCCGTGTCAAAGTGAGCTACATAATGGCCTACAGCAATTTTTATAGCCTGAATAATAAGCAAAAACTCTTTTAAGTAATGAAAACAAATAATCTAAACCACTCTTCCCCAACCATTTTGATTTAATAACAAAATAAACATATTTATATTTTTTCAGTCTTTGCAGTACTGTCTTTGTTTTGCTTTTTGGTCAAGGCTTAAGCACAGATAACAGAAAACCACTATAGCAATTTTAAGCAGGAAAGACTGAACACAGGGAATTAGGGGCTTACAAAACATTGGAAAGGCTGGAGGAATGGGCTGCTGTCTGAAACAGCAAGAGGAACTCCTGGCTTCTTGGGGATGTTCATCCCTCCTCTGGTTTGGTCACAGTACCACCTTCATTTCCTGTAACCTAAGGTCTAACTTATAAAGCACACCACCTCCAATTCAGTAAAATGAAATACTAGAGAAAAAAACGGAAGGGTAAGCAAAGGAAGTTTATTTCTATTTGCATAACAAAGCTAGGAAGAAAATGGGGTACCTAGTACAGGCCTTATTTCTGTATTTGGTTCCAAAGGCCCATAGTTGGTGTTTATAACTTTTTTCCACTCCTATTTCTGGTTCTGTTTTATTTTGTTTTTTTGTTTGTTTCTAATTTGTTTTTAATTATTTGTTTATTCATGAGAGACACACAGAGAGAGGCAGAGACACAGACAGAGGGAGAAGCAGGCTCCATGCAGGGAGTCCGACGTGGGACTCCACCAGGGGTCTCCAGGATCACACCCTGGGCTGCAGGTGGTGCTAAACCCGCTGCGCCACCGGGGCTGCCCTATTTTGTTTGTTTTTCCCTTCAGCCAGCTCATCAGCTAGTCATGCTACTTTAACTGATGGGGTAATTCAAATTTTCATTTGAAGGGGTCTGAACCTTTGGTGATTCTGCCTGTATTGGGCTGGGCCATCTTCAATGAACTTTTTACCCCTGGACAGAGCAGCACAAGGGAGTGTCCTGGAGGTTCCCCTTGGTTTTAGATCCACTCCTACCCATCCATTCTGTTTGGAGGAGAAATTCTGTTTTCCTTGAAAATTAGAACTGTTCACTCCAATAATACAAGAACCCCCTTTTGCTTGTTGATTTAACATCACAAAAAGCCCAGATTGGCAACAGCTTCTCAACTTCCCCTTTAATGGAACCATTGTTTGGTGTTCAAATGGAAGCAATTTTTCTATAGGTGAAGACTTCTAACTAGGCAGAGAGCAAGCATTATAAGCAGCAGAAAACAAACAAACAAACAAACACTTGATGATAGTGTTCTTATATATAATAATAAAAGGTGATGCTACTATTCCACTCTTGGGCTTCCAGACTCATGTCATCTGACAAGAAGCAGCAGCAGCATGTATTGGCTATTGGCTAGAGCATTATCTCCTTCTATAGCATAGCCCTCCAACTACTCAGAGTGGTGTCCCTTAGCTGATACCATAACTGAGTCTTCAAAAGTTTTAATACTATCTTGTAAGGGCACATGCTTATAGATGATGGGATACATGGTGAAACCAGTGAAATCCATAGGTATCGTCCCTTTCTTTCAGTTCTTTGGTAGGAACCATATTAAATGGGGCACTGTAATGGTAAATAAAGATGTTCACAGATGGTATTGCTGGCAAAAAAAAAAAAAAAAGATAGCTGGCAAAAAAGGCCAATCCATATCTAGAATCATTACCTATTGCAGTGAAGATAAGTTACTTTCTCTCTCTCCAACTCCCATGATGGATAAGGATCAATGTAATCAATCTGCCACCAGGTATCTGACTGGTCTACCCCCACCCCAAATATGGCTTTAAATTAGAGATTCAGTATTGGTCTCTTCTGGCAGGTTAAAAAATCAGCAGTTGGTAGATCAGCCTTGGTGTGGGGAAGGCCATATTTTGGAGCCCTTGTATATCTCCTATCACTGCTACATTTGATCCATGAGCCCATTGACCAAGCCCCAGGGTGGATGGGAAGAGAGGCTGACTGACATTCATAAAAATCGTTATGTATATCTGATTATTGAGTACCCCCAGAAAACAACTGTAGGCAAAATTCTTAATCTCTATCATGCATTCAGAGTTCTTGGCTGTATGAAAAAGCTGACTCTTGTTAACTTAAACAGAAATAGATTTTATTGTATGTCTTTGGGTTGCTTACAGTATCACTGTGAAGGCTGGTGAACAAATCTAAGAAAAAGGCAGAAGTCAAGAAAAAGGCACAGCCAAGAACAGAGCAGAGGTCATGCCAGAAAACAATTGGGTTATGACTCTGCTTTTGACAGTCCAACTTTGGATGCTCCCTGCCATTGTCACCACTGGATTTTCAAATGTGCTGCAGCCTCTGAGAATATGCTTTTCTGTTGCCACATCTTTAAGAATGTCCACATGAGACAAAATTCCTGGCAGAAACATCATACTGGCCAATTCCGGGCCCTCAGGCTTCTTGCCAAGGAGTTGGCATGGGGATTATCTGCCCACTTTAGGCTTCCTGGGAGCTGAGGTCTCGCCTCCCATCAAGACCTAAGTGACGGAGTATCCTGCCATCTAGAAAAATAGCCCTCAAACCTGACAAACATCTACCCTACCCCCCAAAGTTTTAGTTTACTCACCAGTAGAAATATCCTTTTTTAATTTTTATCCTTTGCTATGATATTTTAACCTAATATACTTTTTATCCTTTTCCATTGCTATGAGGATTAAATTAAATAATACATGTGAAATGCAATAAATCTTAGCTGTTATTATTTTGTTTCCATTAGTATTTCAATGTTTTTATCTCCTTGTCCTGAGGCAATTTCTGCAATTCCTAACCTTGGATCACTTCACCTATCCTTTCCCTTAGCTCCTGCTCCTTGACTGCTGAGTACTGCTGGAAAAATTGATATAAACTTCCCAGTTGATTCTATCACAAGTAAATAGTTTCCAAACTCAAGGGGCCCTCCGTGCTACTTGCATACCTCTTGTCCCACTCTGCTCTCATTTTCCCAAGCAAAATGGATGAATTCGTCTCCTTTAGAGAGAGGTAAGAGGGATTTCTCAAATTCCCTCCTTTTCATCTACAAACTTATGTGTTCCTGTCCCAATAATTACTACCACCTCTAACCCCAAGTCTCAACTGATATTGAGTCTCTCTTCCTTTTAAGGGCTGATTTTTGGTCTGCATTCTTTTTCCTCCTCTGGGCCCTTGCTTGAGCCTCTGTCCCCTGGATTTTCTGGGTCACCTTGCCCACTGGTATCTTCCCTTAGGCAGGCAGTATCAAATGCTGCAGAGACAACTTTTCACACTCCTTGGACATTACTGGTTCTAGGATTGTCTAAATAGAACACTTACTGTTTTTGTAAATTTGATAAATGTACTTTGTAAAAGTGAAAGCACAGAAAAATACAAGGAGTAAAAATCCCTTGATATCTCTAGCCCAGAGGTAACCATTGCAAACATCCTTCTTGATCCTGTCTCACTATTCAAACACAGGTGGATTTTATGTCTAGTTTTACACAGAGAAAATTTATGTCCCCTTTCCTTCCTGTATAATCATTTTTTTTTCTTTCTACACTGAATCATTTCTACCAGAATATATACATACCGTTACTTCTCCAATCTTAAAAAAAAAAAAATCCCCTCTATTTTCACATTCCAATTTAACTATTACCTTATTACTCCATTCCCCTTTACAGAGATATTTACTGAAAAAATGATCATTTCTCACTGCATTGGCCTCCTCTCATCCTAATCTCTTCTTCTTGGTCTCCTTTGTGGATTCCTCATCTTCTGAACCTTTAAGCACTGAGTACTCCAGGGATCTGTCTTCACACCTCTTTTCTATCTATACTCACGTCCTGGGCAATCCCATGAAATCTCACAGCTTGAAATATCATCTTGATTCTGTTGACTCACAAATTTATATCTCCATCCAGTGCCTCCCTGATGACCTCCAAACTCTAAATTGCCCGTTGGACATTTCCACCTGCATGTCTGACAGGCATCTTCAACATAACACACTCAAATTACACTCTTGAGTTATACCCTACACCTCAAACCTGCTCCTTCTGTAACATTCCCCAATCTCATTCTTATAATTACTCAGGCTAAAGAGCTCAAAGTCATCCTTGAGGCCTCTCTTTTGTTCACATGCCACATCTAAACCCCAGTAAAGCCTATTGACTCTATCTTCAAATAGAAGCCAATTTCCAATTTTTCTGATCCAAACCACCATTATTTCTCCCTTGGATTATTCCAATACTAGTGCTCCTATATTGTGGGCTGGCTTGTATTCCCCCCTCCAAAAACAAAAAGTCCAGTTCAATTCTAGTCCCAAGTACATGTGAATGTGATCTTATTTGGAAATAGGGTCTTTGTAGATGTAGTCTAGTTATGATGAGGTCATACTCAATTAGGGTGAGCCCTAATCCAATAAGACTTTTGCCCATATAAGAACTAAAAACAGACACAAGTGAGGGAGAGCAGCCCTGCAAAGATTCAGAGACATACAGGAAGAATATCATTTAATGATAGAGGCAGAGATTGGGGTCATGTAGCTGCAAGCCAAGGAATGCAAAGGATTGCCAGTCACAATAGAAGTCAAGAGAAAGGCATGGAACAGATTGTTTGCTGGAGACTTTGAGAGAACATAAACCTGTTGAACTCTTGATTTTGGACTTCTAGCTTCTAAAACTGTGAGAGAATACATTTCTGTTGTGTAAGTTACCCAGTTTGTGGTTATTTGTTATGAAAATGCTAGGAAACTAATTCACCTTGCTTTTTCTTTTTCCCCTCTGAAGATTACTTTCCATACAGAAAAAATTTATATATATATAATGGTATTATATAGAATTATATATATTATATGTTTTAAATATATGTATATAGTTATACATATATATAATCATGTATATATGATTTATCTGATTAATGATGTCACTCAAAAAAGTTAAATGCAGAATTACCATATGACCTAGCAATTCCACTGCTAGATATATGTCCCAGAGAATTTAAGGCTGGGACTCCATCAGATACTTGCACACCCATGTTCATAGTAGCATGATGTGCAAAAATCAAAAGGTGGAAACAACCCAAATGTCCATCAACAGATGAATGGATAAACAAATGAAGTTTATTTTATCACTAACAAATGGCATAAAAGATTATTGATCACCACTAACAAATAATATATTTATCTCTAATAAATGGTTAGAGTAAAATACTATTCAGACTTAAACCAAACACAGAAGGACAAATATTAAAAAAAAAAAAAAAGAAGGACAAATATTGTATGATTCCACATATATGAGCTACCTAGAATAGACAAATTCATAAAGACAGGAAGTAAAATAGAGGTTATCGGGGGTTGGGGGAGAGGAAGGAATGGGTAATTATTATTTAATGGGCATAGAATTTCTATTTGGGATTATGAAAAAGTTCTGGAGATACATAGTGATGATGACTGTACCACGTTGTGAATGTACTTAATGCGACTGAGTTGTACCCTTAAAATACGATTAATATAAAAAATTTTGAGTTCTGTATGTTTTACTACAATTGTTAGAAATGCATAGAAAAAAAGGTAGTTATTGCTGCATGTGAAGGGAAAAAAAAAAGAAACTCCAAAAAACTAAAAAACATAAAATCTCCAAAGGTTCAATTCACTTAGAGTCCAAGTCTTTACCTTGGCCAACAGGCTTTAAGTGATTTGGCTCCCAACTACCTGTCTGATTTGATCTTGCTTCCTGAAACATTCCTTCACCATCCTGCATCCTTGCTATTTCTCCAACACACACAACAAATTCTAGTCTCAGGGCCTTTGCACTTGCTGATTCCTCTGCATTGAATCTTACTCCCCAACTTGACTTCCATTTTCCACCCATATCTACATAGTTCTCTCCTTCCCTTCCTTCAGGTCTCTGATTAAAAATCATCTTATTAGTAAGGCTCTTCCTGACTACCCTATGTAAAATTATATGACAATATTTCTGTACCTTATTCCGTTTTATTTTTCTCCATAAATTTGTCCTCATCTAACCTATTGTATACCAGTTGCTTTGTTTGTTGTCTGTATCCTCCCATTTGAAAGCAAATTCCATTAGATCAAAGACTTTGTTTTATTCACTACTCTATCTAAAACAGTCCTTAGAACAATGCCTGGTAAGTAGTAACTGCTCAATAAATATTTGTTAAATTAATGAATGAATACTTTAAATGCTCTTTTGTAATTTGCAAAATGCCCTCTTTGCTCCTTAAAAAAGCACTCACGTTCTATTTAATCAAAATTGTGTCCAAATAAAGGTATTTCTAGAAATTACTGAATTGAATCATTTGAAACTTCATTTGTAAATTCTTTATGTTAGTTTTTTTTGGGGGGGGGTTGTTTCTTGAGAGACACAGCCTTGGTGCTGTTTTCTAAATATTTTTGGGGTGTGGAAACTTTTGGGAAATTATGTGGATCCTTTCTCCAGAAACACATTCAAATAATACACAAAGTTTTACATGTGATTTTATGGGGGTCATAAACCATCTGAATTCCATCTATCGAACCTCTAGTCACTCTATAAGTCTATCATATTTTATTTTTTTAAATACTTTTATTTATTTATTCATGAGAGACACCAAGAGAGAGAGAGACAGAAAGAGAGAGAGACAGAGAGAGGCAGAGACACAGGCAGAGGGAGAAGCAGGCTCCATGCAGGGAGCCTGATGTGGGACTCGATCCTGGGACCCCAGGATCACACCCTGGGCCGAAGGTAGGCACTAAACCACTGAGCCACCCAGGGATCCCCTATAAATCTATCATATTTTAAAGCTGAACTAGGCCCCATAATTCAGAGTCTGGGATGTATGGAGAGCATGGCCTTTACTCCTGTGACACCCCTGCTCGTTCAGCCTCAATGGGAGGTGTAGTTCAAGATTTGATCTCTCTGCAGGCCCTTACCCTTCAGCATGATCACCAGTTTCATTTGCTCAAGCAATAACAGTTTGACTTTATATTTATCACACATAATTTTAAGCTTTAGAACAGTTACTTTGTGGTAAGTATACCTGTTCCCAAACTTAGAATTAGATGTGATAAATATAAAGTGTTCAGACTCAGCACTTATGAATTTCTAGATAGATTGCTGAGTATACTATTAAGTTCTCACTCTTGGTTATTCTACAACTTGTACACAGAATAAATGCAACTTAAGATATTTGAAAGCAAAATGCCATTCACTGCTCAGCCTTCTGCAGCCCTTCATGTCATCAAAGCCACTTTCTCTGAGGTTACCAGTGACTCTTTAATTGCTAAGCTCAATGGCCTAGAAGTCATTCTACTCAACTTCTCTGTAACATCTGACATTGTTGATCACTGTTTCCCTTATGAAACTTTCATCTTTTCATGGCTTCTTTTATACTACTGTCTCCTAATTGTGTTGTTACCCCCTCTGGCCATACCCTAGCCTCCTTCCTTGTCTCATCTTTTCTTTTCTTTTCTTTTTTTTTTTTAAGATAAGATTTTATTTATTTATTTGAGAGAGAAAAAGAGAGCATGAGCAGGGGGGAGGGGCAGAGAGAGAGGGAGAAGCAGATTCCCTGCTGAGCAGGGAGCCCAATAAGGGGCTCCATCTCAGGACCCTGGGATCATGACCTGAGCTGAAGGCAGATGCTTAACTGATTGAGCCACCAAGATCTTGAGCAAGAGTCTTAGGTACTCTGTCTTAGTTTACTCATCTGTAAAATGAGAATAATGACAGTAGCTACCTCCTGGGGTCCTTGTGAGGATTAAATGTGTTTGCATTTATAAAGCACTAAGAACAGCATCTGGCACAGAGTAAGTGCTATATAGGTATTTGCTCATAAAGTGGTCTCCGATTTGTCCTCATTCTAGTCCATCTTCCACACTGCTTACAGATGTTTTCAAGGAGCTGCTAATTATTGAGAGGTCAACCAGTCATTGTGGTAAGGGCTTTATAAGCAGAATTTCATTTAATCCTCATAACAACCTGCTAGGGGGGTGTTATTATCCCCTTTTGAGGGATGAAAAAACTGAGGCATTAAAAGCTATTGTACTTTGGGGTGCCTGAGTGGCTTAGTTGGTTAAGTATCTGACTCTTGCTTTTGACTCAGGTTACGATCTCAGGGTTGTGAGATGGAGCCCCATGTTGGGCTTCATGTTCACTGCAGAGTCTGCTTGAGATTCTTTCTCCCTTCTTCTCCTTCCCCCTCTGCTCTTTCCTTGCTCATGTGCTCTCTCTCTCTCTCAAAATAAATAAATGAAAAAAATCCTAAAGAAAAAAAAAAGCTAATATACTTTGCCCAAGATCACAGAGGGAACAATGCCAGAGTTGGGATCTTGATTCAGGTCTGTTTACTCCCTGAGCTAGTGCTCAAAACCAGGAATCTACACTACACTGTTTTCCCAAATGTGAGTTAGTCACTTACTGCTTAACCATCTTCAGAGACCCCATACTGCCCATGCTGTCATGATATATTTCTTCAGAGTCCTGTTCCAACTTATTTCTTGTAACTCCTCTCCATGCAAGCTGCCCTTTCCTTCCTCCCCCTCCTCCTTGCCACATTCTTTCTTTTGTTTCTTTGTTCTTCAACATTTACTGAACGCCAGGTACCATGCTAAATTGGAGAAAACAAGAGAAACAAACAATTTGTCTTCAAGGAGCTCATAGTCTGACACAAAGTACCATTGACTATACAGTGAGGGGATTGCACCAGGGCAAAGTGGGAGCCAGACAGGGGAAAGGAGGGATGAGACCAGGGAGAGTTTCTCTGAGGAAGGGACATTTAGCTGCCTTAAAGGATATTTCAGTCAGACAACTTCTTGCCATTCTTTAACAAACCTGACTTCTTGCTTTTTGCCTTTGAGATTTTTGAGGTGTTTTTCTCTCCATTAGATTGTTAAGACTATATATTTCAAAGCCACCTTTTCTTGAATTCCATCCTTTCTTTCCCAGTCTGTTGGATGTTTGTTTCCTTAAACATACCACACATTCAACCTGTACCACTGTAGTCTAGTTATTGGTCTATCTGCCTTTCTCTCTAACAAAGCTGTGATGTCCTTGGGGCGGGCGAGGGAGGGGGGCAGATAGGCAGAGTCTTACTTATTTTTGAACTGTCCTTCATTCCCAAAGTGGCATGACAAGCATATTATAATACTCAGTATAATTTTGTTAAATTAACAGTTATTTGCCTATTTACAAAAGAAAGTGTAAGGCAAGGGGCTTTTCTGATTCAAAGTAAAACTATTTGGACTATTATTTATAGTATCTAGCACAGTGCTCTGCAGAGAGTAGGTGTTTAATAAATACTAAGTATTTGATGGTTCTGTCAGTGAATTATCTGAAGTAATGTTAGGAATAAGGAAACATTAGATCTTCTTCTGTAGATACATGAAGATTTTCATGTCTAACTGAGTATCAGGGCTCTGGATCAGGCATGAAAAAAATTAAGAATTGTTGGCTATAGAGCTAGTATTGAGGATTTCCTTCCTTCCCTGGGTCAAGGCCATGTATCCAGAATCTTGTGCACAGCTAAGACAGTAAGGTATGGCTGTTGGGAGCAGGATGCTTGGTCAGCAGGAGTTGCTGCCAAGAATGTGGCATTCTAGTCCATACCTGGCTAAAGGCCCAGCAAACTCTTTTGCACCTGCTTCTGGTTCCATCATTTTAGGTGCACCATCCCGTCATTTCCTCCCTGTGATTGTGTTTCCTTACTAGGAATGTTTACCTCCAATAGAGAGGGGATTGTTATGGTGGGGAGAGGAGTTATGGTCTTGAGGTGAGAGGAGTCCTCACTTCTGTTCTTCTTCTTACTGTGGCTACCCTTTCACCAGCATCGAAGCTTTTGAGTCAGAAAGCCTCGTAGCCTATGCCTATTTTCCATCATGCCTCATCCCTCTCCCGAGGAAATGATTGCAGAACCCCTACTGGCATGACTTAAGAGGAAGGGAAAGGGGAAAAATACATGGAGAGAGAGAGAGAGAGAGAGAGAGAGAAAAGTCAACAGCAAAGATTGATACCTCAGAATATTGTCCTGGTCACAGTAGTCCCCTGGTCTCTTTGGGTTTCATCAAAATTGTTAGAATTAAAGGACAAAGCACACGTAAGGGGTTTAGAATAGTGTTTGGAATGTACACTCTGAGTACTTAACGAATGTTAGCAGATATTATCCAGGGCTCCTTCACTTAGGGAAGGATCTGGGTTTCTGTCCCAAATCAGGTCCTCTAGGACAATCATTCCCACGCTCAAAAGCAGCTCCAAACTATGTGAGTTAGCTATTCCCTATGCTTCCCTTGGACAGTTCAGTCTGGACACCAGATGCATTTCTGGTCTCCCCAGGGGGTGGGGTTGCCACGGTATCCCTAGGGGATTCTCTTTCCTCCCAGTATTGGTTTCCCTCTCAACCTCACCCGGAATCCCCAGGAAGCTCAGCATAGGCCCATTTGTTAACTTCCCCCCAGAATGCCCCCTCCCAGTAGTGATTTGGGTGCAGGTGTTGTTATTGACCTTTCTGGTAGCCCTGGGACTAGATAATTACATTGAAATTCAGAAACAGCATGCAATTTTTGGCACTGACGTCTTTAATTAAATCCAACAAGCATTTATTGAGCACCTAGCGCTCAACAAATTGTGTACAACACAATTCCTTTAAATACGTTTGATCCTTAACTACTTAGCCTGTTTTTACTCGCTCAATTTGGATTAAAGTTGATCCATTCCTCAAGAGTTTTATGAAGAACAAATATCAAAATGAGAAACTGTTTGCACAATTCTTTGCAAACATAAAACGTCTTGTACGACTTATTCTCGCTACGGTGTTAATATTAATTGCAATAACAACCCGGCCGCTTCCCAGGCAGGCGGTAGAGAGCAGCTGGAAGGCCAACGCGAGTCAGACGGAAGAGGTCAGGGGAGGCGCCTCAGCGCGCCCGGCCCAGGAGGGGCGGGGCCTCGAGGAATGTGCCCCAGCCCCACCCCTTGCCCCGCCCCTTTCGTCGGTGCGGCGTAGGCGGTTACCATGGGGATGACGTCTAGAGGGCGGGGCGGGGCGGGGCTATGGAGAGGAGGAGGAAGATGGCGGGAGGGCGGCTCTGAGGAGACCTCGGCGGCGGCGGAGGAGGAGAGAAGCGCAGCGCCGTGCCGCGCCGGGGCCCATGTGGGGAGGAGTCGGAGTCGCTGTTGCCGCCGCCGCCGCCGCCGCCCGCAACTGCTGGACCCGAGTGGGAGTGAGGGGGAAACGGCAGGATGAAGTTCGCCGAGCACCTCTCCGCGCACATCACTCCGGAGTGGAGGAAGCAATACATCCAGTATGAGGTACCGGCGGCCGCCGGGGTGTGGGAGGACTCGGAGGGGCCACCATCTCGCCAGTCCCGACCTCCGCTGCCGCCTTCCGCTCCCGCTGCTGCCTCTCGGCGCCCGGGCGGACTTTGCCCCGGCGCCGCGGGGAGCCACTGCGGCATCCCCGCCGCGGCCGGCCCCCTGTGGGCCCCGCTGACCTTCCCCTCCCCCGCAGCCCCGCTGCCGCCGGGGTAACGGATATGCGGGCGGCGGGCCGGCGGGGAGGGCACGGCTCGGCCGGGGCTGCGGAACCGTGGCGGGAGGGCGAGCCGCAGGTGGGGGGGTCGCGGCGGGAGGGCAGGCCGGGGTCGCGGCGGCCCGGCGCTAATCCCCGCCTCCCCGCTCGCTCTGACCTCTCGTCCCCGCCCTGGGCGAGCGCCCCCTCGCCAAGGTTAGGTTTTGTTTCTTCTGCTCACCTCTCACCGAGGATCCTTCTCTTCGGAGATGAGCCCCTTTAGTGATTTTCTCCCTCTCCACGGAGCCCTTCCGCTCTTCCTCACTTGTCCACTGTTGACAAAGGCTTGGTAACAAGGGTTGAAACTTGACTTAAACGTACATATCACCTTTGCAGTGGTTCCCGTGGGCAAACGTCTTGTAACCATCTATTCTGTTTTGGTAAGACGGTGACTGGTCTTTCTACTGATTGCATGAAGTATACAAAGTAATCACATCTCTGGTTTTGACTCTCCCCTTGTTTTGGAATGGAGTGAAGGGGGAAGAGGAAGCAGGGAAGAGAAGAAGATCATTGAAAATTTCAGATTGTTCTCTCCTGAGATTTTTGTTAGCTTGGGAGGAAACTGTTGTAAACAATTACTTTTAAACATACCTGTGTATTACAGATATGCCCTCCCCGCGCCCCCCCCCCCCCCCCGTCCCCCGTCCCCCAATTTCTGCAATAACAGCTCCAGGAGAGTATTCGATAGATAGTGATAAGGAACCTTACATTAATATAGGGAAAAGTAAAGGTAATGAACCCTTTTATATGTTCAGAAGGCAGGATACCCGAAGAGCTTCAAGAACTGCAATAGGTTATTCTCAGTAGCTGGCAATTCAGCTCCTGGATAGAGAAAGAAAGACTTCTCTGTAACCTCCAGGAATTCACATCTATGTGTGTGCAGGAACAAAGAGTGTAAAATCAATATGAACACAGATAGGTTAGCTACATTTTGTGAGTCGCAATATTTTAGTTCTCTTTTTAATTTCTATTTAAGTTCAGTGATAAGGATGTTTAGGCAATAACAAGTTTATTTTTCACATAGAGTTGTAATAATTGAAGAAGACAGGGAAAGGGGTGTGTGTGTGTGTGTGTGTGTGTGTGTAGGTAAACAGAACCTTGAAGATTGTAAAATAAATTCACCTTGTAAAATGCAGTATTTGATTATTGCTAGAAATGAAAAGCCCAGAATTATTAATGCTTTCTCGTCAGTTAATTTTCTTACAGCCTTTTGTGGCTACATTTTGTAAGAATGAAATAAGGCACTAGCTTCTCAGCCTGTGGAGTTTTTGATTTATTGTTTCTAATAACATTCGGTCAGTTTTAAAACCTTGGCTACAGTCCAGATGATGGTTTTTATTGAAAGGAGGGTATTGGTCTTTCATCTTGTAGTAGTAATTTTCAGCACCACTGCCAGTTCTTCATAGAGGCATAGGACACAGCATGCTGAAGCAACATCTTATACTTGTTATATAGTATGGAATGCTTGATTTGGAGAAAAGTAATAGTGCCTGATTGTATGCTGTGATTCATTTTAAGTATTACAGCACTTAACCGTTTCATAGAATTATATTAATTTGGAATATCTGAAGCTGGAAGGGGAAGCATCAGGTTTAGTTTGAAAATGCAGTTACCTCTTGATTTGTAATGTCAGCTTTCTGGCTGGAGTAACCACAGTAATTCTGGGACTCCTCATTCACTCCGTTTGGACACTAACACTAATTGGTTAGGTTGGTTACAGAGGGAATGTGACTGGATTGTCTTTCCTGGGGCAATTATAAATTGTTTCTTTAAAAAATTCATTTATTATGGATGATTGAAATTTTATTCTGCAGAGTCCCTGCTACATGACTCCTGTCCCAGATAAACTCATTGTTTGGTAGGCAAAAATAAATAAGGAGGACTTTTCTTTGTGAATTGAAGCCGTTAAAGACATCTTAAAGGGTTGGGGTCTGTGTTGTATATTGTTTCTCAAGAGCTGGTGCTATTCCTTTAAAAATACTTAAAGGGCCATAAATAGGAGTTTTCCGAGTCCAGGCATTTTGGCAACTTAAAAACTTTGGGGAAAAATGACATCTTAAAAAAGCTTAGCTGTTGCTAGAGAAAAGAACCTTCTTGTAATGCAGTAACATGTAGTTGCTCATGTATGAAGATCATGCCCTGAAACACGGCTAGTAGAACAGAGTTGAATTTGTTTTTCAGGCTCTGATGGTGAAATTTTGGAGTATTACCCCTGATGTGTAGCCTATGGTGCTTTCTAGTGCTGTGAACCACTACAAACTGTTCAGCCTCTTTGGTTTTTATGTCATTTCACTATACTAAATTTTATTTGAAATAAGAGCATTAGAGAGAAACTGAAGATTTTGTTTTAACTCTATAATTATTTGTATTATTGTGTATACATGGTCACACAACAAATGCTAGTTCTTGTATATGTTAGCCATGAGACCCTGGGGACAATCTATTCAGGGCTGTTTCCTTTTTTTCATAAGATAAGAATATAGGGCCAGAGCTTTCCAAGGTCCATTGTGGTTCATAGCTTTTCGGTTTAACTTTTGGTGGTTTTTGTGTTTTGGAATGTTAAAAATTATTAAAGTGACTCATCAATACCCTAATAATTATTAGAGTTTCTCCACAATAAATTGTGGAGTTCATAAACTCAGTTTTCATAGGCAGAATAATTAAGCACAAGAGAGCAACAGGAAGAAACCATACAAAGAAAGTATATTTGATACATTTGTGAATAGCTTTTACAGAGAGTAAACACAAATGAACAGAGACCATCCCTGTTTCCAGTAATCTATTTGAGTGTAAATCTTGGCAGAGAAAATAAAACATCAATAAATCTTTATGAGAGCACTTAAAAAAAATTTAGAATCACTGATTGCAATTTTAGAGCTTTGTAATTGATTAATCAAAATTAACAGACCAGTTTCAACCACACGGACTAGTAGGACTGTGTTAATATTTTACAGAATATTAGCAAAAGAAGCAAATATATTTGGTGCTTTAGGCTGCTGACTTGTGTTTTCATCCCTAGGGTCCTGTGCTGCTTTGATTTCTGAGGAATTAGAGATGGTTTTTTCAGTGTATACTGTAGTTTTGTAAGATACTAGAATAATGAGGTCCCTAAATTTCAGGATTTTAGAGTTTAAAAGGAATTTAAATATTAGCTGCCTCCTTGTTTTTTTTCAGACAGGGAAACAAAGGCCCAAAGAGGTTAAGTTGTTTGTCCAGGATCATTTATAGATAGATAGTCTCTTGAGCGTAGATGTGTAAGCATTGGGAGTCAGGCTGCCCTAGCTGTGTGACCCTGATGAAATTACTTCCTCTTTCTGGGCTTTAGGTTCTTCATTTGTAAAGTGAGAGAACTGGACTTGATGGTTTCTAAACTCACAGGGCTGTATTTTCTAAGGACCCATCTAGCTTTAAATTTCTGTATGTTTTTTTTTTTTCTCTTAATTTATATATTTATTCATGAGAGAGAGAGAGAGGCAGGGAAACAGGCAGAGGGAGAAGCAGGCTCCATGCAGGGAGCCTGATGTGGGACTTGATCCCAGGACCCCAGGATCACGCCCTGGGCTGAAGGCAGGCGTTAAACCGCTGAGCCACCCAGGGATCCCAAATTTCTGTATGTTTTTATGGTTTAATTATGTTTGATGTATGAAGAAGACTTAAATTTAGGACTATTACTAAATTTTTTAAAAATTGGAATTCACTTTAATTAACATATACTGTATTTTTAATTTCAGAGGCAGAATTCAGTGATTCATCAATTCCATATAGCACCTAGTGCTTATTAATTCAAGTGCTCTCCTTGATGCCCATCACCCAGTTATCCTGTCCCCTCACCAATCTCCCCTATGGCAACCCTCAGTTTGTTCCCTGTAGTTAAGAATCTCTTATGGTTTGCCTCCCTCTCTGTTTTCTAGGACTATTATTAATAGCGTATTTTTCAGGTTAAGGTTCTTTCAGAAAATTTTGAGGAGATTTTAATCTGTGAAAGGAAAGCTGACCCAGTGAAACTTTTATTTAACTTAAATAAATAAAAAGTGATAGTCCTGGATTAATTTTTTTATCGCAGGATTTGGAAAAGGAGAGATTCTGTACAAGCTATACATCTCTTTTTTTCAAGTGTAAGGAAACATTGCCCTGACATTATTATGATTTTCATTTATAGAACTATCCCATGAGAACACTTGTGTTGCAGGCTTCAATTTCCCAAAGGTATTATGTTGATTCGTTAGGGTTAAGTTGTCTTGCTAGAACTTGTTTGAAATTTCCAGTTTGGCCACCCGATGGGGCGCAAACCACTTTTTCTTTCAGGCACTTCTGCAAATGAAAGTACAGTATATCATATTTAAGATAACACTTGTAAATAAGATGCTTGTCATTTACCGATGTTTCTTAAATGAGTAAATGGATGTTGTATAAGGCAGGAACCTATTACTATTCCTTATTATCTTCGTATAATAATGTATGTTAGGGTGAGTATCCTGGAAAGATTATACTTGTCCATCCATCCCTGAAGGTTGGTTTTGGATCAGCTTTTGGGTAAAGGCCCAGATCATAAGAACCTAAGAATCTTATTTGACCAGGGGTGACCATGGAAAATTAGTCCTGGCTTCAAATCCAGTCCTAATCTGGAAAGCATTTGAGAGACTGTTGAGTTGTGCTGATTAGGGTTTTTAAGTATATTTGGGTCATAGCCCCCAAAGGAGAGTACCCCATACTCCCATGGAGTAAGAGAAAGATAATAGTTGAGCTATTCATTATATTCGTTTTTATTCTAGTTATATTCATTTTTATTCATAAGACAAGGAAGAAATAGAATTTTACTAATATTTAGTAAATGGATCAATTTGATGACCTTGTTAGGAGGTCTTCTGAGAAAAAGAGAGAAGGATTCCTTAAGATAATCCTTTGAAATAAGATTTTACATCCACTGTCATCCACAATGAACTTCACCCTAAGCACATATTATGCATTAAGAGTATCCTGCCTTTGTGAAGTCTGTTTTTCAGTTTATAACCATTATTATTAAGTTTCACAATCAACTAATTCCTGAAGTTTGAAGTAGAGCTTCGAAATACTTTATCACAAAATATTAAACTCAGCTTTTAAAAATAATAAAGCGTTTCAGTTATGTTGTTCTCTGAAATATTGTTATTGATGGTAATTTCTTAGATTAAAAATATTTTTTAATATAAGTGAAACAAAAATTAATTATTTTATCATTTTCTCAACTTTTAGAAACTTTAAAAAATTCTGTTTTAGGAGTATCTAGGTGGCTCAGTTGGTTAAGTGTCTGACTTGGTTTCAGTCAGTTCATGATCTCAGAGTTCTTGGATCAAGCCCCACGTTGGGCTCTGCACTCAGCATGCAGTCTGCTTGAGATTCTCTCTCTCACTCTGCCTCCACTTGTACGTACTTTCTCTCTCAAAATAAATAAAAACTTAAAAAAATGTTTTATAAGAGACACAGTTGTAGAAGGCTATAATTTATCAATAAATATACATATACTGGAGGTACATAATAAGCTTTTGTTTTTGTATTTGATAGGGATATGGTATAAAAAAGGGTTTGGAAGACTTTGCTCAAGTTGTGCAGCTTATTAACCTAAGCTGGTTTGTGGGTTGCCTGGTACTGAACTGGCTTTAGGGATTGAGAGAATGTCAGAATTCACTAGGTTATGATTTGCCTTTTCACATATTCCTGTTATCTAGTAAATGCTGAAAGAAGCTAAGATGACAAAGCTCATGAATAAATGACTTAAATTATCCATTCATTCCAAAAAATATTTATGGGGGTTCTATTTGCTGTAGGCTGATAGATTTGTCCTGAAATTCTAGCTCTCTCATTATCTTAAAAACCGAAAAAAACAGTTTTTGGTTTTGGGTTTTATATTTCAGTCCATGCAATGTTTTTAGAATTAAAAATGGTGTAGAAAGGGAAGATTGCAGATGGAGGACTTGGAGCATTGTTATAAATTTGGATCACTTTGTAAATGATATGGAAGATTTCTCCTTAGCTTTTCAAACTTTTTATGTTATACACCTTTAAATCTAATTTGTTTTTATTTTTAAAATATTTATTTATTTTTAGGGAGACAGAGAGAGAAAGGAAGGGGAGGGGCAGAGGGAGAGAATCTCAGGCAAAACTCCTTGCTGAGCAGGGAGTCCAACTCTGGGCGAGGTTTGATCTCACAACCCTGAAATCAGGGCCTGAGCCGAAATCAAAAGTTGTGTACTTAACTGACCGAGCCACCTAGGCGCACCTAAATCTAACTTGTTTTAGGAGTAGATTTCTTCCCATCACCATGCAGGTGTGATTTGTCTATAGGGAGTGATCAGAAAATTTAAAAAAAATTGTTCATTTATTAGAGGCCAGAGGAAAGGATAATTAACCTGCTGTAAGCATAACTTAAACCTGTATATAATAGCAAGAGGACAATACGCTTATTATTGTCAATACTTGTTGAGGATGACCTGCAGTATTTAGAAAGACCATAGATTAAGAATGAGAAGATAAGTCCTTAGACCTACTTCTGTCACTGACTGTTCATAAAGAATTGGTGAACAAGTGATTTTTTTGAAGATTGAAGGGCTAAAATGTAATCATTCAGGAAAGTGGGAAGTTTTTAGATTATTCTATGACTTAAATTTAGGCTAAATTGGTAAAGTTGTAATTTAGAGTGATCCATGTGCTTTCTTGGCTTTTTCTGTACCTTAGAACAGTGGTTCTTAAACTTTTTGGTCTTGGGACCATTTGAAACTTGAAAATTGTTGAGGATTCCAATGCCTCCTGATATATGCTGTATTACAAATTAAAACTGAGAAATGCTTAAAACACAGGAGTAGCACACCTACTAGAGACATGTTCTCTCACTTCATGCAGCCTCTGGAAAGCACTGTTTATTTGTGAAAAAATGAGTGAAAAAAATGAAGTTTTGTACTATTATTAAAGAAAGTTTGGATCTTTTGGGCTCCCTGAAAGGGTTTCTGTTTTTTTTTTTTTTTTTTTTTTCTAAAGATTTAATTTGTTTATTCATGAGAGAGACACACACAGAGAGGCAGAGACACAGGCAGAGGGAGCAGCAGGCTCCACACGGGGAGCCTGATGTGGGACTGGATCCCGGGTTTCCAGGATCACACCCTGGGCTGAAGGTGGCGCTAAACCGCTGAGCCACCAGGGCTGCCCGGGTTTCTATTTTTTTTAAGTTTATTTAATCTGTACACCTAATGTAGCGTTCAGTCTCACAACCCAAGATCAAGAGTTGCATGTTCTTCCAACTGAGCCAGGCAGGACCCCTCCTTGAAAGGGTTTCTGAGAGTTGCTGCCGTAGACCATAGAACTCCTTTCAGAAAGTTCAGAGATGGCCTGAGAGAGTTCTCTAGTTTTAGGAAGCACGGCCTGAGAGAGTTCTCTAGTTTTAGGAAGCACATAAGGGGTATAAGGGAATCTCTTGGGTCAGAATTCTCTGGTATTTCCCCTACTACAAAGGATGTTTTTTTGGGAAAAGTGAAGGCGGCTTCCTTGGGATTCCCAATTCCATTCTCTTTTCTTTGAATTGAATTGAATTTAGTAGATATGTGGTCAGCTTGTCATTAAGGAGAACGGAATTAATATTTATTGAGCAGTTAGGAACCCAATGTCAGCTGCTTTCCATAGGTTAATCTCACTTAATCTTCATAAGATAGATGATTTATTACTTTCATTTTAGAGAGATTAATCAATTTGTTCATGGCTACACACCTAGTAAGTAGTAGAGCCAGAATTTGAAATTGGATCTGTCATACTTTGGAGCTCTTGCATTTATATAAAAATTGTAAATAATAACAGTGGTGATAGCAGGGGCAGTAACAACAGCTGTGTTTTTTTTTTTCAGCTGTGATTTTTTTTTTAAGATTTTATTTATTTATTCATGAGAGACACAGAGAGAGAGGCAGAGACACAGGCAGAGGGAGAAGCAGGCTCCATGCAGGGAGCCGGATGTGGGACTTGATCTTGGGACTCCCAAGATCACGCCCTGGGCCAAAGGCAGGTGCTCAACCACTGAGTCACCCAGGGATCCCCAGCTGTGATTTTTTTGAGTGCTTATAGTGTTAGGCACTGTGGTAAGTTTTAAAAACATTATCTCTCTCTCTCTCTTTTTTTAAGATTTTATTTATTCATGAGACACACACACACACACACACACACACACACAGAGAGAGAGAACATAGACAGAGGGAGAAGCAGGCTCCCTGTGGGGAGCCTGATGTGGGATTCCATCCCAGGACTCTGGGATCAGGTCCTGAGCCAAAGGCAGACACTCCACTACTGAGCAACCCAGGCACCCTAAAAACATTTTCTCTTTATAGCAAGCTATTTAGGTAGATTCTGCTTATAGCTGGGGAAACTGAGTCTTAGGTCCACTGAGGAAATAATATGCTAATTGTGGGTAGGCTTCTCTTAATTCCTACATCCTATTGCCTTATGAAAAATAAATCAATAAATTCATTCATTTATACGTATGTACATACATACATACATACATACAGTTAGATGTGGTCTGATCTGTTCTTGAGCACCTGTTGAAGTAGTGACTGGTCTGTTTTTAGTCCTGTCTCAGTCTGCATGATTTGGAGGTAGTAGAGGGGTCTGGAGGTCAGAGTTAATTTATATTTTCCTCAAGGTTTTCTGTGTAACTATTATTAGATAGGCAACTGATAAATAGAGGACCTTATGAAGATGAGGCCATAAGAAAACGATAATAAGATATTAGTGATAAGAGTGAAAAGAGGAAGATAAAGAAAAATGGGCATAACTATTGCTATGCCAAGTTGTGGTGTTTGGCTTCTAGATCATAGATCATAGAATTAATTAGACTTTTTGAGGAATTTCAGAGATTAGCCCAATTCCCTTTTTTACCTAAATGGGAAATGAGGTTTAGAGGGGTTAAGTGATTCAAAGTTACATGGTATGGTTAGTGGCTGAGTTAACACAATTACTCTGATTCATTTTATTGCTTATTATTTTGCCTCATATGCTAGTATGTTCATAATGCACATAGAGAACAAACTCTGAAGCCAGACTGCCTAATATTCCAGCTCCACAATTAGCTTAGAGACCTCAGGCAAGTCATTTAACCTCTCTCTGCTTCAGTTTCCTTATCTGTAAAATAGGGATACTAATAGCTTTTATAGGACTTTGTGAGGATTAAAGGGATTAAAATATGGAAAGTCCATAGAGCAATGCCTATCAAATGCAGGGAGCCCAATGTGGGACTCTATCCTGGATCCTGGGATTACACCCTGAGCCAAAGGCAGACTTTCAACTGCTGAGCCACCTGGGTGTCCCTATATATTTACTATTAAAATTATTTCTCCATCAAAGCTCAATGGTATTAAATAATGTTGGTTTAACAGTATCTTTGGAAGGGAGACTAAGCCTTAAAGCTTGTCACTTTATGGTTATCCAGTTCAGGTTTTCTTGGAAAATGTCTTTATTGATTTTAACTATTACTCCTGTTATCTGTGATACTTTTATTAATAAATTGTCCTTAACCATTTTATATATAGTAAGAAAATCAGTCGGGAACAATTATGTAGTTTTGAAAATCCATGGTCGCTTGTAACTCAGACCTTATTTATTTAAATTATAGACCCTCTCTGTTATTTTAGTTTTTTTTTTTTTTTTAATTGGGGTAAAATTCATACATGTACTCTTAAGTATGACCAAATAGCTTAAGTGAGCTTGAGTTTTTAGTTCAATTTTCTAATGAAAATTTAATTTCTTTTTTTTTTTAAAGATTTAATTTATGGGACGCCTGCGTGGCTCAGTGGTTGAGCGCCTGCCTTTGGCCCAGGGCGTGATCCTGGAGACCTGGGATCGAGTCCCACATCGGGCTCCCTGCATGGAGCCTTCTCTCTCTGTCTGTGTCTCTGCCTCTCTCTCTCTGTGTGTGTCTCTCATGAATAAATAAATTAAATCTTTAAAAAAAAGTTTTAATTTATTTATTCATGAGAGACACACACAGAGAGAGAGAGAGAGGGGCAGAGACACAGGCAAAGGGAGAACCAGGCTCCATTCCATGCAGGGAGCTTGACACGGGACTCGATCTGCGGTCTCCAGGATCCCACTCTGGGGTGAAGGCGGCGCTAAACCGCTGAGCCACCCAGGCTGCTCGAAAATTTAATTTCTAATACTAGAATTGGGTTTAGAGTTGAGAAAGTCTTTTCAACCCCTCTATTTTTTTTTTTTCAAGATTTTATTTAATTATTCATGAGAGGGAGAGGCAGAGACATAGGCAGAGGGAGAAGCAGGCTCCTTGTAGGGAGCCTGATATGAGACTCAATCCCAGGACTCTGGGATCATGTCCTGAGCTGAAGGGAGACACTCAATTGCTGAGCCACCCAGGCGTCCCATCAACCCTTCTATTTTACAGATGAATAAATTGAGAGTAGAGAGGCCAAGATTATGTGGTCAGAGTCTTAAAAGTAGTTGATAGGAGAGCGTGGAATAAGAATATTGGCCTGTTGCTCACTGCTGTACCTTGCTGATGCTTGTCACTACTGTGTAAATTTTTTTTTTGGTTTTAAATTTTCAGAATTAATTTTCTTTGTAGGAGTCAATTTAAATGTTCTAATGATTATTCAAATACTCTGCATTAATACATTTATCTGACTAATCCATTAGATCACATTTTCAACCCAAGATAATTCTTGTGTGTGTCAGTTAAAAGACTGAGTGAATTAAGAGACTTAAACCTTAAGAATACTATTGTTTACTCAACTACAGAAAATTAGCCATTTTCCTGTCTTGGTAGAAACCTATCTTAGTTGAGGAGACAGGACTGAGAAATTATGGTAAAGCTTGAGAGGTTAGGTAGGAATGAGAGCAAGGTTCAGGAAAGTTGAAAAATCATTTGGCCATTCCTCTGTAATATATCTGTGTTTGAACATTAACTTAGGTTTATTTGTTATCTGTACATGAGGAGTAACCCTCCCTCCCCATTAAGACCTCTTATTACTTGTTACCAAGCCAACTCAGGACATATATGACTAGAGAAGATTAGAATATGTATTTTTTTTTAAAGATTTTGTTTATTTATTCATAGAGACACACACACACACAGAGGCAGAGACACAGGCAGAGGGAGAAGCAGGCTCCATGCAGAGAGCCTGACGTGGGACTCCATCCAGGGTCTCCAGGATCACGCCCTGGGCTGCAGGTGGTGCTAAGCTGCTGCGCCACCGGGGCTGCCCTAGAATATGTATTAAATCAGTTCACAAAGTATTCATTAATGACTGCTTCCTTTTTTTTTATTTTTAATAATAAAGAAATAATGATAATACTACCAGCTAATGTTGACTGAGTGTTTCTGATGTCAGGCATTTTACATTTAATCCTTATCCTCTAACTCTAAGGTGGGTTTTGTTATGGTGTTTTTTTTTTTTTTTTTTAAGATTTTGTTTCTTATTCATGAGAGACACAGAGAGAGGCAGAGATATAGACAGGGAGAAGCAGGCTCCCTCTGCGGAGCCTGATGTGGGACTTGATCCCAGGACCCCGGGATCATGCCCTGAGCTGAAGGCAGACGCTCAACCATTGAGCCACCCAGGTGCTCCACGTTATCCTTGTTTTAAGAAGACACTGAGTCTTTGAGTATCACCTAGTGAGTGATTAAAGCCAGAATTCAAACACAGGTATGTCTTATTTCAGAGCCTGGATTTTTAAATATGGTATTACATTGTCAGCATCATGCAAGGGGCTAGAGAAGTAAAGATAAGAACCTGCCCTTGAGGAGCTCATAACTTGAGTGGGTTTCCTCATCATAGTATACTGTGATTGTGTTACAGAAGAATACCAATTGATTTTGCTCTGGATATCTTTGAAATTCTCACAGAGGTGATATTTGAACTGGGTACCAGAGATTGAGTAAGGTTTGATCACATAGTGAAGAGGAAAAAGGGCACTGGGGGCAATCTAGGCAGATAGAATAATATTAAACAAAGGCATAAATAGGTGAAAATAAGTGTATTAATGAACTCTGGTTTAGTAGATATGTTGGAGAACTGATGGGGTAAGGTTGGAAAGGGGGGACTAGAAGGGATCAGGGGGTGAAGGGATGAGTATCTTTCTGAGTTTAAACACTTCCTGGGTGTGAACCATCAAGAATTTTATAGGAGAGGTTAGTGGGGAGGAATTAGTACATAGTGAGATATATAATTTAGTTCTTGGAGGATGGCTTGGAGAGAACAAAACCAAAGACCCAGAGGCAGGAAAACCAGACAGTATGGCCAAACATATTGAGGGCTTGGATCAATAGCTTATTTAATCAATTTTAGTGTGTATTTTTCTCATATTTTAACACTGAAGTCAGGATACATCTTCTAATTAATGCTGTGTCATAGATTAATTGGCAGACATGTTTTTTTTTTAGAAGCACAAAAAATAATGATGTATGTTACTCTTAGTGACATTTTAGATTTGATTAAATTTGATAGTAATAATATATAGTATTTACTTAATGCTTACTGTGTCTATGTCACGCAGAGTAGTAGATACCTGCCAGCATCCAGCATCTGGCAGTGTCTGCCATATTTAGCAACTTTTTTTTGAAATAACAGAAACTGACCAAAAGGCTTGGGTCCCCCTGAGATGTCATTAAGGGTTGAAAAAGAGATTCATAAGAGCATGGTTGAAGAGTGAATGGAGAAAATAAGAAAAGTTCATGTTTGTCCTTACAGAAATTGGCTAGAGCTCTAGAAAGAAATTATTTTGGTATCAGTTTAGAGTTTTCTTGTTTTGTTTAGTCAGTGAGTGCAGATTTAGCCCTTTTATGTAATAAACTCAAATGCAATCACTGATAATGAAATTGAGATACAGTCTTTCCCTTGTTTTTCAAATGTTTTTATAATAGGTAGCAAAGGTGTTTATAAGCAGGTGAGATACCACTTCTATCACAGAGCTCGTACATCTTCTGATGTTCTTTCTTTCTTTCTTTCTTTCTTTCTTTTTTTAAGATTTTTTTCATTCATTTATGAGAGACAGAGAGAGAGGCAGAGACACAGGTAGAGGGAGAAGCAGAGTCCACGCAGGGAGCCTGACGCGGGACCCGATCCCGGGTCCCCAGGATTACGCCCCTGGCCGAAGGCAGGCACCAAACTGCCGAGGCACCCAGGGATCCCTAAACCTTTATTTTTGACTCAAATATACTTACTGGAAATATGAATATTGAAATATAAGTATCTCAAATTATACTGCCATTAGATATTTGCTAGAAAGGGCTCTAGCCTTTTTTAACCCTGTATCAAAAATTATTAATAATAATTTCATGCATATTTTGTGAATCTGCCCTGTTAAATACAGAATATTCTATTAAGGTTAGTATCTTCCTTCCAAATGTATATACACAATATTATAGTAGTTGGATCATTTTATTATCATTAATATTTGAAATTAAATAAAGCTATCATTGGGCAGCTCAGGTGGCTCAGAGGTTTAGCACCGCCTTCGGCCCTGGGCGTGATCCTGGAGACCTGGCATCAAGTCCCGCATCGGGCTCCCTGCGTGGAGCCTGCTTCTCCCTCTGCCTGTGTCTCTGCCTTGCTTTTTCTCTCTGTGTCTCCCATGAATAAAAAATAAAATCTTTTTTTTAAAAAAAATAAAGCTATCATTGGTAAAGATAAAGTAATACTATTACACTTTTTTTTAAAGAGGAAGGGGGAGAGGCAAAGGGTGAGAGAGAATCCCAAGCAGGCCTCACACCCTGAGATTATGACTTGAGCTGAAATTAAGAGTTGGACACTTAACCTACTGAGCCACCCAGGCACTCGCTATTAAACATTTTTGAATGCATCACTTTCTAGTACTTAGCACAGTGATTTATTTTGTCGGTGCCTCAGTGTTTATACATTTTATAGGGGTGAAGGAAGGAAGAATTCACTGTAAAGGTTCAAATCTAGGGAAACTGGTAAAGAATAGTTACTTTGGGGGATGGTAAACTCATGAAATTAGAACTTAAATAGGCTTGATTTTATGTGTGAAATGTCTATGTGTAAAGAAGGAGCTAGGATTTTAAAAATCGTGTCAACAGATAAGATTATCATAATTGAGACAGTAATACAGAATTAACTCATTTCAGGGAAAATATTTAGGCAGAAAAGTAGAGATGCAAATAGAGGAAGTCTTGGAACATACATTGTCACAAGAGTCAAGAGGGTTTTTTTTTTTTTTTTTTACATAAATTAGCTGATTTATTATAGGCTAGCGGTGTTTCAAATGGAGCTTCTACTGGTCTTTCAACTTGTCTTCAGTCTTCTGATGGCAGACTTTACTGTGACAGCAGAAGTGGTGGTATAGGTCCAGGCGCCACCAGCTACGGTTTTCATGCAGGAGCCACAATGCCAGATGCCCACAGCTCATCTTTTCATGTTGGTTTTGCCAAGGAAAGAGCAAGTGTACTTGGCGGGCTGGCTAATTTATGTCTGCTTCACCATTTTCTGGAGGGAGGCACCATAACGGGTCCCGTATTTACCCACGATTCTGACCTTCTTGATGCGTTTAGCCATGTTGCTGCAAACTAGGTCCCACAACAGTCAAGAGTTGTAAAGATAAGTGGATTATTAGCAGTGACATGCTCTGTATATAGGTCAGTGAGAATGAGAATTAAGGATAGGCCTTGAATATGACAAAAAAAGCTTATTGGTAGATTCTGAACATAAATTGTCTTTTACAAACTGTCTTCCAGGTTTTTTTTTAAGATTTTATTTATTCACTTATGACAGAGAGAGAGACACACAGAGACAGAGACAGGCAGAGGGAGAAGCAGGCTCCGTGCAGGGAGCCTGACATGGGACTCGATCCCAGGTCTCCAGGATCACACCCCGGGCTGAAGGCAGTGCTAAACCGCTGGGCCACCGGGGCTGCCCTGTCTTCCAGGTTTTAAGAGGTTAAAGTCATTGAGCAACATGTGTGTAATTTTCAGTTGAGAAATGTGGCTCTTTTTTTTTTTTTTCCAAAGATTTCATTTATTTATTCATAGAGACAGAGAGAGAGAGAGAGGCAGAGACCCAGTCAGAGGGAGAAGCAGGCATTATACAGAGAGCCTGATATGGGACTCGATCCAGGTTCTCCAGGATCACGCCCTGGGCTGCAGGCTGCAGGCTGCGCTAAACCACTGCGCCACCGGGGCTGCCCGAGAAATGTGGCTCTTAACAGAGTGAGGAAAAATAGGATAGAACCTTTAGGAACAAGTAGAATAAAGCAAAAGGTTCTTTGAGGATATATGAGATCTGTTCATATATGAAGGCAGTGGAGAAAGTGGCTTTAATTTTATCTAAATTTTTGGATTTATTTACATTTCCCTCAGTTATTCGCTGTGAGATATTCACAAAATTATATCTCTGAACCTCAGTTTTCTTGTGTGTTAAATGGGGGTACTATTTAGCTTTCAGGATTATTGTGAGAATTAGATATAATATATGAAAGTGTCAGCAATGGCCTAAACTATAGAAGATGCTCATCAGTAAAGTATAGCTGTTAATTTGTCATTATTAAAAATTAGCCATTGGAGTAACTTATTCATTTATTCAACAGTCATTTTAGAGTATTAGTACTTAATCTAATAAGACTCTCTTTGAATCTTATGAAATTTCTTGGAAAGCAAATGATATAGCTGGACTTTTAGAATCCATTGCTTTATGGGTGCTTGGGTGGCTCAGTTGGTTTGGTATCTGCCTTCAGCTCAAGTCTTGCCAGGATCCTGGGATTGAGCCCCTTGTTGGGCTCCCTGCTCTCTGAGGAGCCGGCTTCTCCCTCTCCCTGCTGCTCCCCCTGCTTGTGCTTTTTCTCTCTCTCTGTCAAAATAAAGTCTTAAAAAAACCCATTGCTTGAGGAACTACCTTTTGACAAGATGAAATATTGTATTTCATAGATTCTAGGATGTACACATCCCTCTTCCACAATCCAACACCTTTGAAATTGGGATTTGTCTTACAGATGGCATCGTGTAATTGGAAGTGTTTTTCTTTCTTAATGATTCATAAAATAATGGTGTGCCTTGACAATTGATGATGTCTTAGAGTCAATGAAATACAGTAGTATTTTATTAAATACAAATATCTTCGTGTATTTTGACAAGTGGTATTTTTGTGGGAAACATTATTCAACCTATAGAGAATACCTTGTCTATTAAGGTTTTGTGATATTGAAGTTAGAGCTGTGAAGTGGTTTCACACCCCTAGGTTAGAAACCATTTTTTTGGGCACCTGATTAGCTCATTTGGAAGAGCACGTGACTCTTGATCTTGGGGTCGTGAGTTTGAGCCCCATGTTGGGTGTAGAGATTACTTAAAAAAAAAAAAAAAAGAAACCATTTGTATAGACATATAGGAAACACCATTGCAAAGCTTTTGGATTCCTTTTTGTTTTTGTTCAGATAAACTGGCAAACTGTTACTAAGAGCAAAAGTGAGAATTTTATGTTGTGATAACTATTATTTTTGGGCAAAATCCAACATGTTTTACCAACCTGTATAAAACTTATATGTTAAAGAGAGCTGGAAGCCAAAAGCATTAAGAGCTTTTCTTTTAACTAGTAAATGAAAATGGTTTGATTTTTTTGTAGAAATAAAAGATAATAGAAATTGGGAAACATAAGAAAGGACTTCATGTTTTGATACTTTATGAAACTGGATCTGCTATAAAAGAATTTAATAAAAATAATAGTAGCTAGCACTTTAAAAAATTAACTGATGTGCTGATATTGGACATCTATCTAGGTTTTGTGTGATAAAGTCTGTGAAATTTACCAATCCATTTTAAATTTGTACTGTGCTAGACACTGGCATATAAAAATTGAAGTGAGATTGCTCTTTGCCTTCAGAATTTATAGCTGTTACTATAATATGTAAGAATGAGCCATATAGATTTAATTAGAAGAGAGTATTTATTGTCAGCGTTATTTTATAATCAGAATAGTGCCCTTAGACAAGGAAGATGCTGATTTATCTGTCAGACCTTCTCCAGCTTAGAAGCGTGGCTGCATGACTTCCCAAGGGCATTCAGTGTAAGTTAAGTTATAATGGTGGTGGCTTTGACATATGGGAATGCAATTTTGTTTATTAATGTTAAATAAATCACTTACTTAAAGTTGTCATAATTTTCCTTAACATAATTTTGTATATTTGTGGGAATAAAAATATTAGCTACTTTGATCAAGACAAGCAGTAGATGTTGGGGATTATCTAATAACATGTACATTCTGTGTTATAAAGATGTTTTTCAAGTCTACCTCATCTATTAACTGTCTATTGCTATATTACAAGTTACCTCAAAACTTAGTAGTTTAAAACAATAATAAACATTTATCTCATGCTGTTTCTATGTGTCTGGAGTTTGGAAGGAGCTTAACTGGGTGTTCTGGCTCAGAGTATTATGTGAGGTTGCAGTTAAGATGTCAGCTGGAGCTGCAGTCATTTCAAGGCTTGACTGGGCCTGAGGATCCATGTGGGTTTTTGTTTTGTTTTGTTTTTTTTTGTTTTTCAGGAGGCCTCGGTTCTTTACCACTCAGAACTCTCTTTTTTCATGGCTGGCTTCTCTCAGAATGGGTGATCCAAGAGAGAGCAAAATGCAAACCACAGTGTCTTTTATGACCTAGCCTCGGAAGTAGTACTCTGTCATTTATGCAATATTCTGTTGATTATACAGGTCAGCTCTATTTTGTGTGGGAGGGATTACACAAAAACATTATTACCAGGAAGGAATCTTTGGGAGTCATTTCAGAGGCTAGTTGCTACACCTGATAAAAAAATCTAATGGTTAGGAAAAGTTTTGGAAATAAAAGGAAGGATATCAAAAAATTGAGTTGCCAAAAATAGAGGTAAGTCTTAGAAAATAAGGTTTCATTAGAAATAGTGGCCTATATGTCTTTTTCTTAAGCATGAATTATAGAATGTGTAATACTTGGGCAGGCTACTTTAATAATCTGAGTCTCAGATCTTCAGTGGTAAAATGAGAAGCACAGTTACATTCAAGAGTTAAGGCTCTGTGTTTTAAGAGTTAATGCTTTAAAGAGTTAAAGCTATATGTTCAAAATACTCAAAACGATCTAATAGTAGATATTCAATATATTCAATAAATGTAACTGATTGATTTTTTATTGATCAGTATTTGTGGCCATCATTTCCTCAGCTCTCATGTATACTCATTCCCATCTAATCTAAGCCTGATCACTCTTCTGAAACCATTTATTGATGGTTACGGATGAGTTCCTGATCTTCAGATCTAATAACTTCACCTTCTCTCTTTCTTTTTAATCTCTAAGCAGCTTTTTATTTTTCTTTCCTTTAAGGTTATATGTTTTAAATCTTACATATGGATAATTTAAATTACAGGCTCTAAAGTAGAGAGTAAAGAGTGTAGGCCTTCTAATGTTAGCTGTTTTTATTTATAATTCAGTTGCAGCCTTCCAGTTAGATAGGGAGATGGCATTCCAATTAGATAGACAGAATAGACACCTGTATTCACCATCCAGCTGAAGAAACAGAAGAATTATTAGTATAATGAACCCTTCCTAGATTGTTTTATTTAACTCAGATGTTTTCAGTTTAATTTTTAAATTATTTTTCCAACTTTCTTGAGATGTAATTGACATATGACACTGTGTAAATGTAAGATGTACAACATACTGGTTTAATACATTGATATATTGTAAAATGATTACTATTGTAGTATTAACTAACACTTCCATCCCATCACATAATTACACTTTCTTTTTTGTGGTGAGAACATTTAAGATCTGCTCTTTCTACAACTTTCAAGTCTATAACACAGTATTATTAGGTGTTATCATCATGATGAACGTTAGGTCCTCAGAACTTACTAATCTTGTAACTGACAGTTTGTACCCTTTAATGAATATTCCCCGTCCCCACGCCAATACACATGTGTGGTAACCACCACTCTATTCTCTGTTTTTCTGAGCTTGTCTTTTTCAGGTGCCACATGTAAGTTATATCATATGGTATTTGTTTTTCTCTAACTTATTTAACTTAGCATAACGCTGTCATTATCCACGTTGTTGCAAATGGCAAGATTTCCTTCTTTCTTGTAGCTGAATAATATTTTCCATTGTATACCACATCATCTTTATTGATCCATCTGTTAACACTTAAGTTGTTTCCATGTCTTGCTTGGATATTGTGAAAAAATGCTGCACTGAACATAGGGATGCAGAGATGTCTTTTCTAAGCAGCTTTGGTAGTTTTTAAAGCACTTATTTCTTTTTTCAGTGTTACATTAGTTTCAGGTATATAACATAGTGATTCCATAACTTTGCACATTGTGCTATGCTCACACATGCACATCAATGATCTGTTACCATACAACACTATATATTAATTTTTATGGTCCTGTGTATATATATCTGATTTTTTCCTCATTGTCATCTCTGCTGCTTTGTATTCCAAAAATTTATGTCCTTGGCCCACTTCTCACTTTCTGAAAATTTCATTTACCTAGAACTTATGTCGTTTCAAATCATCTTAATATGCAGATAATTTCCAACTCGTAACGTAACTCTGAGCTATCTTTTAAATTGTAAATCTCTATTTTCATCTGTCCACTAACAACCTCAGTTATCCTGTGGAAACCTAAAATGATTTGTCACCCAAACTCCTATCTTTTTTTTTTTGCTCAATTTTTTTCTTTGGTGTTTTTTCAGGTCAGTTAATAGTATCTGGAATCATCCTTCTTTTTACCTGGGCTCAGAATTTTGGAGATCTTTAATTCCCTTAGTTCATGTTTAGTTGTTTTTGCTTTTGGTATTCCCTTAATGCATGTTTAGTTGTTTTTACTTCTTGGTATCCCCTTCTTTCCCATATTTCACTTTTTTTTTTCCTATTCCTACTGCTTTAGACTTTGAATATGCTTTGTTTATTTTTTTAAAAGTATTTAACATGTCATATTCTAATTTACCTATTTATGTGACTTTGCCTTGTTTGAGTTATCATTTCTTTAGAGCCTGGCATAGTATATAGGGTAGACATCTAGGGGTGTTACTGAGTAAATAAAACTTGGTAATTTCCTTAATGATGAGATTAGTAATCTAGAAATATCTATGGTGTGCCTTTTTAATACAAGTACAAGCAAGGTGTCCAAAACCCTGACTTTACATTAATGTGTGAAACAAGTGATATGGATAACTAAAACATAAGGTAGAGATATTAAGTGCTATAAATGGTTTCAAATAGACTACTAAAGGATTTCAGGGGAGGGAGTGATGATTTCCAGCTGGAGTATCTCAGACAAAGCATAAAAGAGGTTAAATTTGTTGTAGACCTTGAAGAATGGTTAAGATTTGGAAATTAGATTTTAGGGATGTGGGTAGGGTAGGGGATTTTAGTAGAGGCAGTAGTTGTAAACAAAAGCAAAGATGCAAGAAATATTGAGGTCCCTAAAATGAATAATTATAAAAATAATTCATTTTGACTTGAGGATCAGGTTATGAAAATGAAAGTTATTTCTTCAATTTGGAAGATAAGCCTAAAAAGATAGTTTGGACCATTCTGGGTACCTTGGAGATCAGCAGAGGATTATGATTTTTTTTTTGTGGCCATTGGGGAATCCTTATAAGTTTAAGGAGGAGAATCAGACTGGTGCTTTGGGAAGGTTAATATGGCAGCAGTTTGTAAGATGTTTTAGTTTTAGAGAGATGAAAACCTATAGGTTGGTAAACCAGTGAAGAGTTTACTGAAATAGTGTAGGTAAAAGGATAAGAGAATGAATGTAAGTGAGGTTGTGATAGTGCCATTCACTGAACCAGATCACTAAACTCATAGGTAGAAAGGAGAATGTAAGAATGTTAACACTGCTAGGACAGGGATTTTTATTTTCCTCATGATGTATTCCAGGTGTCTAGAGCAGTGCCTGGCACACAGCAGATACCTAATAAATGTTTGTTGAAGAAGTGATAACTGAGATTGTGAATCTGTGTGGTTTGGATATTGGCAATAACATTAAAAGAAATACAGAGCATGAGCAGATTTTGGAAAGAAATGAATTGAATTTTGGACATTCTGAGTTTGTATTAGCACACATGTGGCTGAGGATATAGTTTTGGGAGATATCCACATAGATATAGTAAATGCCATGTCAGTGGATGTCAGAATATATTACTGTAGACATTTATAAATGTGAATATAACATGACATATTCCAAATGAGTTCTTCCTATTATATATGGTTTATACATTTAATAATTTCAATTATAATTTAATGTTATAACAACTTTTGCATATTGAATTGCCTCTTGCTGATGGGGTGCTTTTAAATTCCATAAAAATTGAGTCATGTATAATCCTAATATTCTATAGGCTTTGGATTAAGTATGCACAAGAGTACATTACTTTTAAACTTTAATGTATTAGATTATAAGAATTTATATAAGAGTTTTTATTTTACAGATTATTTCTGTCATCAGAAACAGAGCTAAGTTCGTTTATTTGGGGATACAAATAACATTAATTAGTTGGTGATTCTTTGTACAGGACACATGAGAATGCTAGCTGCCTTCTTTTGAGGTTTATAATTTGATTTACAAAATTGCCCTTAACATTTCAGTATCATGAAAACACGACTGATTTCTAGATGATGAGTCAAAAACTAGGTCACATGTAACCGACTTACACATTCACAGACTACCCAGTATTTTTGGTGAAAAAAATTAAAAAGTGAATGCAAAAAGAGAAAGTAGAAGCTGAAAAAGAAATAATTGGAGAATGTCTTTAGGGTGCTGTAAATAAGTTCATAATGTACATATTTTGAAAAATATGTCAAAATTTTGTTATTTAGGAGTTCCATTTAGAAAAGTTTTCAGATTAAAAAAGTCTAATATAAACTTTATCTAATTATTAAGCACCATTAATAGAGATTATGACTATTTTAAAGGTTTATGACATATCCCTCTCCTTCCTCTTTAAATGCCTTGTTTGTTTTACTGCTTAAATCAATAATTAGATTCTAGTGTGCTTTGAATGAATATTGAAGCCAATGAGAACAACATAGGTTAGATATTTTATTGAGGGGGGTGTTAATATATATAGTATGATATATATAAGGCTGATGGTAAATTGATAAGGTTTTTTTTTCTTTTTTCAGATTTTTATGTAAATTCTAGTTAACATACATTGCAATGTTGGTTTTAGGAGCAGAATTCAATGATTCATCACTTCTATAGAATACCCAGTGCTCATCATATCAAGTGCCCTTCTTTTTTTAAAAAAATTTTATTTATTTATTCATGACAGACACAGAGAGAGAGGCAGAGACACAGGTAGAGGGAGAAGCAGGCTCCATGCGGGAGCCCGACGTGGGACTCGATTCTGGGTCTCCAGGATCATACCCCAGGCTGAAGGCGGCACTAATCTGCTGGGCCATCGGGGCTGCCCTCAAGTGCCCGTCTTAATACCCACCGCCCATCTAGCCCATCCCCCACCCACCTCCATTTGTCAGCCCTTTTGTTCTCTGTTGTTGTCTCTTATGGTTTGTTTCCCTCTTTTATTTTTTTTTTCCTCTCCCATATGTTCATCTATTTTGTCTCTCAAATTCCATATGAGTGAAATCCTATGGTATGTGTCATTCTCTGACTGATTTTGCTTAGCATAATACATTTTAGTTCTATCCATATTGTTGTGAATGGCAAGTATTCATTCTTTTTGTTGGGTAATATTCCATTGTGTACCACATGGAAGTAGGAATTTTTCTAGCTTCTGATCTTAGTTTGTGAAAAGGCCTGTGAAATGGCCTGTGCTTTTGGAAATAGATTAATGATCTATAATGTGTAATAAAAAAATAACTACATAAGAAATTTGTAATGGTAGTATAATTGAACATACATGTTAGGTTTGAACTATATCCTATTTCATACAATAGATGTGTGTGTGTGTGTGTGTATTTGAAAGTTTAAATAATATAATTAGGAGACCTTGTTATTTAAAGCATATGCAAACTGGGATTTGCATGTATTTTCTTAGGAGTCTGTAGATTTCCTATAAGAATTAAGAATATAGTATGTTCATGACAGTGATTTTCTGAAAATATCATAGCATATTCTATCTAGATCATCTAGATGACTGCCTTATAAACTACTAAGTATGAGGAGATTGCAGTGACTGTGTTTATGCTTGTTTGGTCATGTTGGCTCCAGGCAGTATTATACTACTCTATGAAATTTAATAAGGACTGAGGCATATCTAAAACATAAATGAGGGACACTTGGGTGGCTCAGCAGTTGGGTGTCCGCCTTCAGCTCAGGGCGTGATCCTGGAATCCTGGGATTGAGTCCTGCAAGGAGCTCCCAGCATGGAGCCTGCTTCTCCCTCTGCCTGTGTCTCTGTCTCTCTCTGTGTGTCTCATGAATAAATAAATAAAATCTTAAAAAAAAACCCAAATAAAACATAAATGATGTATTCATGTCCAATAGTAGATTGCCAAATGATGCCACAACCCACGTATGATACAAGTTTTTTGATAGTTCATATTGGATTAGCTAACATTCTTTGAGTCTCTTTCATGTTCTAAGTACTCTTCATGTATAATCATGAATTATAATTAATATAAGGATTTGTGTTTTAAGAGTTTTTAATTCTCATAACGGACCTGTGAGATATGTGTGATCACTTCTGTTTTATAGATGAGGGCATTGATATACAGAGAAGTTAATTTTCACAAGCTTACATAGCTATTAAGTGGTAGAGTCATTTTGCATACTCATTGTCTGACTCCGTTGCTCCTACCCACTGTGCTATGCTACTTCATAGTAGGGAGACGTACTAGGAGTATTTATATCACAACTGATAGTCATATAAGTATTCCAAATTCAGAACGGATATAATTACAGTATTGTATTCATTTTGCTAGTTGAGGTTTCAGCAAATATCTTTTTCCTGTCATGTTAATGTTATTGGTTGAATAGTATTGGTTTTGTGGTTGTGTTTGGATTTAATTTGGAAGGTCTTACTGTTATATGAGTTGTTATAAGTACTAAGGACTTTTGTCTTAGTATACCTATATTTATTTCAATAGCATAACAAAAATAATTTAACACTTATAGTAGAGATGCTGATATAAAAGATTACTTTGAATCCTTTGAAAATCAAAGAAATCTATTTTGGGGTACGTGGGTGGCTCAGTCAGTTAAGTGTCTGGTTCTTGATTTCAGCCCAGGTCATGATGTCAGGGTGGTGAGACTGAGCCCCCTGTCGGGCTCTGTGCTCTCAGGAGAGTCTGCTTGAGATTCTCCCTCCCTCCCCCTTTCCCTGCACACTCACTATCAAAGTAAATAAGTCTTTAAGAAATCTATTGTAATGCACATGAATGTATATTGATTTTATTACACAAATTCAGAGGTTTTGTTTTAGTTTTAGTTTTAGTTTTAGAAGGGGGAGGGGGAGAGGGAAAGAGAATCCTAATCAGGCTCCATGCCCAGGGCAGAGTCCAACATGGTACTCGATCTTCCAACCCTAAGGTCATGACTTGAACCAAAATCTGAGTTGGACACTTAACGGACTGAGGCCATCCAGGCACCCCCAAATTTAGAGTTTTATGAAAAGTACTGGATTTCCTTAAAGGAAAACAGCATCAATTGAGGAAAATTTTTTTTTTTTTAAGGAAAATCTTTAATGTGTTGTTTTGTGTATTTGTTTTGTTGTTGCTGTTGTTTTGTTCTGTGTATTTGGATATACTGCCCTTAACCCAGGTAAGTGCCCTGTTATAGGTAACAATCTGTAGCCAATCTGTAGGTACTAATGTAGGCATTACTTTGTAGGCTTTTTTTCCCCCTACCAATTCCTAATTGGGGGTTGTTCTCCTGTCACAGGAATAGAATGGTATCCTGTTGTGGAGATCTCTAGACACTTATTACAATAAAACACTTAGAGGGACTGTTATTCAGAGGAAACAAGTAGTAAGAAGCAGAAAGAATTGTCCCTGATTTTATTGAGAGTTGTCTAGATTGAAATGAAATTATGATTCAGTTTTATAATAAAAATGAAGACTCATCGTTTTTCTCTTTATAAAATTTTAATCTTTTTTTTTTTTTTTAATTTATGATAGTCACACACAGAGAGAGAGAGAGAGGCAGAGACATAGGCAGAGGGAGAAGCAGGCTCCATGCACCGGGAGCCCGACGTGGGACTCGATCCCAGGTCTCCAGGATCGCGCCCTGGGCCAAAGGCAGGCGCCAAACCGCTGCGTCACCCAGGGATCCCTTAATCATTTTTTTTTTTTTAAACTTAATTAGGTAACAAGCTTCCCTTTTGCAAATTTAATTTATTTTCATTATATGTCACTGAGGTACTGCTTAGTATGCTTTTTCAGTGTGCTTTGTTCATCTTTAATTTTCTCCAAAGAAGAAAGGCTTTTTTTTTTTTTTTTAAATTTATTTATGATAGTCACAGAGAGAGAAAGGGAGAGAGGCAGAGACATAGGCAGAGGGAGAGGCAGGCTCCATGCACCGGGAGCCCGATGTGGGATTCGATCCCGGGTCTCCAGGATCGCGCCCTGGACCAAAGGCAGGCGCCAAACCGCTGCGCCACCCAGGGATCCCGAAGAAAGGCTTTTGAATTCAAGAACTATTTATTGAGCTTCTACTATGTAGAAGCTGCTCTGCTAGTCCTTAATGGTTTATTTGGTTCCTAATAGTATCCTTTAATTTTGGTACACCTGTCTTTTATATTTCCAAAGTAGAAAGACTTTATTTAGATATTTGAGTCTCCAATATTACCTCTTTCCATAATAATTTCCATAAGTATTCTCTAGCTGGGTTTATGTGTTCCTTCTTATATTTTTCTATCTAGAGATTTACTTTGCTCTAAGCAATCTTCATTTACTCTCTTAAAATACATAATGCAAGACTGTAAATACCATTCTGTACTTGTGTAGGACTTTAATATAAAATTCTAATCCAAACTGATAAAAATTCTGATGTTTTTTTTTATTTTTATTTTTTTAATTTTTTTTTTAAAAATTCTGATGTTTAATAAAATCTTCTGGATTAATTTTTTTCTAGACTAGAAGTTATTGATCCCCCAGGTAGCTGAAATTGTAAAGAAAATAGTGTATGTATGTTTTGTTCTTAAAAGAAGTTCCATACCTTTGTCATACTCACTTTAATTATTAATGGTCAGTAAACATGAGGCTGAGTTTCAAAGGTGATTTTAGAAAAGTTGTGGCCCAATAATGAAGGTTTTTTAGAAAAGATTTCTGTTTGTGTGTTTTCTGTCACCACTTCTGACCAGTTCTTTTTTCTGATAAAGTAACCATTTCACTGACACCAACTAGGTGTTTAATAATTTCAGTTTAATTCTGACACTAACTATCCAGAGTTAGCATAGATCTCATGGGTAAGGGCTTAGTCCTACAAGACTGTTCTCCCTTGGGATGCCAGCTATCAACGGGCTACCCAGGATACCCATACTTCTGCTTGGGTGACTACAAATCTTTGGCTATTGGTGATTGAACTAAATCCCCAGCCATTCTCTTTTCCTCAGAGATCTGAGGGTGGGGCTGAAAGTTTTAACCCACTGATCACATTAGGCAGGCAGTGGTTTTTCTGGGGACCAACCTCCATCTTGAAGCTATTCCCTGTCCCAGCTGTCTCATTAGTATATAAAAAAGATTAGAATCCAAAAGTTTTCAGAGATTTCTGTGAGGTTCTGTGTTATTAAAAATTTCATTTCATTAGTCACTGGTGTAAAGCAAATGGTAAATTTACTTGGGAAGAATATAATTTACTAGACTTGAATATAGAATGAGTTACTCTGGAGTTTTATTTCCTCTTTTTTGGGTTTCAACTTGAGTGAATTTAGGGCAGTGGTTCTGGGCATGGGATATGTGTTGATTTTGTGTCCTCCACAGGACACTTGGCAGTGTCTGGAGACTTTTGGTTGTCACAGTTTTGGTGGAGGTGTTCCTACTGGTATCTAGATGGGGCTAGTGGGTTGCTAGATGCCAGGAATGGTACTAAAAATCCTATTATACACAGAACAGCCCCCCTACTTCCCCCAAAGAGTTGTCTGACTCTAAATGTCAGTTGTTGAGGGAGTCTGGAGGCCACTTTGGGAATCACCCATGGTTAAATGGTATTTGAAGCCTTAAAGCTATGGGACTGGGTAAAGCTACCTGTTTATAACCAGCTCTTCAGCACTGGAGCCTTATCCGCTCAGTTGATTCTACCTTATTGATAGGTATGGGGATATGCTTTTCATTCTTGTCCTGAAAACACTTATTAGGAGACAAACTGCAGCCATTCCAAGTACCTAAATATTACTGATAGTTAATTCACTGATTTGGAAAAACAATAAAACCTGTAAATGTTGGGGATCCCTGGGTGGTGCAGCGGTTTAGCGCCTGCCTTTGGCCCAGGGCTCGATCCTGGAGACCCGGGATCAAATCCCACATCGGGCTCCCGGTGCATGGAACCTGCTTCTCCCTCTGCCTAAGTCTCTGCCTCTCTCTCTCTCTGTGTGTGTGACTATCATAAATAAATAAAAAATTTAAAAAAAAACCTGTAAATGTATTTATAGTCTTGAACTCTTACACGGGACTTTCCAGACCTTCATTGAAGAGTATTTGTGTCCAAGATAAAAAGAATTCTGGAGATTGTCTACACAGCAATGTGATTGTACTTGACACTACTGAATTGTTAACTTGAAAATGGTTGAGATGGTGAATTTTATATTTGTATTACTACAATTAAAAAAAATTGTATCTAGTGTTTCATATTTTCTTAAATAGTGTTCCATGATTTCTCTAGGACCATTGTTCTCAGTTTCTGTTCCTGTCTTCTTTTAGTCGAGAGAATTTATGATCTCCGGAGATTTTTCATTCTTTTCCAAATGCCCTTTAATTTTTAAAGTGTAACTATTAGCCATTTTCTTAAAGATTGGACAGTGCTGGATTTATAAAAAAGTATAGCATTTGGGTTTTAGCTTATTAAAGTTAATTGAATATTTTACTAAATTCTCATTTTAGGGAATCCTGTCATTGGATACTGAAAAAGAAATAATTGTTTAGCTTCAAATGCTTTTAGTGTAAAGATTACTCATGATTTCATGCACTTTTCTTTTTTTTAAAATAGGCTTTCAAGGATATGCTGTATTCAGCTCAGGATCAGGCACCTTCTGTGGAAGGTAAGATGCATTAATCCCTAATTGAGTCACATAAAACCCCTTTAAGGGAAGATGTTTTAAATTGCATAATATAAAACTAAAATATCTTGCTATATTATATAACTCTTTTATGCTTTTTAAAATATATATTGATTGTATTTTAATCAAACTTTCTGTTTGTTAAGCTCACATTTACCCTATGATGGATCTCTTATTATGTCCTTGAATCATCTTAGCATTGTGAATCACAGATAACTGGTTTAGAGTCAAAGTTCTTATCTTCCCTCCCCCCAATATATTTTCATACCATCTCTCCATCTATCTTTCCTCCCATCCATTTATCCATTCATCCATCCTTTAGTGAATCCTTAGTCCATAATTAATCTGGGCAATATAGTTTTTCCTTTCTATTTATGTAATGTCTTTAGATTGGGATTAGTGAAAAAACAGTGAATCACATTTACTATGTGTATGTGTGTTTAGGCAGGTATATATTTGCATGTGCACAGTTAGGCAGTTGTAAAATCACTAATCGAAGGACAGTAGTCCTCTCTCTAGTAATCTTTATTGATCTTTTCTGTTACCTCAGCTTCTACTTCTTCACTAGCTCATTCTTTATGGGTTTAACCTTTGATAGGTTTGGAGAGTTGTAGTTCATAGTTGTGTGAGTTCTTGTATCATTAAATAATGGAGCTAATTCAACAGTTATTTCTTGAGGAAGTGTTTCCTCTGAGGCTTGGTAATCTTTTAAAATTTTCTCATAAAGTTTTTTTTCAGGAGAGATGAATATAAAGTATATGCCAAGAATAATCTAGATAGTGTGTACAGATTAATATATTTATGAGATACCAGACTGTAATTTTATGAAGTCATTCTAGTGACAAGCTTTTGGAGGCTTATTTTTATGACATGTAACAGATGCTGATGTTGTTCAATAAAAATGTAGATCTATAATTAAAAATTTCATTTCTTTGATGAATCACTGAATTCTCCTGAAACCAAAAAAACAAAACAAAACAAAAACTCATTTCTTTAGTGACATAGAAATGTACATTTTTATCTCTAACCATTCTGAATTCAAAATGTGCTTCCTTTAACATCTTGAAATCTTTATCAGGATTTAGTACCTAAGTATTAGTTTTATAATATATCACTGAATTTTAGATTATAATATATTTAATTTTCTAATGTTTGAAAGCACTTAAGAAAAATGAGTAGTTCTTTATTAGGTTATTATTTCTTATGTGTCTTAAAGAGTACCTCAAAATTTTTTTAAAAATAATTTTCTTAAAATTTCATTTTAAGAAAAATGAAATTACATGGAATTTTTTTTTTTTTTTTTTTACATGGAAGTTTTAACTGGTTCCCTCAACCTTTGTAAGTTGCTTTATTATTGGTTCTTTTAATTTTATTCTCAAGGTTGAACTACTTATATTTGGTTTTTCTTTAAAGTTTTACCATCCAATTTGTAGCAAACATTCTGATGTGTTTTCGTGATCCTCATTCATCCCTTCATACTGGCTCATGTTGCTGGTATTTTTCATATACTTTTAGCTGTTATTAGAAAAAAACTGAATTCTGTGAAAATATGCTAATGAAAGACAAATGCTTATAGTTAAGAACTTTTTTATTCTCATTGCCTAGAGACATTAACTTCTTTGGACCCTGTTGTAAAGAAAGTATTGTGTGAGCTGATCATGCAGATGTGTATGCTATTTTCACAAGGAAATATTCTAGACTTGTTTGTTTTCCTTCTCTCAGATTAAAACTGTGTATGTAACTTTTATCTTCTTAAAATCAATTCTTCTGACGTACTTGAGAATTGAAGGCATTGGAAAGTGGTTTAAAAAACATTATTCTGTGTAGTATTGAGGTTAGAAAATGTTATTAAAGTGACTATAATTTTGTCTCATTTGGTTGTGATATATTATCTTACTATCTTTCTATAGTATTAAATTTGAATGATAATCATTTCTGTCATTCATTCTTAGTATCAAGTTTGCGTTACTAGGCTTTTATTTAGCTGTTATCTATAATGCAGCATAGGTAGATTTATCAACAAAGTCTAAGATGAGGATTTCAACTTTGAACATTTTTAAAGGCAAAAATGTTTGCTAGACCTCAGTTAGTTTTTGAATATTGTCTTTTTTCTCTTCACTGTCTTTTTTCCCCTATATCTTAAGTTTTTAGTAGACTTAAAACTTTTTTGATGCCAGTGAACAGGTTTTTTTTTTATCTTAAAACTGAAGTATGTCCTGAATTAGTAGTTCTCAATTCTGCTGTATGTTTAATTCAGTTTACCTGTATTAGTTTTGTTTGTTTTCTACAAATACTGATGCCTGATTACCATCTCAGACCAATTAAAATAGGATCTGGGAGTGTAGCCCAGGCACTGGTAGTTTTACACTCTCCAGGTAATTCTACTAAATAGCCGAAGTCCAGAACCCCTGTCATAAATCTTAAATAATTTTAGATTAATATGATTAGTGCTAACTTCTTTTAGACAGTAATTAGCCAGTAGGCTTATAGGCTTAAGTTCATTGATAGTTTGATTATTCTATTAGAATACAGGAATATTTGTTTATAGTGTCCAGAGGACATTTATATTTTTTAAAATGTTTATTGTATTGAATAGAATCTAAGTAATAGCTGTATTGATTAATTACATGTTGAATGGTTATAACTTAATAATCATTATTAAAGTTAAAAAACATTTTTGCTGGGGTGCTTGGGTGGCTCAGTTGGTTAAGATCTGCTTTTGGCTCAGATTATGATCTCAGGGTCCTGGGATCGAGTCCCACATCAGGCTCCCTGCTTGGTGGGGAGTGTAGAGCCTGCTTCTCCTTCCCTGTACCCCATGTTGACTTGCTCTCTTTCAAATAAATAAAAATCTTTAAAAAACATGCTGACTTTAGATGAGTTATAGTAAAATAAGCAGCTGCCTCACATTTCCTATTGTTTAAGATGGAATGGATTCATAATCATAAGTGAAAGAAAGTCAGTGAAATGGAGTCTGTAAGAGTGAAGTGATTTATTGGATAAAAGGCATAGTATTTGAAAGCATTTGTTGATAAGAAGTTGACCACAGACACAGTTTTTTTTTTACTGGTGAATTATTTTCTTGCAACTTTGTAAGAAATTTCAAGGTAGTGACTTTACTCTTCATTAATAAAATGAGCTTTTTCCTCATTTAAACATAAACCAACCAAACAGTAATCTCAGTGCATTAAGAAATTAAGACATGTTCACTTAAAGCTGCCTTTTTTTTTTTACTCAAATATTCAGATTTATGGTATTTTGCTTCATTCATTCTTTGAGAGTGAACTTTGTTAATCACTCATTTATACATTGATTCATGAAAAATAGATTCCCTTTTTATTTAAAACAGATGTCTTTTTAAAAAATGATTTTTATTTATTTATTCATGAGAGACAGAGAGAGAGAGAGAGGCAGAGACATAGGCAGAGGGAGAAGCAGGCTCCTCGGGACTCGATCCCCGAACCTGGGATCATGCCCTGAGCCAAAGGCAGATGCTCAACCACTGAGCCACCCAGGCATCCCAAAATAGATGTATTATAATTGTAATTCTGCAGTGCTCATATTTGAAAATAATATACATAAGAAAGCTTAAGGACTTATTCTTGGGCATTCCTTATCAATTCATATTTAATCTCTTTTGATATATGTTATTACCTAGTCTTCTGTATAATCTCTGTTTTTTTTGTTAACTGTTTACATTTGAAAATATTATATGACTGAGGTGACCTAAAATTCTATGTTAAAGTTTAAATTTATTAATTTTTAGGTAATGGCATAAATAATTAAACATTTTAATATTTAAATTGGTATTTTTTTTCTGCAGTAAGACTTAGAGTAGCATACCATGAAAGTAGAATGAGAATATTAAAGTGACTAGAATTGTAGATTTTTTTTTTTAAGATTTTATTTATTCATGAGAGACAGAGACACAAAGAAAGAGAGAGAGGCAGAGACACAGGCAGAGGGAGAAGCAGGCTCCATGCAGGGAGCCTGACATGGGACTGGATCCCAGGTCTCCAGGATCACACCCTGGGCTGAAGGCAGGTGCTAAACCGCTGAGCCACCCAGGGATCCCCCCCCCCTTTTTTTTAATTGCAGAGAGCAGATACACACTTAGTATCCTTGGAGTCAGTCTTTTTTTTTTTTTTTTTAAATTGAAGTTTGGTTTGTCAGCATATACTATAACATCCAGTGCTCAGTCCCATCAAGTGCCCTCCTCAGTTCCTGTCACCCAGTTACCTCAACCCCCCGTCCTTTGTTCGTTTCCCAGAGTTAGGAGTCTCTCATGGTTTATCTCCCTCTCAAATTCTTCCCCCGCAGTTCCCCTTTTTTCCCATTTAATCCCTTTCACTATTTCTTTTTTATTTTTAAGATTTTATTTATTTATTCATTCATGAGAAATAGAGAAAGAGAGAGAGAGGCAGATACACAGGCAGAGGGAGAAGCAGGCTCCATGCAGGGAGCCTGACATGGGACTTGATCCCGGGTTTCCAGGATCATGCCCTGGGCTGAAGGCGGTGCTAAACCACTGAGCCACCCGGGCTGCCCCCCTCCCCTTTTTTTTCCCTTTCACTATTTCTTATATTTCCTCTATGAGTGAAACCATATGATGATTGTCTTTCTCCCATTGTCTTACTTCACTCGGCATAATACCCTCCGGTTCCATCCACATCGAAGCAAACGGTGGGTATTCGTCCTTTCTGATGGCTGAGCAATACTCCATTGTATATATAGACCACATCTTCTTTATCCATTCATCTGTCAAAGGATATCATGGCTCCTTCCACAGTTTGGCTATTGTGGGCAATGCTTCTATAAATATTGGAGTGCAGGTGTCCCGGCGTTTCACTACATCTGTATCTTTTGGGGTACTCAGTAGTGCAATTGCTGGGTTGTAGGGTAGCTCTATTTTTAACTCTTTGAGGAACCTCCATACTGTTTTCTAGAGTGGCTGCTCCAATTTGCATTCCCACCAACAGTGCAAGAGAGTTTCCCCTATTCTGCATCCTCTCCAACATTTTTTGTTTTCTGTCTTGTTAATTTTCACCATTCTCACTGGTGTGAGGTGGTATCCCTTGGAGTCAATCTTTAGTGTTTTGAGGAACAGTGTTTTAAGGAATAATTTGTTAAGGAATTTTTGGAAAATGATGCTAAAAACCCTTAAACTCTATTGTGTTTTTACAGTTCCTGCTGCCAGTGAGGTATTGGGTATTTGGGACGGATTAAATGAGACTGTCAGCTAATGGTTCCCCAACAGTGAATCAGTGACATTTTAATAGGAGTGTTTTGAGACCAAACAATTTAGTATAGATGTGAAAACAGACCTCTTAATTCCAATACCCATTTGACACAGTTACATTTTCAATGATCGACAACTAGTGGTAAATATAAATGATGAATTGATGTATTTTTTTTCTCTCATACTTTTTTATTCCTTTCCCATTTGGTATCTCAGTCACTTTATGGAATTAATCTACTTGGATAAATATTTACACCTTTTTTGGGGGGAACTTCCCCTTTCCTTAGGGTACTTTTGATTTATATAATTTATATACATATAAATTTGTACACTTACACATATAATTTATACACCATATTAATCTTTTTATTTTTCTGAATTCAAGTAAAGTTTCAGGCTTTGGCATTCTTTTTTTAAAATGTACTATCTTAAAAAAATAAAATGTACTATCTTTTGTTTAGAAGCATTAATGTTTTCTGCTCTTTTGATGGCAAAATATAAGAATGTGAGTCAATTTAGGTCACAGAATTAAGAGATCATTGACCTTCTAACTGAAGGGACTTTAAAAGATCATTTTTGCCTCACCCTCATTTTAGATTTGTGTGATCTGAGACCATGCTAAGGCTGTATGGCTCAATAAGGACAATCAGGATTGCTAATACTATATGTGCCAATAAAAGGAGAATTCCAGAGATAAAACTAATATTGAAACAAAAAACAGACTTTTTAATATTGACTTTGCATTTTTATCCAAGTGATATATTTGAATAACATTTTGTAAGTGGATATTTTTTCAAATCTCTGTATTTTCAAAAGATTTGTGAAGTGTTACTTTTAATAATCCTGAACTGTATGACTTATTGGGAAAAAGCTAATTGTATCTTTCAAGAAATCTCTCTCTGCTCATTTTTGTTGTTGTTACTCCACATGGTTTCCAGAAGTATTGGGGAACATTTATAGAATTAGATAAAATATATTAGGTATCAGTAGTTATAGAGGTTAGAATACGGGGGAAATTAAGGTAAATAACAAGATAAAGTTCCAGTAAGTTTAGTATATAGACTAGATATTGTAAAGAACCTGGAACAGAAAAAGAACATCAAGTAAAAATTAAAGAAATCTTGAGTAAATTATAGACTTGAGTTTGAATACTGTTTCAGTTTTGGTTCATTATTTGTGACAAATGTACGATATTTACATAAGAGGTTAATGAACGGGGAAACATATGGCAACTGTCTGGATTATGTTTGTAACTTTTGTAAATCTAAAACTATTCTAAAAGAAAACATTTATTTAAAGAAAATAGATGCCAAAAAAACAAAATAGATGCCATAAGGTTTTATATAATTGCTAGAAGCGAATTGTACATTCAGCTTAGTTTTCTGGGGTTTAGGGGATAGATGAGAGCATGATTAGTTTCAGAGTTCACATAAAGTAAATTTATCTCAATTTCTCAGAAAAAGTTCAACTGTTACTGAATATGAGATTTGAGAGAAATTCTTCCTTTGGACCTTCATGAAGAGTATTTGGTGTGGTGAATAGTATTCCCCCCCCCCCCTTTTTTTTAAGATTTTATTTATTTATTCATGATATATATATAGAGAGAGGCAGAGACACTCCCTCTGGAGAGGGAGAAGCAGGCTCCATGCTGGGAGCCCGACGTGGGACTCGATCCCGGGACTCCAGGATCACGCCCTGGGCCAAAGGCAGGCGCCAAACCGCTGAGCCACCCAGGGGTCCCCGTGAATAGTATTCCTAACAGCAATTTTACAAAGAGCAGGACAGTGGAGTTTCATAAGGCTCCTTCTTACAGTCTAAAGATATAAGGTAAAAATTTATTACTCTGACCTACAAAGCCCTAAATAATCTGGTCCTGTGGTCATGACCTTACCTTTTACCATTTTCCCCCTTGTTTACTAGGCTCTAGTCACATTGCCTTTCTTTCTGTACTTAAATCTGGCCAAGCTTGCTCTTAGAAATAAGGCCTTTTTAGTTCTTGCCTGAGGAGAATCATTTGATCATTCTGTGGCTGTGTCCTTTAAAGGGCCTTCTGAATATCCAATCTACATAGCTACTCAGTCACTTTAAATTGTGTCACCCCATTTTATTTATTACTTTGCATAGTATTTGTCACTTTCTGGTATCCTATGTGTTTATTTTTCTCATTGATTTATTAGTTTTCTTGAGACCAGTAAAAGTCCCTTCACATCAGATATTTTTGTCTTTTTTTCTGTTTTATACCAATTATCTAAAATACCTTACATATTTATTGAGCACAGCAATGAGTAGTAATACAAACAAATCATTTTCCTCAATCTTCCTTGAAGCCAAAATACTCTTTGTGGGAAAAAAGGGAGTAAATTAACTTAGCTTGCTTCTTGTTTTTATTTTTGTTTTTAAATTTTTTAACTTGCTCTTTAGATGCAGAATTTTATTTTATTTATTTTTTAAAGATTTTATTTATTCATGAGAGACACACAAGGAGAGAGAGAGAGAGGCGGAGAGACACAGGCAGAGAGAGAAGCAGGCTCCATGCAGGGAGCCCGATGTGGGACTCGATCCCGGGTCTCCTGGACCATGCCAAGGGCCAAAGGCGGTGCTAAACCGCTCAGCCACCTGGGCTGCCCTAGATGCAGAATTTTACTTGCTGGTTGGATGGCTAAGCATAGTTGTTGTTGTATAATACTAACATTGTAATTTTATAAGGTATAGTCTGAGGTGACAGGTAGCATTTCTTAAAAACCAGTAGGAAAGCAGATGACATGAGAGCTTCATTTAAAGATTTTGTATTTTTGTGGCATTGTTGTTTTGATGCCAAGCATAGAGTTTCACTTGGTTGCTGAGAAATCATATTTTATAAGCTATTGAGTTGACTATTTTTTGTAAGACATTAACCTACTTCTTTTTGTGTTTTTACATGTTTGATATGCTTTCTTTCAAAGGTTCATGAAATAAAATCATATGAATTATTGGAAACAATTTTTTTCATGTATGTCTGTACAGTGGAATATGAGTTTTAGACTATTTGAACTAAAAGGGAAAGACCTACTGATGCTTCGATTGTTATCCACCTCTTGTTATAAGGTATTCTTTTTGATGAGTATATATATATATATATATATAGCTAATATAGCCTAATACAGCTCTGTGATTCAGTTGGCGTAATACAGCTGTCTGATTTTCTGAAGTGAAATGACTAGATACAGTGAAGGACACAGTCATTGACTTCCACCCTAGGCTCTGCTAGTCTGCCTCACCTTTAGTTCCCCCACCCCCTCCCCAATCTTGAGTACAGGTTTTGTTTGATCGGTTTTGCTTAGGTTCCCTCTGCTTCTTCATCTTGGTTAGCAGATGTGTTATAGTCTCCCTAAGCTCCTTAGAATTCAGCTCTTAGTGGCATTGAAGATGAAAGTATGCTTGTAAATTATTCATTCCGATTATACGCTTGAATGGACAGAGTCCACTTCAGGCATCTTCTTCTACCTCACCTCTGTTCCCAGGTCTTTGTTGTTTTAACAGATGTGAGCTTGAGCTTGCTTTTTAGTTCCAGAGGATGGAAGACTGAATTGCATTTTTAAATTTCATGAAGTAGTTCTTTCATGTATATGTTTACTGTCAAATCTATGCATTCATAATGTTACTTTACTCATGTTATTTATAATCTTGTATCTCTCCTCTCCTCAGTATTCCATTTTGTTATCCTGTATCATTATCTCCTTAAAAATTATTTCCGTGACTCTGCTGAACTGGAAATAAAACTGTTTTATACTTATAATAGGGAGAGCTAGATCTAATTTGCTACATATTCAGGTGATCAGTGGCAGGAGACTGCCTTTTCTAAGTTCCACTTATCTGTTAGTGTTGCTTAGTCACTTATTATCGATTTTCAAAAATCTTTCTGCTTGTAATGGGTTAATATTACATGAGAAGGCTATATACCAGCGACTAGCAGAGAGTTTAACCCAAAAAATGAAATATTAGATTCATTTTTAATCATTGCAACCTTGTTTTGAAAGCCATTGAGAACTACAGATGGCTAAGAGTGAAAGTTGAGATAAGAGCCAAGCCAACAAGTTAATTATCATCTCTGTAAGAAGATGGACTTTTAAATCCTCCATTAACTTTAAGAAAGGATAAAAAAAATCAGATTGATATTCAAGCCATGTAGTGAAATTTTCCTTCCTTCCTTCTGTCCGTCCTTCCTTCCTTCCTTCCTGGTTTAAAAAAAAATTGAAGTATTGTTAACACACACTACATTAATTTCAGGTGTATACTGCAGTTGTTTCTGAAAGGTATTATTTCATGTTTACAGTGGAGTTGGATTGCATATTCATTTATATTGTGGAAATGGCCACTTCTAAGTAGTATTATTACTTGAAAAGATAATCTGTATTCTTCAAAGGCCACTAACCTCAAGCTAGTTCACTAATAGGAAAGGTGTGCTTCTGAATAGTATAGTATTACTCTTCAAGTTAACAAAATTCCTTCTTTTCACAAAAAAAGAATTAAATGTAATTGGATGCTCATTGCTAAAACATGAGATAAAGATATAAGTAGGTAGTAAAATTATGTGACAAAAAAGCTTATCAACTTTGAGTAACGTAAGAAGGTAGATGAAAGAAATGCTTGGAACACAGGCTTATAATCCTTTTTTTTGCACACCACAGAGTAAAGTGTTTTCAGTGTTTCAATTTTTCCTTCCCTTGTAAAAATAACATATAAAGATACTGTCAGTTATCACACTGCTGGTTATTTTGTGGTAAATTTGAGGGGATTATTACAAAACATTAAATCACAAAACAAAAAAGCTCTGGGAATTATTGGTATATACATGGTAGAGGAAAAGATGATAAACCAAAAGAATGAACCTGATGATTTCAGTTAGAGTTTCCCAAATTAACAATTGTTAAAGTTTCAAGATGGCAGAGTTTTAAAGTAAGGTAAGTTCTTCTTTATGCACTTTTTATTTTCTTTCGGCAGGGCCACTTTAGCTGTTTAATGAAAGAATGCCACCGAGAAAGGTAGAAAGAAACATAAGTTACGATCCATAAGTAGTTTCCAGCAGCAGACATACATCATTGAATACAAGAAACAACAATTCCTGCCCTCAAAATGGAAAAGATGCTCAAAATATTATTTAGATTCACAATAACTTCTAGTTATTGAGCCAACATGAGGAAGGAATAGGTAGTCAATATTTGAAAGAGTAGATAATTCTTTTTATTAGTTTTTGGTGGCTGTTTTATCAATTTACCACAAACTTAGTGGCTTAAAAATGAGAGAAATTTATTCTCTCACAGTTCTGGAGGCCAGAGTCTGAAATCAAGGTGTTGGCAGAGCTACACTTATGGAATTTTGGAGGGAGAATCTGCCTCTTCCAGCCTCTAGTGGTTGTGAACTTCCCTGGCTTGTGACTACTTTATTCCAATCTTTGCCTCTTCACTTTGCCGCCTTCTTTGTTTGTTCCTGTCCATGTAAGGCCACCTTGATAGCAGAATGATTTCATTTTGGGATCATTAATTACATCTTAAAAATCCTTTGCCCAAATAAGATAACATTACAGGTTCCAGGGATTTGACATGGGTATCTTTTGGTTAGGGGTAGGGGTGTATTTTTGTCCTACGGTATCTCTAAATCTAAATTGAAAAAAAAACACATTGTAATATTCTTACCTTAAATTGTGAACCACATCTATAGGTCCAATGAGGCATTTGCTTTTACATTCTAATCTAACCACTTTGAGAGGAACCATCAAATGAGGTCAAAGAAAAATTCAGCTATGACACCCAGAAAGTGAAAATTTGGCCAATAGATAGATAGGCTTGAGTTTATAAAATAAAGAACAATTTGGGGCATCTGGGTAGCTCAGTTGGTTTATGGTCTGACTCTTGGTTTCGGCTCAGGTCATGATCTCAGGGTTGGGATGGAGACCCATGTTGTACTCTATACTGAGCACGGAACAGAGTCTGCTTGAGATTTTCTCCCTTTCCCTCTCCCTCCCCTTCTGTCCCTCTCCCTCCTCATGCATGCATTCTCTCTTTCTTTCAAATAAATAAATAAAATCTTTTAAACGATTTTAAAAAATAAATGAGAGTTTATTGGCTTGTAGCCAGAGTTACCTGCGAAGTATTCCAAAACATCCCTCCTAAGAATTTCTTTTATACTTTGTATGTCTAATATCCTTCCTGGGGAAAACAGACGAACAAAAAAAAACCCCAAACCTTTTCCTAGCATACAGCTAAATGTCCCCTCTTCCCTCCAGAATTTCTATAATGGGAGTTTTCAGACATGCAAATATAGAGAATGTATACAGGGTCCTAGTTACCCATCACCTAGCTTCAGTCATTATCAATACTATGCCTGATCTTTCATTCCCCTCCTCATTAGTTTGAAGCAAATTCCAGAAATTATATCATTTTATATGTAAATATTTTTAAAGGATAGTCTCTGGCCTCATTACCAAAATAAAGTTATTACACATAAAATATTAATAGTAATTTCTTAATATTATTAAATAACTTTCAGGCTTTACATTTCCCTAATTGTTTTATACTCTTTAAAAGGATTTATTTATTTGAGTAGAGACCAAAATAAGATCCATCCAAATTGCAGATTGACTAAGTCCCTTAGTTCTCCAGTGACTTATAGCAGCACCATCCAATACAGTAGCCACATGTAGCTATTTAAACTTAGAATAATTAAAATGGAATATTTTAATCCTTAATCATACTACCACCATCAAGTGCTCAGTAGCCACATGAGGTTAGGGGCAACCTTATTGAACAGCACAGAATATTTCTCTCACTGAGAAAAGTACTCTTGGTCAGAATTGATCTGACCAGAGTTTCTCTTCTACCTCTTTTATTTATTTTGCTTTTTCTGTTTTCCTCTTTAAAATTTTATTTTTATTGTTTTTTGGTGGAACAGCAAACTGGGTAGTTTGGTTTTGTCTCCCAGAGTCTGGAATTTACTGATTACATTCTTGTGGTGTACCTTAATGTGGTTTCTGTTATCTCCTGTAAATTTGTACTTAAATCCAGAGGCTTAATCTAATTCAGATGAACTGTTAGGCATATATATATTTTTTTCCCTAAGAACATTTTATAGGTGCTGGTGTATACTTCTATTAGGAGAGGGATATGAAATACCAGATTGTGTCTGTCTTTGTAATGTTAGTAGCTACTGATGATCAGTGCCTAGCCCTAGATCCATTGAGGTTTATAGAATGGTAATATTCCAGCATTCCCGTGTTTATTAGCCAAAATTTTATAAAGAAAAACTCCCTTCGTAAACTGGTTCTCTTTCACTACAGATATAGGAAAGGTAGGGTAATTGCCTAATTCTTATCCTTTATTTTCTAATTTTCAAAATAATGTTGATTCTCTAACATTTTCTGAAGATGACTAGTGAAATTTTTAAAAGTGTATTAATGAATTATTACATTTAAACATACTTGGTATGTTTTGGCTCAGTATAGTTTTTATCCTTATTATGGATAAAATTTTCAACTGTGGCCCAATAGGATCCTCTTCAGGTAGTTTCCTCATTTGTTTTGATATGGCTCTCATAACTTTTAGATAGCTTCTTTTCTATCTGATATGATAGAATTTTTTCACATTCATGTATTTCCAAGGTTGGTCCTGTGATTAGCTATTTTGCAAAGGAGTCTTAGTTCTTTTAGTGATAACCAATGATTCTCATTTCTTTAGAAGCCACATACTGGGCACTTCTTTCAAAGTATCAGTGCTACTGAGTTATTAATTGTTTCAGGCTTTCTTTTTTAGCAGAAAGAAATATATACATATATGCTCACACATGCATGCACACATACACACTTAAGATAAAAAACAAAATTATATATATATATTTAAAAGATAAAATACTTGTTCTGTAAAACTTAGATTTTTAGTATACTTTGGACTTGAAAGTATCTACTCTAGGTGAAAAGATGAAATGTGATTAATTTTAAGATTGAGTAATACTTTTGGGCATATAACCACATACACAGATTTTTGGGATTCGAGTGTTGGGGGTAGGGAATCTACCTATACTGATTAAATTTTCATTTTTTTTTCATTGAAGGTTGAGAGGTGAAATATAGTTTATCACCTGTGAGATGGAGTACCAATTTGTGGTTCTTGATGAGAAATTGATCAGTTATGTGCTTGTTACAAGAGGTGCAATCAGTGAGATTAGAAAGGGAAATTGAATTTTTATTGGTGTGTTATCATATGCAATTAATTTTGCATATACCACAGACACATGAATCTTGAGTTTGAAATATCTACACTTTGAATCAGGCATTGCAAACCTAGTGTGATTAAGTATATTTAAGAGTTTCTATAGCTTGACAGTTGCTGTGCAGTTCCAAAATACATTCTTATTAGGCTCTTCACAAAGGAATCTTTTGATTGCTATAATGAGAAGATGAAATAGCTAAATTTGTGTATTCCTTTTAGAAAGGATGGAACAAAATAAGGTGATTTATATTGTAAGATTTATTATTTTTGTACTCTTATTTTTTCTGAACGGGATGTCCATCATTTTGGTAGACGGATGGATTGTTAGCTTTTTAAAAGACTACAAAAATTAGTCCTTCTACTTAAGGAAAACCATGATACTGTTCACTAATGACACAGTAAATAAATTAGGGTATTTACAGCGAGAGGAGTTTTTAACAATATAAGAATAACACAGTATACTGGGTAGATATTAAGAGCAGTTTATCCACAATGGCCATAAAAAATTTTCATAAATCAAGTAGTAAGAAAATGATAAATGAAAGAGGTGAGATTTGAATTGGGCCTTAAAGCATAGTTACAGTTGTAGGAGAGGGCTTTCTAGCAGAGAGAAGCAACAGGACAAAACCGGAGGTGCAAGACATTCAGGGAAGTTTCAGTAGAGCACTTTAAATGAAGTGGAGGGTTATTACAGGTGAATAGTGAGCTGTAAGGATAAGGCCAAATTTCCAATGGGCTTACATTTTTTAAAAGTTGGACTTTATTTGGTAGACCAATAAACTCCAGCATTTGGGCTATTAATCTAATGCAGGTTAGAATTAAGAGATATCATCGGGAGTTCTTTGTTCTACTTCAGCATCCAAAAATAGCCTTGGTGCTGTTTTGAATGGATTTCCCAATTTAGAAATCCAGAGGAATGCAGGCTTTGGTTATGGTACCATCCAGTTCCCAGTTCTGCAATTTTTATGTTTTTTTTATAGTTGTATCTCTTTCATGTTGTGGGTCCTCCAGCTGTCTGCCATTAACAATTAGGGCCACATGCTTGTTTCTTCAAGAGTATTGGGAAAAGCAGACTCATAATTTTTAGTTAGCTATGTGACCCAGAATATGCACAGAAGCAGTCTTTTTTTTTGTGTGTGTGAAGCTAACAAACATAACATAAAATTAATGGTTTTAAATGTACTGAGATTCAGTGGCATTTTTAATACATTGATTTTTGTACTGCCATTACCTTTATCAAGACACAGAGCATTCTTTTTCCCCCCCAAAAGCTTGTTTTTGTTTTGTTTTGTTTTAGTAAAATATGTACACCTAACATGGGGTTTGAATTTATAACCCTGAGATCAAGTGTCTCATGCTCTTCCGACTTTGCCAGTCAGGTGCCCCAGGACACAGAGCATTCTGTAAATGGAATTTGCTCAAACAGAAAACAAGATTAACTATCAAGTAATTTTTGACCTGATTTTGCTTGCTCATTTCTCAGTTTGTATCACTTGTAGAATTATTTTTTTTAACTTCTTGCATTTATATTTAAGCTTATAATTTGGGGGATTCAGAAAAACACTGTCAGAATGAGATTTTTCTAGTTTTGATGATAGTTGAAAAAATAAGCAACAAAGTGAAAAACCTGAATTGATTTTTTTTGTTCACTTTTGAATAGAATAAAATAGTTTAATTTATTGGAAAAATTGTTTTTTAAATTAGAACTGTCCATGGTGGCATTTGGATTTGGATTCTTAATTTTTAGCATGCCTACACAACATTGTCTATCAGGGCTGTGGATAGGAGGACCTGATTCTCTTCTATTTTTATTATAGACTGTGTGTTACGGACCTAGAAGAGTAAAGGTTATGCTTCATGATCTTCATTTTCTTTTTCTTATTTTTACCCCATCTCTTCAAAATATCTACACAATGTTTATTTGTAGTATTCCAGTAGAAGAAAAGTGTTGATTATTGTGGGTTTTTTAAAAAAGATTTTATTTGTTTATTCACGAGAGACAGAGAGGTAGGAACATAGAGGGAGAAGCAGGCTCCCTGTGGGGAGACTCATGCAGGACTCGATCCTGGGACCCGGAGATCAGGACCTGAGCCAAAGGCAGATGCTCAACCACCGGCCACCCAGACATCCCAAAGTGTTGATTATTATAAACATAAATTCTGAGCATGTGTGTAAAATATCTTAGAAGGATTTTAGCTTTTATTTCTTAGTAAGAAGAGATCTTTCAAAGGGATTCTGCTTTTGCTTGTGGATATCTTCAATCTGTGTACTAACTTTTTCTGTAATCTCTTTGTTCTCTATGGAGGTGTTGATGTTGGTGCTGAGGTAGTAACACGAAAATGGCAGTGGTATTTCCAATTAGTGTTTCTTATTTAGGTCCTTTTTTTTTAAAATTTTTTATTTATTTATGATAGTCACACAGAGAGAGAGAGGCAGAGACACAGGCAGAGGGAGAAGCAGGCTCCATGCACCGGGAGCCTGACGTGGGATTCGATCCCGGGTCTCCAGGATTGCACCCTGGGCCAAAGGCAGGCACCAAACCGCTGCGCCACCCAGGGATCCCAGGTCCTTAAGAACCACTAGTGAGAAATTAGAATAAAACAATTAGGTCAAATTAATTAGAAAAGATAAGTAGATGATTTAAAAAAATATTTTATTTATTTTTCACGAGAGACACAGAGAGAGGGAGAGACACAGGCAGAGGGAGAAGCAGGCTCCGTGCAGGGAGCCTGATGTGGGACTTGATCCCAGGACTCCAGGATCACACCCTGGGCCGAAGGCAGGCGCTCAACCACTGAGCCACCCAGGGACCCCCGTAAGTAGATGATTTAAGGTCACTATATTCAATCAGTATGATACTGTTTTTAGATTAATAAGTAAAAATGCAGTGTAATTGAACATATATTACGAATATAAATTTTCTGAATTATCAGTTGGATTTAATCACTAGCCAGTAATTTCTGCCTGCCATTCTTGTGGACTTATACATCATCTGTGACTTATAAGACTGGTTCTAAAGAAGTAACTTTAATTTCCTGCTGTTCCTTCACTTAATAAACATTTTTGTCATTATCTACTACAGGAGTATATGCATTTGAGGTAATCAGAAAGTTTGAAAATAGTGGTAGTGGTTGTACAACATTGTGTAGTACATTTAAAAATAAAGTGGTACATTTTATGTTATATAATTTTACTACTATAAAAAAGGGAAGAAAATCTAATCAGTAAATATATATTTCTGGAATGGTTTCTTTGTAGTTATGAAATTTTTTAGTTGAGATTTTTTTACAAGGTGATTTTTTTTTGAAAGATTTTATCTATCCATTCATGAGAGTCACAGAGAGAGAGGCAGAGACATAGACAGAGGGCGCCCAGGGACTCTGTCCCAGGACCATTCGATCATCCCCTGAGCTGAAGACAGATGCTCAACCACAGCCACCCAGGGTGATTTTTAATTCTAGCATAACTGGCTTCTACTTTTAGCCCTAAGTATTCAGAAGAACAGTTAAATGGAATCTGGTTATGAATTTTCTTAAATGTTTTTATAAATGTATTTATCATGGGATTAAAAATTATATACTGTTTCATAAAGATAACATTTTTCTATGTTGTAAAATTAAGCATTTTGTTTTTATAAATTTTCCCCAAAATAAAATGAAGTCTGTTTCATATTTTATAAAAGATAATCTTTGAGTACCTGTAGTCTTACAAGCATGTAAAGTGACAAGCATTTTTCTGTCTTTTTCCTGGTTAATATATATTTTTAACAGCTTTATTGAGGCCTTTTTCACAAAAGACTGTTTTTTACATCTTTAGTCAGATTTATTCCCAAGTATTTAACGTTTTTTGATGCTATCATAATAGTATTTGCTTTTCCGTTTCAGTTTCTTGTTATTCACTGTTAGTATATAGAAGTACAGTTGGTTTTTGTATATTGATCTTGTGTTCTGCAACTTTGCTAAACTCACTTGTTAGTTCTGGTAGCTTTTTTGTAGATTTTCTATGCATACCGTCATGTCATCATCTTTTTTTTTTTTTTTTTTAAGATTTATTCATTTGACAGAGAGAGCATGCATGCACATGCAAGTGGGGCAAGGGGCAGAGGGAAAAGGAGAGAAGTCCCATGCATACTCTGCACTGAGCATGGAACCCAACATGGGGCTTGATCCCACAACCCTGAGACCACCACCTGAGCCAAAGTGGAGAGTCAGATGCTCAACTGATTATGCCACCCAAGTACCCTCGTCATGTCATCTTCTAATAAAAACAGTTTTACCTTTACCTTTCCAATCTGGATTTCTTTTTCTTGCCTGATTTCACTGGACAGAATCTCTAATAGAATGCTGGATAGAAGTAGTAAGAGTGGACATCTCTTCTATTCTTAATTTCCTGAGAGTTTTTATCAAGAGTAAGTAGTGTTAGACTTTGTTGGGTACTTTCTCCACATCTGTTGAGATGATCATACAGTTTCTGTTTTTTAGTTTGTTAATATGGTGAATTACATTGATTGTTTTTTATTTTTTTAAATGTATTTATTCATGAGAGAGGCATAGACACAGGCAGAGGGGGAAGCAGACTCCATGCAGGAAGCCTGATGTGGGACTTGATTCCGGGACTCTGGGATCATGCCCTGAGCCAAAGGCAGACGCTCAACCACTGAGCCTCCCAGATGTCCCTATTGATTGTTTTCTAAATGTTAAATCAACTCTGTATTTTTGGGATAAATGCCATTTCTTAGTTTGCACTCCTCTACCAATGTACTATAAACTTGAGTGGCTTATAAGCAATAGATATTTATTTCTCACAATTCTGGAGACTGTGAAGTCCAAGATCAATGAACTGGTGGCAGATTTGGTGTCTGTCAATGGCTCACTTCTTCACTAATAGCCATCTTTTCACTATAACCTTAACATGGTGGGAGGGTGAGGGAATCTTTTTAGGGTCTCTTGTAAGAGCACTAATCTCATTCACGAGGGCTCAACTCTCAGAACCTAAGCAACCTCCCAAAGGCCTCATCTTTTACTACTATCACATTGATCATTAAGATCCATATCAATTTTTGGAGGATACGAATACTGAATATAGCAGTCTTTGTTATTGCATACCTTTTTAATATAGTGCTGAATTAGATTTGCTAACATTTCATTAAAATTTTTAGATCTGTATTTGTCTGCAGCTGTTTTTTCTGGTATTATCTGTGTCTTAGTTTGGCCTCATGGTAGTGGCTGGCTTTATAGAATGAGCTGGGAGAATTTCATTCCTCTTCAATTTTCTGGAAGAGTCTGTATTGAATTGGTATTGTTCTTCCTTAAATGTTTGATAGAATTCAGCAATGAAAGCGTATAGGCCTAAAGCTTTTTCTGTAGGAAGGTTTTAATAGGAGTGTTTAGATTATCCATTTCTTCTTAATTAAACTTCGGTAGCTGATCTCTTTCAAGTAATTAGTGCACTTAATCTAAATTGTTGAATTTATTGACATAAGGTTGCTTGTAATATTCTTGTATTATTCTTTTACTAGCTGTACTAAGTTACCTCATTCATTACTGATACTTAGAATTCTCTGTCTTCATTTTGTTTCCTGATCAGTCTTGCCTAGAGGTTTATCAGTTTTATTGTTCTCCTCAACCAGCATTTGGTTTCATTGATTTTCTCTCCTTTTACTTTCTGTTTCCTATTTAATCGATTTCCTTTCTAACCATTATTACATCTTTTTTTCTGCTTACTTGGAGTTTTTTTTTTTTTTAATTTATGATAGTCACACAGAGAGAGAGAGGCAGAGACATAGGCAGAGGGAGAAGCAGGCTCCATGCACCGGGAGCCCAATGTGGCATTCGATCCCGGGTCTCCTGGATCGCGCCCTGGGCCAAAGGCAGGCGCCAAACCGCTGCGCCACCCAGGGATCCCTGCTTACTTGGAGTTTAGTTGCTCTTCTTTTTTAGGTTTTTGAGTGTAAGCTTTATTTTCAATATTACCCTTTTCTGTTGGTCATCCTTTTTTTTTTTTTTTTTTTAAAAGATGCTATTCATTTTTTTGACAGAGGAAGAGCGAATGAGAGAGCACAGTTGGGGGGTGTGGCAGAGGGAGAGGGAAGAAGCAGGCTCCCTGCTTAGCAGGGAGCCTGACGTGGGGCTCAATCTCAGGACCCTGAAATCATGGACTGAGCCAAAGGCAGACGCTTAATCAACTGAGCCACCCAGGCTCCTCCCCCATTATCCATTTTAATCAGTGTCTTTGTTGAGAATGCTGATAGTAGTATGCTATCAGAATCAAATACTTCATAAATTGGAAAGAATAACTAGAATTCTGGAGCATTCACGCTGCTCGAATTTTCCCAATACTAAGTATTACTGCCACCAGTTTATAATTCCCAGGGGTGACTTGTAAAATGCACTCTTTGCAGTTCTAAGGCAGAAATATCTTTTTCTGTCCACATTAGAGCCATTCTCTTCTCTCTTTTTGTTTTTCCTTCTGGATGTCAGGCAGGATCTTTGGGACGATTCCCTAATTCTAGTTTTATAAGAAGAAATAGGCTTTTTCTCTACTTTGTTTAGAAGATGACGTCTTCCCTCTAAAGCATTTCTTCTCAGAAGCATTCTCAGTCTTGTTTTCCAAGTTGGAACTGGAATTTCATTGTTCTTTATACATATTTTGTGATGAAATGAGAATTTTTAATGAGAAATATAACTTAGATTTACAGATGTAAGTAATAAGACATTTCAGAGATTATTTGGTCCATGTTTCATAAAGGGTGTTTTCTGGTATGTTGAAGGATTTATGAGTAAGCATTCTATGGCCAAATAAGTTTGGGAAAAATTTAGTAAAACAAAACAGGATTTTCTACTATTGTTTATTAATTTTATGATTATTATCATTATTAATTCTGGGGCATTTTCAGGGCCTTCCTATTTAATATATATTATATTGTGAATCTCAAAGGAGATACAGTATTTAATGTTTCCCAAATTTGACTATGGAACCCTTTTTTCTTTTTAGGAATTAAAGTTCTTTAAAGCACTTGGGGAAAGACTGACCTTGTCTTTTCCCCTTAATTTAGAAGATGAGGTAACTGAAACCTAGAGAGGTGAACCAAATTCCACAGAGTCACTAGTTAGTGATTGAGTTAATCACAGTTCTAATCAGTTTTGGGCCTCTTGCAAGTAAAAGGTAATATACCTTCTATTTATATTGTATATGTTTCTCATTCATTTATTCTTTTTCCTTACCTCTTACCTACTCTTTCCCCTCATCCAACTCTTTTGCTCTTTTGTCAATCCTCTGTCTTCCTTTTATATAATTAAGATATTTGAAATTGTGGTTTTATGTGGCTTCTTAAATTATTTTTTTCCTCTTGGAATTAAGCTTCCATTTTTGTTGGTTGAAACCTAAATACATTGTATTCTTCAAAGGCATACTCCGTTATATAATTTTTTTTTTAAAGATTTATTTATTTATTCAGAGAGAGAGAGAGGCAGAGACACAGGCAGAGGAAGAAGCAGGCTCCATGCAGGAAGCCCGATGTGGGACTCGATCCCAGGTCTCCAGGATCACACCCCAGGCTGTAGGCGGTGCTAAACCGCTGCGCCACCAGGGCTGCCCCCGTTATATAATTATTAAAAAATGTCCTGAGAATTGTAGAAATCTTAAAATGGGTGAGAATAATTTTTATTTTCTTTAGCTTCTAACAATAGAAGGTTTGACTCTTAAGGTTGCTGTCATTCTGACATCTAATATAGGCTAACTATGGAAGTTTTGGTTGATTGCTAAGGTAAGTAAGACTATGAAGAATTTGGGACCATGGATTGTTTTGAGGAGTTAAGGTTGGAGTGGAGGTTGACCTTTTTGATATGAATAGCCCTATTTAAAGTTAGTGACCTTAGGAGGCTGGTTTTTCTCCTTGCCATTTGCAATGAGAAAAATGAAATAAAATGTACTTTGCATTGCTAAGATACTAATACTAATGTATGTAGAAATATTTTCAGTATGCAGTATTAGAACAATTTTTATTTCTGGGTATTCTCAATTTCACTTATTTAGTTTTAACTTAATGGTGAAAAAAAATATCTCTGTAAGACATAGTTCCAACTTTGTAAGTGTGTATCACTGTATGGGTTCAAATAATCTTGATATCAAGATTACACAGATCACATACATCTTGAATTTTTATAAACTGATTTTAAAGATGAAAATTTACTGTTGCTTTGAATCACTTGGTGGTCCTCAACCATGTAAGGGAAGCTTGATACCATGGAGGGACATGGAGCTGCTCCCTCACAGAAATGAAGCTGATCTCTTACTTTCTTGGCTCTTGTTTGCATGCCCTTTTACCCGTCTTCACAGTGCTTTGTACTCTTATATCCTGTCTTGTAAATGGACCTGAAACTCATTCACACTGAGGTACAAATGACTTAAATGTAATTTATATTTTAACACAAGACACCACAGAGTTTAAAAGAAGTAATGGAATTGTAACAGTGACATTTCAGATTTTATCTAGGAGTTATGTCTCCTCCAGGACATACTTCATTTGGTATATGTAAAGTACAACTTGGTCATTTATAAGGTCAGAGTTTGGTCTTTGATCCCTCTAGACACTTTTCTCCAATTATGTACTTTGCTGATTAGGGAGGTTTTTGTGATGGGTTACTATGGGTATTTCCCATACTGCTCTAAGACTGTAGAATCAGGAAAAATAATCATGCAACTCTTCTATTTCCTTTTTAAAAAAATTGTACATATAAGTGAAATTGTATGGTATTTCAAGTGAAATCATGTGGTTTTTGTCTTCATAATCTGACTTATTTCACTTAGCATATCCCTGGATACGTCCATCCATGTTTTTGCAAATGGGAAGATCTTTTTTATAGCTGAGTAGTATTCGTGTGTGTGTGTGTGTACACACAGCTGCTGCTGCCCTTTTTTTAAAAATATACACCACATTTTCTTTATTGTTCATCTACTAATGAACACTTGGGTTGCTTCCATATCTTGGCTCTTATAAATAATGCTTCAGTATACATAGAGATGTATATATCTTTTTGAACTAGAAAAGAAATGAACCATCTTTCATTCATTTGGATAAATCATACAGCCTTTAGCAGTTGAGTTCAGCAGTTGACCAGTCAACAGCTAGTTATTATAAATATATTTTAACAAACTAGGTAGGTGCTAAACTGGTGTCTTCCTACTTCTGATCATAATAGTTATGGAGCAGGAGAGGACTGAGAGGGAAAGAAGGAATTTTGATTTTTGCTGTAAGTATCTTGCTGTAATTTATTAAGTGGTTATTTTGTATTGTTTTAGCTGAATTTACACCATGGACAATTCCAGAGACAGAGCTAAGCTTGCTGAAATTAATAGATCTGGTTCCAGCCTCTAATAGTGACCATCTAGTATATGCAGTCCTCTAATACGTGAATGTTTGAAATCATCATGTGAGACTGGAATATCTTTTCTGTTTGTTTCAGCAACTAGGAGGAGCTGTGTGATACGCACAGCTATATGACAATGACAACTCAGAATGCTATCTACCAGAGTAAGCACAAGCTTGTCTAATTACCATGCCACTACTCACCAAAAGAAGGTTTTAAGATTAAGGCAATAGGCAGTAATGTATAATGCATCTTGCAATAGTGACCTTTTAAAGACTTCAAATGTCTGAAATATCTTTAGTTCACTCCTCTTAGTTTGGCTGGTTTGATGAGGCATTAAATTCTTTTTTGGAAGTTAATTTTCCCCTCAGAATTTTCCTGCTGACAAGTCAGATGTCATTCTGTTTCCTGTTCCAGTGAATATGAATTTTCTCCTAATTTGTCAGGCTCTCTTTCTCTGTCCCTCTATCACTGTTATCACTTTTCTATCTCTGATGTTATGAAAATTAATGATAATAATCTCAGTGCCTCTTTTTCATTGAAGTATTGTTGGCACAAAATGTTATATTAGTTTCAGATATACAGAATAGTGATTAAAAAACAATATACATTATGCTGTGATCATCCCAAGTGTAGCTACCATGTGTCTTCATAAAATGCTGTTGCAATAGTGAAAAAAAAAAGTTTGAATAAAATTGCAGGGTACTGTTGGGCAGTTGACCTGGTTTCATTGAACCAATAGGTTAATTCTTTAATAACATGATAAAACCTGGAGAACTGTAAATCATTACCTGAATTTTTGAATTAGATTCTTTCAGAGAAGAATCCTGAGTGAGATATACTTACACGTATGCCCTTAAACATGGAAAGGAAGATGTGAGTGGTTAGCAGATGGTAGACCAGCATTATAGTGGAAGATGTTGGGGACATTTGAGCAGACGTCAGTGCACATAATTTATATATATAATGAACATTATGGAAGGACAAAATAATAGTATGGAAAAAATTTATAGACTGATAGATGAGCGAGTAGGAGGAAGGAGGCACCAAGTGAAATAAGCGATATAATAATTTTGTCTAAAAAATAGGAATAAAGAGAATGAGCCAGTTTTGGGAAAAGCCAAATAATAATTTTGGCTTTGTGTAACAGGCATACAACTGATTAGATTGAACTTTTGATAGTTCTTTATTTTTTGTTTAAAGTTTAAAACAGTTTCGGGTACCTGGCTGGCTCAGTTGATGGAACATGTGATTCTTTTTTTTTTTTTTTTTTTTTTTTTAAAGATTTTATTTATTTATTCATGATAGTCACAGAGAGAGAGAGAGAGAGAGAGAGAGGCAGAGACACAGGCAGAGGGAGAAGCAGGCTCCATGCACCAGGAGCCCGACGTGGGATTCGATCCCGGGCCTCCAGGATCGCGCCCTGGGCCAAAGGCAGGCGCCAAACCGCTGCGCCACCCAGGGATCCCTGGAACATGTGATTCTTGATCTCAGAGTCAAGTTCAAGCCCTTCATTGGTGTACAGCTTACTTGAAAAAAATAAAATAGTTTAAAGTTTAAAAATCTCATTTTTATTAATGTTTTTCTCCCCAAATAGATTGTTAGCTCATTGAATCTGATAGCAGTTCAACTTAAACTTCATTATGTCTCCTTTGTTTTGCTTTGGGGATTTAATAAATATCAACTAATTAATTTTGTTGATGAGCAAAAAAAAAAAAAAAAAAACCCTGATGGATTTAGAAGACCTTTCATTTAGAGGCAAATAATTATGCTTGGCCTCTCAAAGTTTTTGTGAAAAGTAGAATCATTAAAGTAGAATCAGTTTAGTTCCAGAAATTCAGAATGTCTTCAAAAAGAGCTGTAAGACAATAAAGAGTGAAAGAAGAAATCTATAAGGAGACTTACTGGTCATTAGGTAATGAGCATTCTCCACAAATGAGAAGGATGCAGTTTGCAAAGAATAGTACAATTCTAATTTATTGTTGTTAGAGTTACTACTATTGCTTTTACTTCTGTTTTTAGATCTGTTGTAGACCTTCTGAATATCACACTGAAGCAGTAATTCTTTTCAATAAAATCCTAGAAGTGAGTATGGAGACACTGGTGGAATGAGTAGTTGTAGGTGTTTGTTGATACACTGTCACATTGAGAAAGTTGCCTTTTCTATTTCTGTTTAATGAGGGATTTTATCAGCAATGAATGTTGGTGTTTTTCAAGTTTTTTCTGCATATATTGAGGTAATCGCTTATCTTTTCTACTTTGTTTTGTTAATGTTGTAAATTACATGGATTCATTTTTGTATGTTACACCTAACCTTGTATTCCTGGGATAAATCTTACTTGGTCATGACATCATCATCATTATTATTATTATTATTATTGCTATTACTATTTTATATATTCCTGAATTAGATTAGCTAAAATTTAGGGAAGGGTTTTGTGTCTTTGTTCATGGAGCATATTGGAATAGTTAAATATAATGTTGGTCTCATAGGATGAGTTGAAACTTGTTTCCCCCATTTTTATGTTTTAGAAGAATTTGTAGTATTATTGTTTTTCTTAAATGTTTGATAAAATTTACCAGCAAAATTATCTATCCCTGTGGTTTTCTTTATGAGAGTTTTCTTTTTAACTAGAAGTTTAATTTCTTGAATAGGTATCATAGATATTTCTTTTTTTTTTTTTTAAAGATTTATTTATTTATTCATTCAGAGAGAGCGAGAGAGAGGCAGAGACACAGGCAGAGGGAGAAGCAGGCTCCATGCAGGAATCCCCATGTGGGACTCGATCCCAGGTCTCCAGGATCACACCCCAGTCTGAAGGCGGCGCTAAACCGCTGCACCACCAGGGCTGCCCATCATAGATATTTCTTGAGTGAGCTTTGGTAGTTTGCTTCTGTGAAGGAATTTGACCATTACCTCTAAATTGTCAGATTTATTTGCAAAAGGCATTTGTAATATTCCCTTATTATCTTTTTGATATTTCCAGGGTCTGTAATATAACAACTTGTCTTTCATTTTGATATAGGAAATTTGTATATTATCTTTCTTTCTGATTGGTATATATAAAGGTTAATCAGTTTTATTGCTCTCTTCAAAGTACCACGTTTTGGTTTCATTATTTTTCTTTATTGTTTACCTTGATTTGTATTTTACTGATTTCTGCTTTTTAAAAAATTATTTTTATTTCCTTCTTTTTCCCTCTCTGGGTTAACTTACTCCTCTTTTTTCATAGTTTCTTAAAATATAAGCATGTTTCTCTGTTAAAAAGTTGTTGCTTTCTTTGGTTCCCAGCTGTAATCCTTTGTATAGACAAAGTCCACGTTATTGGTTTCATGCCAGAGCATCAAATAGGCCAATGGGCAAGTCTTGGCAGATACAGAAGGTCAACTCACCTCTCTTAAGGTTCTTCCCTCTCTGGAATTGGGTCTTTTACCTCTATCTTTGTTCTTTCACCATCTATTTGCTAGTTTTTGTGTTTTTTTTAAAGATTTTATTTATTTATTTGACAGAGAGAGGGCAAGCAAGTGCACACAAGCAGGGGAAGTGGCACATCAAGGGAGAGGGAGAAGCAGGCTCCCTGGAATCATGACCTGAGCTGAAGGCTGACGCTTAACAGACTGAGCCACCCAGGCACCCCCTATTTGCTACTTTAATACAGATTACTTATGTTTATTATTCAGTATCTAGTTGTTTAGCATGTGTGTACTTAACATTTATTTTTGAGTGTTCAGTAAATTGCTCATCTTTTGGGAGTGCGTATTGGTTCACAAAAGGAAGTCATGCTGAACGCACCTATTTTCTTTTGAAGTTGGTTTTCCTAATTGGGTAGGAGAATGACATAAGCAAAAAATTTCGGGAACACAGTTTTTTAACTTGTCATGCCATGTTTGTGGACAGGATGAAAAAATGTGAGATGGCTGATAATATAGTTAGGGGGATTTATGGCTGATTAAACTTCTACTATTGACAGATTTGTGCTAGCTGAAAGGGAAGGTTTCAATTTAATATTCTTAGTAATTATTTTAATGAAAACTAGAGATGGTTTATTTATTTTTTTATTTTTTTAAAGATTTTATTTATTTATTCATGAAAGACACAGAAAGAGAGAGAGAGAGGCAGAGACACAGGCAAAGGGAGAAGCGGACTCCATGCAGGGAGCCTGATGTGGGACATGATCCTGGGACTCCAGGATCTCACCCTGGGCCGAAGGCAGGCACTAAACCACTGAGCCACCTAGGGATCCCTTAGACATGGTTTAAAATTGTTTCATGAATCAATTAAAAATTTGTTTCCCTTGATTGCAGACACACAAAAAAATCTTCATGAGTTAAAACAATGATATTTTACCTGGGTGTATCTCTCAGAACCACCTAGAGATTGTTAACTATATACAAATGCTTGGATTCCAGTCTGTATACTACTGCATCAGAATATTCATGGTAGGATGTTCTGGAAAACCCATTTTCAAAATAGGATTCTAAAGATTGTTACATTTTGACCATAAGAAGTAAAATTCTGAATATATTCATAACTTTTAGTTTCTTAATTTTTAATGCATTTGATTTAAACATAATTGGACTTTAAATCAGTTATTTTACTGCTAGTCATTATGAGATTATCATACAAATATTTAATTTGGGTTTCCAGAATTAGAACCTCTGTTCTTAGATTCAATAAATCAGCGTCTGTGCATTTCCTTGGTACTTATACATCCCAGGTTTTCTAAGTGTTTTACAAATGCAGATTATTGAAAATCTGTTTCAGGAAAACAAAGTGTTACCATCCAGTGATCAGTATTATGTTTGTAAAATTAAGCTGAAAAATACATTAGAGTTTATCTAATCCAGTGATTCTCACATTTAGCTGCACAGTATAATAAGCTGAAGGCTTTAAAATATACAGATGCCCAAGTTCCAAAATTCAATTAAAAAGTTATGAATATATTTAGAATTTTATTTCTTATGGTTAAAATGTGACAATGGTAATGGCAAAGTGTTAATAATTGTTGAAGCTGGACATTGAGCACATTGGGACTTACTATTCTCTCTACTTACTCCTTTATTTTTTTTATTTTTTATTTTTTTACTTACTCCTTTATTAATTTTGAAATGTCAACAAACAGCCAAAAAGACCCTCAGCTAAATCTAGTCTTAATACATTGAAAAAACAATGTGTTGCTGGTGTGTCCTCAAAATGTAATGAATTATAATGTAATATTTGCCTCTTATTTTTATTTTTATTTTTATTATTTTTTAAAGATTTTATATATTTATTCATGAGAGACACAGAAAGAGGCAGAGACATAGGCAGAAGGAGAAGCAGACTAGCCACAAGAAGCCCCTGTGGAACTCCATCCCAATATGCTGGGATCATGCCCTGAGCCAGACAGACACACTCAACCTCTGAGCCACCCAGGTGCCCCTATTTGCCTCTTTTATAATTGGTTCTTTATTTTATATGAATGTAGTCTTTCTAGGAAAAACAAATTATTGGTAAATTATATTGGATGCTTGGAGCAGATACCCTTGGAAGTTCACAAAGCTCTACAGAATTCTGTCAATGAGGATATTAATATCCCTAAGTAAGAGAGTGTAGATTATATTTGCTAATAATATGCTGAGTGAGACAGTTTCCCCTATGGCCAGAAAAACCCTTGGTGTTCAGAGCTCAGCATCATAATAATGGTTATGCTAATTCCCGGTTCTTTTTCATGCACTGTTTAACTATAGGGATCATGCCTTTAATTAATGAATAGATGGTAATATAGGAAATGCTGGGGGTTTGGAGCTGATGGCCAGGAAAGAATTCTTGAGATATCTTCTGTGCAAAAGGATGGTTTTATTATAGCATGGAGACATGACCTGTGACGTGTAGGCAGAAAGAGCTGCACTGGGTCATGAGGAATGACTGATTATATACTTTCATGTTGGGAGGGGATTGGGGATAGCGTAAGTCTCTAAGGAATTTTGGAAGCAAGATTTCCAGAACTTTAGGGACTAGCTATTATTAGGAAAAGATCATTTATTACAGTCTAGTAAGACCCTAGTCATGAGACCCTTCTGATGTATCAGTGGGCCATATGCTTGAAGGATGATTGCCAACATGTATCTTGGGGGGTAGAGATCAAGGAAGTTTCCAAAGGAAATTTTTTTTTTCCAAAGGAATTTTTGTATCTTAAAGTAGACTCACAAGATCCTGCAGGGCTGGGATAATGTTGAGCTAGGATTGCCTTTTGTTCTTAGCAAAGTATTAACACTGAGGCAGCTGAGCTCCCAGAAGGAAGGTCACTCTACCTGTTTCAGGGACTTGTCAATGAACTATAAGTAGTAAGGACATTTAATTTTTTTTCTTTTGCCTTTATTTTCCCACATCAGTACAATCCTTATGCTGGGTAGAGGTGATGTGAGGGGAAGCTTCTTTTTCATTTGCTTTTATCTCCCTGAGTTCCTTTTTTTCTTCCTGCCTGCTTTCCTTACTTCTTCTCATGTATGCTCACTGCCTCTCTCTCTTAATGTTTTCCTCTTTCATTGTTCCTTCCCTTTCCTGGTAGCTGTGTCTGTCTTTGCCTGTCTTTTTCTCCCTGACAGTTTCTTTTTTTTTGTTGTTTTTTTTTTTTGTTTTGTTTTGTTTTTTTTTTTTCCTGACAGTTTCTTCTTGTGTCTCTGACTTATTACTCTTTCCCTTTTTCTATCTTGCTTTCTACATAGTGTCTCACCCTGTCTGATCCTCTCTGGTGTCTTCTTGCATTTGCTTATCTGTTTCTTTTTATCTCTCCCCACACTTCACTGTGTCCATGATCTTGACTGCCAGTCAGCCTGTGTCCCTCCCCCTCTTTTGTTTTTTCTCTGTCCACTTGTCTCCCTCTTCATTTTGTCTCTTCCTGTTTGTCTTTCTGCCTCTCTTGGTATGTCTTTCTCTCCCTGAGCACCTGCATCTGTCTCTGTCTCTTCCTATCTTTGTCTTGTTTTCTAGGCTGTGTTCTGTTACAGCTCTTTTTGTTGTTCATTCTTGCTTTCCCATACCTTCTTTCTGTCCCCCCATACCCCTTTATCTCCCTTGCTCATTATGTGTTATGTGTTCAGCCTCTGTTACTAATCTTTTACCCATTCTTTCACAGAATAGAGTCATTGCTGATGTCTACTGTACCTGAGGTACCCACACTGTCTGTGCACAGAGATGCTCTGGGGTGCCATAGGAATAGCAACAGAATTTACATTTTTGAGGGAAATATAAGTGGTCAAACTACTAATTCTAGATAGTTCACAATTTCTCTACATTCCTTTTGATTTTATGTATTTGTGAAGATGGATTTTTCAATGGTTTTGAGATAACATGTAAGTACTGCATGAAAACCCCTGAAATCAGGCATTGACCATGATGGTGTCCAATGTGATTTCTGTGAGAAGTTACATGGTGCCCAACACGACCTAAATACTTAAGTTATTTAGATCTAACTATTTAGTAAATGGAAGTATTAGGTATTTCTTTTGGCCTAGAGTCACCATGAAAAAATTACTAGGACAAATTGTGGTGTGATTCAGGTAGATTCTGAAACTCTGTTTCCAAAGAGGATACAAACTGAGGTATATTATGTGACCCATGGTTATGTTAAGAGTTAAGAGGAAGTCTGCATCGTACGAATGGAGGTCTTGGTCCTTGGATTCCCAGTGACAAGATTTTCTTGGGGATCTGTGCTCAAATAGGCAGAAGGAAAGTAACAAGGACAAAGCAGTTTATTAAAGTGAAAGTACACTCTCTAAGTGGGAAAGCCGGCAGATTCCTCAAGATAGAACTGGCCCCTGAGTTGTTTCAAATTGGCTGTTATTGGGTGTTTTGAGGCTGGGAGATGCTGTGATGTACAGCGAAATGGTCTCTAATGGAGGCTGCTTCCAGTCTTTTGGGAAACTCCTCCCACAGGTTGGGAGGGGTAAGTTTTGATCTTATGAGGTTTGTAACAAAACTGTCCTGGCAACCTTCCTGGCGGGTTGGGGTGGAGTGAGGTGGTGGTGGGGGAGGAGTGCTGTGCGTGTAATTCAAATGCATTATAATGAGTGTAGGGGCTACTCTGGGGGCAGAGCTGCCATTCTGTACGTGTGGCTCTTGATCTGTCTGGCCCAAAGTCATGGAAGCCACAGATCAAGATGTTAACCTCCTGGGTTTATAATGTAGCTTTTTTTTTTTTTTTTTTTTTTTTTTTTTAAATCCTCATCCTTGCCTCCAGCTCAGGTCTCTATCACTTCTGTTCGAAGACTCTACCTCCAGGTATTTCTTCCCTGATCATATCTTCTACCTAACAGTTATAATGGTAAACTTGGTAAAAGCATAAATTCCTTGTGTAGGGGGCACTTCAATTTAGAAGTGAGTATAATTTCTGAATATAGTTCCAGAGTGGGAAAAACTCACTTCCCCTGTATGTCTCTCCTTTACTACTCACACCGAGTAGTAAACACTCTACCCATTTCAAGGACTTGTCAGTGAACTATAAGTAGTAAGGAAATTTAATTTTTTTTTTCTTTTGTCTTTGTTTCCCACATCACTACAATCCTTATTACGCTGGGTTGAGGTGGTGTGAGGGAAAACTTCATTTCTGACTCTTCTGGTCACCAAGTGTGTAGGTTTCCCCCCCCCCCCCCCCCACCAAGTAGTCCTTTGTGGCACTGTCAGTGTCCCATAATTCCTTTCAATTTTGACACTATTTATCTGGAGTTAGTCTTAGATCCCGCAAGTTAGGGGCTCAAGTCCCACTTGAGATGCCAATCACAAGTCCCAGGTTGTAACCTGTATTTCCGACTGACTGGCTATAAATCAGAGTTCTCATGACCTGTTTTTTGGGTTCAGGAATTTGCTAGAATGGTGCACATAACACAGGTAAATGCTTACCTAATTTAATGGTTTATTACAAAAGAATATGATAAAGAATACAGATGACTATCCAGACGGAAGATATACATGGGACAAAGTATGTGGGAAAGGCTGTAGAGATGCTATGCCCTCTTGGGGCACATTATTCTCTCAGCAACCCAGAAGCTCCCTGAACCTTGTACCTTGGGATTTTTATGGAAGCTTCATCCCATAAGTGTGATCGATCATTAACTCAATTTCTGGCTTTTTGGCCCCTCTTTTCTTCCTGGAGGATAGGAGAAAGGGCTGGAAGTTCCGAGTTTCTATTCATGGCTTGGTCTTTTGGGTGTCCAGCCCCCATCTAAGAAGCCCACTAAACATTTCCTTATTAGAACAAAAGATGATCCTATCACCCAGGAAACTACATGGGGTTTAGGAGTTCTGTGTCAGGAGTAGGGTCAGAGACCGAAAAATAGAATAAAAGATCTTCCTAGTGCTGTTACTGCTTAGAAGATTACAAGGGTTTTAGGAACTCAGAGTTTTGTTCCAAGATCTGGGGACAGACACTGAAACATGTATTTTTTTCTCTTATTTCCCAGCTCCCTAAATGTATCATCATAAAATTTTCCTATTGACTTAGAGTAGAACTTTAATAATTCTGTCACTCTAATCACTCTTGGTTCTTAGCATACATCTCTTTGGGGTTGTCTGTGTGACTTATTACATTTTCTGCCCACAAATTTACAGCTACTTTCCCCCAGTAGATGTCCTGGTATACAAACCATGAGGTGTAGGTCTCCTTGGATCATCTCTAATCAGACCCAAATTTAGAGATGCCTAGTTCCTGTGTGAGTATGGAATAAGTATGTCTTAACATCTTCTGTCTTCTTGATTATATTGTTAGACTGTCTTTCTTCAGGTGATTCTGCCAACTGATGTAATTTCCCTTTATGGCTGTTAGCCTGAGCATATCTGTGTTGTATTTATAGCCCCCTTTTTAGTTTTATACCTGAAGTATTTCTATGAGAATAAAAGATTTCTTATAGAATTTTACTGTCACTTTTTAAAATTTTTACAGATTCACATCAATAATTATTTTGGCTTTGAGATTATGCATTATGTGTCATAATTAACTAATTATGTAATTTTAAGTTATTTAATTTATGATTTTATAATGGTGGATAATATTTATTTTACTACACATCTACTGGCAGAAAATTCTGCTTGGCTTTGTTTGTCAAAAAGGTTCATTTCACCATCCTTTTTCATGGATGTTTTCACTGGGAGTATAATTCCAGGTTGACAGTTTTTCTTTCAGCACATTAAAAATTCCATTCCATTGGTTTTGGCTTCAGTATTTTCTGATGGAAAGGCAGTTGCCTGTCTTACTGTTGCTTTTTGAAGATAATACGCCTCTTTCCCTATGGATGCTCTAAAAATTTTTTTCCTGTTTTTGATTTCCAGCAATTGTACTGTAATGAGCCTAGATATGGTTTTGTATGTATTTATTCACCTTGGAGTTTGCTGAACTTCTTGAATCTGTGGATTTTTTTTAAGTTTGGGCAGCTTCCTCAGCCATTATTTATTCAAATATTGCTTCACTCCATTCTCTCTGTCTTCTTCATGTCTGCTAGCCTGTCCACATCTCTCACATGTCTCCAACACTCTTTTCTGTTTTTTCCATTCTCTCTTCTTAACATAATTGATGTTATCAGTTGAACTGTCTTCCAGGATACCAGTCTTAGATTCCGCCATTTCTAGTCTGCTGTTAAATCAACCCACTGAATTCTTAATTTCATGTATTGTATATTTCAGTTGGATAATATATCCATTTCATTTGTTTCTGTATGTTTTGTTTTTCTGATGATTTTATCTTTTCACCTATTATGTACATTTCTCCCAATATGTTCTTGAAATATTAATCATAGATATTGTAAAGTCCCTGAATTGTTGTTTTTTAGCATGAGCAGGGTGGAAAGGGGCAGAGGGAAAGAGAGAATCTTAAGCAGGTTCTAGGCCCACGTGGATACCAGTGTGAGGTTTGATCTCACAACCCTGAGATCATGACCTGAGCTGAAATCAAGAGTCAGAAGCTTAACCAGCTGAACCACCAGCATCCCTAAAGTCTTTGACTTTTAAATCCTATATCTGAATGATCTTTGAGTCTCCTCTGTTGTCTGGCTTTTTTCCTCTTGGTTAGCGTGTTTTCTTGCCTATTTTCATTCTATGTAGAACACCGTATGTAAAAAAAGCTTAAGAGTTTTCAGATGAATAACATCTTTGACTAGAGATGATTTTCTTTTCCATGTTAGGCTGATAGGTCAGTGGCTGAGTACTTCAGTCAGAGATTGAGCTGGGTTTGGGCTTCACTACAATTTTAGAAGTTTTATTAAAATTCTGGTTGCCCTTGTTCCTAAGTCCTGGCTTTCAGGTGCTTTGGTTAAGAGCCTGGCAGATCTGTCTCCTCAGTCCTGAAATGCTATATGAAATCAGCTTTGCTTTTCAGTGGTTTTCAGCCCACTCTCTAGCCTCTGCCCCATGTACTTTACAACTTGGTAAATATTTTGAGGAGCAAGCATACTGATTAGTTGTATACTTGAGGCAGGGCCTCTTTCTGCCAGGTTTTTCTGTATGCTCGAGTTTGTGATCCCATGCAACCACTAAAAAAACTAGTTCATTCCCCTTCCACCCCCCCACCCCACCCCCCCATTCCCAGATCAGAGATTCCCTGGCTAGGCTAAGCCCAGTGTTTAGCCCATGCCTTGAATCAGAAACGGTCTTAGTCTGGAAACAAAAAGGCAATTGGTGATGATTAGTTCTACTCTGAGTAGTTCTCCTCTGTCTCTAAGTCTTTGTGGTCCCATGGTGCTCTGATACTTATACAAACAAGGTTTTAAAATTTATTCAGCCCTTTCTAGTTGTTGCAGTGTGTTTGCTTTGACCTACTTCATTCTTCCTGAAAGTACAAATCTGTAAGCATTTTTTAAAATTAAAAGGATGCAGTTATAAGAGCCATTTAATAAAATATAGACTTATTTCCCATATATAATATGATTTAGTTGAACCATTTCTCCTTACAAGGAATAATTTTGACCTTTATTCTGAAAATATCAGTCACTTTTATTACTCCAGATGCAGAATACATATTGAAGGAAATTTTGTTTACTGATAGCGGAGGTGACCTAGGTAGTAAAAGCAGCCAAAGTAACATAAGACATTTTACAAAAGAGCTGTTTACTCTTCTACAGTTGCTTGTCCAGTAAGTAGCACTTCAAGAAAAACAACTGACAGTATTTGTTGCCAATAAGAAATTTGAGATTTTAAATGAAAATTAGAATTTTGAAAAAAACCTTTATCTGCCACTGTAAGCTTGACAGCTTCCTAATACTTAACACTTCTTTTGAGACCAGAAGTAGTGTTAATAACTAAGGCCCTTTTAAAATTTTACATGTTAGAATGAAATGTATCAATTTTTGGAACTCTGAATAATCCAGAGAACTGATATTTTCCAAATGACTAGTGCATGATTTTACAAAATAATGAATGGATGCAAGATCCATTCAAAGTATAGGATAGACAAAGGATTTTAATGTTAACAGTGTAAAAAAGATCCTATGCATTGCAACTAAGTTTAAGAAGCTACCAATTGTTGAGTTTTGGTATGGTGTCAAAAAGAATATCTACAGTTATCTGTAAAGAATATTAAGATATATTTCCCTTTTCCAGCTATGTATGTATGAGGCTTTTTTTTTTAAAGGTTTTATTTATTTATTTATTTATTTATTTATTTATTTATTTATTTATTTATTTGAGACACAGAAAGAGAGAGGTGGAGGGAGAAGCAGGCTCCTTGTGGGGAGCCTCATGCAGAACTCGATCCCAGCCCCCAGGAGCACAACCTGAGCCGAAGGCAAATTCTCAGCCACTGAGACACCCAGGCACCCTGTGTGAGGCTTCGTTTTCTTCAATCACAACATAGTGAAACAGACTATATGCAGAAGCAGATAGGAGACCACAGGATACATTTGTCTCCTGTAAGCCAGGCATTTAAGAGATGTGAAAAAACGAAGAACAGTGCTAATCTTCTCACTACATTTCTTTTGTTTTGGAGAGTATAATTATTTCTCTTAAAACATGTTACTTATGCCAGTGCATTAATGGGTGTATTTTTTTCTTGTTTTAATTGAGATACAATTGACATGTAATTTTATATTAGTTTTAGGTATCTAACATAATGATTTGATATTTATATATATTGGGGAATGATTACCACATTAAATTTAGTCAACAGCTATCACCATTTTAAACTGAATTAGTAACTAATTATTATAAATGTTTGCATTAATTTTTAGTATGGTTTATATCCATAGATATAATCTGTATAACAATGCTTTGGGGTCATCGATAATTTGGGGTCCCAGACCCAACTGTTTAATAAGCACTGGGTTGGGTACTGTAATGTAGTATCCTAATTGGATTTTCTAACTCTACCATATTATGCTTCCAAAATTTAATCTTGTTACTTTCCTGTTCAAAACTTTTTATTGTCTATCAGATAATACTTGTTTACTTGGTTTGCAGATGCGTTTATCTCATCTAACTTTCTAGCATGCTTCTCAGTATTTTCTAAGGTTAAACTCAATTAGTTGCTGTTTCTTGAAAATTCAGCATTTTTTTAGTGAGTTGATGTTTGCTTATGCTGTACCTTCCTAGGAGGAATGCAACTGTCTTCCTATATCTACCAAGAGGAATTTTGTCCGAGTTTATAGATTCATTTAAATGTCATTTTTTCCCCCTAAAGCCTTCTATAATGTTCTTCAAAGTAATATTTTCCTTTTTTTTTTTTTTTTTTTTTTTTTGAGAAAGTAATATTTTCCTAATACTCCTAGCTCTTTCTTTTTCCCTCATGGCACTGACTAGATTCTAATTTGTATTGTAGTTACCTGTGTATACGTTTTATTTATAGGTTTATACCTCTTCTTCCCAGTACCTTCTGCTTGTATACAGTACGTGCCCAACAAACATTTACTTTATGAAGATTATTACCGTATATGAATTATGCTACTATAAAAGGGTCTTCCTCAAGTCTGGTAAATAATTTCAAGGTTTATATGGTGTTTATTCTTTTTTTTCTTGTTTTTAACCTCTTAAGTCATGAGTTTAACATTATCTGTCTAGGTAAGTGGCTTTGAGTTTTTCCTGTCACATAGTCTAACTTACGTGGTTCCTAAAATGTAATATGTATCCAACAGATAGGATTATTTTAAGAAGTACTCTTAATAAACATTTTCTCTCTAATATTTCTGTTATCTTAATGTGCAGTAGAAAAAATAATACTAGCACATCATGATTTCACCAGGAGTTGTATTTTTTTTTTACAAATATGTTCTAGAAATTACTAATACTTTTAATCTGGTTTATCCTCTTTTGACATAATGAAGCTAAAATTATGGCACAGAAATAAGCATATATGATTATCATATTTCCTTAGCTAACTAAGCACATCAGACACTTTAAAAGGCTAAATGCATTGATGAAATAACACAAACAAGAAACAAATATTACCCTTCATTTACAAATGATTGTCATTATTATCCCTTTTGTATAGAGCAGAGAAACTGAAGGGATATTATGTGTAAGAAGGAAAAAAAAAAGGTGTATTTCTCATAGTTTTATTCTTTTTCATTTCAAGTATTTTGCTCGCTAAGATTCATTGCAACTTTTACTAAAAATCAAATTAGGACAGACACCCCCCCCCCCCCAGCTCCATGTCTGTAACACTTTCCTCATGGTGCATAGTGTATTCATAGTGTATTCAGTGACATATTAGAATTTGTTTTTTATGTTTAATTCTTCACTAATATGATTTAGTTATACTTTCTCCTTTTTGAGTAACATACAGTGTTTGTATATGGACTAGGGGGAACAGCTTAACCTTGTATCAGAAATGAAATTTTTAACGATAAGAGCCTAAGAAGGCTGCTTCTTAGGTTGTGGTTAGTCAGTGGATGGTGGGACATAAAAAGTTTCCTGAATACATTCTGGATTTCTTCACCAATACTACTGTAATGGTTTTCATTAAATTTTTTAACTGTATTAAGTAATTACTTTGTGATAGATTATTAAGGTTTGGGAGGTGACTGCCATTTGAGACATGCTCTATACATTTAATAGAGTTTTATAGTTTCCTCTAGTACTGGGGGGATAACCTGTTAGTTCTTAATTTCTTTGCCTTTAGAAAGACATGTTTTTGTTAGGAACATTTTATCTTGGTAATATCAGTTATAAAGCCAGGAAGCCAGCCAGTAAAACTGAGGACTGTCATAAAACAAGAGTCAGAAAATTAGGGTCAACATCTTTTTTTTCCTTTTCAATTAAAGGCTAGGTGCACTTACTGAATAGAAAATAACACTAGTCAGCATAATTTGGTCTTTGTGTGATATTGTCTGTTAGGAAATCTTTCTGGTATCCTTGCTGATTCTTAGAAATCTTAAGTCGTATTTTAATTTTTTAACTTCATGTGGTTGGTATACTTAAAATTATTTTCCCTTTGAGGAAAGTTTTTTTTTTAAACCAAGAAATTAAATGATTTTGATAGTTTGAATCAGAATACACAATTGGGGGGCACCTGGGTGGATTAGTCAGTTAAGCATCTGCCTTTGGCTCCAGCTCCCTGATTTCAGGGTCCTGGGATTGAGCTCTGCATCTGGCTCCCTGCTACTTCTCCCTCTCCTCCCTGCTTGTGCTATCTTGGTGGCTATCTCTGTCTCTCTCTTTTAAATAAATAAAATCTTAAAAAAAGAAAAAAAGGAATACATAATTGGAATTATTCCTACTTCATTTTTTCTGTTGTTTGTAGCAAATGGTTTGTGTGAGTGTGTGCGCAACATAATTTTCAAGACAGTGAATGTTCTTACTATTAAAATGTTTTTACTATTTATTTTGAATCAGGACAGTATGACAAAACATGATGTAGGTATTGTGGCTTAAACATTAACACTTGTTCCCTACTAAATGGAATCAACCTATTCTGGTCGCAGTATTAGTTGTTTTTCTTTTTATTTGAAAATTTACTTTGCATAGGTCTTAGAAATAAGGAGCCCTTATAAGGGGTTCAGATATAGTTTTATTTCCAATATGAATAAAATATTATAAGTGCTCTCATAACAAATACTGTGTAAGAAATCATTTTCTTGGGGATCTCTGGGTGGTGCAGCGGTTTGGCGCCTGCCTTTGGCCCAGGGTGCGATCCTGGAGACCCGGGATCGAATCCCATGTCGGGCTCCCGGTGCATGGAGCCTGCTTCTCCCTCTGCCTGTGTCTCTGCCTCTTTCTCTCTGTGTGACTATCATAAATAAATAAAAATTAAAAAAAAAAAAGAAATCATTTTCTTTCTTTTTTTTTCTTAGAAATCATTTTGAAATACATTTTAAGTGCCAGACTATGTCATCTACTTCATTGTACTATACAGTGTATTTTAATAATATAGTAATGCTGATTCCTGAGTGAAAAAGACTATTAATACTCTATGACTGTACTCAGGACAATGCACAGTTAAGTTAAATCTCTGGGAAATTGCAAAAAAAAAGGGGGGGGATTTCTTTAATTTCCTGAACACTATTGGCTGTATTGATAATAATGCCAGTTTTGTAACAGATCAATCCAAGTTTCTGTGGCTTAACCTAATGAAGGTTTAATTCTCATTCACACAAAGTTTAGTATGGATAAGCCTGATTAGGACATTTTCCTAGATATATTCCTTCCAAAAAGTGATTTAAGGGTTCAGCCTTCTTCTCTCCTATATTTCTGTCATTTTCAATATGTGACCTCTAAGGTCACCACAGAAATGGAAAGTGGGTTGGATATTGTGTGGGAGGTTTTAATTGCCGAGGCTCAGAAGTGGAATATATCACTCACATCTGCATTCTGCTGGCCAGAAGTCTGTTATGTGGCCCCACCTAATTGCAGAGGAACTGGAAAGTATTGTTTATTTGTGTGCCAAGCAGAAGAGGAGTTACAATTATATTGGTAAGCACTGACATTCTTTTCCACACTGATATTTAGTAAACTTGTTTATTTGTCAAAGTTGTGGTATTCAGTAAGTATTTATTACATGCTGTCTTGTATGAAATAGTTTTCTTTAAATGAAGGAATAAAAAAAATCGAACAACCTCACAATTTTTTTTGAACATGAAAATACACAGTGAATGCCTGATAAAAGCAGTTTTTGAAGGTACAAAACAATATAGTTCATATATAATATGTGTTAGCAGATAAAAAATTATTGGAATGAATTGAATGCAGTCAGGTAAAAGTAAGTTAATACTTTCAAGCTTTTTTTTTCTTTCAAGCTTATTTTAAGCATGATATTAATTGAAAGGAGAACATAAAACTTTTCACTTGAGGGGAATGAAATCTAATGGACAGTTAGCAGCAGATAGACTTGCAAGAAAAGGGATCATATCGTATAAGAGAATCTGAAAGAAGATTGGAGAGGTATGTTAGTGTTTTGTCTGCTGGATCAAAATGTTTGAATTTGATGTTTAATAAATATTGATGTGTTTAAGCATCTTTCTAACATTTTATTTCTTAGAGATCAATAGAGCCAAAGTGTGGTTTATGAAAAGATAAGTGGTTCTGACAGAAGAAGAGAGCAGAAAGTACTAGGAGATAGGAGAGGAGCTGCCTTAATGATAATGTTTATTAGTTTATCTTTCAAGAAATATTTAAAGGAAAACTTAGTTATCTAAACCAAACCTAAGCATAGTGTCTTAGAGAATAAATTTCATTAATGAGGAATGGCAAATTATATAGTGACATGATAGAATTACTGAAGACTTTGAAGTTCCATTGTTTTAAAACAGTAGGTAATGTGACAGCCTCTTCTGGAACCCTGGAACCTTTTTTTTTTTTTTTTTTTTTTTTTAAGTAGATACAGCATAAAAGACTGGAGAAAATACATATTGTAAATATCTATCATCCAGTAAGAGAAATTTGAAAACTGTTAGTATAAAGTAACATTTATAAATTGGTGGGTTTAGAGCAATCTGAGGTGTGATTTTGTGTGTAGAACACGAAAATGAATATTACAATTTCAGATTATTAGACTAATGATTTTCAGAATGTGTTCCTCTGAACCAATAGCATCAGTATCACCTAGGTACTTGTTAGAAATGTAAATTTTAGGGGGTACCTGGGTGGCTCAGTCAGTTGAGCTCTTGGTTTCTGTTCAGGTCATGATATTGGGGTTAGAGATGGATCTCTGTCTGTTGGAGATTCTCTCTCTCTCTGCCCCTCCCCTTGCTCCTGTGCAAGCTCTTTCTCAATATAAATAAATAAATCTTAGATATGTAAATTTTTGGACCTCACCTTGGACCTACTAAATCAAGGGAAGGGCTTGGCCAGCTGTGTTTTAACAAACTCTTCAAGGGATTCTAAAGTTTAAAAACCATAGAGTTAGAATGTTATTGTCCCTTTTTGTATCAGCCAGTAAAATACAGGAGTTTTGCCCATATAGAGTGCCTTAATCAGTGTTATACTATCCATATCAGAATGTGGAAAAGGTAGAATTTATCAGAGAGTAAGATCAGAGCATGGGGTGGTGAGATGTCACTAGCATTTATAAGGAGATTCCTCCATTCTGTGCTGACTCTGGAGAAAATAAGAATGTAAGATTTCAGTGTTTAGATAAATTTATCTTCCCGTTTTTTCTTTTTGATACTATTTGTTGACATTAAGCCAACAAGTTTGAGAGTGTTGAATTTGACAGACTGACAAGTAAACTTAGGTACTTGTTAGTAGTTGGTTTGCAGTGCATTTGGGGTAGTATCAAAGTAGGTCTTTGAGAGAGGTGAGGAAACAAGTTGTGCCTGTCTTGGGTTTGAGCAGGAACTGGAAGTGTCGTTTTGCCACTGGTTATGTGGGTCATAGTTTGAATGTCATTGTCCCAATATAGGTAAAATATGTCCTTCTAAGGCACAGTATTAGAATTTAGATTTTTGTTACATACAGTGATCATTTAAACAGAAATGTGTAGGGACGCCTGGGTGCCTCAGCAGTTGAGCATCTCCCTTCGCCTCAGGGTGTGATCCTGGAGTCCCGAGATGGAGTCCCACATTGGGCTCCCTACGGGGAGCCTGCTTTTCCCTCTGCCTATGTCTCTGCCTCTCTCTCTCTGTCTCTCATGGATAAATAAATAAAATCTTTAAAAAAAAATGTGTAAAGGAGAGAGTTAGACCTTAAAATGTTACTTTAATTTATACAATCAGTAATACATTTTAATTTTATTTAGAACTCTCATTTTAAGAAAGGACTAAATGAAACTGAAGAAATTAGTTGACAGATTGGCCTATGGTATAAAATGATCTGATATATAATGTAACCTAGTTGAATGAAAATGTAGTTTTACTTTGTTTTTAACTGATAAGTTAATTTATGGTTATTAACCTGTGATTTGACAATTCTTTTGAAAAATCCTGCCTAAGAAAGTTAAATGCTTAACTATCAGAACATGGTCCCAAAATAGAATTCAGACTGTTTTTCAACCTGACACAGTTGTCTCTCTTGCTTTGCTTTCCTCCTGAAATGATGTTTCCATTTTGGGGATGCGAAGAGCTATGATTATTTATAGACTAGTGTGTTTTGGACAGGTGGTGTATTTACACAGGTCAGTGGAATTATCAAATGTCCCCAAGACCTCTAATGTAAATACATTGCATTTTATCATTACTCTGTATTTTAAAGAATAAAATAATTATGTTGGGTAGATGGAGAACATTCTCTTTAATTTTATATTTTAATACAGCAGATGTCCTCTGTATATTAGTTATTTTCCCACAGTTTTGGAATGATAGTTCCTGGTAAACCATATAGCGTTGTCACTGAAAAATGTTAAAGGCCTTTTTTGTATTTTCTTAAAGACCAACAAATGAAAAACATCTCTCCCCTTTTTTAGTTTCTGCTTTATATTTGACAGGAGATTTTAGGGAGTCATACCCTGTAAGTACCTAAAGCATTCATAAATTATTGAAGCTTTTTATATTATATAACTCCAAAATGGTGATAAAGTCATAAAGTGACTGTTGGCAATACTACATAACAAAAATTATAACTTAAAAAAACTCCCGAAGTTTAGCATGTACACATATTTTTTAGCTCTAAAACTATTGCTTTAATTATGTAAGTAACCTAAGAGTCAATATTCCAGTTATTATGCTAGCGCCATTTTGCCACAAAAGGCACCAAATTCTTTCAGACAACCTATATGTGATAGCTATCTTCTCTAGTAAGAAGATAGATAGCTGTCTTCTCTGTCTTATCTACTAGGAGGAGTAGTTAGCTTGTCTTGAAACATTTGGCTATTTCATGATCTTACATCACATAGTTTTTCTATGTGCATATTGTGTGTGACCATTTGTATTTATTAGTCTTTTCTGTTCTAAGGGTTCTTGTTACCCTTCCTTCTACAAACAGAGATGGAAAGAAGACTGGGTTGTCTCCTGAATACATTAACACACAGCTTAATAAAAAACCAGAATCATGTGCCAAATCCTAGAGGTGAGAGGTGGTCAAAAAAATAAGTAAACCATGGTCCTTAGAAGGGAGTAGACTGTTAATTATCTAACTCAATGAGATAAATGTTACAAGGAAAAAGAGAACCAAGTGCTGTGAGAGTTAGAAGATAACATTTGGCTTTGAGAATGTTTGGGAAGAGATCAATGAATATTGAATAGAGTTGACTTTTTAGCACAGTCTTGAAACAGGCTCTTATCCATTAGGCACTGTAATATAAGCACAGTACTTAGGGCCCATATCTCTCTTGGGAGCCTGCAAAAAAGTTTTTAGTTTATTTTAAAATCAGAAGAAAATGAATATTAGAATAATGAATCCAACCTGGATTATATTCATCTTTATAATAGTGCAGTTGTAAAATATAATTTTCAATATTTTATGCAATAGGACTAGCAGTTTACCAAGGCAAAAATGCCTGGGACTTGCAAAAGTTATAATGCAGCGTGCCTTAAGGATAAGGAAGGGTTTGTGGATGCTAGGAACTGGGATATTATGTAAGTAACCTAAGAAAAAAGAAAAAAGAAGTTTATAATTAAATCACATATTCACTTTAAGGAACTTAAATAAATATGGTTTCTCTTACATATGCCGCTGCTGGTTGAAGTGCTATGATAACTAGAGAAATAAACACTACTTAACTAAAACACTACCTGATATGCTAAACTCCAAAAAGAGATGCCATTATTTAGTAAATGGAAAAATCATTATGTTGAGAGGCAGTATCAACTTTAATATTTCCTCAGTTATCATAATTTAATATCAGCTTTTCAGAAAAAAATTATAAGATGTATACTTTATTGATAACAGAAATGCTGTTAAAACATGGTGGTATGGGAAATACATCTTTGATTCTTAGAAGCACTGTAGTTTTGGTTCTACAAATCCATTGCCATATAACTCACATTTTAGCATAGAATAAACCTCCATGGTGAAATAAGGATTGACCATTTCAGACCTTGATTTTATTCACCATTATAAACTATATAATCTGTTAGGTGTAGGTTGGTTATTATTTCTATTTTATAGAAAAGAGAAGGAGTCAAAGAAAGAGTCAGAGGATCTTTTCCCTGGTTGGACACTTTATAAGAAAGAGGCAGGGCCAGGATTTTAAGTAGAATAATCTTGATTCCGGAGGTTTTGCTCCTAACCTGTACACTTCCAAGTTGATGAATTCAATTTTGTTGTTGTTGTTGTTGTTGTTGTTTTTAGAGATTTTATTTATGCATTCATGAGAGACACAGAGAGAGAAAGAGGCAGAGACACAGGCAGAGGGAGAAGCAGGGCTCCATGCAGGGAGCCCAACGTGGGACTCGATTCCTGGTCTCCAGGATCAGGCCCTGGGCTGAAGGCGGAGCTAAACCGCTGAACTACCTGGGCTGCCTGATAAATTCAATTTTGGATTAGTTGAATTTAAGATGTCTGTGGGACAGCCAAAAGCAGATGCTCAGCATGTCCTATAGATCTCAGTAAGTGGTAATATGAGCCAGAGATAAAGATTTTGATGTCTTCCCCAGTAGGTGGTAGACTTTAGTAAGAACCAACCCTAAAGATTAGTATGTTGGAAACCAAGATGAGAGATAGAGTGTCAAGAACTGTGAATGGTCACTATTGTGAAATGAGGCAGAGGGGTCTCAGAAGATACGGATTGAAAAGGGTCTGTCTTAGCAGCAATAAGGATGCCGTTGGTGACTTGCAAAAAGAAGTATTTAATCAGCACTCCCTCTCTATATTAGAAGGGAAGTTGAAGCACAAAAAGATTAACCTTAGAATGTGACCTTCATTGAAAATTTGTAACTTTTTATTTATTTATTTATGTGGTCTTTGCAGATGTAATTAGTGAAGGATCTTGAGATCTTTGTAATGTGACAGTGAGGAATGACAGAGATGTAATTTAGTTCCCTTTAGTACTCATAAGGGAGATTTGATCTTTAATATGTTTTTAATGTGACTTCATTGAATAATGCCTGTTGTATTGCAAAAATCCATTTGAATTCAGAAATACATATTGTCAGACAGAATGTCTGTGTTTGATAGTCCAAGTCTATTTGAAAACTGGTCAAATAGTGTCTTTTTAAATGATTTTAAACAGATTTGAGTATTGCATTATGGCTCTCTCTAAACATTTAACTTGTTTAGTTAGACTTAAGAAAAATTGATTTCCAATTAACACCAGATTTCATAAGAAAGAAAATATTAGCTAAATAATTAATTCTGTTAGAAGATATGTATTCCAAACAAAAACAGGCAACATCTGTTAATTCAGTGGGAGGACAAGATTGAGCTTGGTCCTTTAAATTTTTAAATATTGTTCAGAATTTTTATTTCAAACATCTTTTAGGCGCATTTAGTACTAATACTGTGTCTCACCAGAATTTGATATGTATACTCATTAAATATTTTAATTGATTGATCAAAGGGTGAGAGCATGTCAGCTGACATTCTCTTAATTTGAACTACCTCTTAATGATTTCTTTCATCTACAATATGATAATTACATTTATATTAATTATTTTCACTCTTAATAACTGAGGCACTGGTTTTAAAAATTGACTTATAAATAAGATAGTAAAGAATAAATTATGTTCAGAATATTTTTAGTATATGTTCCCTTGTATTCTAATTACATGACATTTTGTAATTCACACTATAATAAGGTGTTTCAGAGGATTTTGAAGATCTTCTAGCTTTAGACCCCATCCATTGCATGAATCTTTTTTACATTATTATTGAGATGGTCGCACAGTCCTCTTTTCACACCTCTGGGGATAGAGATATCATTACCTCTCAAGGTATATAGCAGCCAGTCAGTCTTGTGTGTCTTCCATATACTAGTCATGACAATAAATGAAATAGATACTTGTCCTATCCTTTTGGGGTCTATGTAACCCAGCAGTGATTTTATTTTATTAATTACTTATTATTTATTATTTTTAAAAAGATTTTATATATTTATTCATTAGAAACAGAGAGAGAGGCAGAGACATAGGCAGAGGGAGAAGCAAGCTCCCCATGGGAAGCCTGATGTGGGACTCGATTCCAGGACCCTGGGATCACCCGCTGAGCCACCCAGATGCCCCTGTTTTTTATTTTTTTGAAGAGTTTATTTATTTGACAGCACAAGCAGGGAGAGAGACAGGCAGAGGGAGAGAGAGGGAGAGAGAGAAATAGGCTCCCAGCTGAGCAGGGAGCCCCATGCTGGAGCTTAATCCCAGAACTCTGGTGTCATGACCTGAACCAAAGGCAGACAAGTAACCGACTAAGCCACCCAGGTGCCCCCCCCCCCCCCGCAATGATTTTAAATAAGTAATTGAAAGAATTTAAGTATTGTGAAGAAGAAATACAGAGTGCTGTAGAATAATATGACAAGAGAATTTATAACATAATCTGGAAGGGTCAGAGAATGTTGTCTTAAGATATTAATGTTTTACCTGACACTTGGAGGATGAATTGGCTAGGAAAAATGTGGGGAAGTTTTTCAAGTTGAAGAAAGAGTGAGTACCAGAATCTAGAGATGAGCATGGCACATTCAAGGAACCTGAAACAATTACAGTGAGAAGGTGTTCTCCTCATCTCTGTAGGATTTAGGATGTCTTTTATTTTTATTTTATTTTATTTTATTTTTAGCATGTCTTTTATATATTGAGGGCTAAAGGAACCTTTTAAGGACTTACAGATTTGGAAGGTCAGCATTAGCAATGGTGAAGTGGCTTTTTAAGGATTGAACATAACTAAATACGGACAGAATGTGAAGAACCTAAGACCACTTCTCACAAATAACTGGGTTAGAGGTGGGGGAGTGGAGACCAAAAGGAGATAGGAGATAAGCAAGTAAGGGCAACAGGTTGTAAACATTGGAGTTATCACTAATACTCCTCGAGGCTGGTAAAACTGGAGAAAATACAGGTTATATATATCTGAAATGGTATTTTTTAAAACAAATGATTTGACAAAAATTATTTTCTTCCTTTGTGATTGGTGTCTCTCCTTGCTGGGAAATGGCCTCTTGCAGTAGTGATAGTATAAATTGATACAGTTATTTGATTGCTTGACATTTTAAATTTTATTTTTTACACTAACAGTAAGGTTTACTTTTTTTTTAAAAGATTGTTTGTTTGTTTATTTATTTATTTATTTATTATAGACAGAGAGAGAGAGAGAGAGAGAGAGAGGCAGAGACACAGGAGGAGGGAGAAGCAGGCTCCATGCCGGGAGCCCAACGTGGGACTCGATCCTGGGCCAAAGGCAGGCACTAAACTGCTGAGCCACCCAGGGATCCCCTAAGGTTTACTTTTTATGGGTGTACAGTTCTATGAATTTTAACATATGTAAAATCTGTGTAATCACTACCATAATCAGGGTACAGAATAGTTCTGTCATCCTCAAATCCTTGAGCTATCCCTGTACAGTCACACTCTCCTCCTACACATAAGCCCCATTTCCCATCACTATAGTTTTGTCTTTTTGAGAGGGTCATATAAATTGAATAATATGTATGTAGCTTTGATACTGGCTTCTTTCATACAGTATAAGTCCTTTGAGATTTATGCAAGTTGTTACTTATATCAGTAATCCATTCCTTTTATTACAGGTTTTTGTGTGAATATAAGTTTTTTATTTCTCTAGATACCCAGAAGTGGCATTGCTGGGTCATTTGGTAAGTCTGTGTTTAACTTTATAAGGAACTGCCAAAATGTTTTCTGGAGTGGCTGTTTCATTTTGCATTCCCATTAGCAACATAAGAGTTCCAGTTGTTCTGCATCCTCACCAACACTTGATACAGTATTTTTTATTTTAGCCATTCTAATATGTATATAAATGGTAGTACCTCATTGTAGTTCTATTTTTTAGAGTCTTTCTTATAATTTACAGAACATAAAATCATTCATTTAAAGTGTGTGCAATTTAGATGTTTTTAGTATATTCAGCATCACTACAGTCTTAGGTTTAGAACGTTTTTACTGTGGTTTTCTTTTGCATTTCTCTAGTGTCTAATGGTGTTGAGTGTCTTTTCACTTGTCATCTGTTTCCTAGTCTTGTCCATTTTTTATTTGTGTTGCCCATATTCTTCCTATCCAGTGTTGAAAGTTTCTTACGTATTCTGGATACAAGTCCTTTGTTGATTATGTGTACTGCGAATGTTTTCTCCCAGTCTGTAGCTTATTTTTCATTCTTTTAACAATATCCTTTGTACAGCAAAAGTTTTTAATTTTGATGAAGTCCTACTTTTCAGTTTTTTCATTTTGGTGTCATCCTTAACATCTCTTTGCCTAACTTCTGGTCACAAAGATTTTCTCCTTTATTTTCTTCTAAAAGTTTTATAGTTTTACATTTAGTTCTGTCATCTCATCTTAGTTAATTTTTATAGAAGATGTGAGGTTTAGGCCAGTTCATTTTCTTACATATAGATAGATGTTCACTTGTTCTCATGTGATTTGCTGGGAAGAGTCTCCTTTCTCTTTTGGATTGCCTTTGCACCTTTGTTAGGAACTAATTTGCTTTATTTTCGAAGGTCTATTTATGGACTCTGTTTCATTGCTGTATGTTTCTGTCCATCCTTTTGCCAGTACCATAGTATGAACATTGTCTTGATTATGTATTACAATCAGATACTGTGATTTCTCTGACTTTATTGCTCTTCTTCAGAAATTTAATGATTTTTCTAATTCTTTTGCCTTTCAATATGAATTTTGGACTCAGTTTTTCTCTATGTAGAAAAAAAATCCTGGCATATTGATTGAAAGTATGTTAAGTCTATGGATCAATTTAGGGAGAGTTGACTTCTTTATGGTTTAGTCTTCTAGTCCATAACTTGTGGTAAGCCTCTCCATTTAGGTCTTCTTTTATGTATTTCATCAGTTGTTTACATTTATTTTTTCTTAAAGATTTTGTGTATTTATTCATGAGAGACACACACACACAGAGGCAGAGACACAGGCAGAGGAAGAAGCAGGCTCCCTGCAAGGAGACTGATGTGGGACTTGATCCCCGACCCCGGGATCACGCCATGAGCCAAAGGCAGCCGCTCAACCGCTGAGCCACTCAGGTGTTCTTAGTTTAAAAAAAAAAAAAAAAAAGAACAGGGAGATAGGTAAGGGGAGAGGGAGAAGATGAGGGAGAGACTGTCAAGCAGAGTCTGACACAGGGCTTGATCTCATGACCCTGAGATCATGATCTCAGCTGATCAATAGTTGGACACTCAACTGACTGAGCCACCCACATACCCCTGATGTTGGTTTTTAAATTTAATTTGCCAGTTGTCCATCAGTGTTATATAAAGATATGATTGACTTTTTTTTTAATGTATTGACCTTGTATCCTGTGACTGAAAACTCACTCATGAGTTTTAGGGGTTCTTGTAGATTCCTTTGGATTGTCTATATAAACAGTTATGTTATCTGAGAACAGGGGAAGTTTTATGTCTTCCTTTCCAGTCTGTATGCCTTATCTTTTTCTTAAATTATTACACTGACCAGCACTTCCAGTATGATGTTGTATAGGTGTGGTGAGAATGGCCATTCTTTTTCCTTATTCCCATCTTAGTCTTCACCATTAAATACATTGTTAGCTGATGTTTTACCCTTATAAATGCTTTTTCATCAGATTGTGGAAATTTCCTTCTATTCCTAGTTTGCTAAAGTTTTTTTACTGTTGAAGGACATGGGATTTTATCAGATGTGTTTTCTTCATCAAATTATAGGATCATGGGTTTTATATTTTATACTGTTAATAGGGTGTACTACATTGCTTGATTTTCAAACATTTTTTTAAAGATTTTATTTTTTCATGAGAGACAACAGAGAGAGGGGGGCACAGACACAGGCAGAGGGAGAAGCAGGCTCCATGCAGGGAGCCTGATGTGGGACTCGATCCTGGGTCTCCAGGATCACACTCTGGGCTGAAGACGGTGCTAAACTGCTGAGCCACTGGGCTGCCCATTGATTTTCAAATATTGAGCTAGTTTTATATTCTTGGGATATACCCCACTTAGTTGTGGTATATTATTGTTTCTATATATTGCTGGATTAAATTATCTCATAGTTTGTTGAGGATTTTAAAAATTTCTATCCAAGAAGGATATGGGTCTGTAGTTTTCTTTTCCTGTACTATCTTTGTGTGGTTTTGGTATCACGTTAACATCAGAATCTGGGTTGGGAAGTATTTTCTGTTTTTTTGGAAGTTTGGTATGCCTCATTAAATGTTATGTAGAATCCACCATTGAAACTGTCTGGGTCTACAGATTCTGTTTTTTGGAAGAGAATTGTTTTTGTCATTATCCAGTTTCTTTAGCAGTTATAAGACTTCTTAGGTTATCTGTTTCATTTGGTGTGAATTTCGGTATTTTGTGGTTTTCAAGGAATTGGTCCATTTCATCTAAGTTGTTGAATTTATGTGCTTAGAATTGTTTGTACTATTTTTCTATTATCTTTTTAATGTCTAGGGTCTGTAGTTATATCCCATTTTATATTAAATGCTGGTAATTTGTGTCTTCTTTTTTCTGTTAGTTTTGCTTGACATTTTTCGAATCAGTTTTTTTTTGTTTGTAGAGAACTAGCCTTTGATTTCACTGATTATGGAGTTTTTTGTTTTCAAATTCAGCAATTTCTATTATTTTCCTTTTATTTTATTTTGAGTGCATTGGGTTTATTTTGTTCATTTTTAAAAAATTTCTTAATGTGGACGTTTAGATTGATTGAGACCTTTCTTCTTTTCTCATATAAACATTTTATTGGGACACCTGGGTGGCTCAGTGGTTGAGCCTCTGCCTTTGGCTCAGGGCGTGATCCTGGGGTCCTGAGATCAAGTCCCACATCAGGCTCCCCACAGGGAGCCTGCTTCTCCCTCTGCCTATGTCTCTGCCCCTCTCCCTGTGTCTCTCATGAATAAATAAATAAAATCTTAAAAAAAATTTTTTTTTTATTCCAGAAGTTTCCCTCTAGGCACTCCTTTGCTCTATTTCTCGAATTTTGACAGGTTGTCTTTTCATGTTCATTCAATTCAAAATATTTTATTTCCCTTGATTCCTTTTATATTCATGGGTTATCTAGAAGTGATCTTGATTTCAGTGTGTTTAGAGATTTTGCTCCTATCTTTTTATTATTAATTACTAATTCTTTTATGGTTTAGAGGAACATACTTTATATAATTTTAATTCTTTTAAATTTGCTAAAGCTTATTTTATGACACAGGATAGGGTCTATCTTGGTGAATGTTCCATGTACATTTTGAAAAGAATAAACATATTCTGATGTTGTTGGTTGGAGTGTTCTTTAAATGCCAGATCCAGTTGGTTGATGCTATTGTTCAGTTCCTCTGTGTTCTTGTTAATTTTCTGTCTGTTCATTTTACTGATTATTGAAGGAGATATGTTGAAACCTCCAACTATAATTGTGGATTTGTTTATCTCTCCTTTCAGTTCTGTAAATTTTTGCTTCATGTATTTTGAAACTTATTGTTAGGTACATACACATTTAGGAATTTGTAAATTCTTGATGAATTGGCTTCTTTTCATTATATGGTGAATTTCATACGTGATAATTTTCTTGGGTCTGAAGTCTACTTTGATACTAATATAGCCCCTTAATTTTTCTTTTGATTAGTGTTTGCATGGTATGTGTTTTTCTGTCCTTTTACTTGAAAACTATTTATATCGTTATGTATAGGTGAGTTTCTTGTAGACAGAATATAGTTGGATAATTTTTTAAAACTCATTATAACAATCTGTCTTTTAATTGGTGTGATAGGTCATTTACATTTAATGTAATTGTTTGGAATTATATATCCCTTTATTATTTGATTTTTAAATTTATCTCCATTTTTAAATCTATTTTTCTCTTGTTTTTGAGGAGGCAAGTTACTTGAATATATTTAGAATTGTTTTAATTTATTATATTTTTACATATGTATTTCTGTAGTTTTGGTTTTTAAAAATGGTTGCACTAAGGATTACAATACATGTTTACCTTACCTTTCACAATTTACTTAAAGTTAATATTTTACAATTTTATTTGAAATGTAGAAACCTTAACACCAAATAGGTCTCTTTTCCTTTTCCCCTTTATGCTGTAGTTGTCTTATATATTATATCAGCATATATTGAAAGCCCTACTAGAAAAGGTTCTAATTTTTTTCAACTGTCAAACATTTTATTTTTTAAAAAAGACTTTATTAGAGAGAGAGAGAGAGAGAGAGAGAGAGAATGAGCAGTGGAGAGGGGGGGCAGAAAGAGAGAGAGAGAAAAAAAAAGACTCCTTGCTGAGCAGCAAGTGGGGCTCTATCCTAGGACTCTTGGGTCATGACCTGAACTGAAGGCAGACACTTAACCAGCTGAGCCACCTAGACCTGTCAAACATTTTAAAGAACTCATGGGGGCAGCCCTAGTGGCACAGCAGTTTATTGCCACCTGCAGCCCAGGGTGTGATCCTGGAGACCTAGGATCGAGTCCCACATCAGGCTCCCTGCATGGAGCCTGCTTCTCCCTCTGCCTGTGTCTCTGCCTCTCTCTCTCTGTGTGTCTCTATGAATAACTAAATAACATCTTTAAAAAAAAAAAAGAACTCATGGAAGAATAGTTCATTACCTATACCTAAATATTTATCACTTCTGTTGCTTTCTTTTCATTGCTGAGGTTCTTGGTTTCTATTGGTATTATTCCTCTTCTGCCTGAAAAACTTCCTTTAGCATTTTTTTTTTAAGAGTAGTCTGCTGGCAACAAATGCTCTTGGATTTTCTTCCATTGATATTACCTTTGTTTCACCTTCATTCCATAAGGATGTATTCATTGGATATGTATTCTGGGTTGGTAGTTCTTTTTTTAGCGTTCTTAAAAATATGAATCAACCTCTATGGCTAGCCTCCTTGATTTCTAGTAAGAAATCCACAGTTACTCAAATCATTGTTCTGTAGTAACTAATGAGTTGTTTTTCTCTGGCTACTTTCAAGAATTTATTTTTAGTTGTAGTTTTTTACACTTTGATTATGATCTGTCTGAACATGTATTCAGATCGATCTCATTTGAAGTTAAAAGAAAGTGATTTTCTCTGCTCAAAACACTTCTGACACTACATATTTGGGTTTTCCACACCAAGCAATTCTCTAATTCTCGGTGGATACCAATTGGTTTTCTACAATTTAATGCACTTATGACTCTACCTAGAGTTAGCAAAAAAAAAAAAAAAAAAAAGAAAACCACACAGGTTAAGGTCTTAATCCTATAAGACTGCCTTCAAGTGAAGATGGCAATAGCAAATAGTATGTCCCCAGGTTACCCATACTTCTGTCTGACTTAGCTACAAATTAGGATTCCCACAATCCCCTTCTCAGGTTCAGTAGTTTGCTGCAACAGGTCACAAAACTTAGGAAAATACAGTATTTATTACCAGTTAATTTCAAAAGATATTATAAAGGATACATATGAATAGTGAACAGCCAGATAGAAAGGTACAAAGAGCAAGGTCTAGAAGCATCCCAAGCACAAGAGCTTCTGTTACCATGGTGTTGGAGTGCACTACTCTCCTGGCTTATGTATGCATTCACCAACCTGAAGCTATTGGAACCCTTTCACTTGAGATTTTTGTGGAGGTTCCATTATGAAGGTATGGTTGATTAAATATTATAAGTAATATTAGCCTCTCTCCCCTCCATGGAGCTTAAGAGTAGGAAGCTCTTTCACCCTTCCTCCTATTTTATTTTTCTCTGTGGTTCAGATTGGATAATTCGTGTTGATCTATCTTTAAGTGTATTGACTCTTTCCTCTGTCATCTCTATTCTTTTGTTGGATCCTTTCATTGAATTTTTATTTCTATTGCTGTTTTTCTATTCTAAATTTTGCATTTGATTCTTCTTCTTTTATCTTCTGTTTGTTAGCTGGAGCTTTCTGTCCTTCGCTTCCTCAAGAATATTTGCTCTTATTTGATGAAACATTTTTATAATAGTTTTTGTAATATAATTCCAACATCAATGTCATCTTGGAGTTGGTGTTTGTTGTCTTTCCCATGCATGTTGACGTTTTCCTGGGTATTTGTGTGCCAGGTAGTTTTGGATTATGCCGTGGATATTTAGAATATTATGTTATGAGATCTAAGGTCTTGCTTATATGTTGTAGAATGTTCTTCTATACGGATGATTGATTTGTTCAGGTTGACACAAGTCTGAACTTCACTTTCTATGGTTTGTGATATTTTTACATGAGTGCCTTTTTCAAAGCCTTTGTTGTGCTACCTCAGGTATGTCATGTCAATACCTTGTGTGTTGTCAACTAATGTCAGCCTGGTATCTGTATACTTCTCAATGTCTATGGTGTGATGTTTAGACTCAGATTTTCACATATGCCGCTTACAGATAATCCCAGGAGATCATAAATAACTTTATGGGCTTGCTTTCCCAAGGTCTTTTCTCTGTACATTGTCCTTAGTACTCTAGTTCTCTGGAGTTCCTCTTTTTGTTCCTCTAGCCAGGTAACTAAGGCTTTTTTATCCCACTTTGCTGAGCAATTCCTGGGACTTGCCAGTGTCTGAGGCCAAGCAGTGGAAGTTCAGAGAGAGAAACAGGGGTCCTTCCCTCCTTCAGTGTTTTTTTTTTTTTTAATGTTTTATTTTTTATTTAAAGATTTTATTTATTTATAGAGACAGAGAGAGGGGGGCAGAGACACAGGCAGAGGGAGAAGCAGACTCCATACAGGAAGCCTGACGTGGGACTTGATCCAGGGTCTCAATCCAGGGTCTCCAGGATCACACCCCAGGCTACAGGCGGCGCTAAACCGCTGCACCACCGGGGCTGCCCTCCTTCAGTGTTTTATGTTCTGTAGTCCCTATTACCATCGTTGTTACTACCACCACTACCAAGGAGTTTCTTGGGTGGTAGGGTGAAAAAAAAATGGATAAAAGAAAAGTAGAAATTTCCTCCACTGAGTGTTAAGAGATCCCTTTCTTTTCCTCAGGTCAGATTTACAAGAGGTTTTGTGCTCAATTTGTCTGCACTGATGCCTACTTTTGTGTTTTGGAACTACACTGAGTCCAGGCCACTGGATATCAAAAAAGGAAAAAAAAAATTGCTAATCCTGTGGCTGCTTTGCTGTTACTTTAAATTCTGGTCTTTTCCCCCAAACTATTTACTCTTATTTACTTTTCAGAGCCCTTGAATAACTGCTTGCCACATGCATTCTATGTAGGTTTTATAGAAGAATTAAGTGGGAGAGACAGATGGCATGTGCTTATTACTACATCTTACTCAATACCAAAACCTTGATTGCTTGTTTGTTTTTTTAATAGGACATTAAAAAAAAAACCAACCTTCTTCCTCTCTAAACAAAAAAAACCGATCTTGCTAGAACCTAGTTATCTTTAAAACATTTTCTTAGGGGGACGCCTGGGTGGCTCAGCGGTAATCTTCCAACAGCAGTGAATAAACTTCTGAAAGGGGGATTTTTGGAGGGTGCATGGTAGGGGACATGAGTATAAGAATTACTTAAAAATGTGTTGCTCTGTGTATAAAATGCCTATCTATCTAATGGGATTAAGTTACATTTATTTTATGTAGCATGATTGAAATCAGCTTCATGATTTTTACAGTTCACTTTTCAAATTGAAATCTACTAATTATATTATTTTTATGACAAGTAGTCTTTTGTTTTTAATTATGAGTAATCAGTGTATTGTGTTTTAATATTTGCAACAGCTATGTCTTCACTCACACCCTGTTTAGTAGATAGTAGATCAAGGAATCTAATTTCATTGCCTGAATCGAAAACTTAGAAATTGGTATATACTTTTTTTTTTTTTTTTAAAGAATACTAGTAATCATTAACAGTTTTCCCTCAGTGGGTTATTGTAGCTACCTGTAAACAACTTATATCTCAGTTTTTATCTTCACTGATTATCAGGATAGGCACTGGCTTTCAGAAGATGTTAAAAGTATGGGGTAAAACTGTATTATTGTTCAGAGCTCTTATTCATTCATTTGGTAATGTATTGTTTATTTGTACTTTTTAGCCCATAGTAGTTCACAAATCAGTCTATTATTTAATTTGTAATTTGTCTTGTTAGATTTTTTTTTAATTTTATTTATTTATGATAGTCACACAGGGAGAGAGAGAGAGAGAGGCAGAGACACAGGCAGAGGGAGAAGCAGGCTCCATGCACCGGGAGCCCGACGTGGGATTTGATCCCAGGTCTCCAGGATCGCGCCCTGGGCCAAAGGCAGGCGCCAAACCGCTGCGCCACCCAGGGATCCCAGTCTTGTTAGATTTTTAGTGTTCTTAATTATAAGGGATTATTTGTTGTTTCTTTAGTACTTATTATTCAATAGATCTGAAATTTGGATAGTGAAGTGTTTTTTTTAAATAAGCTAATAGGGAAGGCTCTGTCACTAGTTAAATATTAGTCCTTGCAGAGATATTATTCTGACTTTAATTGAAATCTATGAGGCAGAAACAATGAGATAATATAAATACATAGAGGGAGTAAACGTATGCAGAAAAATAGAGATTTTAAAAATAATAACACATAAGAAGACTGGCCAGTCCCTTAGTTGTGATAGCTTACCACTTCCCAAGAAGCATACCTCTATTAATATTTCTTTGAGTAGGCCCCTATCTTTCCAATCAAAACTCTTAAGTCCATGTAGCAAACTATTCCTTATTTAGAGTGGTTAAAGTGTTCTTTGAAATAAAAAAGACAATAAAAACAAGTATACACTTAAATATTTACATAGAAAAACATCCTTAATGACTTTTAATATTAAAGTTTGGTATAAATTATATCTTTGATAACCAGATATGATACAACACAGATTTAGAGGCTGTCATACTCCAGCTTGAATCAGTGTTACCATTTACCAACCATGTGATCCTAAACGAATCACTGCTAAGTTTTAGTTCCTTTGTTCGTGAAACATTTATGTAATCTCCAGCCAATAGTACACTGGAGCCGGCTTGTACCCCTGCATAAAAGCTGATTGTTAAAGTTTTAGATATCTTATGAGGTGATTGTTAAACATAGCCATCATTAAAAATTAAGTTACACAAACTTTATAATTAAATTATGTTAAAAGTGGTTCTTGGTTTCAGTTCAGGTCATGATCTTAGGGTTGTGAGATTGAGCTCTACGTGGGGCTCCATCCTTAGTGTGGAGTCTGCTTGAGATCCCCCCATCTTGTGCCTCCCCCTGCTCATGTGCTCTCTCTAAAATAAATAAATTCTTAAAAATAAAAGCAAAGACAATAAATGCTAAAAACTCATCACTTTATAGTTATTTTGCTACATTGTACATAGTTTGTACATTATTCATGTCTCTTACATCTGTGTGGGGAAATACCATATAATGATGTGCTATTGTGTATCTCTTCCCTACTCTGTTCAGTGTGTTCATATTGGTAGCTTGAAATCTATCATGATAGTATTCATACCATAGAAATTGGTAAATACCGTAGACTGGAGCTTGATTTATTATTTTGTTGGATGTCTGCATTTAAGAAAGTGATGGAGAAACTAGCAATAAAGCAGATTATATTTAGAAGTTTGTTGTGTCTGGGGGGTGCCTGTATGGCACAGTGAGTTAAGCCTCTGACTCTTGGTTTCAGCCCAGGTTGTGATCTCGGGGTCATGGAATGAAGCAGGGGTTCCCTGCTCAGCGTGGGGTCTGTTTGGGATTCTCTCTTCTTCTCCTTCCATGCATGAACATGTGCAAGTGTGTGCATGTTCTCTCTCTCTCAAATGAATATACCTTTTTTTTAAAATAAAGTTTGTCATGGGACGCATCTGCCTTTGGCTCAGAGCCTGATCCCGGTTTGGGAATCGAGTCCCACATCAGACGCCTTGTGAGGAACCTGCTTCTCCCTGTGCCTGTGTCTCTGCCTCTCTCTCTTTCACTGTCTCTCATGAATAAATAAATAAAATCTTAAACAAACAAAAAAAAGGTTTGTCGTGTTTATTGCCTGTTATTGCTAGTAACACAAAAATGGAGGAAGTAGTCTAAACTCGTTCTATTGCACTTTATTGAGCTTCACAGATACTGCATTTTTTACATATTGAAAATTTGTGGCAGCCCTCCATTGAGCAAGTTTATTGGTGCTACTTTGTCCAACAGTGTTTGCTCATTTCATGTTTTTGTGTCACATTTCGATAATTCTTGTGATATTTCAAACCTTTTCATTATTATATTTTAATTGCTACAGTTCCGTGATAAAACTTTAATGGATGAGGAGTTGCTTTGAATGGATGAGTAGAGATGGTAGTTTCTTGAGATGGAATCTACTGGTGAAGATGCTTTGAAGACTGTTGAAATGACAACAAAAGATTCAGAATATTACATAAACATAGTTGATAAAACTGTGGCAGAGTTTGGGAGGATTGACTCCAATTTGGAAGACATTCTTCTACAGGCAAAATACTGTCAAATAGCATCACATGCTACAGAGAAATCATTTGTGAAAGGAAGTCAATCAGTGTGGCAAACTTCATTGTCTTATGTTAAGAATTGCCTGAGCTATTGGGCATTGGTGATTGGGTGGCCAGTCAGGGTGGATCAGGGCAGTCCCCCACTTTTCCTGGCTGCAACAATGACAAACTCCCAGGAAGGCCATCTCTTGGCATTTGTGCTCACTATTGGCCTTACCACGTCCGTGTCCCTCAAGAAGCGGCCATCACCTCCAAAGCGGGGGTGGCAGTGCCTCCAAGAAATTAGTGATGAAGAATTTCTGAGATGAGCCTAACTTGCCTGATAACTACACTCAAGACACCTGGCAGTGAAAGCCATACAAGTAGTATCTCCATCAAATACAACCTGGAAGAACTCTATTAAGATGTTGAAAATCTGTTGAGTTTCCTCAACACTCTACAAACAGCTGTGCCAGGTCTGTGAAGATCATGTCTAAGCACAGATCCTTCAGTTTAGAGAAGACTCACCAGTTAGTGTTTTATTTTTAAAGAAGATTAACAAATGCTGGCAAGAGCATTGCAGACAAAAGATCAGAAATATTTTCCTGAATATATATTTTTTCTATTCTTGAATTCAGAATTCCATGCTTCTTTTTATCTAGGATATGGGATTGGAACTTTTTAGAAACCAAATCATTAGAGATAAAATGGTTCAGAGTAAAAGAATTGATGGAATTCTATTGACTGAACAAGAAAGAAGTGGCAAAGCAGTGGATTGAAGCTTATTAAAGAGTCTGCTGAGTATGCTCCCTGACCTTGAGGTATACAGAATTTATTTGAAGTGAAATTTTTGGAAGAAACTAATTGTTTATATGCTGCAGAAGGCCAGAGATTAATGTAAGAAAGAGAGGTTCCAGAATATCTTAACCATGTAAGTAAGCATTTAGAGAAGAAGGGAGACTGAGTAATCATGTATTTAGACCACAGCACACACAAACCACTGATTGCTTATGTGGAGAAACAGCTATTAAGAGAACACTGAACAGCAATTCTGTAGAAAGGGCTTGACCACCTTCTTGAGAACAGAGTGCCTGACCTCACTCAGATATACCAGCTGTTCAGCCATATGAAGCACAGGCAGCAGATTCTGCTACAGCACTGGAGCAAGTACATCAAGACTTTTGGGACAGCAACTGTTATCTGTTTTGAAAAAGACAAAGCTATGGTACAGGACTTGGTAGATTTTAAAGATCTGGTGCATCATGTGATAGAAATGTGCTTTCAGAGGAACAAAAAGTTTGTCAACTTGGTGAAGGAATCCTTTGAAGCAGTTATCAAGAAGAGGCCAAATAAACCCACAGAATTGATAGCAAAGCATGTTAATTCAAAATCAAGAAAAGTAATAAAGAAGCAACAGACGAAAAGCTGAAGAGGATTCTCACATGGTCATGATAATATTCAGGTTCATTCGGGGTAAAGATTTCTTTGAAGCCTTTTATAAAAAGGATTTTGCAAAAAGACTCCTTGTTGGAAAAAGCACCTTAGTAGATGCTGAAAAAGCTATGTTGTCACAACTAAAGCAGGAGAAAGGGGTACCTGGGTGGCTCAGTTGATTAAGCATCTGCCTTTGGTTCAGGTTCTGATCCTAGGGTCTTGGGATCCAGCTCCACCTCTGGCTCCCTGATCAGTGGAGATTCTGCTTCTCCCTCTCCTGCTCCCCTGCTTGTTCTCTCTCTCTCTCTCTCTCTCTCTCTGTCAAGTAAATGAATAAAAGTCTTTAAAATAAAGCATGAGTGGGGTGCCTGGGTGGCTCAGTGGTTGACCATCTGCCTTTGGCTCAGGTCGTGATCCCAGGGTCCTGGGATCAAGTCCTGCATTGGGCTCTTCACAGCGAGCCTGCTTCTCCCTGTGCCTATGCCTCTGCTTTTCTGTGTCTCTCATGAATAGATAAATAAAATCTTTTTTAAAAAAATAAAAATCAAATAAAAAAAAATAAAACTAGAGCATGAGTGTGGTGCTGCTTTCACCAGCAAGCTGGAAGCCATGTTCAAGAACATGGAGCTCTCCAAGGACACCATCGTTCATTTCAAGCAGTATATGAAAAATCATAGTGACCCAGGCTCTATAGATCTAACAGTGAGTAGACTTATGATGGGATACTAGCCAACATACACACCTATGGAAATGCCTTTAACTCTAAAAATGTTAAGCTTCAGGAATTATTTGAGACATTTTATCTCAGAAAAAGCACAATGGTAGAAAACTTCAATGGCAAACTACATTGGAGAATGCTGTTTTAAAAGCTGAGTTTAAGGAAGGAAAGGATTTCCAGATGTCCCACTTCCAGATGCTGGTGCTTCTCAAAGAAGGGGGTAGGTTCAGCTTTGAAGAAATAAAAATAGGCATAGGAATAAAGGACAGTGAACTGCAAAGAACATTACAATCTCTGGCCTGTGGCAAAGCACGAGTTCTGGTTAGAAGTCCTAAAGGGAAGGAGGTGGAAGATGGGGACATGTTCATGTTCAGGGAATTCAAACACAAGTTGTTTCAAATAACAGCCAGATCCAGATGAAGGAAACTGGCGAAGAACAGGTCAGCACCACTGATAGAATGTTTCAGGAAAGACAATACCAGATTGACCCTGTTATTGTCAGAATAATGAAGATGAGAAAAACTGTCATAATCTTCTAGTTTCTGAATTGTATAGCCAGTGAAATTTCCAGTATAACTTGGAGATTTGAAAAAGAGAATTGAATTTCTTATAGACAGTATATGGAGAGAGACAAAGACTATCACCACTACTACATGGCCTGATTATTGGCTAGCTGCTTTCTCTCAATGAAACACTAGAGTGTATCTTCAGATCACTTAAGCATTTCTTTGCTGTTTCCAAGACTTCTGAGATTGAGCCAGCACAGACTTGGATTAGAAAGAAAAAGCGAGGATTCTTGGATCACCCTCCACAAAGCTTAAGGGTTTGCAAATGGCATATGTGTCTTTCCCCCCAGTTCTTCCTCTTATCCTTCTTGTTGTTTGAATTTTGTTGCTCTGTGCAGAATGACTTTGAGATTGGACAAGAAGATATTGGTTAAAAGAGGTTCCTTTGTAAGGTGTTGCTCTTGTGGCAGAAAGCTGAACGTTTGGTTTGGTGTCTGTGTGTGCTCAACTAGTCCATAGTTAAGATGACCCTCCCTGCTGCCTTCATGGGCTGCAGAGATGACTGGTGTATTCCTGAAGGCAGGCTCTCTTAGTTGATGGACATTTGATTTAGAAACAAGATCCCTTTGTTGGCAAGCCTTAGGAACAAACAGTGTCAGGAGCTGGCTAATCAATTATGAAACGTAAATATTGGCATCTGTTTGTTTCCTTTATGTTCCATACATTTTAAACTGTGATGACTGACTTTTTAGAGCAAGATTTCTCAGTGAGACCTCTCATGTGTGCCAAGACGACACCAGGTTTGGTGTGCTTGCTGTGGTGAACCCATGAGCATCTTTGTTCTACTTCTGCTGAGTTGTCTGGATTTTCTGGTTAGGAGTTTTGGGGATAGTGTGCTTGTGTTTACTCTTCTAAGATTGATCCTAGTAGCCCCTGTTTTTCGCATTGGGGTATCTGCTGTTTAATTTCTTTTCGTTGCAGTATTTGTACCATTGCTCTAATAAAGTTTGGTTGTTTTTATAGACATACCATTGTTCTTTGTGCTATAACCACTGTAAAGAGTTTTATAGGAGAGTTAAAGTCTTGATATCGTGAAGCAGAGGTTATTTTTGTTAAAAGATTAAAAGGATTCTGTTGCCACCTGGTTTCATGTTTTGTGTATATACAGGTGAGGTTGAGCAGAGGACAATAATATTAGTACCATCACTGTAACAAAGATACTTTTCTAAGTAACATGTAAAAGTACTTTATATTTTTCATAGTAGTGTGCTTCATTTTGATTAAAAGCTACCAAAGGAATTTTATTCATGGTATAAATGTTTAAAGCAGCATTTTCTGGGATATTCCAAGTTTATTTAATTTGATTTTGTGCTGAATTACTAAAAAGTTTCTCCCTTTTAGAAACGTGTACTTAAAATAGGTCATTTTGGGGGTTTCCATGAGAAAAATCCTCATAATTTAAGTATTGTCATTATTTTTATGTTTGTAAATTTTTATTTGTGAGTTCTATAATATGTGGTCTATAAATTGACCAAATGGATTTCTACTTCTTAAATTTTATGCTCACTAACTCTCGGGATTGTTAATATTGTAATTTAATGTAAACTTACTCTGAATAAAGTTAATTTAATTGACCTTAAAAAATAGAATTGCCTGAGCCACCCAGCCTTCACCACCTACCACCCTCATCAGTCAGCAGCCATCAACACGGAGGTTAAGATCTTCTAACAGCAAAAAGATACCACTTGCTGAAAGCTCAGCTGATGTTTAATTTTTTTTTAGCATATAAAATATGTTAATTAACCTTCATACATTAGTTTTTTAAGGTGTTATGCTGTTACACTTAACAGACTACAGTATACTATAAACATAACTTTTATATGCTCTGGGACCAAAACATTTATTTGACTTGCTTTTTTGCAATATTCATTTTATTGCAGTGGTCTGAAACAGAACCCTCAATATCTCCAAGATGTACATGTATTATCTAATTCAGCAAAGAGGTTGCTTATATCAGTTGATGAACAAACTAGGCTATGACATATATCATTGTTATTTCACTTTGCTTTTATTCTTTAATGTAAGTGAAAATATTAAAATATTAAATAACATTAAGATTAGAATTACATTTATCTCTTGCAACTCTAGGTTGGCTTCAGGAGTTTGGCAAAATCAGTAGAACATTCTGTGAGAATTAGTTGGCTCTAAGAAGTTTACAATAAGGAGTATTGTATATTTTCTTAAAAATTTTAAATGATATCCTACAGCCTTCAAAATTTATAATAAACATACACTTCATACACACACACACACACACACACCCTCGAGGGCTGATTGTTAAACATTTATCAGCACACCACTGTGTCTGGCACAGGACAGGCATTCAGTAAATACTGCTTTCTCCTCTCCTTTTCTCCCCTTTGGCTTTTTCAAACAGAATAAAAATATCGGCCATACTTTGTGTAATCAGGGTTGATGAAAATAAAAATAACACTGGCTTTAACTTCAAGGTTATTATATTATATTATTGTCACTTTCACCAGTATTAAAAACATTTCTTAGTTAAAAGGACAAATGAAGATTTGAGGGAGTATGGTTTTCTTTTGAATTCTATTGCTGGGAGCTTTTGGTTAAAAATACCAATATTCAATTGTATTTCAAAGAGCGACATTAGAAGCATAAAGAATATAATATTTATTGACTATTGAAAAGAAACGGTGAATCATAGCACATGTCAACATTTTCTTGGAAATGTTTTCCCAAGAGTAATTAAAATTTTTGCTTTTATTTTGAAACTTTTTGTTCTTTTTCACCCTTCTGTCCCCCTTCCGGTTTAATAAGGAAATGATTTTATTAAAAAAAAATTTTTTTTAATAGTGCTTATAGCCACAGACTGATTTTCTTTTACTCCAAAGATATATTATAGATTCTTTGACAACCTTATGTTTTCTGTCATTATGATGACTTTTCTTCCCATTTTTAGAATGGAATAAAAAAATTTTTTTTTAAAGCTCCTGTTTGACAGGTTTTCTTTTCTTGCACATTAAGAGTATATTGTAGGGGTCATATAGTCAGTCTTCTCACTTCCCACCTTCATCTATTTTAAATAAAAGCAGCTGCATTTCTGTAGTGCATAGCTGATTGCTTTCCAGCTCCCATAGGAGGACGAACTAATTGCTAAACATAGAGAAGATGAAACACTGAGATACCTTTCTGTGTGGATTAATAGTTACTAATCAGGGAAAAGTAAGCCTTTACACGTTTTAATCCTATTACTTCCAGAAGAATAATATAGAGTAATAGTGTTTCCTCCTCACGTATGTTTGCAAATATATATAGGAAGGATTGAATTATGTTGGCATCTTTGTAGAAAACCAAGTGACCGTACATACGTGGGTCTGTTTCTGAGCACTCTGTTGTATTCCATAGGGTTTATCCTTCCACCAGTATAATACTTGTCTTCATTACTATAGCTTTATAGTAAGTCTTGAAATTGGACAGTCTAAATCTTCCAGCTTTTTTCATTTTCAAAATTGTTTGGCTATTCTAGGTTTATTGCATTTCCAGATAATTTTTTTAAATCTTCTCAAGTTTTGTAAAAAAGCCTGCTGGGATTTTGATTGGGATTGCATTGAATCTGTCACCTATGATGAGAATTACCATGTTAACAATGTCGAACATTGTAATCCACGAACATGATGTATTTCTCCACTTATTTAAGTCTTGCTTACTTTGTCTTTGCAACATTTTTAGTTTTCCAAGTATTTTTAGTTCTCTACACTTTTTTTTCTCCACACTTTTATGTACATACCTTCCACATATTTTGCTCAGTTTATTCCTAAGTATTTCATATTTTTTATGTTATCATAGATGATAATATTTATAAATTTTATTTTCTAATCATTTGTTGCTTAGAATGTAGAAACAATTGAATTTCCTAGTTAAATTCACTTATTAGCTCTTGTAGTGTGTTTATAGGTTTCTGAGGATATGGTACATACACATTATGTTGTTTGTGAATAAAAACTTAATTTTTTTCATTTCTGACTCATATGCCCATATTTTTATAATTGTTAATACACAAGCTACAGGGCGTTTCTTATTCAATTATGTATTTTTTTGTCTAATCCTTAATAACTTCCTTAATTTGAGATCATAATGACCAAATTTTCTTACTATTAGTAGAGGAACTCTTTGGTATTGCTTTTCTAATATGGCCAGTCCTTCAAAACATGCCTTTCATATCAATACATAATAAATAATACTTGGAATGAATGTATTAGAAACTGTAAGTTTCTAAAACTAAAAAACTAAAACTAAAGCTAAACTAAAAACTATGCTATGTCTAAAACTAAAGCTATGTCTTTGAAACTTTTTTAAAGTTATGTCTTTAAAACTAAAGCTATGTCTTTGAAACTTTTTTAAAGTTATGTCTTTTATATGCTACTGTTTAAAAATTTAAGACCTATTTTATATTAGCATATTTGCTTTGTGAGCCAGGTATGATTTACTTTTAAAACAGCCAAATCTGCTGATAGTATTTTATTTTATTTTATTTTATTTTATTTTATTTTATTTTATTTTATTTTATTTATTTATTTATTTTTAAATATTTTATTTATTTATTCATGAGAGACAGAGAGAGAGAGAGGCAGAGACACAGGCAGAAGGAGAAGCAGGCTCCATGCAGGGAGCCCAATGCGGGACTCGATCCCGGGTCTCCAGGATCACACCCCGGGCTGCAAGCGGCGCTAAACCGCTGTGCTACTGGGGCTGCCCTGCTGATAGTATTTTAAAATTTTGTGTGTTCTTCCATAATATTATAGTTGTCACAATGCATCACTACTGTATACATTTCCTGGGAAATTAAATGTAGGTCACTCTCAAAGGTAGAATAATTGAAATGAACCAATAGTTTAGTTTGCAGTGCAGACCCTCTTTCCTGTAAAATAGAGCAGATGGCAATAATCATTGAAATAAGTCTCATAAGCATGTGTATAATTTTAAATGTATAAGGGATGTTGAGCTCATCTTTCATATAGACTGTTGAAATTTGTTTCCATCATGGAGGAAGGAGAAAGGAAGAGTTAATGTCTAAGGGGAATAAACATGTCGCCCATAAGTCTGGAGATATGAGCTTGGACCCTTATAAATATAGAAAGCAATATAATGATAGCATCATCTATGACACTTAGTAATGGAAAAAGAGGAAGGACATAGTATGAGTATGAGAGAAAATAAGATTGAAGCTCCAAGTGAAAGTTCAATGTTTATTGTATTAATAATTAAAATTTCCTTGCAGACTTGAATACTAACCTTGGTTGGCAGAAGGTGCACAGGGATGGAAAAGGAATTTGGGTTATAAATAAAAATAGAAGAATTGTGATAAAATAAAGCATAGTAGTTAGCTTAGATAACTAAATTTTTTAAAGGATTATGTATTCTCTCTCTTTTAAATTATATGGCTAAATTTGTTGGTTCTTTTGCTATAGTTTCATCGTAGATGTTAAAATGATTTGGATATGAAAATTTACCATAAAACATTAGACAATATCAGTATGTTCCTATTTTTTATATTTTCTGAGAGCTTCACTAATAGCACCTTTTTACCAAAAGTCTTATATACTTGATTTTTGGCATGTGGAACATGCCTTACTTTCAACCTCTAAATGTAACTATTCCTGTCATATTTCTTTGGAGATTTTTAGGCATTTCCTCATTGCTGTACCATACACCTTGGTTAAACAACTTGATTGTGGTGAAGAGGCTTGATTGACTGTAATTTTTTATTGAGGATTAACAGATTTTAGTCTATGCTCTTTCATAGACTGTGCCTCTGATATGCCTTGATTGTGCAGTAAAATTGAGCATTCTGTTATATATTTTAGAAATACAGCAATGTCCAAATCACACATCTTCTGGCTTGTCACTAACTCTCATCATAAACAATATCAATGTATTTTTAAAGAATACCCAAATAACGGTAAGGTTACTGATAATGGTTTTAGATAGACACATCAAATGGTAGAATTAAAAAATAATTATCTTATTATATATCAAAACATTAAGCCTTAGAAGTTAATATAAATACCATGTAATAAAGAAGTATCAGATGTCCCTTTTAATGTCCCTTTTAATTATTTAAAAACAAAAGCCCAAAGCAGTTATGTAGAAAGACCATTGTGTTAGCAGTGGAATCTGAATTTGAATCCTAACTATATCACTTAGTTGACTTTTAGCAGATCACTTTGACCCTAACTTTGCTCTGGACCAAGTGGTAATCGGCATTCTAACAATTCAAGATTCATGTGTGCAGGCCCTAGCCCAGGACTGGCATAATGTAGACACTCAACAAATCATAATTATATCTCTTTTGAAAAAAAGTAAAACAATTAGGAAGTGCTTGTTAAGGTAATTATCTTTAAAGAGGCTGTGCTGAAAATATTAGAACTATCACTTCAGTTGCATTGCTAATAGATAATCTAAGAGGAAGACAAATTTTCCTCTTTTTTGGCAGTAATATAATCTTTATCACTTACATATCCTCTTATATTGTTATCAGTTTGACATATGTTTGTATAATGAACATGCTGTATTTTGGCTGAGAAAAGGAAATGTCTTCCACTTTTAGTATAGTCCTAGCACAGGGCTAAACATACATTCCTATATATGGTTAACAAATTGGTGAATATGTATTTTAGGTTGCACCTTTATTTCTTCAACTCTCATAACTGTTGTTCTTATAGTTCTACAGTACTGTTTCCTACCACTAAAACCCATTTGTCCTCAAACATGGCAAGCTTTTGTTAGAGCTTTTGTATTTTCTATTCCCTTTGTCCTTAGATTTTTGCCAGGCTAGCTCCTTCTTGTCATTCACGTCTCAATTCAAATGCCACCTCTTTACAGAGATGTTCTCTGACTTCCATTCTAAAGTTACTCTCCCTGCCCCTGTTACAGTATCATACTATCTGGTTTCATTTTCTTCATAGCAATTATAACAATCTGAAAGTATCTTAATTTATTTATTTGTTTATCCTTCCTATAAAATATGGGTTCCATAAGAGTAGGGCCCTGGGCCCTAGTGTTTCTTATACTACATAAATGCCCCCTTGTGGAATAGTTAACATCATTTATTTTGACTAATAGTGTCTTTGCTTGTGTCCAGTGTTTGTTTTATTTCTGTTGACATGTATATAAGAGCTCATTTCTCTTCTCTCTAGTTTTGTATATGTTTGAAATTTTCCACAGTATGGTGTTTTATAAAGGAAAAAGTTGATTTATATTACAGAAAAGTGCTTAATGATATGGAACCCAAGTTTGCCCTGTATTCTTCTCCTTTTTTATATTTTAAAATAACTTTGTGGGGCACCTGGGTGTCTCAGTTGGTTAAGTGTGTACTTTTGGCTCAGGTCATGATCCCAGGGTCCTGGAATGGAGCCCCACGTCAGGCTCCCTGATAAGTGGGGAGCCTGCTTCTCCCTCTTCCTCTGCCACTCCCCTTGCTTGTGCACACACATACTCTCTCTCTGTCAAATAAATAAATAAAATCTTAAATAACTTTGTAACAGTGGGCTCTTAGCCCTCAAAGTTTTTCATGTCTCCTTTTTTGTTTTCTCCTCTTCTCCCCTCCCCTTCCCTCTCCCCATTACTCCCTTACCCCCAATAATTTAGTCCAAAAGCCCAAATGCACAGGATTGGAACCCGAATAGAATGAGGAATGCACCTGTATGGGTGGCAGTGAGTCACTGCAGCCATGGAATATTGGTTACACACAGAGGATTGATCAAATAAGTAAATATGTTGAATTAATAGGAGCCAGGTTTCTTTTGGAGAAGGAAATCACAGATATGGAGTATAACACTAGAATGAACCTTATGGTGTTCGACTGGCACTGCTGGTATTACGATGAGCTCATCGTTTTCAACATATATAGGTAGATGTGGTATGTGGGTATCTATACATAGATGCATTAATTCTGTGTCCTAAGAGGGACTGGGAATCAACACCCCAATAACAATGAGCACACTAAGCATTCAGATGTTAGTTTCTAAATATAATTAGTTCTACTTTAACACATATTTTGAACATGTGAGTTTGCTCCAATACAATTACTGTATTGGGGAACAGATTAGAACACAGCATGAATTTTGTGTTTATTTATGTGTGGTTTTGCCCTTAAGAAACACTAGGTGAACTCCGAATATTATACTCAGCTAAAACAGCCTCTGTAGAAAGACACAAAATGCACACATGTGCACACCTCAAACATTTACCAGTTACCGTATTTTTACTATTTGTGTTATGTGCCATACCCATCCAAATCTGGTTTAAACTTTCCCTGATTTTATACAGCTAGCCCTCTGTGAATCACAGTAAGTCACAACTACAAGCCTTTAGACAACTACTTCCACAAGCTAATTTTTAGATCTTTTTGAAGGTAAAAGGCCATGTTTACTGTGGCATTTATGTATTTCTTAGCCATTTAACATATATAAAACTGTTGCAATTTTTATTAGATTCCCTTTTTTTTAACGGCCCTGATAAAGATTTTGAGTTTGTGCTCCTAACCGCTTTACCCATAAGCCTTGCGATTTTTACTGAATGACTTTACATAGTTGCAGTGATTTTGAGGAACAAACGTGTATGTCACTCTATAGAACTGACTGAACCTTTCTTCACTAAAGAAACCAGAATTCTTTGAAGAAGTGGCTGATGGCAGGAGTGGTAAAAGTAGCATACGTTGGAATACGTTGTTGTGCCAGAGAGAAAGGAAATGATTGAAGAATAGTGAGGACATATCAATAGTGGCAGACAAGCCTTGAAGAGGTTCTGGCTTTCACTGGCCAAATCTAGGACATTTTAAGTATCAAAGTGAGTAATGATGGTAACAAATAGAGATCTGTAAGTCTATACTGATTTAAATTTTAAAATGAGTACATTTAATTCTGATGAGGAATAGGATTTACAAGGCTTCAAACTACTTCTCCACAAAATACTTAATTACAAAAGAGAGAAATGAAAATAAATGAGTAAATTTAAAATTTGATTGGGATTAGAATATTCATATTAGGGGATCCCTGGGTGGCACATCAGTTTAGTGCCTCCAGGGTGCCATCCTGGAGACTTGGGATCGAATCCCCACGTCGGACTCCCGGTGCATGGAGCCTGCTTCTCCCTCTGCCTGTGTCTCTGCCTCTCTCTCTCTCTGTGTGACTATCATAAATAAATAAAAATTAAAAAAAAGAATATTCATATTATTGCAAAGTACCTGTTTCACAAAATGCTTATTAATTACAAAGAGGGAAAAGAATTAATTTATAATGGAAAAGCTGCCACTTTAAGGTACAATCTTAATCAAATAATGAATTAATATTACCATTAATTGGGCAAATCTAAATCATGTGCCGTTTGATCAAATGCAATAAGAAGAATACAGCAGTACTTCTGTGAAATTCCTGCTAAAGATGCATAACTTGAATCTAATCATGAGGAATTATCAGACAAACCCAAATGGAAGGGTATTTTATAAAATAATTGTTTGCTATCTTCTAATGTATAAAGGTCCTAAAAGCTTAAGAAAACTAAAGATTAAGGAAAGATTAAAGAGTCTTAAAAAGACATGGTTGCTAAATGTTAAGAGGCAACCCTGGACTGATCCTTTTAGTATAAGGCACACTATTGTAACTTTTGGAGAAACTTGGAGTCTGAAGATTAAATGATACTATGTATCAGTATTACTTTTTTGGTTTTTTGGTTACATTGTAATTATGGATGAAACGGCATTTTTTGTAGAAAAATACCCTAAATTATTTGAGGGTGATGCCATCATTTACAACTTATTTTTAGATGTTTTAAGAAAATGAAAGGCTTATTTCTACTTGTATGATTTTTGTATCATTTTTCCACATTGACAGTCAACTCTAACTCACAGTGGGTGTCCAGTAATTCAGTTAAATTCTGATATTGTGTACCTAGAATTAGCCATCAGATCCTACAAGTTTAGATGGGATCTGATGGCTAATTCTAGGCACATAGTATTAGACCACAGGCCTGGCACCACTTTAGGTGCTAGCTGCAAGTAGAGTCCCCAGCCTGACCAGCTGCAGTTCTGTGGGTTCCCATGACCCATTCCCTCTCCGGGTTCAATAATTTAATAGAATGACTCGCAGAACTCAGGAAAGTACTCTACTAGATATACTGGTTTATTATGAAGGATGCAGCTCTGGAACAGCCAAATAGAAGAAATGCATAGAGCAAGATATTGAGGGGTGGGGTGGTTGGTGCAGAACTTCCATGCTCTCTCCAAGCACGCACGTTAATATATTCACCAACCCAGAAACTATCTAAACCCAATTGATTAGGGATTTTTATGGAAGTTTCATTATATAGGTATAATTGATTAAATCACTGGCCTTTTGTGATGAAAACTCAGCCTGTAGCCCCTTTCTCTTCAAAGAAGGTTGGGGAGTTGGGCTGAAAATTCTAACCCTCTAATCACTGACTTGGTAATCTTGAAGTTATCTAGGAGGCCTACCTTTCATAACCTCATTAGCTTAAACTCAGCTAAGTCCTTAAGGGGCCTTGTTTTGAATAACAAAAGACATTCTGATCACACAGGAAATTCCAGCAGCTTTTATGAACAACTATGCTAAGGCACCTGGGAAGACCCAATGTATATTTTTAATTATACCGCACTATTTAGCACCTTATCTGTAAGTTGAGATTGTTTTAAAAGAAAACGTTTTTAAAGGTATTCTGTCCTTTTAAAATTTAAAGATGAAATCAGCAAATTCTAGACAAAAGAGGGAATTCCTAAATTCCAATAAACAAATGAGTTTACCGTTAAGATTGGAAACTAAGATATAAACATCTGGTGAGATAACATTGATTTAAAGAAATGATTTGAGTGGGCAGCCCGGGAGGCTCGGTGGTTTGGCACCGCCTTCAGCCCGGGGCCTGATCTGGAAACCTGGGATCGAGTTCCGGGTCAGGCTCCCTGCATGGAGCCTGCTTCTCCCTCTGCCTGTGTCTCTGCCTCTCTCTCTGTCTCTCTCTCTCTGTCTCTCATGAATAAATAAATAATCTTTTAAAAAATGATTTAAGTAATCTAATATATAAAAGAATTGTGCTAAGGAAGTAAATGAGTAACTGCTGAATTATCTTTTTTTAAAGATTTTATTTATTTATTCATGAGAGAGATAGAGAGAGAGAGAGAGGCAGAGACACAGGCAGAGGGAGAAGCAGGCTTCATGCAGGGAGCCTGATGTGGGACTCCATCCCGGGTCTCCAGAATGACGCCCTGGGCTGAAGGCAGGTGCTAAACTGCTGAGCCACCCAGGGATCCCCTGAATCATTATCTTTAATTATAAAACCTGTATTGCTGAGCTTTTTAAAAGATTGAATACCTCATCAATAAAAAGATTTCTTGTGTACAGGTACCTTTAATAAAACTTTTATTTATTCCTATAATATGAATGCTATGTTCATTATAAAGTATACAAGAGCAGGAATTTTAAGATAAAGGTGAGAGGTAAAATTAGCAATATATTTTATTTATTTTTATTTATTTTGGGTGGGGAGAGAGAGAATCTTAAGCAGGCTCCACACCCAGCATGAAGCTGATACAAGGCTCAGTCTTACAACCCTGAGATCATGACCTGAGCCAAAATCAAGAGTCTGGCGCTTAGTTGACAGAGCCACCCAGTCACCTCTTCAGTGTATTTTAAAATAATTTATTTTATGTTTATTAACAGTAGTTTGAAATGACAAAAATAATACAATTTAGTAATGAGTTTGATGTTCTTTATTTAAGGGAAAGATCCATGGATTAGAGGAGTCACAGTGCTTCACAAGCAGTGGAGCATTCTTCCCAAGGGATTTTGGATAAGAGCAGGTTTTATAGAGCCTTAGAAGGGGCAACTCAGAAACAAGGTGTGATTGGTTAGAAGGGTGGGGATTTTCTGATAAAGCTACTAGGTCTTTTCTAGGGTAAGGTAAGCTAGCTAAAACTGAGTTGGAGGATGGTGATTGGTGTTTGTTAGGTTTCCTTGATAGGCATTTCCCATAAATGCAGGCTGACTTAAGTTTAGATTGATGATGTGGGCAGGGCCACTAGAATTGGTCCCAGCATATGAAATAACTTTATCAGTACAAAACCATTTTTTTTTTTGTGAAATTCTTTTTTTTTTTTTTTTTTTTTAGATTTATTTATTTATTCATAGAGATGCAGAGGGAGAGAGAGAGGCAGAGACACAGGCAGAGGGAGAAGCAGGCTCCATGCAGGGAGCCCGACGTGGGACTCGATCCCGGGTCTCCAGGATCGCGCCCTGGGCTGCAGGCGGCGCTAAACCGCTGCGCCACCGGGGCTGCCCCAAAACCATTTTTTAAAAATCAGAACAATGTGATGGAATATGCTTCATTTTTCAATTGAAGTTTAATTCATAGACCATACAGTTCACCTATTTAAAGTGTATAGTTCAGTGCTTCTTAGTATCTTCACAGAGTTATATAGCACGTATCACAGTCAATTTTGGAACATGCTCATTACCAGCGCCTCCCCCTCAAATCTCTGTACCCATCAGCAACTATTCTTTCCTCCTTTTCATTTCCTCCAGTTGTAGACAACCACTAATCTATTTTCTGTTTCTATGGATTCACCTATTCTGGACATTTCGTACTGTAAGTGCAGTCATAATATGTGTTTTTTTGTGACTGTCTTCTTTCACTTAAAATGTTTTCATAGTTCATTCATGTTATAACATATCAGGTTTCATTCCTTTTAATTGCCATATAATATTCTATTATATAAATATCCATATTTTACTTAGCTGTGTATCAGTTGATAGACACATTGAGAATTTTTTGGCCATTATAAATAATGCTGACATTAACATTTACATACAAGTTTTTATGTGCCCTTGTGTTTACTTTTCTATATAGCTAGATGTGAAATTCTGGGTCACATGGTAGCTCTGTGTTTAGCATCTGTATTAATTTACATTCTCTCAGCCATACATGAGGGTTCCATTTTCTCTATCCTTGCCACTTGTTATTTTCACATTATAGGCATCCAGTGGACATCAAATAGTTTGCCATATGGTTTTAATTTGAATTTCTCTTCTCCTGAACCTCTTTCCATGTGCTTATTAGCCATTTATATCTTTTTTTAAAAAATAGATTTATGTATTTTAGAGAGTGCATGAGCCAGCAATAGGTGTAGGGGGAGGGGAAGGAGAGACAAGAGTGGGAGGGAGAGAAACGGAGAGAAAGAATCTCAAGCAGACTCCCCACTGAGCAGAGACCTGATGCAGGGGGCTCAATCCCAGGACCCTGAGATCATGACTTGATCTGAAATCAAGAGTCAGGACACTTAACTGACTTAGCCACCCAGACACCTCAACATTTATGTCTTTTTGAGGGTAATGTTTATCAGATCCTTTGCTAATTTTTAAATTTGGTTGTCTTTTTATTATTGAGATTTAGAGTTCTTTACGTATTCTGAATACAAGACTCATCAATTATAGCATTTTCTCCCATTTTTGTGGTTATTTTTTAATGTCCTTTGAATCACAGAAGGTTTAATTTTAATAAAGTCTTAATTTATCAATTTTCTTCTTTCATTGTGCTTTCAGTGCCATATTTAAGAGGACTCTGCCTAGTTCATGCTCACAGAGATTTTTTTGTTTTTTCCTAAGAGCAGTGTAATGTTATCTTTGACACCTATCAGTGGAATGGAACCCAGCCAAAAGAATAAGATCCTTAATCCATTTTGAGTTAAATTTTGCATATGATATAAAGAAGGACTCTTACCCCATTCTTCCACATGTGGATAATCAGTTGTCCCCTTCACCATTTGTTTAAAAGATTATTCTTTTCCTGCATTGAATTGTCTTGGCACCTTTGTTGATAGTCAGTTAACCATTAATTTGAGGATTTATTTCTATGCTGTCTGTTGTATTCCACTGCATCTATATGTGTCTTGTTATTCAGTATTCTGTATCTTTAATTATTGTAGCTTTGTAGTAAGTTTTGAAATCAGGAGTGTGAGTTCTCAACTTTACTCTTCTTTTTCAAGAATATTTTGGCTATTCTAACTTCCTTGTATTTCTGGAAGAATTTTAGGATCAGTTTGTCTATTTTAGTAAGGAAACTGGCTGGGATTTTGATAAGGATTATTTTGAATCTGCAGATCACTTTGGAAAGTATTTTCATACAGTATTGAGTCTTCTGATCCATGAACATGTAATAGACATTACAGTTCTATTTATTTGGATGGTCTTTAATTTCTTCCAAGCAGTGTTTTATAATTTTTAGAGTAAAAGTTTTACACTTCTTTTGTTAAATTTATTCCTAAATATTTTATTCTTAGGATGCTTTTATTAGTGGAATCAATTTATTAATTTCATTTGGAATACACTTAGTTTTTAATATTGAATATGAAAATATTGAAATATTGAATATTAAAAATATTGAATATTGATATTAAAAATACTTCTTGTAAGTTTAGCTTCTTTTGATATTTTGTTTTCCTGGCCATCATATTTGAAAAAGATATCTCGCAAAGAAAAGTAGATTTCGATGGAAGTAGTTTATGGTGTAAACTAATTCAAATTATTTATTTTTAAACTCTGTCCAGTAATTTAAAGAATTTTAAGCTTGCCTACTAAATTTCCATCTTCTTTTGATATCTACTAGTTGCTGTTATAAACCAGTAGGCTTGGTTCCATCTTTAGTTTTTTCAGATGAGTTCAAAATATCCTCCATTTGGATGGTTCTTTCTGTAGGTCTATAAAATTATTTACAAATTTTTTAGTGTGCAGACAGGAGGGTGTGTGTGTGTGTGTGTGTGTGTGTGTGTGAAGAATAACAATTTAAAAATCTCATTTCTAAATATCCTTTTTCAAAAAGCTGTCTCCATTAGTACAAACCACTTTTGAAAAGCACATGCTTTTTTCCTGATTGAAATGTTATCTTTACTTTAGAAGATTCAATGTTTTTTTGTTTGTTTGTTTTTAAATTTTAATAATCTATACTACTGACAGTCACTTGTTATAGAAAAGGTCAGCAAATGCAAATATGAAACTTTTTCTGGTTTTATGCTCAACAGTTTTTAAAAAGTACTTTTACATGAGATGACCAACACACTTTTGTATTCAATGAATGATTTTTTTTTTTTAAGATTTGTTTATTTGAGAAAGAGCACACTCATATGTGCTTGTGTATTAGTTGGGAGGGGGCAGAGAGACAGAGAGAATCTTAAGCAGACTCCCAGCTGAGCATAGAGCCCCACATGGGGCTTAATGTCATGACTCTGAGATCATGATCTGAGCTGAAATCAGGAGTTGGATGCTTAACCGACAATCACCCAGGTGCCTGTACAAATGATTTTTGTTGTTAACCTATTTTATTACAAACTACCATAGGGATTTCATTACACTTTCTCTACTACATTTTAAAGGTATTGCTTTTTTAAAATAATTATTGACCTCAATGAGTTTGTGTAGCTTTTGGGTACTTCTGACTTCCATATCTTTATTGCAATAGCTTGCTTATGAATGCTACAGTGGAATATTTTTACAAATTCTGTTCTTCCTCTTTTGGTCACCTTAATCCTGTAATTCTTTTTGTTTCAAGTCTAAAGAAGTTGATTCATCTATTTATAAATGCTTTTTCTTGAAACATTGCTTTTATTGAGGTTATTTGCTATTAGGAATATATCTTCTCCAATACATCTTTCCTTCGTGTATCACCAAAGAAATTGTTCTTGTATTTCACCATTAAATAAAATATGGCAATTTCATAAGCTGATACATATTAGAAAATCTGTTTTATTTATTCAACCACATAGGCAACATTGTATAATTTATTCTTATTTCTTCAAGCCGTCAGCCATGTTTTTTATGTGTTTTTCAGTAGAATATAATGAAAAGCAAATGTGTTTCTGTTTCCATATATTTTCTGTGCAATGTTTTAGCATTTTTCTTTCCATGGCAGGAGGAATCCATTTCCTCACTGGTATGTGCCTTTTTGTAACTGTGAAGAAGTGACAAAAGCAGCTTCTAAACATTTTTTTATTATGCTTTCTAAAATGTTATCAAATACTTTGAGTATCTTATGACTTTAAGTCATTGCTGACAAATTTATAAAGCCTTATCTCTGTGTTTGTGTACTTAGTTGTTAAATGCCTCTGTATCTTGATAGCTTTTTTTAAAAAGATTTTATTTATTTATTTATTTATTTATTTATTTATTTATTTATTTATTTATTTATTTGAAAGGGCACAGAATGAAGGGAGGGGTAGAGGTAGAGGGAGAGACATAAGCAGACTCCATGCTGAGGCTGGAGCCTGACTTTGGGCTCAGTCCCACAACGCTGAGATCCTGACCTGAGCCCAAATCAAGAGTAAGATGCTCAACTGACTGAGCCACCCAGGCACCCCTAGCTTCATACTTTCATTAGCTAGAAAGTACACATCACAATAAATAATTAGGACAAAGTTTGTTCTTGATAATAATGGATGTAAACCCATATTTCAAATAGCCTTATTTCTATTTTTGAATTTCAATCGTCAAATTTGTCAGGTCTAGATTAGATCATTTCTAATTTTACTATAAAGTGTGACTGATTATGATATTATATTGGGAATGAAAGTGCTGGCTCTACTCCTTTTAAGTTGTTTGCTTGTGCTTACATTATTAAGATATTCTATCCATGGCTTAGCTTTATTTTTTTGCAGTACTTTTTTGATATTTCAGTTTCTTCAATAGACATATATAGGTTGTATACAAATGCAAAATACACAGAAATGTGTATAGTGAAATTAAGTCCTCCTTCCATTGCTTTTCCCTAGCTACGTGGTTCTCTCCAAAGCATCACTACTAGAAATTTCTTAAAATTTTTCTTTTGTTTTACACATTTTGCATCCTATTTTTTCTATTTAATATATTTTTAGAGACTTTTCTCTAAATATAGGGACCAACTCCCTTGTTAAAAATGCTGCATTGTATTATATTGTAAAAATTTCTTTTGTTTGTTTAGTGTTACTCTTAGACATTTAGGTTCTTTTCAGTCTTTTGATATTACAATCTTTAAGATTGATTGATTGATTTGAGAGAGTGTGTATGAGAGGAGGAGAGGCAGAGGGAGAGCAAGAGGATAAGTGGATTCCCAGCTAGTACTTAGCTCAACACAGGGTTTGATCCCAGCACCCTGAGATCATGACCTGAGCTGGAACCAAGAGTTGGATGCTCAACTGACTGAGCCACCTAGGCGTCCCCATAGAAGTTTTTTATGCTCTTATCAGGAATGTATGGGTGCTGCTTTCCCTCACACTTTTATTAACGTGTTATATTATCAGACTTTATCTTTGTTCAATAGATACATAAAAAATGGGTCATTGTGTTTTTAATTTGCTTTCTCTTCTTGTGAGCAAAACTGAATAATCCTCATATCTTTAATAGCTGCACATTTTTTTACTCTGAATTGCCTTTTTATAACTACTACCCAATTTTTTTCTGATGGATTGTTGCTTTTTAAAAATTATCAGACACTCTTCGTCTATTAAGAGACGCAGGTCTTTGTTATATGAGTTATATATGCTTTTTGCCCAATTTGTGGTTAAGATTTTGACTTGTGATGATTCTTTTGTCATCCAGAAAATGATTTTATTTTTAAGCAGTCAAATTTATAAAACTTTTCTTAGGATTGGAGACAGGGAAAACTTTTTTTTTTTTGTATTTCCTACTAGTGCTTCTGTAATTTCACTTTTTATGGTTACTCTTTGATCTCTTCAGAATTTATTTTGGTGTAAGGTGTGAGAGAGAGAGATCCAACTTTTTTTTTTTTTTTTCCTCATATGGTAACTTACCTTATTTGATTGAAATGCTTGTAAGAATACTTTTAATTTGCTTATGCATTTTGTGAGAGTGATTCGACATTTTATAAAATGGTCCACAAGCCCACTTACTAAGGCACCTATTGATCTCAATGTGGACTTGAATGAATCAGCCAGGGTTTTGTGTGTGTGTTTTTTGTTTTTGTTATTTAGCATAAATGTGCTTTTTAAAAAATAAATCATCTTTATGAGTGACTCTTTCTTTATATAAGTGCTGTAATGGCAATCAGGTGGCATTAACATGACATTGGTCATGTTCCTATTGTAGCTTTTTAGCATATACATCTCTAAAATGAATTTCATATCTGGGAATATCTTAGGTATTTTGAACTCTAAAATTATTTCAGTGGTATCAGAATGCTTTGTAGAGAAAGAACTTTCAAGGATGGCTAGATTTTAACTAGCCAAAGGATGTGCAGAGAGATTACATGCATATAACTGGATACCACACCTACTCAGGATAATTGATAAATAGATCCACTGCTTTGGTTCAGTTCTCTTTCTACTGCTATATTGCTTCTGTCTAGGAATAGTGGAAAGAATTAGACCTTGTACAAGCACTCAGCTTGAACCTAGACAGTCTGGTCTCCAGAACTATTTTTTGCAGTTACAGTATAGTCCATCAAATTCTAAATGATCTTTACATTTACATCAGCCTCAGCTAGTCTAATCTTATATACACTGTGCTGATTTCAGTATTCAGGTCCTTATGCAAACGATTTCCTTTATTTGTTTATATTTCTTCTGTTCTCTCTGACTTCTAGATTTTTCCTAATCTTCAAAAATCCAGATCAAGTTCCATCTGATACTGCTTTCAAATATATGCCCCCTTTTCTGAACTTTTAATATGTTAATAGTATTACAGGTTTTTTTACCATTTCATCATTCTTGGGTTTTTTATGGCATTAACTTATAGTCTTCAAGGAGATAATAAACCCTTGAAATCTAAAAGAAAGTAGAAAAAAAAGAAAGAACATAAGGCCCCTGTGATACAGAGAGTTTAACTCACTGTGGTTATATAGCTTTATCATTAATAGAATTGAGAATAAAATGTAAAATTTTCTGTCTACTGGCCCATGATCTTTTTCATCGTGTCCTTCTGCTTCCTAGTATTTAGTAGGTTACAGTTTAATATCTGTTATCTTAATATCTAGGAAGATTGCACTTATTGGTGCTGTAAACATATCCTAATGCTGTGAGATCAATGAGGTAAAAATGACTTGACTTTCCAAAAAAAAAAACAGTATAGAGGTACGTAACAGATGTTTTCTGTATAACTTGGAGCCAATGGAAAGGAATAAAATTAAAATTAGGAGGAATGAAGATAGTTTTTGGTAAATTGTATTACTTTTCTGATGTACACATCATAGTATAATATCACTAAGGAAAGGAACACTGACTCTGATGCATAACCAACACGCAGTAGGCATTTGTTGGGTATGTTTCATTGTCAAATACAATTCTAGGTAAGAGATAAACTTTATTGCTTCTGGATCAGGTTTGAGATGTGAACCTAAAAGAATGGGATATAATTTCAGAAAAATTTTAAAGAAATTGTCATTGTACTTCTAAGTGAATCACTATTTCTAGCTGTTTTTTTTTTTTTAAACCTTTTAGTGAAATTGTAATTTGAAAGTAAATTATGGTAGATAAAGCTTACAGTGGCTTGAAGCTAAAAAAGGGAAGAAGTGATTTCAGGGGCAAAAATAATCAACAGTAGTTTTTCATTTTGTTTCCTACATTAACATGTGTATATCTTTTGCCCTTTACCTCTTATGCTGAGGTGAAAAAAATGAACCAGTGAGCAATGAACTACAAATTTATTGTTTCATAACTTACTTTAACAGAATTTTTTCATAACCTTGTTTAATATAGGTTTTATGTGTTATCAAATAAATTTTCCCCCATTAATGGTGACCAAAGAGCCATGATGCTATATATATAGTTTCTGATGCTGAAGATACAAATGCGTAACAGGGGGGGAAAAAAAGCAAATTTAAAAAACAAGTTCTCTTGTTCCTTTTCTTTCTCCTTCTGTTCTTCATTTGACCAAATTCAAGTTAGAACCAACAAATTAGGTATACGTGGATAGCTTAGTAGTTAAGGATCCAACTCTTGATTTTGGCCCAGATCATCGTCTCAGGGTTGTGAGATTGGGCAGATCTCACAGATCCCTCAGATCTGTACTCAGTGGGGAGTCTGCTTAAGATTCTCTCCCTATCCCTCTGCCCCTCCCCTCGCTCACGGGTGCTCTCTCAAATAAATCTTAAGGAAAAAAAAAAACTACAAATCAGTTTTTGGATTTAAGAGGAATAAGAAAATCTTACGAATTGAGTTCCAAACACACAGTTTCTCTTTGTTATTTTTCAAAAAGAAATTTTTGTGATAAGCTTTGAAATACAGCATTAAAAAATTGAATTGCTGACAGTTTTAAAGCAGTTTAAGTAAAAAAATATTAATAAAAAGAAAAAGCTCCCACCTACTCCCTTCACTCTTATTCAAATTCAGTAGGAAGTTGAATTTAGCTATCGTAGGGATGACTGCTTAGAAAATAATTGAGATTTTGTTCATTTGAATGGTAATGGGAATTGTTTTCAAGACACAATGAACTGTTAAAAGATGGATCTATTTAATCATTTTGATAGTGTAAGAATTGTAAAAATATGTTAAATGGTAATTTTCAGTGCATTTCTCTTTGTTGCAGATTCCTATAGAATATTAATTAGGTAAAAGTTGCCTGTGGCTTCTCATTGTATATATTATTTTTAAAAACTAGTATTTGGTGATCTTTTAATGTAATAATTTCCAAATAGTGTTAGGAGATAGGGAATTAGAAGAATTGTTATGTGTCTGGCATAGTTATATTTCTCCAATTCTTTTCAGGATACATAGGCATTTGGGTTATGATAAAACTTGATTTGGGTTAATTTCTTACTTCTTAATGGTACTTTTACATTCAACTGTTTGAACACTGAGAAACAGGTTCTTATAGCAGTTAAAAGTTTGGGCCCAAGACCTAAGCTGTACTCCTAGCTCTGCCACTGGCTACCTTTTTGTCCATGGACAAATTTCCTAACATCTTTAGGCTTATTTTTCCATTTTAAAACTGGGAATAAAAGTATTATCTGCCCTCTGGTTGTATATGTTAAGAGAGATAATCCACACAATTTACCATTAAATAGTATATATAGTATACTATACTATATATACTATTATATATATAATAGTATAGTATACTATATATAATAGTATAGTATACTATTGAATATAATAGTATATATTCAATAATTGCTAGCTATAATTGTATTCTTTTAAACATTTCTTAAGGCTCCCTCTTAAAACTAAATGTTCTTATATTCTTTGACTTTATCTTAAGAGTTAGACTTATTAGGGGCATCTGGGTGGCAGAGTTGGGTAAGCAGCGTCTGTCTTTGGCTCTCTCTCATCATGATCCTGGGGTCCTCGAATCAGCCCTGTACAGGGCTCCCTGCTTGCAGAGCTGCTGCTGCTCCCTATCTCTCTGCCGCCGTCATGTTCTCTCTCACTCTGCTCTCTCAAATAAGTACATTTTTAAAAAAATCTTTTAAAAAGAGATTTATGAACAAAAACATACGAGGATAAAATTATTCCAGGATGGCTTGAAGTAGCAAAATTTTGAAAGGAATAATGTAAATTCCAAATAGTACAAAAACAAAATAAACTCCAGAATATTCACATGAAAGAATACTATGGAGCTATTAAAAGGTGTTAAAAGGATATATAATAACATAGGAAAGTACTTGTAACATAATGTTACATAAGATTTAAACTACTTAACTCGTAGATAATGATCCCAATTCTATACAGCACGTACACATACATATCAATTCATGGAGAAAATATGACAAAATAGTGGCTGAGATTGTTATGCATGATAGGAGTACTGATGAGTTTTCATAACAAAGGCTAATTACTCTTACCCACAGGGAACTTAAAAAAAAATTCTGTTGAAACCTGGTGATTAGAGGTTTGGTCTAAAACTAAGTTTTGCTATGGAGTTTATTTAGTTTGAGTACTGTGTAAACACTGGATACTGTATATGATCATGTCCTGTTCATAGATAGTTTTCTAGGGAAATCTGCTTCATTCATAGAAGATTCATAGGTCTGTTTCTGGACTTTTTTTTTGCCAGAAATAAATGGTCATAATTATTGCTTCTGTATGAAACTCTCAAGTCCCATAATTCTATTAAACCTTTTCTTGGGGGAATGCACGTGAATTAAGATTAAAGACAGGGCAGCGCAGGTGGCTCAGCAGTTTGGCGCCGCCTTCAGCCCAGGGCCTGATCCTGAAAACCCAGGATCGAGTCCCATGTTGGGCTCCTTGCATAGAGCCTGCTTCTCCCTCTGCCTGTGTCTCTGCCTCTCTCTGTGTGTGTATCTCTCATGAATAAATAAGTAAAATCTTAAAAAAAAAAAAATTGAAGGCATAAGTAAGATTACATTTATGTAGTTCTTTATGACTTTGAGAAGGATAGAACATGCGGAGGATTTTTGTACAATGAAATCATAATCATCAGGTATTTTACTCTGCAGGATTTATGCACACTACCCTTTAACCAAGTTAAATAGAAAATATTAAATGTGAGTCTGAGGAGCACATAAACTTTGGTATAAGAATTAAAGGTTTCGGGATCCCTGTGTGGCTCAGTCGTTTAGCACCTGCCTTCAGCCCAAGGCGTGATCCTGGAGTCCTGGGATTGAGTCCCACATTGGGCTCCCTTCATGGAGCCTGCTTCTCCCTCTGCCTGTGTATCTGCCTCTCTTTCTGTGTCTCTCATGAATAAATAAATAAAATCTTTAAAAAAAAAAAAAAGAATTAAAGGTTTCTTATTCCACTGAATATATTCCAGCCTATTTAGGTATTTCAGATTCCTTCCTTTATTAACTAAATCCATTTCTCAGTGTCCTTAAGCTCTAAGTTGTTGTTTATAATGTTTCTCAGCATCTTGCCCAAATAAAAGGAGTTCTCTTTATGTGAGTAAAAATTCTACCACTAAAGATTTCAATAAGTTCAGAAAAAAGCAATGCTTTTCACTGGCTTACATTCAGTAAGTTCAGTCAACTGCAGTCTGCTTGCACTAATTTGTTCCAGGCATCCTGGAACACGAAAGACTTGCTGTTGTGTCCCCTTCCCTTGAGAAATTTTAGCATTCTGAAGCAGTAGGTCTTAATTTTCTGTAAGGGAAATAAATCACCTTAAGTATTTTAAGAAAAATACAGATGTCTCCTAGGATTTTATATCTAGTTTCAGAAGGAATTCCTTATAGTTGATCTGTGAGCTTCTACTTACAAATCCAGTTTTAAGGGTATCTTTGATTTTCTTTTGTGCCTATTTTTATGTCATAGGAACTCTTTGAATAGTGTTTGTCCTTTTCTAAAGGAGAATTCCCACCCTATTGCTTCCTAGATATATGGTATTATTTATATTTTAAAACTTTTCCCCTTAATTTGATGCTTTTTAAATGTTAAAAGGTTTAAAGGTGATTTTTTTTTTTTTTTTTTTTTTTGTAAGAGTCAGTGAGGTACTGGTGCATGTTCAGAGTTAAACAGAGAGGATATGGAATTGCAGCCCAGTAACACAGAGCATATCCTCCTGTTTAACAAAGGAGCACATCATTACTCTGAAGCTGACAAAGCAAAGGTAGTATTAAATACTTCTTACTGTCAAATTAAGTGAAATCCTTATTGGAACAATGATGATCTCTCCTAGTACTTAGTAACAAATGTATTGCTTACATCAGGCCCCTGGGAGAAATACAGGAGCCAAGGCTTGTACAAAGTTTGGTGACTTTGGCATAACACAAAAGCAAGCTGAGGGGTACCTGGGTGGCTCAGATGGAATTTTTTTTTTAAGATTTTATTTATTTATTCACGAGTGACACACAGAGAGAGGCAGAGACATAGGAGAAACAGGCTCCATGTAGGGAGCCCATGTGGGACTCGATCCCGGGACTCCAGGATCACACCCTGGGCTGAAGGCAGGCGCTCAACCACTGAACCACCCAGGCGTCCCCTCATATGGTTAACTAAGTGTCTGCTTTGGGCTCAGGGTTCTGGGATCAAGCCCCACTATCGGACTTCCTACTCAGCAGGGAATCTACTTCTCCCTCTTCCCCCTCCACCCTGCTCATGCTTTCTCAAATGAAAAAATAAAATCTTTAAAAAAAAGAGCTGAAAGATATTTAGATGAATCGAGTTTATTAATAACTAAGTTGTCTGAAGAGACTTGCACTTTTCCTAAGGAGTATATGCATTTGTTTTAAGATCTTAATTGTGTAATAAAGTTGCCTACATGTAGAATTTAAGCTTATACTTTTTTATTCCCCTAAACATGTGCTATGCTTCACCTGGTGACAGATATCCTAAATGTAGGTAGAAATGAGTCACGTCCATGGATGTGTGATGTGTTCTATTTTAAGTGCAGAAATGATTATCAAGTGAGTTCTTGCATTGCAAGCAATTGAAGTTGAATAACTAAAATGGGGATTTTTAAAAAGATTGTATTTATTTATTTGAGAGAGAAAGAGCAGAGGGAGAGAAACAAGCACACCTTGCACTGAGCATGGAGCCCAACATGCAGGGCTCAATCTCACAACACTGAGAAGACAATAGGAGCCTAAATCAAGAGTCAGAGGCTTAACCGACTGCCACCCATGTGCCCCTAAAATAAGGATTTATTGAAGGACGTTATGGTAGTACATAGACTTGAAATAATTGAATAACCAGATCAATAATAGAATAACAAAGAAAAAAACAGGTAAACTTTGGTGCTCCCTGCAGTAGGGCCTGTGCATTTAAACTTTTCGAACAGGTCTGTTAAATTGTGGTGAAGGACATCTATATCTGTTCTTTTATTAATTCAGTTTTCTTTCTTTTAAATAGTTATTTTGGTTTTGAACTTACTGCTATGTTTATATGTAAATGCCATTTGATTTTCATAGCTTATTACTTCATTAGCCAGCATATGTTTGCACGTCTTTGGTGTAGCCTTTTGCTTCAGTGCTCAGTTCCTTCTTGGATTTGTGTTTTCTCTAGGTTTTTGGCCTCTGAAAGTGCCTCTTTCTTTTAGCTTTGCATTTAAAGACTTGAGATGGTTTTTCGGTTTTATCCAACATTTTTAGGTGTTCTGTACCATGAAGATTTCTCAGTCTGCTTTGTTTCCAGAAATGGAAGTCTTAATCTCTTCATCCTCAAGTCAAAATAATCTTGATAAAAGTTTATCAGATCATACTATTACTCTGATTACTTTTACAAATCTTACATAGCCCCTTCATCTGCCCCATACCTCTCTTTAGCTTCATTTTAGATTACTTTCACTTGGTATGGTCCTGCAGTACTAGATATTTTTCTCAAGTAAGCCAGCGGTCTCAACACTCACATACTTTTTCTTGCCCCATATCCCCCAGTTCTTTCTTGGTATCTCAATTTAAGTGTCATTTCGTCAGGAAGATTTGCGTGATCACGTTACACTGGCTTAGTTCCTGTTGTTATGCTCCCCCAGCATCCTGTGCTTTCTTTTTTATTATATACATTGCTCTTACAATTACTTTTTAATGATCTGTTTTCTCTCAAGAGGCAGTGACTGGGGATCCCTGGGTGGCTCAGCGGTTTGGCGCCTGCCTTTGCCCCAGGACGCAATCCTGGAGTCCCAGGATTGAGTCCTGCGCTTCAGGCTCCCGGCATAGAGCCTGCTTCTCCCTCCTCCTGTGTGTGTGTGTGTGTGTGTGTGTGTGTGTGTGTGTCTCATAAATAAATAAATAAATAAATAAATAAATAAATAAATAAATAAATCTGTAAAAAAAAAAAAAAAGGCAGTGACTGTTAGATTTTTGATCACTGCATTCCTAGTCAATAGCATAGTCCCTGGCAAATAGTTGGCATTTTAAAAATATTTGCTGTTGAATATGTAACATTGATATTTAAGATTTTTTATTAGACTCTATTATTTAAGTAGTATGGGGAATATTATAATTAAATCATTCTCTTATCTATGTTTAAATTGTTTATTTTTTAATTTGTTTGCCTTCAAACCCTAGACAATTTAATCTTTTATATTTTGAAATAATTTTAAACTTAAAAGATGCAAGAATAGGGGTGCCTGGGTGACTCATTCAGTTAAATATCTGACTTCAGTTCAGGTTATGATCTAAGGGTCCTGGGATCAAGTCCCATGTTCTGGGAAGGCGTCCGTGCTCAGTGGGGAGTCAGTTGTCCCTTTCCCTCTGTCCCTCCCCCACCCTGCTCGCTGCTCCTGTGCTCGCTCTCTCTCTCTCACTCTCCCTTTCTCTCCCTCTCTCTCGAATCTTAAAATGTTGCAAGAATAATACAATTTATGTATCCTCTGCACCCAGTTTTCCTCAATGTAGACAGCTTCCTTAACCATGGTACAGTTATCAAAACCAGGAACTTAATAACATGTTGGTACAGTACTATTCACTAAATGATAGACCTAATTAGAATTTTATCAGATTTTCTCCTCATGTGTTTTTCTGTACAAGAATCCAGTATAGGATCCCATAATCCATTGAGTTGTCTGTTTCTTCTTCTACATCTGTGACAGTTCCTTAGTTATGACTTTGATACTTTGATGAATACTAGACTTTTATGAATTATTTTGTAGAATATCTCCAAGTTTATTTTTGTCTGATTTTTTTCATTAGTAGATTCAGGTTATGCGTTTTTGTCAAGAATACTGCAGAAATGATATGCCCTTCACAGTGCATTATTTAAGGGAGTATATGATGTTGATATGTCTTATTTTCTGGGTGATGTTTACTTTGATTACTTGCTTAAAGGGTGTCTGCCTAGATTCTGCACTGTGAAGTTACTACTTTCCTTATTGTATTGATAAATATCTTAGTGCTCCTCAAACTTGCCCACTGATTTAAGCATCCATAGGTTTATCTTACCTGCATCAGTTTAATACTGTGGTGGTTTGCTTAATGGTGATTTTGCATCCTTATCATTCCTTCTACTTTTATTAATTAGGATTCTTTTGTAAGGGAGAGCTGTCCTTTTCCCCACATTTATTTACTTATTCAGTTATATTTATATCAATATGGACCTGTGGATAGTTTTTTATTCTATAGATCATAATATAGTAATATCATTTGTTTTATTGCTTTGAACTTTCAAAGCTTCTTCATGCTGGCTCTTGTGTCATTTTGACATGCCCCCATCCTTTTGTGAGAATTTATTTTCTGGTATCATAAGACATTCCAAGTTCATCTTGTATTTTCCCTGCACCAGCACTGGAATCAACCTCTTTTCCTAAGAGACCTGACTCCTTTTATTAGGTAATGCTATTTAGAAATCAAGATCTAAGGACTAGATGTGTTCATTGTTAGAGTATCATTTCTCCTACATTCTGACAGTGGATAGAGTCAGGGGTGTGTGTGTTAACCCTTGCATATACACATAACTATTTCTATGTCTATTTATTTATATATATTTAACAACTGGGAATTTATTTTGATACTTCTGATTCCACTCCAATATATAAAGTTCATTGTAGCTCTTCTTTGTTTTTAGGTCCCCAAGGCACAGTTCCCTAGTACTCCTTCTGTTCTCTGCCTGAAATTTACCTGATACTCCTTGTCCCAAGAGATATAGACTACTTAGAGTCAATATAATGTGTTAAGTCTGCTCAGGGTTGTTATGGTTAATAATGTTTCTGAGAAAGATTATTTAAGAAGTTAAGTGTCAGGGAAACGAGGGAGATAATCTGAATAGGAATGTTGGGGTTAGGGGAAGAGATGGTTTTGGCATCCTGAGGGAGAAAGTGTTCAGGCAAAAGACCAGAGTGTGTTAAGATTAAAAGGTAAGAAAAAGAAAAGTACAGCTGACTCAGGAAAGTGAATACAGTTCAGGATAGCTGTACAGATTGAGACATAGAATATGTAGTTTCAAAAAAAAAAAAAAAGAATTTGTAGTTTCATTCCATTGCAGGTGGAAAAGATGCTTGTTATGATTTCAGCCTTCTTAAATTTATTCAGACTTATTTACTGATTTAACACATGACGTGTCCTGGAGAATGTTCCATGTGTGTTTGAGAAGAATGTATATTCTGCTATTGTTAGATGTAATGTTCTGTAAATGCCTTTTAGGTTCATCTGGTCTAACTTGTCGTTTAAGTACAATGTTTGCTTACTGATATTCTGTCTGGATTATCTATATATTGTTGAAACTGGGTTACTGAAGTCTCCTGTTACTGTGTTTCTTCCTATTTCTCCCTTAGATGTGGGAATCAACCACCGCTCTACTCTAGGATTAGCTGGGAGTTGGGAATTCTCTTCGGATTGTCTGGCACTTTGCTAGGGGAATGAGGTTTATGGCAAGAGCATGTCCCAGTCTCTCCTGATCATTTCAGGAAGAATAGTGTGAGCATTTTCTCATTTGCCTGATATGTAAGAGTCACTGAGCTAGTTTCTGGATTTTTTTTGCAGAGGGAATTACTCTGTAAGTAGCTGTAGATTCAATGTGCCCTTGGGAGGAGGTGAATTCAGGAGCCTCCTATGTCACCATCTTGGACTAAACCACCAATCCGTATTTTGTTTTAAGAGAGATGCAGCTGGAAAGTATGCTTCAGTTGCTTAGATGATAAATTTGTTTATATGTAATTAACCCAAAAGGTGATTTCGAGATGAGAAATTAGCTAAGTTTTTTTGTAATTGAAGTGAATGTGTTCTTTTTTTCCTCAAGAAAATAGAACTTTACCACCTGTCCAAATCTTCTATTTAAATATATAAAATCACTAAGCATTTTTTAAAATTGCATTTTAGTAGCCAGTTATTTCCTTAATTTCATTGTTTTATATACTTTTCCTTTGCTCTCATCTTTCTCAGTGTGATTCTGGGATGTGTTTTGATAATTTTCTGTTATTCTTTGGAAGAGTCTCTTCATAGGTTGTTGCTTTTCTGCCCTAATTTGAAGAATACTGAATAGTCCCAGAATATAGAGGAGGAGGAGGAAAGCGTAGAAGATCCTGGCTTTGAGGGAATTTGAGCTAAGAATTTAAGTGTTTTAGTTGGTATATTGTTATGAAATCAGAATAAAATTTGGGAACATTGGGGAAATGTTTCAACAAAGATGTGGTTTACAGATCTTAGGGAATTAACAAAAAGTAAAACATACCTTAATTTTTCAGTACTTTTTTGTTAGACACCTGTGTTTCACTTTTTATGTCTAATTGAACCATTGATGTTCTAGTCATCATAAATGCATTCTATTTTTAGATAGGGGCCTGGCACTCCAGAGAGAAATGAGATAGTTACATAACTGTAGTTCTTTGAAAGCTTTATTCCTGGAACAACTAACCAGAGTGGAACAAAAAAATAAAAATTTTTAAAAAACCTTGAAGATTCAGCTAAACTAATACTATTATTAATCTTGTCTAGTTAGATATTTTCTATTTGCTTTGTTTATAATAACTCAAGTCTTAATAATATATATGACCTGTTGCTTTACAGAAGTAAAGAACTCTGTGATTAGTAATAATTCAGCTAACGGTGGATTTAACTAGATAAATTGAATTAAGTGGCTTTATGTAATGGCATTCACTTTCCAATTATATGAGTAATTAATTAGGCTGTCAGAATTAGCAAATGGAAATCCTTCAGTAAAGAAGATAATTCTCTTGAAAATATCATGTGTATACAAATTTGTATTTTGTCATGTTGATTTAATGAAGAACAGTGCCTCAAAAAAGTTCTTTCTTTATTGTCCTTTAACAATTTCCTTCAAGGGAATCCATTTCCAGATCTTTCATTTATATTAAATCCTGAAATCGGGATCCCTGGGTGGCGCAGCGGTTTGGCGCCTGCCTTTGGCCCAGGGCGTGATCCTGGAGACCCGGGATCGAATCCCACGTCAGGCTCCCGGTGCATGGAGCCTGCTTCTCCCTTTGCCTGTGTCTCTGCCTCTCTCTCTCTCTGTGTGTGTGACTATCATAAAAAAAAATTTAAAAATTTTAAAAATTTTAAAAATTTAAAAATTTATATATATATAAATCCTGAAATTGATTTGTCTTAGTAATTGCCAGCAGTCAGGTAGTTCCTTTTCAAATACCCTTTCCCTGATTTTACAAATGAAAGCTTTATCTTTTGCTAAGTCTGATTTTTGTTACAATGCTTTACTTTTGGAACCCCCCCAAAGAAATAGTCTGAAATACTCAAGTTGTTGGTATAGATGCTGAGAAACTAAGTTTAACAAACAGGGTAACCAGTTCTTTTGAAATCAAATTGCGTTCATTGTTTATTTTCAGTGAATTGAAGGAAGACTTAATTTACAGCTTATATATGTTAAAACTAATTTCTTATAACAGATTTCTGAGCATTTTTGGAAGACACTTGGAAGGAGTTCAGAGAATTGACATTACTACAACAGACTTTCATTCTGATCGGTTTACTTATGTGAAAGGATTTCTCAGCACTTAACATCTTAAGATGAAAAATAGTGATATCAGTACTTCTTAATTGTCTGATTCTACAATATTTGTCATATTGTACCAGATGTGATATTCACCATTCCAACAATAATGTAACCTTCATCAATGAGCACATAAACTAACTGGGAGAAAAAGTTCTACTTAAATTTTAAAATTAAATTAATTTTCAAAGTCCTAATAGGATTTTACTTTTTATGTTTAATATTAAAGTTTATTACATATTTATGTTGTGTTGATGTACTGTACTTCAGTAATTGAAATGATAGCCCAATCCAGAAGAAATTTTAATATTTAGAGTTTTATGGTTAGGAAAGTGTTAGTATTTAAATTTTAATTTATATACATTTAATGGCTAGGAAGTGTGATAGGATCATCAATAAATGACATTCAAATCTAAAGATATATTAGCATAAATTCTGTAATATAAGTAGAGTGGAAATACAAATTCAAGAAAACAAAATGGAAAAAAACACTAAAATGATAATAAAATTTCCAACTGTTAGAGAAGAGCTTGTGTTTATGTTCAATAATGAATGATGGTAGTTACCATATTGCTATGGCATTTGCATTCTATTAGCCACATTTAAAACAATGTCATTTTATTTTAAAATACAAATTACAATGCGCCAGAGATTACATTTAAACTATTTAAATGTGAACAAAATCTTTTGTCCTACAAAAATATATGTAGGAGAGTTTTCCACAATTCTTTTGGAGGTTACAAGGGTAAAAAACATTTGAAAACACTGATTTATATTTGCTTTACTACTGAGTTATGCTCATGTTAGAATTATTTATCACTATTTCATTTATGGTGTTTTTTGCCTAGCAGACATTAGGTAAAATAATCATTGGAATGATAAACAGTTTTGATTGTTATCAGAGCTAGTGCCAGTGAGATTAATTTCATCTCAGTTAATATGTCACTATGTGAATTAAAAGAATCTTTTGTTG